>NC_082708.1:170057214-170673123 GCF_030144855.1 Hypanus sabinus | reverse complement strand
AATGGCCTACTCCTGCACCCACTGTCTATTGTCTATAAATCTAACTGTCATCGTCAGATACGACTGACAAACAAATCAATTGATCAATCAACAAGAGTGCAGGATGTGGCTTCCCACACAAGTAAAACTAGAGGACATAAATCTGGGATCACATGTTAATGATCCAGAGTGCATTTGTAAGCACTGGGCAGTATGGATAATGTATGAGAAGTGTTTAATGGGTCTGGGCCCTTTAGGAGAATGAGGGGTGGGTGGGATCTCATTGAAACCTTTCAAATATTGAAAGGCCTGAATAGAATGGATAGAGTGTACAGAGTGGATGTGGAGAGAATGTTTCTAATAGCTTGGGAGTCTAGGACCAGAGGGCACAGCCTTAGAATACAAAGATGTCCTCTTAGAGCAGAGATGAGGAGGATTTTTTTAAACCATAAAGAGGGTGAAGAATCTGTGGAATTCACTTCAACAGACAGTTCTGCAGACTAACTCTGGTAGAGAGGTGGAAGCAGAGTCACTGCCGGTATTTATAAAGCATCCAGATGAGAACTTGAATTGCAGAGACAGTGGAGGCTACATGTCAGCTGATGGAAGATGGGATTAACACAGAAGGGTCAGTGTGGACGAGTTGGGCCAAATGGCTTACTTCCATGCTGTATGACTCTGTGACTGTTCACATAATGGATAGATCAATCATCTGTCAGCCATGGCACTGACCAGGTCAATCTGAACAAGTACATGGATAAGATTCACAGTCCATATTGAAAAGTCAAAGTTCAAAGTTGTTTATTATCAAATTATGGATATGTCACCGTATGCCACCCTGAGATTAATTTTCTTGCAGGCATTTAAAGGAAAATAGAGAAATACATCAGAATTAATGGAAATCTATACATAAATAAACACACACAAAATGCTGTTGAATGCAGCAGGTCAGGCAGCATCTATAGGAAGGACAATTGACGTTTCAGGCCGACACCCTTCATCAGGACATGATAAACAACCGATGTGCAAAATAGTTTCCCAATAGCAGATTTTGCACGGGGCTAGGAACCGGAGCCCCAGGTCAGTAAGGAAAAGATCGGATCAGAAGGTAGATGTCAGGGAAAGAATTGAAAGGCAAAATCAAAATAACAGGTACGATGGGTCAGATAGTTTGAAGTGTGTATATTTCAATTCTAGGTATATTATGGGTAAGGGTAATGAACTGAGACCATGCATCAGTACATGAAACTACAGTATTGTAGCCATTACTGAAACTTGGTTGAGAGAGGGGCCGGAGTGGGTAATTAATGTACAGGATTTTGAAGTTTTTAAAAAAAGATAAAGGAGAAGGTAGAGGTGGTTCATTGCACTATTATTTAAGGAAAATATCGTAGCTGCACTTAGATGAGACAAAATGGAGAGATGAGACACTGAGTCCATCTGGGGGGAACTCAGGACTAAGTAGGTTGCAATCATGCTGATGGGACTGTACGACCTACCCCCTAATCACCACTGGGACACTGAGGAACAGATGATATAATCAGATTAAAGAAAGGCATAAAAATAACAGGATTGTTGTCATGGGGGATTTCAACTTACCCGAAGACACACACTCAATGATTCAGGAACAGCTTCTTCCTCTCTACCATCCAATTCCTAAATGGACATTGAACCCGTGAACAGTACTTCACTGGCATGATTTTTAATCTATTCAATATATGGATTGTAATTGATATGCTTATTTGTTGTTATCTTTTTTCTTCTTCTTCATCTATATTAAGTATTACATTGAACTGCTGCTGCTAAGTTAATAAATTCCACGACACATAATAAACCTGATTCTGATAAACTGCGACATGTTTTGTGCAAGGGATTTAGATGGAGCAGAATTTGTTAAGTGTATCCAGGAGGATTTTAAATCATCATGTGAGTGATCCAACAAGAAGAGGGACAAATTGGGCCTGGTTTTGGGTCATGAGCCTGGCCAGGTTACGGACCTTTCTGTGGGTGAACAGTTAGAGAACAGTCTGACCACAACTCTTTAACTTAGGCCTTGTGGGAGAATTTTAAATTGGAGTTGAGCAAATGACGAGTGCATTAGGCAAGAACTAAGAGTGTTAATTGTGAACTCCATTTCTCTGGCAAGTCCACATCAGACATGTGGAGTGTGTTCAAAGATCAATTGCACAGAGTAGCAGAAAGGTACGTTCCAGCTAGAAGGAAGGATGGGGATGGAAAGACAAAAGAACCTTGGATGTCCAGTGACATGATGAATTTAGTCAAGAATAAAAACAAGAAGTCTGTAAAGCTTTGGAATTTACAATCAAATGAAGCACATGATGAGTATAAAGAAGCCAGAAAAGAACTGAAGAAAAGACCTTGGCAAGTCAGATTAAGATGAATCCCAAGGCATTCTATACATACATCAGAGGAAGTGGGTTAGCCAGAAGAAACCACAGTATGATCAAGGAGAGGGGAAGCAGAATCATTGTTTCACCTCTCCCACCCCCAGCCCCCCATTTTGTTGACTCTGAGCTGATTCTTGCTCCTGGTTAATCTAATCAGAGCAACTGAATATGGACACAGGAAGCTTCAGGTAATGATCGTAATGTGTATTGAAGGGCCTCTTAAAGAGTATTAAAGTGTATGTTCCCAGGGCCTGATGGGATTCACCCCAGGTTATTGAACGATGCAAGAGATGAGATTGCTAGTCCCTTGAACAGTATCTTTGTGTCCACTCTAGACACGTGCGATGTCCTGGAGGACTGTTAAGTGTCTAATGTTGTAGTGTACCTTTTTTTATGAAGGGAACATGGGAAATTCCTGGAAATACAGTCCAATGAATCTCACGTCAGTTGCAGGGAAATTGCTGGAGAATATTCTTAGGGATAGGATATGTGAGCATCTAAAAACCCATGGCCTAATTAGGAAAGCCAGCATGGCATTGTGCATGACAGGTAATGCATGATCAGATTGAGAGTTTTTTGATAAGGTGATGAGAGAGATTGATGAGGGTAGGGTAGTGGGTGTTGAACACATGGATTTCAGCAGGACATTTAACAAAGTCACTCATGGGAGGGTGATCGTGGAGGTTAAGATACATGGGACTTGCGGCGAATTGGTTGTTTGGATTCAGAACTTGCTTGCGTATAGAAGACAGAGGGTGGTGTTTGAAGGGACTTATTTGAGCTGGAGATCTGCAATTAGTAGAGTTCCTCAGGAATCTGTGCTGAGACCTCTGCTGTTTGCTATGTATATAAATGACCCAGATGAAAATGTATTTGGGTTGCTTCGTTAATTTGCGGATGATACCAAGATTGGTGGATTTGTGGGTAGTGTAGAAGACTGGCAAAGAATACAGCATGATACACAACAGTTGCAGATATGGGCTGGGAAATGGCGGATGGAGTACTCATGTAAATGTGAGGTGTTGCACCTCGTTAGGGCAAATGCAAAGAGAGAGTACACTGTTAAGGGAAAGATTCTTAACAGTGTTGCCAAGTAGAGTGATCTTGGGATCCAAGTTCATAGTTCCATGAAAGTGGCTACAGGGGTCAAAAGGTGGTTAAGAAGGCTTGTTTTTATTAGTCGAGGCATTGAGTGCAAATGTCAGGACGTTATTTTGCAAATTTACAGAAGTCTAGTTAGGCTACACATGAGGCAAGTATATTAGAGGCTTTTACGAAACATTGGATAGACATGTGGATGGAAGGAATATGGTGAGATCTAGACATGGTGCAGATTGGAGCAATGAGTGTTTATAACCATATAACAATTACAGCACAGAAACAGGCCATCTCAGCCCTTCTAGTCTGTGCTCAACACTTACTCTCACCTAGTTCCACTGGCCCGCACTCAGACACTGGGTGTCTTTGATTTGCAATTTAGTTGGTTTGGGGCCGAATGGCCTGTTCCCAAGCTATACTGATCTATGTTCTATCTGCTTTCAGACAATTTAATCAGAAGCTGCATTATCTGACTAAAACTAATTTAAATAGTAACAATGTTGTCTCCTGACACATGGAACTGGAATTAACATCCATTTGAGGTTAGTGAATAATCTAATTAGTGAAATAGAACAGAGAATGCTGGAAATACTGGGCCACTTGGGAGCAACCACAAATAAACTATTAATACTTCCGGTCCATGTCTTTTTCCTCAAAACAGGGAAAATTGAGAGTAAATGTTTGAACATTGCTCTGAGCCAGAACTGACTGTCTGGGTTAAGTGGCCTCATTTGAGATCATAAGCAATTATGAGAATGACACCATCTGACTTCAAATCCAAAAGTATCCTGCAGTCTCGTTCTTGCAGTTCCTCCAGTTGAGTGAAGATTTTGTAGTTATTGGAGATGGTCTATGTTGGTGTATGTCAATTACAATAATGACTTTTGTGCTGTTCATTTTTATTTTCAGACAGCTGCACCATGGATCCTACATGTGACACCAGGAATATCTTCTCCGCAAGTTACAGTGAGCATCTGGGTTAAATCTGATCAACAGCACAAGGTCAGAAACTCAGAGTCACTACTGAAAGATCCATCAATAATTGTTCAACACTATCAGTTTTTAATGCTGAGTAAATAAAAATTACAGACTCTAAAGATCTTCAGACATGTATAGTGTGTGTTAAAGAAATGTGAAATAGCACAACACTTGTGATAATAATTAACAATAAATGAAACATTCAAATGACTTGCTCTTCATTAGTTTTTATCGTAAGTCTGGAAGTTGTTACTACTGAAACTGGCAGCATTTATTCATCATATCTAATATCTGTGCTCTTGAGTTTGTTTCCATTAAGCACAAAATTATTTTAAACAATTAATTTTAGACTTGTACAATCTATAAAGCCATAAGATATAGGAACAGAATTAGGTAATCTGGCCCATCGAGTCTGCTCTGCCATTCAGTCATGGCTGATCCTTTTTTTTATCTCCTCCTCAACTCCAGTTCCCGGACTTCTCCCCATAACCTTTGATGTCATGCCCAATCAAGAACCTACCAATCAGTGCCTTAAATACACCTAACAGCCTGGACACCACAGCTGGCTGTGGCAACACGTTCCACAAATTCACCTCCCCTTGGCTTAAGAAATTTCTCCGTATCTCTGTTTTGAAAGGGCGCCCCTCTATCCTGAGACTATGCCCTTTTTCCCCAGATTCTCCCACCATGGGAAACATCCTACCTACATCTACTCTGTTGATGCACCATCAATAACTCTCGGAGACGTGAGGCAAGATATAGGCTTTTATTGGTTGGAAGAAAGAACAATCAGCAAGTGACCACCACACAACATCCTGGAGACTGAGGCCGGGGCTGTACCTCCAATCACCTTTATATCGGGGTCTGTGGGAGGAGCCACAGGAGCAGTCAGCCGGGGGGGGGGGGGGGGTTGTCCAGACACGTATATGTAGTTCACCACATCTGTCTAAGCCTTTCAATACACAATACGTTTCAATGAAATCCACCCCCCATCCTTTTGAATTCCAGTGAGTACAGACCCAGAGCTATCAAATGTTCCCTGTATGATAACCCTTTCATTCCGGGAATCATCCTTGTAAACCTCCTCTAGACACTCTCCAATGCCAGCACATCTTTTCTAAGATGAGGGGCTAAAAACTGTTCACAATACTCAAGGCGAATCCTCAGCAGTGCCATATAAACCCTCAACATTACATCCTTGCTCTTGTATTCTAGACCTCTTGAAATGAATGCTAACATGGCATTTGCCTTCCGCATCACTGACTCAACCTGCAAGGGAACCTTAAGGGTATTCTTAACAAGGGCTCTCAAGTCCCTCTGCATCTCAGATTCCTGGATTTTCTCCCTGTTTAACAAATAGTCTGCACATTCCAAAGTGCATGACCATACACTTTCCAAAATTGTATTTTATTTACCACTTTCTCGCCCATTCTCCTAAACCATCAAAGTCCTTGTGCATCCTTTCTTGAGGATGTGACTAAACACCTTGATGAAGGTAGAGTGGTAGATATAATGTATATGGAGTTTAGCAAGGCATTTGATAAGATACCCCATGCAAGGCATATTGAGAAAGTAAGGAGGCATGGAATCCAAGGGGACATTGCTTTGTGGATCCAGAACTGGCTTACACACAGAAGGCAAAGAGTGGTTGTAGACAGGTCATATTCTGCATGGAGGCCAGGCCAGTGGTGTGCTGCAGGGATCTATTCTGGGACTCCCACTCTTTGTGATTTTTATAAATTACCTAGATGAGGAAGTGGAGGGATGGGTTAGTATATTTGCTGATGATACAAAGGTTGGGGATGTTGTAGATAGTGTGGAGGGCTGTTAGAGTTTGCAGCAGGACATTGATAGGATGCAAAATTGGGCTGAGAAGTGGCAGATGGAATTCAACCTGGATAAATGTGAGGTGGTTCATTTTGGTAGGTCAAATATGATGGCAGAATATAGCCTTATTGGCAAGACTCTTGGCAGTGTGGAGGAACAGAGGGATCTTGGGGTCCGAGTCCATAGGACACTCAAAGCTGATACACAGGTTGACTCTGTGGTTGGGAAGGCATACGGTGCATTGGCCTTCATCAATCGTGGGATTGAGTTTAAGAGCCGAGGAGTAATGTTGCAGCTATATAGGACTCTGGTCAGACCCCACTTGGAGAACTGTGCTCAGTTCTGGTCACCTATCTACAGGAAGGATGTGGAAGCCATAGAAAGGGTGCAGAGGAGATTTACAAGGATGTTGCCTGGATTGGGGAGCACACCTTTTGAGAATAGGTTGAATGAACTTGTCCTTCTCTCCTTTGGAGCAATGGAGGATGAGTGGTGACCTGAACAGAAGTATACAAAATAATGAAAGGCATTGATTGTGTGGATAGTCAGAGGCTTTTTCCCAGGGCTGAAATGGCTAGCATGAGAGGGCATAGTATTAAGGTGCTTGGAAGTAGGTACAGAGCAGATGACAGGGGTAAGTTTTTTATGCAGAGAGCCATGAGTGTGCGGAATGGGCTGCCGGTGGCAGTGGTAGATGTGGAAATGATATGGTCTTTTAAGAGACTCCTGGATGGATACATGGAGCTTCAAAAAATAGAGGGCTATGGGCAAGCCAAGGTAGATCTTTTTCTTTCTTTTTCAATATTTTTATTAATTGCTTACAGAAAAGGATACAGAGTACAGGAGGATGTATATCATATAGACAGAGTGGACAGCCAGCGCCTCTTCCCCAGGGCACCACTGCTCAGTACAAGAGGACATGGCTTTAAGGAAAGGGGAGGGAAGTTCAAGGGGGATATTAGAAGAAGGTTTTTCACTTAGAAGTGGTTGGTGCGTGGAATGCACTGCCTGAGTCAGTGGTGGAGGCAGATACACTAGTGAAGTTTAAAAGACTACTGGAGAGGTATATGGAGGAATTTAAGGTGGGGGGTTATATGGGAGGAAGGGTTTGAGAGTCGGCACAACATTGTGGGCCGAAGGGCCTGTAATGTGCAATACTATTCTATGTTCTATGCTCTATATCAATTAAAATATATGTGAATCACACTTATAGTCTCATTACCCCATATTCATGTAAATTACATTGAATTATAATATTGAAAAGTAATAATTTTATTGTACAATAAAATCTAAACCCACCGCCAAGAAAAACCATTTGGTAAAGAAAGAAAAAGGAAAAAAATCCTTATCATATAGTAAAACATATTACTAGCCAACATCTGTACTTGATAACAAATCAAGGATTTTGAAAGTAATTCACAAAAGGTCCCCACAATGTTAGAAAGTCCTGTCTTGATTCAGAAATTGAAACACGAATCTTCTCTAAATTTAAGCGTGACATAACAGCACTTAGCCATTGAGCATGAGTAGGAAGAGTGGCATCCTTCCACCAAAGCAATGGAGAATCCTAGAAGAGAGATGATAGAAAATTTATTAACAGAGTTAACTTCTAAAGAAACCCAAACTGGATAGTCCTCTCAGTTAATATAATATAAATAGAATGTAAGGTTCCTTATATTGACTGCCCAGTAATAAAACCTAAAATTTGGTAAAGCTAAACCTCCATTCTTTTTTGCTTTCTGAAGATGAACTTTATTTAGTCGAGAGTGTCTATTTTTCCATATATGTGAAGATATTATAGACTCAAGAGAATCAAAAAAGCATTTAGGAATAAAAACGGGTAAGGGCTGAAAAAGGTATAAAATTTAGGCAAAATATTCATTTTAATAGAATGAATTCGGCCAATCAATGATAATGATTGGGACGACCATTTTGACAGAGTCCTTTTTACATAATTCAGCAAAGTAAAAAAAAATTCTTAAAATAAGTATTTATAATTATTAGTAATTGGTACAAACAAATAAGTAAATTGATATCTTACAATTTTAAAAGGTTAGTATTAATTGATACCAAATTATTCAAAGGAAAAAAATTCACTCTTATGAATATTTAGTTTATGTCCTTTAAACTGACTAAAACAGGAGAATAAAGAAAGTATGAAAGGTAGTTTTCCATTATCATGGAAAAGGATAGAATCAGAGAGGACAGGAACATTTTTAGTTGGGGAAGGGCAAATTATGAGGCTATAAGGCTAGAACTTGCGAGTGTGAATTGGGATGATGTTTTTGCAGGGAAATGTAATATGGACATGTGGTCGATGTTTAGGGATCTCTTGCGGGATGTTAGGGATAACTTTGTCCCAGTGAGGAAGATAAAGAATGGCAGGGTGAAGGAACCATGGGTGACAAGTGAGGTGGAGAATCTAGTCAGATGGAAGAAGGCAGCATACGTGAGGATTAGGAAGCAAGGATCAGATGAATCTATTGAGGAATATAGGGGAGCAAGAAAGGAGCTTAAGAAGGGGTTGAGTGGAGAAAGAAGCAGGCATGAGAAGACTTTGGTGAGTACGATAAAGGGAAACCCCAAGGCATTCCTCAATTTTGTGAAGAACAAAAGGATGACAGGAGTGAAGGTAGGACTGATTAGAGATAAAAGTGGGAAGATGTGCCTAGAGGCTGTGGAAGTGAGCGAAGTCCTCAATGAATACTTCTGTACTGCGTATTTTAATCAAAATGCCTTCTTTGTTTGTTAAAAGTAAAACTGCTTCCTTGTTATGTTAACTGGTGCGGGAGTGTCTTTCTTGCAGAGCGTTCTTGAAGCTTCTCAAAGCTTGTTTAGGTTAAAGTTGCTGATAATGGGGATTGTATTCATTTGTTAACTATTTGGGTTGGATGTTATTTTCTCTTCTGGGTCTGGGAGCTGGGATTGCGCAGTCTTTTCAGGAGTTGGGAGAGAAGACGGCGAGGAAGGTGGACAGGTATGGCACTGATGGTCGATCACCGAGGGTGGTCCCAGGTGCGCGGGTCGTGGAGGTCGGAGAAGAGTGAAGACTGGTCGGAGGGTCGATGATTGAGCTCCAACTATGTGCACTAATTGACTGAACTCTGATAAGTTTTAGCACCTTTTCTTTATTTGCTTTCCCTTCATATATATTGTATCATTATTAATCACTTAGTTCTAGTAAGATTTATAAAGTGTATTCTGTAAACGCATCTGGTGTGAGCTTAATATTGTGTGTGCGAGTTTGTATTAGCGTGTATTTCACAGCATCTGCGTATACGGGAGGCAGGGGTTGGCAGGTGGATGAATTTTCCCCTAGACATACACCAGCCGGTTGCGTAAGCATTACATTTGTGGGGTGCTCGTCCAGATTGAATTTTCAGTAGCTGTGGAAGTCGCACATGTCCAGTAGTGCGGAGATAGATAGACATAAGATTGTAAACTGCTGTGATTCAGAGTATGTACCGGTGAATTATGCTTGTGTTGTGAGCAGGGTGGATACCTGCATTTCAGATGGTGCGTTAGTGTGGGGGTTGAGTTTGGTCAAAGATATGGGGTCGATAGAACTGGTAGCACAGAGGTGTGGGAAAGAGATGGAGGGAAGCTGGGTGTTGGTTCGTACGAGTGCTGATGTCAGTTCATTGGAACTGCCTGCGATGGTCAGTGTCCAGGGGGAGGCGGGGCCATGGGGCCTACACACCCTCCCGGAGGACGAGGGTGAGGAGACACCAGATTTGACCCCAGGGGAGGTGCCAGTAACCAGTAAAGGGGGGTCGGAGTGGGAAGTCTCGACCTGGCCCTGCCCCCATAGGTAGGGTGGGGGCCTCCGAGCTGGCAGCCGACCTTAACTCCCTGGTGGAAGTGGCCGAGAGGCCACGGCTGAAGCTGGGGTTTTCTCAGGAGCTATGTCTACTCCGGACGGGGAGGTTGGCTATGAGACCCGGATCGAACATTGTTAGGGGAGTGGCTAGGCTCAGGTAAGGAGAAGAGACAGCAATTGGTGGGAAGTTTGAGGGGTGTGGCGGCCAGAGTAGTCCGGGATTTGAACGTTGAAAACACCGTGGCTTCATTGGAGGAGTATTTAGAAGCTTTGGAGGGAGCGTTTGGGATGTCAGGGGATCCCTGGCTGCTTTTAGCAGAGTTTCAACACATGGAGCAAGAGAGAGGGGAAAAGCTCTCAGAATACATATTTCAGATGGAGAGAATGCTTACGGGGTTGTGGCGCTGGGGGCAGTGAAGGCACACGATGTGGCAAGAGTGAGGATGAGTCAGATATTCAGTGGTTCTCTAGAGGAGGACAAGGTGGCATGGAGTTTCCAGCAGTCTTATAAAAAGAGCCCCCCTCCATCATTCGGGCAGGTGATTCGGGCGGGAGGAAGAGAGAGCGTTGGGCCGGAAAAGGGGCTCCCACCGAGAGCGATCTTCAGCGGGACAGGAACTGGTGGCTGGGTGGAGGACCGAGAAACCCAAGGAGTAGGGACCCCCCGTTTGAGGGGAAGGACAGGGAGAGTACCCCTTTGGGGGGGCGGCCTGCGCTGTGGACTGGAAGTGGCAGGCATCCCGGGAGAGGAGGGGTGGCGGGTAGCATGTGCTTTAACTGTGAGAAAGAGGGGCATTTCCGGTGGGACTGTGAGCAGCCAAGAGTGTGCTACAGATGTGGGGAGGTGGGACACTTTTGGTGGGATTGTGAGAGACAAGGCGACCCGGGGAGGGCAAGCTCCCAGGCGAGTAAGAAGGGAGAGGTGTCGGGAAACTTAGGAGAGACTCAGTGAAGGAATGGACTGGAGTCTGGAGGAACACGTTCCCAGATGTCAGCCAGGGGACCACCGAGAGCCCAAGCCTCTATTCCGGATGGGCTGGTAGGACCCCATTCCAGCATATGCCTACGGATAGAGGGAGTATACACAAAAGCCGTTCTCGATACAGGATTGCAGGTTACCTTATTGTACCGGTCGTTCTACAACAAATATCTAAAGCACTTGCCAGTAACCCCATTCAACGCACTGGAGATTTGGGGTGTGAGTGAGGGAGATTGCCTGTATGATGGGTACCCGTCAGTGAGATTGGAATTCTCGGAGGGCGATGTGGGAGTGTCTGAAGCTATTGAGACGTTGGTGTTGGTGTGTCCAGACCCGGTGGAAACCGGTGGTGTTGCCCTCCTGGCGGGGACTAACTCCTGCCTTGTGCGTTGGCTCCTGGGAGCCTGTAAGGAGAAGGCGGGGGAGTACTTTCAGGAGACCCTCTCGGTACACCCAGTGTTTCCGGCGGTGTTCAAAAAAGGGGGTGACCCCCAAGGGCTGGATCCAGAGTGCAAACGAGGGACAGTGTGGTGTACGCAGGCGAGGCCTAAGTTGATACGAATGGGCAGGTGGCACTTGTGATGGGGACCCCCAGATTCCCCGGAGCGCCGACGGGCGAAGTCCTGTTAGTAGACGCCCCGGTCAGTCTCAAGGGGGAGACACGAGGGTGCTGGTGAGGCCTGAAGTGCAGAGGCCAGTGGTGGTACATGCGAGGCGGATAGCCGTGAGTGTCAGGAACACTACGGAGAGAGAAATTACCTTTTAGAGAGGGCACATTTGATCCCGGTGAATGGTAATGTCTAGCACACCGGTGAGGGCCACTAAAGGGGAGGGATTGGAAAACCGAGGGGAGCTGACCACTGAGGCTTTTAACTTTGGGGATTCTCCTGTGTCGCCGGAGTGGAAACGCAGGCTGGTGGAGAAGATGTTGAAGTTGGAAGATGTCTTTTCTCGTGGCGAATTTGATGTGGGCTGCTCCAAGAGCATTCACCATTTCACCCGAGTGACGGAGGACACCTCATTCAGAGAGAGGTCCCAGCGACCGGCCCCTGCAGATGTGGAAGATGTGTGGCAGCACTTGTGCAAGCTGATGGAAGCTGGAATCATCGCTGAGTCCTGAAGCCCCTATGCGTTCCCAATAGCGGTGGCCCGGAAGAAGAACAGGAGGGTGCGCATGTGTGTGGACTATAGGACTTTGAATCGGCGAACTGTCCCTGACCAGTATACCGTCCCAAAGGTCGAAGTCGCACTGGCCTGCCTGAGTGGAGCGAAGTGGTTCAGTGTGCTGGACTTGAGGAGTGGATATTACCAGATCCCGATGAGTGAGGGCGATAAAGAGAAGACAGCCTTTATCTGTCCTCTGGGGTTCTTTCAGTTTGAACGAAAGCCCCAGGGCATATCGGGGGCCCCAGCTACCTTGCAGAGGCTCATGGAGAGGACTGTGGGGGTTAAGAATCTGCTTGAGGGGTTGGTGTATCTGGATGATAGTGTTTGGATCAACTTTGGAGGAACATGAGGAGAGACTGTTGAAGGTGTTAAGCCCGCTTAATGAGGAAGGGTTAAAACTCTCCCTGGACAAATGCCAGTTCTGTAAGTCATCGATCGGCTATGTTGACCGCATAATTTCACGAGAGGGAGTGGCTACTGATCCGACTAAGATAGATGCCGTGACCACCTGGCCAAGACCCCAGAAGGTGAGCACCCTACGCTCGTTTTTGGGGTTCTGTGGGTATTACCAGCAATTCGTGAAAGGATACGCTAAAATGTGTCACCCATTGACTCAGCTATTGGGTGGCTATCCACTTGTGGGGAAGAAAAGGAAGGGGGACCAAGGACAAGACGCAGAAGGATACTGAAACCTGGCAGAGCCTTTTGGCCCGAGATGGGATGATCGATGTGAAGAGGCGTTCCAATCTCTGAAAAGGGCACTGACCCAGGCCCTGGTGTCGGCTTTTGCCGATCTCCAGAAGCTGTAGGTGCTGCACACTGATGCCAGCCGAGAGGGTCTAGGGGCTGTCCTGGACCAGGAACAGGGCAACAAATTGAGACAGGTAGCCTTTGTCAGCCGAAGTTTGTCACCATCTGAGAGAAACGATCCCACTCACAAGTTAGAGTTCCTGGCGCTAAAGTGGGCGGTGGTGGACAAGTTGAGCGATTACCTGTACAGAGCCAAGTTTGAGGTGAAAACGGATAACAATCCTCTCACTTATATCCTGACTTCGGCGAAGCTGGATGCCACAGGATATCGGTGGCTGGCAGCTTTGTCGGTATATGATTTCAGCCTGAAGTACCGGCCAGGAAGCAAGAATGTCAATGCGGGTGCTTTGTCACATCGGGAGCCGGGGGAACTGGAGACGGTCGAGGAGTGGGAGAGCATTCCTGCCCCTGGAGTGAAAACCATGCATCAGTTTGCTATCACCGTGAAGGCCGAGGGAAGGGGGAGGCCGGAGCAAGCAGTGGACCTACTGGGGGCTTTTGATGATGCCCTGCCCCAAGTTTCCTGTGACCTGACTGCACTGCAGACTAAACAGTTGCCTGAACTAAGTCCGGGGGAAGTGGCAGCTGCTTAGTGAAATGACCCAGGCCTTGGTACTGTGTGGAGGTCAGTGGAGAAGGGGTATGGGGCGTTGGCAGAGAAGGTGAAACACACTTCCATGCCTCTGTTATTGAAGGAATAGCCTCGGTTAAAGTTGAAGAAGCAAGTCTTGTACCAGGTGACGGTGCCTCAGGACCAACCCCGGCATTGGCAACTGGTCCTGCCGGAGAAATATCGGAAGACTGCTCCAGGCCCTGCATGATGATTCCGGACACTTGCGGGTGGAAAAGACCTATGGATTACTCAAGGACCGGTTCTACTGGCCCCGGATGAGCGGGGAGGTCGAAAAATACTGTAGGAAATGCAGTCGTTGCATCCAGAGGAAGACCCTGCCAGCATCGGGGGCTCCACTGTCGCACTTGCAGGGTGTGGGACCTCTGGATCTGGTGTGTATGGATTTCCTGTCGATTGAGCCAGACACCAACAACACTGCGAATGTCTTAGTCATCACGGATCAATACACTCTATATGCTCAGGCATTTCCCACTAAGGATCAGAAAGCAACTACAGTGGCGAAGGTGTTATGGGAGAAGTACTTTGTTCATTATGGCCTCTCCAGGTAGATCCATAGTGATCAGGGGCGAGGCATTGAGAGCCAGCTTATCCATGAATTACTGACTCTGTTTGGGGTTGAGAAATCCAGGACCACCCCCTATCACCCACAGGATGATCCTCAGCCCAACAGGTTTCACCGGACACCGTTGGATATGCTCAGGATGCCGGAGATTGGCCAGAAAAGTAAGTGGAGTCGACACATTGGGGAATTAGTCCACTGTTACAATTGGACTCGCAATGACACTACAGGGTACTCACCTTATTATCTGATGTTCAGGCGGGAAACGAGGTTGCCCATTGACGTGTTTTGGGACTGAGGTGGGTGAATTACGTGCAAAGCCATATCTGAAGTATGTTTCTGATATGAGGAGAGAGTTGAGAAGGGCGTACGAGTTGGCCGAGATGGCGGCCACCACGCAGAATCAGAGGAATAAGAGGAGATATGATCAGAAAGTGAAGTTCGCTCAATTATTGTCGGGCGACCGGGTCCTTTTACGGAATTTAGGACTACCCGGTAAGCACAAGTTGGTAGATCAATGGGCAGCCACCCCCTATATGGTAGACAGCCAGATGTCGAATCTACCTGTTTACTGGGCAAGACCCAAGGATGGAAAGGGGGCTGTCAAGGTACTGCATCGGAACCACCTGCTGCCCCTGGGTCAAGCAGTGCAGATGGATAAAGAGCCAGAGTGGGAGGTTACGCCTAGTATGATGACTCTGCAAGGGAAGAGCCTGCTGCAAAAGAGACGGGACCGGTCTTCATCCCGGAAATGGATACCGATTCGGAAGACGACAATTCAGATGATTCCATTCGCTAATTCTCCAGTACTGGAAGAAGAGGCTCCTGGCCCTTCCCCTATTGAGTTAGGTGAGAAGAGGGAGAGTGTTGATGTGCAGACTGAGATGCAGCCGACATTGGGAGGAGAGAGGGTGGAACCCAAATGCGAGATGGATTGTTCTCAGGTGAAGAGGGATCCCAGTGAGAGAGAGGGTGAGGGTCTGACAAGTCGATCTGGGGTGTTCCCCATGGCATCTGAGGCGGAAGGGTTGGTAAATGGGGTACGGAGGTCTCAGAGAAGTAGGCACCCCCCCGGAGCGGTTGACATATGCAATGCCAAGAGAACCAAGTGTGATCTCTACCATCCTGGGCAGTTATGTCGCTGCTTTCTGCACCTGGGTTGGGTTTTGTGTTTTGCAAGAAGCACTGGGGAACTCTGTTAATGTCATGAGGGCATGACTTTTGTTGATGGGGGAGGAGAGTGTACTGCGTATGTTAATCAAAGTATTTTGTATTAGCGTGTATTCCACAGCATCCATGTATACGGGAGGCAGGTGTTGGCAGGTGGATGAATTTTCCCCAAGATATACACCAGCCAGTCACATAACCATTACACTTCTCTTCAGTATTCACCAATGAGAGGGAACTCGATGACGGTGAAAACAATATGAGTGATGTTGATATTCTGGAGCATGTTGATATTAAGGGAGAGGAGGTGTTGGAATTGTTAAAATACATTAGGATGGATAAGACCCTGGGGCCAGACAGAATATTCCCCAGGCTGCTCCATGAGGTGAGGGAAGAGATTGCTGAGCCTCTGGCTAGGATCTTTATGTCCTCGTTGTCCACAGGAATGGTACCGAAGGATTGGAGAGAGGCGAATGTTGTCCCCTTGTTCAAAAAAGGTAGTAGGGATAGTCCAGGTAATTATAGGCCGGTGAGCCTTACATCTGTGGTGTGAAAGCTGTTGGAAAACATCCTTAGAGATAGAATCCATGGGCATTTAGAGAATCATGGTCTGATCAGGGACAGACAGCCTGGCTTGGTGAAGGGCAGATCATGTCTAACCAGCCTAATAGAGTTCTTTGAGGAGGTGACCAGGCATATAGATGAGGGTAGTGCAGTGGATGTGATCTACATGGATTTTAGTAAGGCATTTGACAAGGTTCCACATGGTAGGCTTATTCAGAAAGTCAGAAGGCATGTGATCCAGGGAAGTTTGGCCAGGTGGATTCAGAATTAGCTTGCCTGCAGAAAGCAGAAGGTTGTGGTGGTGGGAGTACATTCGGATTGGAAGGTTGTGACTAGTGGTGCCCCATAAGGATCGGTTCTGGAACCTCTACTTTTCGTGATTTTTATTAACGACCTGGATGCGGGGGTAGAAGGGTGGGTTGTCAAGTTTGCAGACAACACAAATTTTGGTGGTGTTGTAGATTGTGTTGAGGATTGTCGAAGATTGCAGAGAGACATTGATAGGATGCAGAAGTGGGCTGAGAAGTGGCAGATGGAGTTCAACCCAGAGAAGTGTGAGGTGGTACACTTTGGAAGGACAAACTCCAAGGCAGAGTACAAAGTAAATGGAGGATTATTGGTAGTGTGGAGGAGCAGAGGGATCTGGGGGTACATGTCCACAAATCCTTGAAAGTTGCCTTACAGGTAGATAGGGTAGTTAAGAAAGCTTATAGGGTGTTAGCTTTCATAAGCCGAGGGATAGAGCTTAAGATTCCCAGGGTAATGATGCAGCTCTATAAATCTCTGGTTAGGCCACACTTGGAGTATTGTGTCCAGTTCTGGTTGCCTCACTGCAGGAAGGATGTGGAAGCATTGGAAAGGGTACAGAGGAGCTTTACCAGGATGCTGCCTGGTTTAGAGAGTATGCATTATGATCAGAGATGAATGGGGCTAGGGCTTTACTCTCTAGAGAGAAGGAGGATGAGAGGAGACATGATAGAGGTATTCAAGATATTAAGAGGAATAGATAGAGTGGACAGCCAGCGCCTCTTTCCCATGGCTCAATACAAGAGGACATGGCTTTAGGGTAAGGGGAGGAAAGTTCAAGGGGGATATTAGAGGAAGGTATTTTACTCAGAGAGTGGTGCGTTGAATGCACTGCCTGAGTCAGTGGTGGAGCAGATAGTCTAGTGAAATTTAAGAGATTACTAGGCAGGTATATGGAAGAATTTAAGGTGGAGGGTTATATGGGAGGCAGGGTTTAAGGGTCGGTACAACATTGTGGGCCAAAGGGCCTGTACAGGCAGTCCCTGAGTTATGAATGTCCTACTTACGGACAACTCATACTTACGAACCTAGGAAGGAGAACACCGTCTGCCATTTTAAGTCAGATCGCGACGCCGTCCACTATTTTAAGTTGTTACCGTTGTTACTGTTGAGTGTTTGACTTTGTATTTGGCTTAAATTTTTATTAGAAAGATTCACCCTGACCTCGCTTCCCCCCCCCCCCCACTATTCTGGTTGGCTGGCGGCGCAGTCGGATCAGCGCCAGGCCTAGAGAATGGAGGTTCCAGAGTTCGATTTATTGACTGTGCTGTATTATTCTTTGTTCTTTGAAAGTATCAGGAAAACAAACCCCATTCAGAGTGAGCCCCTCTCGGGCCTGTTATGCTGGGGTTTGTTTTGATGTTGTTCTCTGTTACGTACCTGTGGGTATCTTGTGCCTGTCACATGACCATGATGTAATTGAGGCTATACTGGGCATTAGGTAATGGTCTTGTGATGGTGCAGTGATGTCATTTTCCCGCCAGTGAGAGGTCATGTGATAGTTTTTTTCAACAGGGTATAAAAGGAGAACCCCTCCCTGTGAGATGGGGCAGTTCGTGGCTGAATCTGCCAGTGAATCCATGTTGCTGTGTATTCCGATGTTATGATGCAGTTTCATTTAAAAGTGGAGTTTTACTTTCTGCCTTAAGTCAGAGTTTATTGCTGGCAGTGTTGCTACAATACTACCAGTTAAAATCCAGTTGGAGTGTGAAGATTCGTCGACGTTCGGGGAGCTGAAAGATCGAAGAAAGTTGATTTCGGCCGTGAAGCAGGTTTGACCTTTATTTAATCTTCTCACGTGGAATTAGCAACCTGTGTCTGTGTTAACTCCTGTTTTGCCAAAAAAGAGCAGAGTTGGATGCAGAGTTTCGCCAAGGAAATGTCAGTGCCTTTAAGCCATTTTATTTTCTTCAATCGTAAATCCCTCGGCAAAGCATACTTCAGCTAGGATCAGCAGTAACGTCGTGAAAGAGGATTTAATTCAAGAAAAGTCTCTCCTTGAACTGACTGTAAATCATTTTGGACTCTTTGCAATACTATTTTAAAGAACTGAGTTCGCATTTCTCACTTTAAGGACTATTCGAGCTGCTGTATCGCAGCTAACCTCCGGTTAAGTTAGTTGTTTGTTTACTTTTGGGGGTTTTTTTAACAGTGTTTAATAGATGTTTTATGTGTTATAAAACAGCTGTCTCAGTCATATACTCATTGTTGCTGGACCATAACATCTCCTGAACATTGTGGGCATAATACATTGGTGCTGGAATGTGTGGGGACATTTGTGCGCAGGCCCCAGTATGTCCTTCGATGCTTTTGGTTGTTAACACAAATGATGCATTAACACAAGAGATTCAGCAGATGCTGGAAATCCAGAGAAACACACACAAAGAAGAGAGAGAGTCTAGTGACACAGTGTCAACACACAATGTTTCCCTCAATGTCATAAAACCAAATAACTAAGTCATTGAGTTCAGCAGATCCCATCCCAGTCTACGTCTATTTAATTTTGCTGAGGTGGAGCAAATTGAAAGTGTCAGGCACCAAGTCTAAATATCAACAACAACTTGTCCTGATCCAGCGACAAACTGTGTTCTAGATGTGATGAGCAGGAGAGAACACCAAAACCCCTGCTTCCTCAGGAGGTAAAGGAAATTAAGCATATCTCTAATGACAGTCGGCATGTCTCTGGTGGGATTATATAGAGTTAGAACATAATTTTATTGATGCACTATCGGTAGCATCCTATCCAGCTGTACTGTAGCTTGGTATGGCAACTGTTCTGCCCAAGGATGGAAGAAATTGCACGGAATTGTGAACACTGCTCTGTCTATCATGCAAACCTGCCTCCCTTATGTTGACTCTGTCTACAATTCCCACTGACACGGGAAAGCAAGCAACATAATCCCGTTCCAGACAACACAATAACTGATCACATTCAGTCGAGCAGAGATTGTAACCAAATTATCCCAGCACATTTGGATGGTGAAACTTTAGTTATGCTGGCTTTCATTGGTTAATCCACTGTGCAGAGAAATTGGGATGTTGGTTATGTAAGATGTTGGTGAAGACAAACTTGGAATAGTGTGTTCAGTTTCGGTCTTCTTGCTTTTAGTTGTTCATTTGACTTCTATGACCTTCTGTTCTCCAAATGGTTGGAGGCCTTTCCACTAAAAAAAAATGATACTGAATCTGTAGTTAAGACATTCATGAAGGAAATAATTCTCAGATTAGGGGTTCCATTCAAATTTAACAGTGATAGCTGGACACATGATTTATGAAGAAATAACTTTTGCTGTGTAGACTATTGGGGTTCATTATGCTGGGGAAGAGCTGTAATATTCACTTGGGCTCAGTTTACGAATATGCAACATGGACTGATGTGGTTAGTTTTGGGGTGAATATGGGGATTCCTATGCAGATAGCCAATTCCCTTCAATAAAAAGAGGCAAGAATGCTTCGATAAAATAACCAGCAATTTTAAAAGCTATTATTGACCAGACAAAAGAAGGAATGGATACAGGAGGGAATAGATAATCAACAGAAGAACAAGTTACATGTATGTTAATGAGATTGGTATTCTCTAAGGGAAATTGCTTTGAGTGATGGTATATGCCCAACTATAATTTAACAGATTATAATGTGCCTAGATTGCAAGCAGCTACTCAAACAGCTGAAAGTTGCAGATTCCAGAGAAATAGGACAGCTCAGTTAATGGGAAGAAGTAGCTACAGAGAAATGACTGCTTTATGGTGGAAAATCCTCATCTATTTCAGGCTCAATCTCCAGCATTCCTTTAAAATGAGTTGAACTGGAATCTTATGATCCAGAATATGATGAAGAAATCTGTTTTAACCTGAGGCCTTTCCTCCCTAGGTATGATATTCCCTCTCTTGAGTAAATAAAGATGCATTATCCTCAAGAAGTGGGTGAGAGATAAGGCTACGGTTAATCAGATAATCAAAAGGAAGGGGACTGTGGAAGAAAATTAAGAATAAAATGCGGCTTGCATTGGAAGTGAGAAGGTATGGGTTCAAAGGGCATGTGAATGGTAGTTTTTCACTCAGAGAGTGGTGGATGATTGAAATGCACCGTTCTTAATAGCTCTTAACAGATTGTCAGAAACACACTGAGTCTCAGCAATTTGCAGAACGGTAAACTTTATTTTTCGAGTCTGCAGAGTCGGACCCAACCAGCTCCTGCTAGATTGAGTGCCGAATTACACTTTGCACAGTTTTTTATACCCTACTTGTTTACGACTTTGTGAGTTGCACCCATGTGAGGTGCAGACATTCTTCCTTAATCTCATTACAAAATTACAAATGTGATTACCCTTTGGCCCACTTATCAGCCTCAGCGCATTAACACCGTTATTGTTCAACCGTTAAGCATGTCTTCCCGTTACCCGTATCGCTTCTTTAATCAGCAAGCTATTGTTTCATCCTGATTTTGCAAATTGGTTTATACATTGCCCTGCAAGTTGCTTTGCACGTTCTTTCTGTGTCAGCACATTCTAAATGGACTCCTTAAGAATCATTTCTCTCAATCCACCCTTTTTCTTTTTAGAATGTGCTATCAGTTGGGCTTTTGCCACGGGTTTACATAGGCTTCTTCCTCTAGCTCTATTTCCCTTTGTAGGAGTACCTGAACAGGATCAGCTGGGGCCCCTGGTTGCATGACTTGTCTTGCCACCCGAGCTACCAGCTCCCGCAAGCAGGGGATCAGACATGGTAGCAGAAGGAGGACCATCAATCCCCCTCCTATAACCCCTAAAGCGGTTCGCCACCAGCCTCCTTTCAACCATCCGTCCAGCCAGTCCCAATACCCCAGCGGCTTCCAGGTCTGTACCGGCACGTGGGCCAGTTTCCTTATTTTATCTGATATTTTTTGAACCACCTTTCCGTTGTCATCTATCTTTAAGCAGCAGTTGGTTAGATTAAACTTTCCACATACTCCTCCTTTTTGTTGTAGTCATAACATTTCTCGTTTACATGCGAGTGTGATACAAAGGACCCTGGAAAAACAGTCATGCCCACCCTTACCGTCGTCCTGCACTTATCACATCCCCCTTCAGCGCTTCTCAACAATAGCAGTATATACATTACAGTCCCAAAGTTCATTCTGTCCGTCTTTTGAGCTTTAGCACCATCGGGTCTTCTCCCTGGACGCAAGTCCATTCTGCACCTTCTTCGGGCTTTACGGGTCCCTTGATTCTCGCGGCGTGGGTCCACCCTTTTTCTTTTGTCCTTACTGCGGCTTCGGTGGTCAGTAGCACCTGGAATGGGCCTTCCCACTGCGGCTGTAACTTCTCTGGCTTCCAAGTCTTAATCAGGACCCAGTCACCGGGCTGAGTTCGGTGGAGTGCGAAGTCCAGAGGTGGGGTTTGTGCGAGTAACCCCTTCCTGCGCAATTCTGCAAAAGAACGAGACAGTGCCTGTAAATAGTCCCTTACAAAGACATCTCCCCCTTGCAGGGAAGGATAGCCTTCCACCTTGTTCCAATATGGAAGGCCAACCAACATTTCATAAGGGGATACTCCTATATCTTTTCGAGGAGCCGTGCGGATTCTTAGTAGGGCCGGGGGTAGACACTTGGTCCAGGGTAGCTTGGTTTCCATCATTAGTTTTGTCAATTGCGTCTTCAGAGTACTGTTCATCCTCTCAACTCTTCCTGAGCTCTGAGGGTGCCAGGGGGTGTGCAGCTTCCACTGGATTCCTAAAGCGTCACAGATTAGCTGGTGTGTTTTTGAGGCAAAGTGTGTTCCCCTATCTGAATCAATAGACCCCATTATTCCATATCTCGGGACTATATTTTCTAATAGGATCCGTGCCACTGTAGGGGCGTCCGCTTTAGTGGTTGGGAATGCTTCCACCCACCGAGTGAAGTGATCCACAATTACTAACAGGTACTTCCATCTCTGAATTTGTGGTAGTTCCGTAAAGTCTATTTGGATCCGATGGAACGGTCGGACGGCTAGTGTTTGTCCCCCCTTATGGGTGGCACGCATCATTTTCTTGTTTACCTTTTGGCAGGTGTAACAGCCCCACACCTCCTGTTGAGCTAGTGTGAATATCCCTTTACAAACATAGTCCCTTAGGATAGTGTCGCACATAGCTTGCACTCCCCAATGGCTTTGTTGGTGTAGTTGTTGCAGTATATGACGAGTTACTTCCTTATTCAGTACTTGCCGTCCGTCGGGAGTCTTCCACTCGCCTTCTGATGTTTATCGGGCTCCCAGCTGGCTCATAGCGTCTATTTCTACTTGGGTGAAGACTGGTAGTTTGTTAAGCCCTTCCCTTATTGGTATCAGGGTTAGAAGTCGGACCGTTTTTTCCATTGCTGCCCGTTTGGCTTCTTCATCTGCGAGCCGGTTTCCTATTGCTTCCGGGGCTGTTCCTCGTTGATGTCCTGGAACGTGAACCACTGCAATTTCTTGAGGTAATGTTAGGGCTTCCAGAGTCATGCTTATCATTTGTTCGTGAGCTAATTCCCTTCCCCTGGCTGTTATCAACCCCCGTTCTTTCCAAATCTTTCCGAAGGTGTGTACCACTCCATAGGCATACTTAGAATCGGTGTATATAGTGCCTATTTTGTTTCTTAACAGTTGCAGTCCCCTCTGCAAGGCATATAGTTCACAAGACTGGGCTGACCAATTACCCGGGAGCCGGCCGGACTCCACCGTCTCCCTAGTCCTCCCGTTTATAATAGCATATCCACTGTGTCGTACCCCATTGATGCATCTGGAGGAGCCGTCGATATATAGTTCCTCGCCTTCAATTAGGGGAACTTCTTGTAGATCTTCCCTACTTTTTGTCTGAAGGTCTGTTAGCTCCACGCAGTTATGCTCGGTTTCCTCCCCTGTTGATTCCCCGTATAAGAACTGTGCCGGGTTACAACTATTGTTCTTTTCAAAGCTTAAATCATCCCCGACCATCAGAATGGTTTCGTATTTCAGTATGCGAGAGTCCGTCAACCACCGCTGAGCTTTTTGGGCTAAGAGGGTGCTAACGGAGTGCGGGGTATACACCGTCATTCTTCCCCCAAAGGTTAATTTCCGTGCTTCTTCTACTAGTACGGCTGCTGCCGCTACGGCTTGTATGCACGTCGGCCATCCCCGGGATACCGGGTCTAACATTTTTGATAAAAAGGCCACAGGTTGCCGCTTTCCTCCTTTTTCTTGGGTTAGTACTCCTAACGCAGTTCCTTCATTGTTTGTTGCATACAGCTGAAAGGGCTTTTCCAGTGCTGGCAGTGTTAATACCGGGGCCCGAATTAGTTGCCCTTTTATTTTCCTGAACTTCTGTTCTTCTTCTTCGGTCCAGCTGATTATTCCCCGGTCTTCCTTTGCCAATTTGTCGTACATAAACTTCACCAGGGAGGTATAATTCTCTATCCAAATCCGGCAATAGCCCACTAAGCCCAGAAATTGTCTTATTTCCTTCTTTGTCCTGGGAAGCGGTATTTTAGTTATTCCCGCTATTCTTTCTGGGGTTATTTGGCGGTGCCCTTTACTGACTCTGTGTCCGAGATATGTTATTTCCTTCTCGACAAATTGCAGTTTCTTCTTGGACACCCGCAATCCTTTTTCTCCTAGGTAATTCAGGAGTCTTATAGTATCGTCTCGCACTACCTCCTCTGCTGGTCCCGATAGTAGTAGGTCATCGACATACTGTAATAGTTGGTTCTTTTCGGTACAATGGAATCCAGCCAATACTTGCTCCAGTACCTGTTCGAATAGGTTTGGGGACTCCGTGAATCCTTGGGGCAAGATGGTCCACCGGAGTTGCTTCTTCCGCCCAGTGAAGGGATTTTCCCATTCAAATGCGAACATATCTCGGCTACCTTCCTCCAACGGGCAACTCCAAAAGGCATCTTTTAGATCTATCACACTGAACTCATTCGGCTGTTCCCTTCCCCAAATTGATATTGCAGCTTGTCGTATCATTTGCCTCTCTTGTGCAGAAAATAGCGTTCCCATAATCGCATGCATTTCTTCCCAAGTGTAAACATTAGGTCCTAAGAATTGATCCAACTGTTCTGCCAGTCCCATTGGATCATCTAATAAAGTTTTCATATCTTTCTTAAATACTCGTACTTCGGTACTTGTCAGAGGGACGTTTACAAATCCTGTTCCTCCCCGTTCTCCTCCCATTGGAACCTCTCGAAGGGGATACATCGATACCTCTTCCCTTTTTGATTCGTCCTTCTTTTTCTTATCTGCTCCTGTCACACTCCTTGTTTCGATCCTTGCCTTTGCTTTTTCCCTAACATCCCTCTCTTCCCTCTCCGGGTCTATTTCTTCTGTTTTTTCACTTTCTTCACGTCCTCCCTCTGCTCCCGCAAGGGGCGCAGAAGGCTGGACATAGGGAGGGGGTAAATGATCGAGTGGGTCCCACTTCCGCTCCCCTTTAATGCCCAATTTAAAACTCTTTGTTGTTACTCCTGGCCAGGGAGCCCAACAAAAAGCATAAGCAATTTCTTCCGGTTTTACATTTGGTTTTGAGTTAACGTAAATGTTTAAGGCTTGTCGTACCCAATCCTCCTCAGACCCAAGCCGCGGCCACCAGACCGCAGGTTTTTCTATCGGCTGTTTCGACCAAATTAAACAGTACTGTATCATTTTTTTCTTTTGTTTCCCTTTTAGTCTTCCACATCCCCAATTCTCAAACATTCTACCGAGGGGGCTATCAGGAGGAACCCCCGGGTATGGTCCCGGTCTTTCCGTTTCCTCTTTCTTTTTAGAGCCACCCCCTCCCATCTTATTCCGCTCTTACTTAATCCCGCACCCTTCTACTGCAACAGTAGGCACTTTACCCGGTGCGTCCCAAGGACTTTTATCAGGAGGACCCCCGGGTAGCGATCCCGGTCATCTCCGTCCTTACTTATTCCCGCACCCTTCTACTATAATAGTAGGCACTTACCCGGTGTGTCCTGGGGACTTCCAGTACCAGGTACTGTCCCCTTCTCCCCGTTTACCGCTCTGCGCTGTCCGGATATCACTCGCTCAAGCCGCGCCGGAGCGACGAGCAAGGAGTCAGGGACCGCCAAACTCGGCGGGGTGCACCGTCTCCGATGTCCTTCCTCGTGTCCACCGCGGCCGGAGTGTGGATCCCGGACGAGCTCCCACGTTGTCAGAAACACACTGAGTCTCAGCAATTTGCAGAACGGTAAACTTTATTTTTCGAGTCTGCAGAGTCGGACCCAACCAGCTCCTGCTAGATTGAGTGCCGAATTACACTTTGCACAGTTTTTTATACCCTACTTGTTTACGACTTTGTGAGTTGCACCCATGTGAGGTGCAGACATTCTTCCTTAATCTCATTACAAAATTACAAATGTGATTACCCTTTGGCCCACTTATCAGCCTCAGCGCATTAACACCGTTATTGTTCAACCGTTAAGCATGTCTTCCCGTTACCCGTATCGCTTCTTTAATCAGCAAGCTATTGTTTCATCCTGATTTTGCAAATTGGTTTATACGTTGCCCTGCAAGTTGCTTTGCACGTTCTTTCTGTGTCAGCACATTCTAAATGGACTCCTTAAGTACCGTCTTTAATTTAATCATTTCTCTCACAGATGTTTACTTACCACAATGTTATCTGCTGTGTCCTGGAGAGCTTTTCAGACTTTCACACATATATTTCTGTGAATTGACAAGAAACAAAGAATAGTGATTTCAACATGCAGCTCCATTATCTCAGACCATTGACTTTGTTGCATATGGAAGAATTCCTCAGCATGTTTTCCAGAGTGCTGTTGGACTGAAAAGAGTTCAAGTATGAGGACAGGTGACATAAAATAGTTGAGAGGATGACACACACCAATCCTTATGGAGGAATCAGAAATGGAGTGAGGGAGCTATTTTAAGTTCCTGGGTGTCAGTATATCCGAGGACTTAACCTGGACCCAACATATTGATGCAGCTGTCAAGAAGGTATAACAGCAGATATATTTCAAGTGGAATTTGAGGAGATTTGGAATGTCACCAAAAATACTGTACTTTCTTGGAAGCTTGACAAAACTTTGACAAATTTCTACAGATGTATGTTAGAGAGTATATTGACTGGTTTCATCATGGCCTGATATGGAAGCACCAAATCATATTAAGGGCAAAGATAATGTGATTGCTGATTGTCTATCTCAATGTTGAATACACAATGTAATTTTTTTATGGAGTGCTATTTTAACAATTGTAACACTCCTACTGTATAGTAAGTTCTAAGATGCTGTATGATAACACTATGTATTCTGTGTATATTGTAAATTTTATACCTTTGTATTTCTTGTAAATAGTTAATTGTTAAAATTGTGTTCATGGTAGACCAAAATTTTTTTTTGGAAGCTGGTGTTATGTACCCGTGGGTATCTTGTACCTGTCACATGACGATGATGTAATTGAGGCTATGCTGGGCATGAGGTAATGGTCTTCTGATGGTGGAGTGACATCATTTTCCCTCCAGTGAGAGGTCATGTGAAGTATCATGGGAGCATTTTCATTGCAAGACCTACATGATTTTCTATAACTGTCCATGAGTAACATCCCATGGGAAAAAGTAATTGACAATATTTCCAGCTCTGCCACTGATGCCTGCTTCAATTCACATTCATCTATTTTGTCTAATCAACCCAAACTCCCATTCATTCCTATTCCAGGCAATTAACTTTTGAAAAAATGTGACGGCAAATGGACATTTTTGCATATGGCATTATTTAATGTAGAGCTAATGTATAATCTATATTCTGTGTACTGTTTGTCCCTTCATCCTTGTGATGCTGCTGCATGCAAATTTTCCTTTATACTGAACCTGTACATCAGTGAACTTATGACAATAACAATAAACTCAATTTGACTTGGAAAAATTAATGTTTTATATTTCTTTTCAGTATGTTCATTATGTCAAAAAATAGATGTTTTACATTAAATAAAATGTTGTTTGGAATATTAATGATCTGACACATTTGATTTAGTCAAGAGGCCAAAGCATCATTGAGAGTCCCTGCCACACATCTCATAATCTCTTTGACACATAATGATTGGGAAGGAGGCACTGAAGCTTGAGGACTATGACTGCCAGACTGGGTAATAGCTTCTCCCATTAAGTTACAAAACCAATGAATGCCCTGCCACCATCGATATCTTGTCACAGGACAGTGAGCTATTTACTGTTCGTTGTTTTTTTATGTGCTGCACACTGAATGCATTGTGAATTATATTTTATTTACTTATTTTTGACAATATTTTGTTTAATGTGCTTTGTGTGATTAATGTTTTGTTGTTGCACCGAGTACCAGGGGAATGTTGTTTCGTTTGGTTGTATATCTGTACAGATGACAAGAAAATTGAATTTGAACTTGAGTTCCTGAACCTGTTCAATTGTTGGAATTGCAGGCAATTTTAACATTGAACAAAGTTAAAGAACTGGAGGTAAATCAAACCTATCCATGCAGAATGTATTTGTTCCTCTTCTTTAAAGTTGAGTGTGCCATCAGTTCCAGCTTTGGAAAACTCAGGGTTAACAATCAGCAGGAGAAATACCAGGAAGACAAGTGTTTTTTTGGAAGCCCATCGTCTGGTGGAAGAGATCTGACTTTTGATAGTTCTGGGAAAGAGAAAATAAAGGCATTGAAACCTTATGGATATTGAAAGACCTCGATTGAGTTGAAGTAGAGATGATGTTTCCTGTGGTGGGGGAGTCTGGGACCAGAGGGCACAGCCTTGGAGTAGAAGTATGTCCCTTTACAACAGGGATGAGGAGGAATTTCTTGAGCCAGAAGGTGGTGAATCTGTGGAATTCATTACCACAGACGGCTGCGAAGGCTAAGCAGTTGGGGATATCTAAAGCGGAGGTTGATAGATTATTCATTAATATGTTTGTGAAAGGTTCCGGGGGAAGGCAACCAAAAGGGGGTGAGAGGGATAATAAATCAGCCAAGATGGAATGGTGGGGCAGACTCATTGGGTCTAAGTGGCCTAATTCTGCTCCTGTGGCTTTTGGAAACTATAAATTGGTAGAATATTTCAGAAATCTGAGGATACAGGTGAAATGAATACAGACATACTACTATATAACAACAGTGACTTATCTTTGGATAGCTGGGTCAGTAAACCAGTTCAGATTTAAAGCCATTGCTATATTTTTGTAGTTTAAGTTGTGTGTGTTCAACCACAACCTACATTATATCTGTGTTGAATTCAGTTCCCACATATTATCTTGTACAATCGTATTCCTGTCTCTGAAGGTAATTGGTTATCTGAAGTAGTACAGACTATGGTCACCTTCAAACATGTGAAGACTGCTTTAGGACACCCTTCAATTGTGGATAAAATAACATTAAAATTACGATTCTCTTTTTTAATCACAGAGAGTACGAAGTTTTAGATTCCATTCAATATGAGCTGCAAGTTCCTCTACTGCTGACTTTGCTGAGCTGGTTATATTTCATTTCCCTAAAGTTGTTTCCATGCTGAGTTCTTAACAGTGAATGAATTTGATGTCAAGTGTCACCAGGTGGTGTCATCTTTTCCCTGAGGCAATAGGGTGAGTTCGAGACCCAATCTAGTGAACAGTTCAAAGTCTAGGTTGCTATTTCAATGCAGTCCTGAGGGAATCCAGGCTGAGATGTTAAAGCCTCTTTCGGTGATTTCCATGTTCCTGGGAAAAGGTGGGCAAGTTCTCCCTGGTGTTCAGTCCTTTACCTTTCTGTCAATGTCATTATCAAACACATTGTCATAACATTGCTGCTTGTGGGAGTTTGGTTCCTGTGTTTCCAACTTACCAGAAACTCAGTACTTCAAAAATACCTCACTGACAGAGAAATGGTTCAGGACAGCCCAAACAGAGCATAATACACTCAGTGGCCACTTTTTTAGGAACACCTGTACATCCCACTACACTTGTTAATGCCAATATCTCATCATCCAATTCTGTCGATGTGACTTAATGCATAAAAGCATACAGGAATGGTCAAGATATTCATTTCTTGTTACTAACAGACCCACCTACATTTTCATCCAGGCCATTTATATACATTACTAACAGCAGAGGTCCCAGAATAGATCCCTATGAAACTTCACTAATTCGAGAACACCAGCTCCAAAAATTCCCTTCAACCACTCCTCCTGTGTTCTATGCAAAAGCAAGATTGGAGTCCAAACAGCCAATTCACCGTCGACCCCATGTATCTTAATCTTCTGCATTAGCCTCCCAGTGCCTTACTAAAATCCATGTAGATACAGCCACTGCCTACACTCATCAAACCACAATTGATGGAACTGTGGATAGTGTAGAGGAGTGGCAATTAATACAGCAAAATATAGATCAGGGGCAGATATAGGCTGGGAAATGGCAGATGGAATTTGACCCAGATAAATGTAAGGAATTGCACCTCAGTAGGGCAAATGCAAGGAGACAGTACACAGTTATGGGCAAGTCCTTCAGAGTGTTGCTGAGCAGAGAGATCATGGCATCCTAGTTCATTGTTAGTTGAAAGTAGCTACACAGGTTGATAGGTTGGTTAAACGGGCTTACAGAATGCTTGCATTTATTATTCGAGGCATTGAGTCCAAAAGTCTATATAGTTAAATAATCCATGCATCTATGACATTATTTACAGTGTTACGAAGGATGAACAACTCTGATGGGCAGAAGGGTACACAGTTGCCCATGTTTCCCCCTCCCCTGGGAGAATTACAAACTGTTACTGTTGCCAGGCTGTTAATGAGAGAGAAAGAGATGGAACAAAACATACTGGGACTGGAACATTTGCTTCAGACAAGGGCGAGATAACACCGGGGGAGAGAGACCATATAAGACTCCTGTAAGACTCACGGCTCCGGTGTGGGCTGTTTACTTGGTACTATTCTGTTCATTAAAATTCCTCAGTGGACAGCCGGAGTGGGCTGGTTTGATGGGCTAAGCCATTCAAAACTGATTGACATCTTATACCCCGTGAGTAGGGATAAAAGTGAGGTCTGGGGAGACATCCCTCAGATGCACCAAGAGACACACTAGTGAGCAATGTTTAAGTGTTGGAACCCACGAGAAAAGTGTGGGGCATTGGAGACCGAATGAAGGATCGGTCAATTTGAACTCACAGTGTTTATAGTGAGGCCGGTGGGGGCTTGTGTGTGTGTCCACCCTTGCCTGGGTGACGAGTCCACCATAAAAGAACGGTCTAGCTAAAGGACAGAGGGGTCATACCTGAATGGCCACAACAACACATCGATGGATCAAGATTGTAAAGGAAGGTTTGCAAGACAATAGCTGTCACTGTTTGCTCTCTCTCTCTCTCGCTCTCTCTCTCTCTCTCTCTCTCTCTCTCTCTCTCTCTCTCTCTCTCTCTCCAAAAATTACAACACATCAACCAACAACTACCTCAGCCTGTATGAACTGAACTGAACTTTATACTCACATATGACAATTCATTTTCCCCAGACAACGATAGAGCTTGTTTATTATTGATTATTATTATACCCACACTTTTAGGTTTAGTATTGCTAACGTGTATTATCTGTATATTTGCATTGTTGATATTGATTTGTATATTTTACTAATAAACACTGTTTTGAAAATAGTACCAGACTCCAATGAATACTTCTATTTTTGCTGGTAAGACACCCAGTTGTGGGGTACATAACAAATTGGGGGCTCATCTGGGATTTGATACCAAATTGGGGGGCCAGCGAATCGGGCTATAAGTCCATTATTTGTTCTGGTTGCATGGGTAACCAGACGGGAAACCAGCAAAGATGGATGTAGATGAATTTATATGAAACCCGACTTTGAAGGCGCTAGAGGATGCCACAAAGACGGACTTGGTGAATATTGTGAAAGGTTTAAATATCACAGAGGTGAAGTCATCAATGAAAAAGTGGGAGATACAGAGGGCCATAGCCCAGTATTATATATACAAGGATGTGTTTTCGGCTGGGGTATTGGATCTGTTCCCTGAAAAGAAACCAGTTGTTGGGGTGGTTCAGTTAGAGCTGGAAAAATTAAGGTTGGACGCGGAACAGAAGAAAAGTGAGTATGAGCTCCAGCTAAAGGAGTTAGAGGTGAAAAGGGAGTGGGAAAGAGCTGCCTGGGAGGCACAAAGGGAGAAGGAAAAGGCTGAAAGGAAGAAGGAGAAAGCCGAAAGGGAGATGGAGGAAAAGGAAAAGGAGAGAGATAGCCAGCATGCGCTGGACATGGAGAGGTTAAAGCAACAGAGAAAAGACCGAGAGGAGAAGTTTAATGTTAGTAGAGAGTTTAGGTTAGTACCTCCGTTTGAGGAGACAGATGTTGATAGTTACTTCTTGCATTTTGAAAAGGTGGCAGTGAATCAAAAGTGGCCCAGAGATCAGTGGGTGGCGTTGTTACACAGTGCATTAAAAGGGAAGGCTCAACGGGCATATGCAGCATTTTCCATGGACAAGTCTGCGGATTATGAGGAAGTAAAAGAGGCTATCCTTCGGGCCTGTGAGTTGGTACCTGAGGCATATAGACAAAAGTTCAGAGATTTAAAGAAACTGTGGAATCAGATGTATGCAGAGTTTGCCTATGAAAAGGGTGTGCTCTTGGATCGTTGGTGTGCTGCAGAAAAGGTGGAGGAGGATTTCCATCATTTCAGAGAGTTAATTCTGATTGAGGAGTTTAAAGGTTGTGTTTCGGATAATATCAGGATGTATCTGAACGAGAAGCCAAATAAGTCTATATCAGAATTTGCCAGGTTCGCAGATGAATATGCCCTAACCCACAAGACAAAGTTTTCCTCAAAGGCAGAAAGGCAGTAGGGACGGTAAAGAAAGAAAGTCCACTAGCTAAGGTAGAGAATAAGCTGGGAGCCAGTGGTAAAGGTAAAGAGGAAGATAAGCAGGCTGGCAGGAAGGTTCCTGGCTTGACCTGTTATAATTGTGGAAAGGTTGATCTTAGAGATAGTATTAATAATTATCTGGATAGACAGGATCTGATTAGGAGTAGCCAGCATGGATTTGTGCATGGAAGGTCATGTTTGACAAACCTTATTGAATTTTTTGAAGAAGTTACGAGGAATGTTGACGAGGGTAAGGCAGTGGATGTAGTCTATATGGACTTCAGCAAAGCCTTTGACAAAGTTCCACATGGAAGGTTAGTTAAGAAGGTTCAGTCATTAGGTATTAATGCTGGAGTAATAAAATGGATTCAACAGTGGCTAGATGGGAGATGCCAGAGAGTAGTGGTGGATAATTGTTTATCGGGATGGAGGCCAGTGACTAGCGGGGTGCCTCAGGGATCTGTTTTGGGCCCAATGTTGTTTGTAATATACATAACTGATCTGGATGATGGGGTGGTAAATTGGATTAGTAAGTATGCCCATGATACTAAGGTAGGAGGTGTTGTGGATAATGAGGTGGGTTTTCAAAGCTTGCAGGGAGATTTATGCTGGTTAGAAGAATGGGCTGAATGTTGGCAGACGGAGTTTAATGCTGAGAAGTGTGAGGTTCTACATTTTGGCAGGAATAATCCAAATAGAACATACAGGGTAAATGGTAGGGCATTGAGGAATGCAGAGGAACAGAGAGATCTAGGAATAACAGTGCATAGTTCCCTGAAGGTGGAGTCTCATGTAGATAAGGTGGTGAAGAAGGCTTTTGGAACGCTGGCCTTTATAAATTAAAGCATTGAGTACAGAAGTTGGGATGTAATGTTAAAATTGTACAAGGCATTCGTAAGGCCAAATTTGGAATATTGTGTACAGTTCTGGTCACCGAATTATAGGAAAAATATCAATAAATTAGAGAGAGTGCAGAGACGATTTACTAGGATGTTACCTGGGTTTCAGCACTTAAGTTACAGAGAAAGATTGAACAAGTTAGGTCTGTATGCATTGGAGCGTAGAAGGTTGAGGGAGGATTTGATCGAGGTATTTAAAATTTTGAGAGGGATAGATAGAGTTGACGTGAATAGGCTGTTTCCATTGAGAGTAGGGGAGATTCAAACGAAAGGACATGATTTGAGAGTTAGGGGGCAGAAGTTTAAGGGAAACACGAGGGGGTATTTCTTTACTCAGAGAGCGATAGCTGTGTGGAATGAGCTTCCTGTAGAAGTAGTAGAGGCCAGTTCAGTTGTGTCATTTAAGGTAAAATTGGATAGGCATTGTGGTGAACTATGTGCCTGTCGGGACACGCCCCCTGCTGACTGCTCCTGTGGCTCCTCCCACAGGCCCCTGTATAAAGGAGATCTGAGGCCTGACGCTCGGCCTCAGTCTCCAAGACATTGTATGATAGACACTCACTCCTGGTTCCTTCTTCCAGTCAATAAAAGCCGATATCTCGCCTTACGTCTCAGTGTGAGTTATTGATGGTGCATCAGGCATATGGACAGGAAAGGAGTGGAGGGTTATGGGCTGAGTGTGGGTAGGTGGGACTAGGTGAGATTAAGAGTTTGGCATGGACTAGGAGGGCCGAGATGGCCTGTTTCTGTGCTGTGATTGTTATATGGTTATATTGCATCTAAGTGCTTTGCTCTGAAGAAGGAGACAGGAAAAGGGAAAACGGCAGTCCCTACAGGGATATAGAGTTGATTAGCAAATCGATGAGGAAGGCAAAGGCAGATAGAGTAATGAAAAAGGCAGATAGGTGTGAGAAGGGACGGTGTCTGTGAAAGAAGGAGAGACCTCAGTTCCAGTGAGAATCTGGAGAGATACTGTGGCTGATCAGTCATTGATCCTAAGTAAGGTGCTAGATTTTGGTCCTGAGACTGGAGAGGTAGTTTTAAGAGGTATAGGAAAAGGGACAGAAGCTGTACCTTTGCATGGGATCATTATAAATTGTGACCTGGTACCTGGACCAGTCGAAGTAAGGGTGCAGTCAGAACTACTGAGAGACAGCGTGGACATCCTTCTTGGTAATGATTTAGCAGGTGGTGACATGTGTGCAGCAGTGAAATTAATGAGCAAGCCTGTGAGTGCTGAGGACCCGCCCCGGATTCTAAGATCTATCCCGCATGCGCAATCACTCGCAGCATGTCGAGAAAGGCGGCTGAGAAAGAGGACAGTTTAAATGAGTCCAGTGTTGATTTGGCTGAGACGTTTTTACCGACCCTGTACCAAGAGGGGTTAGGAGATGGTAAAACGGAGAGTAGGGAGGTGAAAGAGAGTAAAGGAGAAGTGGTAGACCTACCCTTAGCCAAGAGGGAATTTATAGAGGCACAGAATAAAGATGAGAAACAGATAAGGCAGTTAGAAGGTCCAGGATTGGACATAGATGATCTGTCTGGCTTGACAGAGCAGTTTGAAGTTGAAAAATTTAAATGTGTTCCCAATAATGATATGAGGGCAGTCCTAGATGAAAAGGATGCCATTACCTTGAAGGAGTCTGCTGGGTTAGCAGATGAAGTTGTTTTAACCTGCAGGGTTGAGTTTACTCCGGATGGGAGTTGCCCAGCGAGTAACTGGGAGGATCAGGGGAATTTAGAATTTGAAAAAGGGACTGGTATGGAAAGCCTGGAAGAGGTAGATGTCCCATCTGAGTTTGTTCAGGGTGTGGAGTTACAGGAAACTGAACCTAGTAAGGAAAAGTCTGAGGTATCTGATTTAGTTATGAGACCTTGGTGGTGCGAGGATATTTATTAGGTTCTCAGCCTGAGGGAAGAAGCTGTTACCCAGTCTGGCAGTCCTAGTCCTGATGCTCCAGCATTTCCTTCCTGAAGATTGTAGGTGTCAAAGAGATTGGGAGATGTGTGGTACGAGACCTGGTCAAATTCAACTTTGTTAGTTCATTAATGCTGCCCTCAAATCTTGTTAACATTCATTCTCTGTCTTTGCTGCTTTGGCGTGTCCTGTCAACCAGCCGGTCCAGACTTCTCACAGTCATGGAGAATGGGTGGGACTAGAAGCAGTTCTTGCAGTCTCCTTTTCTCTAAGTTCATCTTTCCCCCTCTGTGATACGTCAGTCTTCGATCAGCTGCATAACCGAACTGAGGAGCAACAGGACAAACAAGGCCACATGACTGACAGGCACCAGTAGAAAATACAAAGGGTGAAATATCTGTTGTTCATTCTGTATCTTTTTATGACTGCACATAAAATATATTGGAAGCCAGTACTGAGGAGTGATGCACTGTTTTGATGTCAGTGAACAAGTGATGAGGTGTATAAGAGGATACATTAAGTCCTAATGTAAAAGTCTGGGTCAATACGAGTTGCATTCAAATCTGTCACTGAATGGGTAGAAATGAGAGTACTGGAAATACAGAAGCAGCAGATAAACACCATTAAAGTAAATAAACTTAATGTGAATGTAGATAAAGAACACCAGGAATGGATCAAGTTCAGACAGTGAGCAGCCATTGATCTCTGTTGGATGGTGGAGCAGGCTTAGGAGTCCCACAGGAAACCCTGAGATACTAACGTGTTTGAGATTATCACTCATCATTCACCCAAAATCTACTTTATTCAACCTGCCCCCTTACTCCAACAGTTCTCTGGAGAACCTTCTCAGGAAGGCCTCAGACAATTGATCTGGGTATTTTTTCCATCTTCGCTCATAGACACTTCATAGAGCCCATGGGGTTAATTCAGGATTAAGTGCTTAAACTGAGAGTTGCTTACTACACAGTGTAGCACACTGTAATGGAGTCAGCTTACAGGGGAGCTGGAAGCATTAGTTACAGTAGATTAATTTGACAACTGATTCTCTCCCCTGGTTTGCCAGCTCGGTGCACATCAGCTAGACTCAGAGCACAGGGCCAGTTCCAGAGTGAGCAGCACCTCTGTTGACAGAACAGCCTTTGGCAATCAGTGAGGAGATTTCCCACAAACTCAATGTTAACAATTCATCATCGGCTCAAAACACATGCTCACAATTACAAAGACAAAAATCATTTAAGCTAATTTCGGAAATAGATTTGGAGAAATATACTGCACAGAAAACAGGCGCTTTGGCCAAACTCATCCATGCTGAGCAAGTTACCTGTATGAGCTTCTTATTTGCCCTCAATGACCCTCCAAACCTTTCTAATCATTGCACCTGTCCAAATATCTTCTAGATGTCATAATTATGCCCATTAGTTTAATGTATACTTAGTTAACCTGAGGTAAAGTCAGCCAGAGAACTTCCCAGCTTGAGAACTGGGAAAATCTGTGGAAGGTCACTCTGTTTTTGGACTCTATGGGAAGTCTGTGGTGGAGCACAGGGGCCATCTTCTGAGGAATACAGGTTTTATTATTGTCCAGTTATGGGGATTTCCCTCCACAGATACCTATTAGTCTCAATGGGAGATCAACCTTGAGATCTATTGCACAAAGACCAGCTAGTTCAGTTCATACAAAGTCTGGAGGCTAACATAGCATTCCTCAGCTGACAACAAATAAATCTCAATAGTTTATTCACGATGCCTCATGACCTACCTTTTGCCCTTCAGGAGCTGGGATTTGGGTTCAAAGATATTAAATGGTGTCAAGTGCTGACCACTGATTTGCTGTGTGGAACTGGGTGAGATGATTCTGCATTTACAGAAAAGCTGAGGTCATTCATGCAATTTACAGTTTGTAACTGTCCATTTGTTTTACCATACTCTATGAAAAGCATCCATTTTATGTGCCAGAAACCATAACAGATCATAAGTCTGTTGGTTGTTCAAACTCTATCTGAAGATCTAACCGAGACCTCCCACCCTTACCCAGTCTGCTTTTTCATCACTCTCATCCCTGCATCTACACTGCTGACTCTTATCTGCCTCCTGACAAACATCTTCATAGTATCAAGTCAACAGTAGCTATCAAGAATGTTCACTCATCATCAAGGCAGTTGTAATTTGACAGCTGTTCTAGTGGGATTTGAACTCATTGAAGGGCCAGACAGCTGGATTACAGGATAGTAACTAACCCACTGTACTAAAGCCCCATCGGACACAGCTCTGCTCAGGGTCACCTGCTTACTCAAGTCTCCACCTTTCAGTCAGAATAACTTGACAAGATGACTTTGATTTGTCAGCTTTGGGACTGACAGATCTAGCCCTTCCTTTCCAAAAAGGTGAAAGCTTTCTCAATGTCATACTTGAGAACAAAATTAATCTAAGGCTTTGACTGTTTTAGAATCTTATCTGTTATTTGACTAGCATGATGTCGCAAACAGAATTACAGGACAATGAGTTCCAATCAATTTGCAGTGGAAGTCCACATTACACAATAATCCATTTTGCTTTGGTATCTGTCATAAGGGGGGTGTTGAGAATGGACCCAAATGCAGGACACAGACACTGAAGTACTAGGAACAGGACGGGACAAAACTAAAGTACAAAACAGGTCACAGACAAGGCTAGGAAAGCAGGACCACAACGAGGAACTGGGGACAAGGAGCCTGGGTGTGGACTCCGAGCCCGAGGTTGCACAAAGACCTAGAACCTGGGTCGTGACGTGAGCTCGGAGCCCAAACCGGGTGAAGATGTGACGAGACTGGGGGTCTTGAAGCCTGAGGCTGGGGTTCTTGAGGCTTGAGGTTGGGGTCTTTTTTTTAAATTTTTTATTGAATTTTCAAATAGGTTACAGGAAGAAAAAAACATTATCAACCCTTCCCCTTCTCCTTAACTCCTCCCCCCTAACATATCCCTATAGAAAAAAAAAGAAAAAAGAGAGAGAGAAAGAGAGAAAGAAAGAAAGAAAGAAAGAAAGAAAGAAAGAAAGAAAGAAAGAAAGAAAGAAAGAAAGAAAGAAAGAAAGAAAGAAAGAAAGAAAGAAAGAAAGAAAGAAAGAAAGAAAGAAAGAAAGAAAGAATGAATGAATGAATGCCTGGATATCGGAAGATCCTCACATGCTCAATGGAGTTCATAATAGCTTTAATATGTATATTTATTTCTTTCCCCAGATAACTAATAATTTTGTCTTCGGAGCACCTATATACTTAATCCTATTTTTTGTAAATAAGGGTGCCAAATTTTCAGAAATATTTCATATTTATCTCTTAAATTATAAGTAATTTTTTCAAGTGGAATGCAGCTAAACATTTCATTCTTCCAACGATCTACACTTAAGTATGAATCCAATTTCCAAGTAACTGCAATAGCCTTTTTGGCTACTGCCAATGCATTTTTTATGAATTCTTTCTGATATTTATTCAATTCGGATTTTGATTTTATCCCCTCAATATTGCCTAGTAAAAATAATATTGGATTATGTGGAAGTTGTGTTCCAATAATTTGTTCCAGTAAAACTCTTAAATTTATCCAAAAAGGTTGAATTTTAAAACAAGTCCAAGTAGAGTGTAAAAAAGTACCAATTTCTTGATTACATCGAAAACATTGATCAGATAAATTTGAGTTTAATCTACTTATTTTTTGTGGTATAATATATATTTGATGTAAAAAGTTATATTATACTAATCTTAGTCGACCATTTATTGTATTTGTCATACTGTCAAGACATAATCTTGACCAAATTGTTTCATCAATTTTAATATTCAAATCAGTTTCCTATTTTTGTCTTGATTTATGAATTCCTTGTTTAATTGCCTGTTTTTGAACCAAATTATACAAACCAGAAATAAAGTTTTAGATTTTTCCTTAATGAATTAAAGTTTCTATTTCATTAGGTTTTGGCAATAACATTGTTTAACCCAGTTTATCTCTTAAATAAGCCCTTAATTGGAAATAACAGAAAAGAGTGTTATTTGATATTTTATATTTATTCTTTAATTGGTCAAATGACATTAATATGCCTCCTTCAAAACAGTCTCCTATATATCTAATCCCTTTGTGAAACCAATGATATAAAAGGTGATTTTGAATTAAAGGTCTCTTTGCTAATAAAGATTTCTTTATCTCAACATCAACATTTATCTTATTCCATAAATCAATCAGATGTTTTAGTATAGGAGATTCTTTCTTTTTCCATATCCATTTAGATTCCCAGTTATATATAAAATCTTCTGATATATTTTCTCCTATTTTGTCTAATTCTATTCTAATCCATGCCGGTTTATCTTCATCAAAAAAAGATGCAATAAATCTAAGTTGATTTGCTTTGTAATAATTCTTAAAATTTGGTAATTGTAACCCTCCTAGGTCAAATTTCCATGTCAATTTTTCCAATGATATTCTTGACATCTTATCTTTCCAAAGGAATTTCCTCACACATTTATTTAACTCTTGAAAAAATTTCATCTGTAATTGTATTGGTAATGTTTGGAATAAATATTGTAATCGAGGGAATATATTCATTTTTACAGCATTGACTCTACCTATTAATGTTATTGGTAACATCATCCATTTATCAAGATCCTCTTGAATTTTTTTCAATACTTGGCAAATAATTTAATTTATATAAATTCTTTATATCATTATCAACTCTTATACCTAAATACTTTATACCATTTATCGGCCATCTAAATTGAGTTATTAATCGACATTGACTATAATCTCCTTTAGTAAGAGGTAGAATTTCACTTTTATCCCAATTTATTTTGTACCCTGATATTTTCCCATATTCTTCCAACCTAGAAGATAATTTATGCAACAAATGTAATGGGTTAGTTAGATAAACCAAAACATCATCAGCAAATACGTTAATCTTATATTCCTGATTAACTCTGGACCCATAATATCTGAGTCAGTTCTAATTAATTCAGCTAATGGCTCTATCGCCAACACAAATAAAGCAGGTGATAATGGACAACCTTGTCTAGTTGACCTTGTTAACTGAAATGATGTTGAAATTTGGCCATTTGTCACCACTTTAGCTTTGGGGTTAGTATTTAAGGTTTTAATCCATTTTATATAAGATACTCCTAATCCATATTTTTCCAATACCTTAAATAAAAAATCCAATTCCAATCTATCAAATGCTTTTTCTGCATCCAAAGCAACTGCCACATTCATTTCCTTCCTCTTTTGTGCCAAATGAATTATGCTAAGTAACCGAGTTACATTATCTGTCGATTGTCTATTTTTAATAAATCCTGTTTGGTCCATGTGTATTAATTTTGGTAAGAATTTAAATAATCTATTAGATAAAATCTTTGCTATTATTTTATAGTCCATATTCAACAAAGAAATAGGTAATTTAGATAAAGAAAAGATCCCGAAGGCAGCTGCCCAATGTGCCAGAAAGAGAAATGAGCCATTGTTGATAGAAGGGAAAGCAGTTCTTTTCTATCCTGATATAAGTTATGACCTTTTGAAAAGAAAGAAGGAATTTAACCCAGCAAAAAATGTTTTATGGAAAAAGGTATAAATTTATATTGCGCCACCCGGTAACACTGATAATTTTTTTGGATGACGGAAAAAGAAGATGTTTTTACTGATCATCGGGATGCAGAGGAGTTTGCACAAGAACTCCTAAATATTTGTTAGATACAGTAAAGATTTAAAAGTGAGACAGATTAAAGATGAAGACAGGGACACTGATGGACATTAAGGACAGAAGAATATTTAAATATACTTTTAATTATATGATACGGGGGAGAAAGGTAAAAATTTGAGAAATATTAATTGAGAGTAGTGATAGTATTTTTTCTTCTCTTATATATACTTTTTTCATGTTACGGGGGAGCTGGGGGAACTTCGGATCGATCACTATGGGATTCATGTGTGTAATCATGGTGTTTGCCATGACTTGCACAATGGAGGGGGATAATGTGTTTTTTCTCATTCACAACATTAGCGGGGGGGGGGTTCTTTATAATCTGTTTTTCTTTTATCTTTCTTTCTTTGCTTGGATGATCAGAGGGGAGACACATAGCAACATGGAGAATTTTAAAATAATTCCCCAAGGTACTATGGAAGTTGAAATATTATGTATTATTATAAACTGGAGTAACCCCGTTAAAAATAATGACTAATTTACTGAATTTTTTAAGGTTTAATTTTAATGGGCTTAATGGACAGGTGAAAAGAAAAAGAATTTTAACATATATTAAGAAAATGAAAATAGATATAGCTTTTTTACAAGAAACACATTTAACAGAGATAGAACATCAGAAATTAAAGAGAGATTGGGTCGGAAATGTTATAGCAGCTTCATTTAATTCAAAAGCGAGGGGAGTTGCAATTTTGGTCAACAAAACTTTACCAATTAAAATAGAAAATGTATTAATTGATTCTGCGGGAAGATATGTAATTATACATCGTCAAATCTTTTCAGAACTATGGTCTATTATGAATATTTATGCACCAAATGAAAACGATGTAAAATTTATACAAGAGGCTTTTTTGAATTTGGCTGACGTACACGATAAAATATTAATAGGTGGAGACTTTAACTTTTGTCTAGACCCAGTTTTAGATAGGTCAACAAAGGTTGTTACGAAACCAAAAGTAGCAAAATTAACTTTATCATTGATGAAAGATTTAAATTTGATTGATATATGGAGAAGACTTAACCCAAGAGAAAGGGATTATTCATTTTATTCAAATAGACATAAAACTTATTCAAAGATAGATTTTTTCCTACTATATCAGCAAATATTCAAGACAGAGTGAAAAATATGGAATATAAAGCAAGAATATTGTCAGATCATACACCCTTGATAATGACAATGATAATGATGGATAAGGAGGTATTGATTTACAGATGGAGATTTAATTCAATATTACTAAAACATCAAGATTTTTGTGATTTTATGAAAAAACAGATTCAGTTTTTTTACATACAAACTCACATTCAGTTGATGATAAATTTATATTATGGGAAGCGATGAAGGCATATTTGAGAGGCCAGATAATAAGTTATACTTCTAAAATTAAGAAGGAATACATGATAGAAATAGATCAATAGGAAAAAGAGATTACAAAATTAGAAAAAGAATCTCAAAGATATATGACAGAAGAAAAACAAAGACAACTTGTTAATAATTAGCTACAATATAATACACTTCAGACATACTGAACAGAAAAAGCAATTACGAGAACTAAACAGAGATATTATGAACTAGGTGAAAGATCACACAAGATTCTTGCTTGGCAGTTAAAAACAGACCAGGCTTCCAAAACGATAAATGCAATTAGAACAAGTGTAAATAAAATTACTTATAAACCTTTAGAAATCAATGAAACATTTAAAATTTTTTATTCTGAATTGTATCAATCAGAATCACAAAATGATATTGTTGAGATAGGAAGGTTTTTATCACAAATAACTCCCAAAATTGAATTCAGAAGAAAAGAAGGCATTAGATGTGCCTTTTACAATAAAAGAGATCGAAGAAGCTCCAGGATCACTTCAGAGTAATAAATCTCCAGGAGAAGATGGTTTTCCACCTGAATTTTACAAAAAGTTTAAAGATTTATTAATTCCTCCTTTTATGGAGCTAATACACCAAGCGGAAAGAACGCATAAACTTCCAGAATCTTTTTCAACAGCTATTTTAATAGTATTGCCAAAAAAAGACAGAGATCTTTTGAAGTCAACAACATATAGACCTATTTCTTTGTTGAACGAGGTTGGGGTCTTGAGGCCAGGACTCAACTTTCACTCCACACCAAGGTGGGGCATGTCCATCCATTGGGTAATGGCAGAATAGCCTGACTTACCCAAAAGAGGCAAAGAAAAGACGGATTCCTCTCACAGGTTAATGGTAGAACGGCCTGACTTATCCGATGGAGGCAAAGACAAGACAAGACAGATTCCCCCCGCAGGGCAACGGCACAATGGCCAGATTTACCCCACGGGGTGAGGACAGGAAGAGACAAACACTGAAGAATGACAGACAGCTCCATCTCTGCATCAGGACCGGACCATGACAGTATCTTAGTACAAACTTCCTCAATGTTTCTGTTAACATGGTACTCATTGAGTGAATAACACATAGTTGGTCCTGTTGAAATGATTTGAAGTGCCTTTTAATTTAATTAAAAATGCCATTTGATAATGTATATTGATAACTTTCAACAAAAGTAATCAGTCTATAATAATAACTAAGCAGAGTCTGATGTATCACATATCAGGAATTGTTTCAGTTCTCTTGATAAAACTAGATCTGTGTAAAGGCAACAAAGGAGCACATTATGAACATTAATTAATATTCGCTAATTCCTCCCAGCAGTCTTCCAGAGAGAGGGACCCCAAAATTCTCAGCAGGTGATCAACTACAGCATTGCTAACAGGTTCAAGTTTCACCCAAGGAAACAGTGTTTTGATTTGCTTGCGTTCCACAAACAGGAACAGTTCTCTGGAAGGACACAGAAATGTCGATGGCTTTTTGTCCCATCAAATCTATGTCAGCCCCAATCTTCTCCTGTCTCCCATGACCCTGCAAATTATTCTCTCTGTCATTCATTGGTCGATTTTGGGTTCCTCACCCTACGGGCAAAGAGATCCAGCTCGTAACTACTTGAGTAAAAGCAATTTTCCCACCACTTCATAACCAGCATTTTAAATTAGCACCTCCTGAATCCTGAAATACTTGCTTTTGTGAATAATATCCATTTAAACCAATTGCAATCTCATAATCATCTCTTTCTGTAATTTTTGTTAGAACATCAATTTGGTCACTTTGTTCCCTCAAGTCTATCCTGGTTTACAGAGCAATTCCAATCACTATCTGGTTTTCCTTGTAATTAATTCTTCCCATTATTCCCAGCATCTGTGAAGGAGGAGCTCTATCAGACTCACAGCACTGTTAATCTCTTAATAATGAAGCTTAATTCCGCTTAACAGTTCAAAAAATAGTTTAAGATGGAGAAGTATCCATTGAAAAATGCCATTGTTTCCAATCATGTCCATTTCAGATGGAATTTCTGTGAGAGCAATACACAGCAGGCACTGGGATAAAAAGTCCTGTTTAATTCCATCAGTGTCCTTTCCTTAACTTGTAATTGGGAGACTTAAGCTTTGTACTTTCAGGATGTCTATAATTTGTGAGTATGCAACCAAGGTTCAGAAAGGTCTGCACCAATGTTTCATTGAATGTACCAAAGCCTTGATAATGTGAGACATGAAGAGCTTATAAAAATCAATCAGCACTTGGACATTGATGGGAAAGATATCAGAATTATCAGAAATTTGTGTTGGGAACAAAGAGCAGGAATGTGAGTTGAAAATGAGACAAATGATTATGACCAAATTCAGACCAAATTATGATTATGTCCAAATTTGTGTTCTCTCACCTGACCAGATCAGCCTTTACAGCAAGAAGGTTCTAAGAGAATTTCACAGCAATCTCAGTATGATAATTTCTGGATACAATTTGAACAACCTATGACACGCAGACAGTACGGATAGCTACTTTCAAAGAGAAGCTCCAAGAAATACTGGAGAAGAACATGCAAAGAGAGGATTGTCCATCAACTGCAAGTCGACCAATATATGGTTGTCACAAAGAAGAAAGACGGAAGTGCAAACTGAATTTTGGCAACAAAGTAATTTCAAAAATACGGTATTTCAATTACCTAGGGAGCACCATAACATCAGACGGTAGGGTTCTTGTTGAAATTTGAAGACGGATTGAGATTGATAAATGAATGTTGAAACGTTTGAGCAGGAGACTAAAGAACAACATAATGCCTGTGGGTAGAAAACCAGATTGTTGTGGTGCTATGTGCATTCCACACTAACACCTGGAAACAAATGTTCAACAATATCAAAACAAAATCAGGGAACACTTGAATCTGTTTTTTGAGAAGAATAATAAAATTATTGTGGAAGGACAGAGTAACAAATGAAATAGTGCTGTGAAAAGCCAACATAAGGAAAAGCTGAAATCTCTGGGACACGTACTGAGGAAAGAGAAGCTTGAACAACTTGCAGTAATGGGATACATTGTTGGAAGGAAAAGTAGCAGTTGACTGCGTATGACATTCATGAGTCCGATCAAAGGATGGAGAGGCAAAAGGTCTGAACACTTCACCAGAACTTCTCAGATTAAAGACAGATGGAAGACCATGATTGCTCACATCATCCAGCATGACACATAATGATGATGATGATGAATGCTTGGGGCTTTCTGAAAGGATTGCATTTCTGCTAAATTAATTATTTTTGTGTTGATCCATGGTCAAAGTCACTAAGATTATATTCCTCTCCTATGCTGATGTTTGGTCTCAACAACAAATGAATTTCTTGACTATTCCTGCATGCTTTTATGCAATAATTTGCATTGACAGAATTGGATGATGGGATACATGTGTAGTGGGATGTACAGCTGTCCTGAACTATTTCTCTGTCAGTGAGGTATTTTTGCAGTACAGAGTTTCTGGTAAGTTGGAAATACAAGAAGCAACCTCCCACAAGCAGCCAATAGGCTGGTCCTGGACTTATTTCCACTTGGCATAATTTATTTATTATTATTTAATTATTTATGGTTTTATATTGCTATATTTCTACACTATTCTTGGTTGGTGCGACTGTAGCAAAACCCAATTTCCTTCAGGATCAATAAAGTATTGTCTGTCTGTCAATGTGTTTGATAATGACATTGACAGAAAGGTAAAGGGCTGAACACCAGGGAGAACTTGCCCACCTTTTGCCAGGAACATGGAAATCACCCAAGAGGCTATAACATCTCAGCATAGATTCCCTCAGGACTGCATTGAAATAGCAGCCTAGACTTCGAACTATTCACAAAATCGGGTCTCGAACTCACCTTGTTGCCTCAGGGAAAGGGTGACACCACCTGGTGATACTTGACACCAAATACATTCACTGTTGAGAACTCAGCACAGAAACAACTTTAGGGAAATGGAATACAACCAGCTCATCAAAGTCAGCAGTAGAGGAGCTTGCAGCTCATATTGAATGGAACCTAAAACTTCATATCTCTGTGATTAAAAAAGAGAATCATAATTTTAATATTATTCTATCCACAATTGAAGTAATCTTCAAGGCTACCAGAGTCTGTACTACTGTAGATAACTAATCACTTTCAGAGACAGGAATACGATTGTACAAGACAATATGTGGGAACTGAATTCAGCACAGATACAATGTAGGCTGTGGTTGAACACACACAACTTAAACTACAAAAATACAGTAATGGCTTTAAAACTGATCTGGTTTACTGACCCAGCTATACAAAGATAATTCATTGTTGTCATATAGTAGTATGTCAGTATTCATTTCACCTGTATCCTCAGGCTTCTGAAATATTATACTGCTCAATTTGTAGTTTCCAAAAGTCATAGGAGCAGAATTAGGCCATTTAGACCCAATGAGTCTGTTCCACCATTCCACCTTGGCTGACTTATTACCCCTCTCAACCCATTTGCTTGCCTTCCCCCAGAACCTTTCACAACCATGTTAATGAATAGTCTATCAACTTCTGCTTTAGATATCCCCAATTACTTAGACTTCACAGCCATCTGTGGCAATGAATTCCACAGATTCACCACCTTCTGTCTCAAGAAATTCCTCCTCATCCCTGTTGTAAAGGGACATACTTCTACTCCAAGGCTGTGCCCTCTGGTCCCAGACTCCCCCACCACAGGAAGCATCATCTATCCAGGTCTTTCAATATCCATAAGGTTTCAATGCCTTTCTTTTCTCTTTCCCAGAGCTATCAAAAGTCAGATCTCTTCCACCAGACGATGGCCTTTCAAAAAAACACTTGTCTTCCTGGTATTTCTCCTGCTGATTGTTAACCCTGAGTTTTCCAAAGCCCAAATTCACAAAGGTACGGATGGCAGATTCAACATTAAAGAAGAGGAACAAATACGTTCTGCATGGATAGGTTTGATTTACCTCCAGTTCTTTAACTTTGTTCAATGTTAAAATTGCCTGCAATTCCAACAATTGAACAGGTTCAGGAACTCAAGTTCAAATTCAATTTTCTTGTCATCTGTACAGATATACAACCAAACGAAACAACATTCCTCTGATACTTGATGCAACCACAAAACATCAATCACACAAAGCACATAAAACAAAATATTGTCACAAATAAGTTAATAAAATATAATTCACAATGCAGACAGTGGGCAGCACAAAAATAACAGTAAATAGCTCACTGTCCTGGGACAAGAGGTCAGTGGTGGCAGGGCATTCATTGGTTTTGTAACCAAATGGGAGAAGCTATTACCCATTCTGGCAGTAATTCTCAAGCTCCAGTGCCTCCTTTGTGATGATTATGGGTCAAAGAGATTGTGAGATGTGTGGCAGGGATCCACAATGATGCTTTGAGCTCTTGATTGTTAGAGCATTAGCTGATTGCTAGGAGGCAGCGAGTGGGAATAAAAGGATCTTTTTCTGGTTTTCTGCCAGTGGCTAGTGCTGTTCTGCAGGGGTCGGTGTTGGGTCCACCTCTTTTTGTGCTGTATATAATGACTTAGATGATGGAATAGATGGCTTTGTTGCAGGTTTGCAGGTGTTAGGAAGATTGGTTGAGGGGCATGTAGTGTTGAGGAAACGGGTAGGATAGGAACATAGAAACATGGAAACCCTACAGCACAATAGAGGCCCTTCGGCCCACAAATCTGTGCCGAACATGTCCTTACCTTAGAACTTGCATATTATGATGATGACCCTTTGCTTTATATTTCTAATGTTGAGACTTCATTACCTATTATACTTTCTTTATTCTCCTGTTTTAGTCAGTTTTCAGGATATAAGCTAAGTTTCATAAGAGTGAACTTTTTCCTTTGAATAATTTGGTTTCAATTAATACTAACCTCCCTTTTAAAATTGCAAGAAATCAATTTACTTATTTGGGTGTAACGATTACTAAGAATTATAAATACTTATGGCCTCGGATCCCAAGATCCCTCTGATCCTCCACACTACCTAGAGTCTTGTCATTAATGCCATATTCTGCCATCATATTTGACCTACCAAAATGAACCACCTCACACTTATCTGGGTTGAACACCATGTTATTTCTCAGCCCAGTTTTGCATCTGTAACCTCTGACAGCCCTCCACACTATCCACAACATTCCTAAGCTTTGGATCATCAACAAGTGTACTAACCCATCCCTCCACTTCCTCATCTAGGTGATTTATAAAAATCACGATGAGTAGGTGTCCCAGAATAGATCCCTGAGGCACACCACTGGACTCTGGCCTCCATGCAGAATATGACCCGCCTGCAAGCACTCTGCCTTCTATGGGTAAGCCAGTTCTGGATCCACAAAGCAATGTCTCCTTGAATTCCATGTCTCCTTGCTTTCTCAATAAGCCTTGCATGGGGTTGAGGAGGAGGTAAACCAAAGGATCAGCCATGATTGAATGGCAAAGCAGACTCAATGGGCCAGATGGCCTAATTCTGCTCCTATGTCTTGTGGCCTTACATAATGTACAAGTCTAAAATTAATTGTTTAAAATGATTTTGTGTTTAATGGGGACAAACTCAAGAGCACAGACATTAGATATGGAGAATAAATGCTGCCAATATCAGTAGTAACCACTTCCAGTCTTACAATAAAAACTAATGAAGAGCATGTCGTTTGTATGTTTCATTTATTGTTAATTATTATTACAAGTGTTACACTATTTCACATTTCTTTAACACACACTATGCATGTCTGAAGATCTTTACAGTCTGTAATTTTTATCTACTCAGTATTAAAAACTGATAGTGTTGAACAATAATTGGCTGGAGCTTTCAGTAGTGACTCTGAGTTTCTGACCTTGTGCTGTTGATCAGATTTAACCCAGAAGCTCACATTAATTTGCGGAGAAGATATTCCTGGTGTCACATGTAGGATCCATGGTGCAGCTGTCTGAAAAAAAAATTAACAGAACAAATGTCATTATTGTAATTGACATACACCAACATAGACCATCTCCAATAACTACATGATCTTCACTCAACTGGAGGAACTGCAAGAACAAGACTGCAGGATACTTGGGATTTGAGGTCAGATGGTGTCATACTTATAATTGCTTATGATCTCAAATGATGACACTTAGCCCAGACAGTCAGTGCTGGCTCAGAGCAACGTTCAAACATTTACTCTCAGTTTTCCCTGTTGTGAGAAAAAAGACACTGACCTGAAGTATTAATAGTTTCTCTATTGGTTGCTGCCCAAGTGGCCAAGTATTTCCAGCATTCTCTGTTCTATTCACTAATTATTCACAGATTATTCACAGATTATTCACTAATCTGAAATGGATATTAATTCCAGTTCCATGTCTCAGGAGACAACATTGTTATGATTTAAATTAGTTTTAATCAGATAATGCAGCTTCTGATTAAGTTGTCTGAAAGCAGATAGAGCATAGAACAGTACAGCATGGGAACAGGCCATTCGGCCACAATCCAGCTAAGTAGCAAATCAAAGACACCCAAACACTCATCGCTCCAACTTGCACCATGTCTAGATCTCACCATATTCCCTCCACCAATGTGCCTGTCCAACATCTCGTAAAAGTCTCTAAAATATTTGACTCATGTGTAGCCTAACCAGACTTTTGTAAATTTGCAAAATAACGTCCTGACATTTGCACTCAATGCCTCGACTAATAAAAACAAGCCTTCTTAACCACATTTTGACCCCTCTAGCCACTTTCATGGAACTACGAACTTGGATCCCAAGATCACTCTACTCAGCAACACTGTTAAGAATCTTTCCCTTAACAGTGTACTCTCTCTTTGCATTTGCCCTAACGAGGTGCAACACCTCACATTTACCTGGGTACTCCATCCGCCATTTCTCAGCCCATATCTGCAACTGTTGTGTATCATGTTGTATTCTTTACCAGTCTACACTATCCACAAATCCACCAATCTTGGTATCATATGCATATTAACGAACCAACCCAAATACATTTTCATCCAGGTCACTTATATACATAGCAAACAGCAGAGATTCCAGCACAGATTCCTAAGGAATTCTACTAATTACGGAACTCCTGCTCAAATAAGTCCCTTCAAACACCACCCCCTGTCTTCTATGCACAAGCAAGTTCTGATACCAAACAGCCAATTCGCCGCAAGTCCCATGTATCTTAGTCTCCACGATCACCCTCCCATGAGTGACTTTGTCAAATGTCCTGCTGAAATCCATGTAGACGACATCCACTACCCTACCCTCATCAATCTCTCCCATCACCTAACCAAAAAACTCAAACAAATCTAGTCAAGCATGACCTGTCATGCACGATGCCAAGCTGGCTTTCCTAATTAGGCCATGGGTTTTTAGATGCTCACATATCCTATCCCTAAGAATATTCTCCAGCAATTTCCCTGCAACTGACGTGAGATTCACTGGACTGTATTTCCAGGAATTTCCCATGTTCCCTTCATAAATAAAGGTACACTACAACATTAGACACAACAGTCCTTCAGGACCTCGCATGTGTCTAGAGTGGACACAAAGATACTATTGCCTGAGAAATGGAGTTCACAATTAACAATTCTTAGTTCCTGCCTAATGCACTCATCATTTGCTCAACTCCAATTTAAAATTCTCACACAAGGCCTAAGTTAAAATGTTGTGGTCAGACTGTTCTCTAACTGTTCACCCACAGAAAGGTCCGTAACCTGGCCAGGCTCATGACCCAAAACCAGGCCCAATTTGTCCCTCTTCTTTCTGGACCACTCACATGATGATTTAAAATCCTCCTGGATACACTTAACAAATTCTGCTCCATCTAAATCCCTTACACAAAACATGTCGCAGTTTATCAGAATCAGATTTATTATGTGTCATGAAATTTATTAAATTAGCAATACCTAATATAGGTGAAGAAGAAAAAAGATAATAATAAATAAGTAAATCAATTACAGTATGTGTATATTGAATAGATTAAAAATCGTGCAAGTAAAGTACTGTTCACAGGTCAATGTCCATTTAGAAATTGGATAGTAGAGAGGAAGAAGCTGTTCCTGAATCACTGAGTGTGTGACTTCAGATAAATTGAAATCCTCCATGACAACAACCCTATTATTTTTATGCCTTTCTTTAATCTGATTATATCATCTGTTCCTCAGTGTCCCAGTGGCGATCAGGGGGTAGGTCATACAGTCCCATCAGCATGATTGCACCCTTCTTAGTCTTGAGTTCCCTCCAAATGGACTTATTGTCTCACCTCTCCGTTATGTCTCATCTAAGTGCAGCTGTGATATTTTCCTTGAACAGTAGTGCAACTAACCACTGTTACGTATTCAGGCAACAATACAAGTACATAACACCACTCCTCCACTTTTCCTTCTCCTCTATCTTTTCTAAAACTTCAGAACCCTGGTACATTGATCACCCACTCTGGCCCCTCTCTCAACCAAGTTTCAGTAATGCCTACCATACTGTAGTTTCATGTACCGATGCATGGTCTCAGTTCATCACCCTTACCCATAATATACCCAGAATTGAAATATACACACTTCAAACTATCTGACCCATTGTACCTGTTATTTTGATTTTGCCTTTCAATTCTTTTCCTGACATCTACCTTCTGATCCGATCTTTTCCTTACTGACCTGGGGCTCCAGTTCCCAGCCCCCTGCAAAATCTACCATCGGGAAATTATTTTGCACATCGGTTGTTTATTGGTTCCTGACGAAGGGTCTCAGCCTGAAATGTCAACTGTACTTCTTCCTATAGATGCTGCCTGACCTGCTGCATTCCACCAACATTTTGTGTGTGCTTATTTATGTATTGATTCCATTAATTTTGCTGTATTTCTTTATTTTTCCTTAAATGCCTGCAAGAAAAAGAATCTCAGGGTGGTATACCGTGACATATACATAATACGATAATTGTAGCGATGTGCTACACACAGCGCTAAAATAACGACATGCAGTCAATAAGTCATTTCAAGACTAGTTTATTCAAACTTCGCAGCGGTGAAGTGGGTGGTGGGTGGTGGGTGGGTTCGAACTGCTGCGGCGGGGCTATCGTGTGCCGCTGCACCTTGGCTATTTGTCCCAGACGTACAAGGGTCTGTCCTGGTGGCCAGCCACCATAGCCATTAGCAGCAGCTGGCCCTGGACCTGGCCCTTGCAGGGCAGGCAACAACAGCAGCCTTTTGTGCCCCACCGCTGGTGGTAGAAACACCACTGTTCACTGGTCTCCTCACTCCTGCCGCTGTGTTTTGTGCGCCACCCTGCCGGGCCTGGTCTGGTCCGCTGTTGGGTGCGTGGCATGGTAATCCGACTGACGGACGCCACTCTCTCTCTCGGCTTTCCACAGCGCGTCTGCCCGGGTTGCCACCTTCCGGGGGTCACTGAAGTCTGCGTCAGCCAGCAGCAGATGTATGTCCTCGGGCAGTTGCTCTAGGAACGCTTGCTCGAACATAAGGCAGGGCTTGTGTCCGTCAGCCAGAGCCAGCATCTCATTCATCAATGCTGAAGGCAGCCTGTCTCCCAAACCGTCCAGGTGAAGCAGGTGAGCACCCCACTCACGCAGCGAGGGGCCAAAGGACTCAATGAGCAGCGCTTTGAATGCTTCATATTTGCCTTCTTCCAGGGGCAACTGTATGAAATCCGCAACCTGGGCGGCCATCTCCTGGTCAAGGGCGCTCACCATGTAGTAGTAACGCGTGGAATCAGAAGATATCTGCCGAATCTGGAACTGGGCTTCTGCTTGACTAAACCACACGTGTGGTCACAGCATCCAGAAAGTCGGCAGTTTTAGCGAAACTGCGTGAACAGATGAAGAGTCGGTCATCTTTGGTCCAAATCCCGTTTGGTCTGTCCGGGTCACCAATGTAGCGATGTGCTACACACAGCACTGAAATAACGACATGCAGTCGGTAAGTCATTTCGAGACTAGTTTATTCAAACTTTGCGGCGCTGGAATTTAATCCCTAGCGCCCGCCCTCTCCGGGCGGAAATGATGTCAGAGGTGCATTACCAAAGTCTCCCCCCGTGCGCTGGCTATTTGTGAGCTAGTTCGCCTGCGCAGAACGTGGGTTGCCACATAATAAACAACTTTGAATTTTCACTTTTCAATACGGATTGTGAATCATATCCATGTACTTGTTCAGATTGCCACGGTCAGTGCCATGACTGACAGACGATTGATCTATCCATTATGTGAATAGTCACAGAGTCATACAGCATGGAAATAAGCCATTTGGCCCAACTCGTCCACACTGACCCTTCTGTGTTAATCCCATCTTCTGTCAGCTGACATGTAGCCTCCACTGTCTCTGCAATTCAAGTTCTCATCTGGATGCTTTGTAAATACCGGCAGTGACTCTGCTTCCACCTCTACCAGAGTTAGTCTGCAGAACTGTCTGTTGAAGTGAATTCCACAGATTCTTCACCCTCTTTATGGTTAAAAAAAAATCCTCCTCATCTCTGCTCTAAAGGGTCATCTTTGTATTTTAAGACTGTGCCATCTGGTCCGAGACTCTCAAACTATTGGAAACATTCTCTCCACATCCACTCTATACACTCTATCCATTCTATCCAGGCATTTCAATATTTGAAAGGTTTCAACGAGATTCCACCCTCCCCTCATTCTCCTAAAGGGCCCAGACCCATTAAACACTTCTCATACATTATCCATACTGCCCAGTGCTTACAAATCCACTCTGGATCATTAACATGTGATCCCAGATTTATGTCCTCTAGTTTTACTTACCTCTGGTATGGGAAACCACATCCTGCACCTTTAGTGATTGATCATTTGATTTGTTTGTCTGTCGTATCTTTCAATGATAGTTCGATTTGTGTTGTTCATCTAATGTGAATTGCATGAAGAAACCTGTGTGGAAAGTTTTTACAAAGGAAAAGCCATTGCACTGGGGCTGTTCCACTCTCTCAGCCTCAGAAATCTTGGTCCAGTGGTATCAGTCATCGTCACAACTGGACTCTTACTTGATTGCAATGGATGGCCTTGACTGCTGTACCTTATTGTGCCTTTCACTCTCCACAAAGCATTGCAGAACTGACTTCCTAGATATTAGATCTCACTGTTGATCTTATCCTCCCAGACCAGCAAAGATGTCTTTGCATTCTAGGACAGGCATGTCACTGGGATATGAAACCCATTGGTTACCCTCACCTGGTTTACCCTGCCTGTCGATAAAGTGTACTGGGTTGTGGCCGCTACAGCATGCAAACAGCTACTCAGACCCTGTCCATACCTCTCATAATATTATATACCTTAGTCATGTCCACATTTAACTTGCTTTCCACCAGATAAAACAGACTGAGCCTCTCCTAGATGTGACCTTGGAGTAACTGGTCGGCTCTCTGCCTTCACCGTAAGTTAAAGCAATCATGTGTTCATATCCAGCTCACCCAGGAGTAGATTGTCACCATTGCTTCATGATACAGAGTCAGATTCTCTTTGGGAAAGATGGCAAACCTCAGTCCTCTGCTGAGTGTGATAAAGAATATGCATTTCCTCCCCACTTTAATCCCAGGTTCAAAGTGAAGAAAAAATCTGTCCAAAGTTTTCCTGGCGTGAACTCTGAAGTTCTAATTTCAAAATAAATTTATTATTGATGTAGTAGTAGTCTCTCAAAGTCCGAGGAAGACGAATGTGTTGCGCAGTCAACGCTTGTGGGCACGCATATGACTTCTGAGGCTGAAGTCCAAAGCGCAGGTATGGGTACAGATGGGGCAAGGAGCACCGCCTTTTGGGGCAGGAGTGGACACCCTCCTGTGTCTTTCTTGCCTCGCCTTGAGGTGCTGCATGCGCCAGTTGGCTTGGAAGTTATCGGCTGCCTTGGAGCATAGATTGCGCCACTTGGACCGATCAATAGCAGTGTGTTTGAGATCGCGGGGCTGGAGTTTGGCCTACTTAAGGTTTGAATTGAGGTTGTCCTTGTACCTCTTCCTTGGGCAACCTTGGGCATGGTTGCCCTGCTCCAGTTCTCCATAGAACAATCAGCCTCGGTAAAACAGAGTTCCTCCTGCAGCCTGCACCTAACAGCACCCCGCCGCAGCCATGCGTCACCATCGATGACACATATCTTATTCTCCGTTGACAAATTCAAATACCTGGGGAGTGCCATCTCCAGCGACGGTGCCCTTGATAAAGAAATCACGTCAAGGATCCAAAAAGCAAGCCAGGCACTTGGGAGGCTCTGGGTCAAAGTTCTGCAGCACAATGACATTCGCCTCTCCACTAAATTGAAGGTTTACTATGCTGTTGTGGTCTCATCACTTCTGTCTGGCTGTGAAGCCTGGACACTGTATCACAGACATGTCAAACAGCTTGAACATTTCCGCAATTGCACTCTGAGATCAATCATGCAGATCCGCTGGCAAGACTGTATCTCCAACCTGACAGTCCTGGACCGAGCCAATTCCACAAGCATTGAAGCCAAGGTTTTGAAGGCTCAGCTCAGATGGACCGGCCATGTGATCTGCATGGATGAGCCCAGAATTATCGATGTATATGTATGTTAACATATACAACCCTGAGATTCATTTACATGCAGGCATTCACAGTGAAACAAAGGGATACAATAGAATCAATTAAATATTTCAGACAAAGACTGACAAACAGCAATATTCAGAAGACAAACAGTGCAAATATAAAAAATGAATTCAATAATTAAGTAATTAAGAGATAAACGCTTGGCTCCACCACTATAAAGTCTAAGGCAGTGTCGATAAATCACGAGTGCTTCCTCCAATGAAATGCTGGAAGTTAAGACAAAGAAAAGAAGGCAGCAGACTGTTTCTGAAAAAAATTTCCTAACTGCTCTCAAGAGGAGCTGTAAAATGGTGGAAAAACTCACCGGGTCAGGCAGCATCTGTGGATTGAGAATAAAGTCAATGATTCAGGTCTAAAGACAAAGTGTCATGGACCTGAAGTGTTTGCTCTGATTCTCCTTCTATAGCTGCCTCACCTGCTGAGTGTTTCCAGTATTGTCCAACTTATTTCAGATTTTCAGCTCGGGTGATGTGGGCATAAGTGATCAACAGCAAATCACTGTAAGAGGGAGAATAAGATCAACGTAGTCGTGGAAGACCTGAATGAATACTCTGATTCAGTATTCACCGGCAAGAGGGACCCTGACAACTGTGAGATCAGTGCAGAACAGACTAACATGCTTGAACATGTTGAAGTTAAGAAAGTGGATGTTCCAGGGAGTTATCTATCATAGAATTCTCAGTACTTCCATCACAGACTTACTGAGCATCACCATGTTCCAGCAAATCATCCCGTTCTACGCTGAACTCACATTCAACAAGTTCCCCTCACTGACGAATACTGAAGCAAATTATTCACTGTGGAACACCCCTACCTCCTCCATAGGTTAAAAGATCAGCATAACATCATGGGCTGAAGGGCCTGTATTGCGCTGTACTGTTCTATGTTCTGTATTCTAATATGATAGATTTCCAGCTATATCTGTGGTATGTTTGACCTGTAGGACAAAATTGACCATACATTACTTTCAACTTGACAGCTAAGATTGTTTTGGAATTTTCACGTTCGTTGAAAGAGTGTGTGATAAGGAGTAAACCTCTCACCAGAAGTGCAGCAGATTCCTGCTGTGGCACATTTTCCACCATTCCTGCCACAGATCCTGCCTGAGGGTTCACAGGGTGAGGGCAGGTAGACTTCCTTCTGGCACCGCAATGTCTCAGAAGTTCCAATGTAGCAACCAATCTCCTCCCCACAGCAAATGTTGCTTCCAAAGCATTGGCCCCTATTGCCAGGACCACATGGCAGACACTGGGAAAGAGCAGAGAATATATCAGCATGGCCACTCCCAAAGACAGTTAAATAATAAATCATAAACACAAGAGATTCTGCAGATACTGGGAATCCAGAGTAACACAGACAAAATGCTCAAGTAACTCAGCAGGTCAGGCAGTAACTATGGAGAGGAACAAAGAATTAATGGAGTAAGAGTCTTGGCCCTTTAGCGTTTCTGTCTTACTCTAAATTATAAATAATACTTGGTAAACTGGTTCATTTGTCATACACTTCACTGTATGATTTAATGGTTTGGTGTACATGTGACAAATAAAGTGAATCTATAAGAGTTTGATAGAAGCGGTTGGTCAGCCTTGTGGTCTGTACGTTCAGGCATTGAACCTTGTGCTCGATGAAAAGAGTAAAGTTTTACTGTATTACTGAGTTCTAAAGAAAATCTTTTTTGTTATGAACAACAGAACCGATTTCTGCAGGATCTCAGCAGGTTGAGCAACATCGATTGAGGCAAAGAGACAGTTGGAGTGTTGGGTTGAGATCCTTTTGCCTCCACGGATGCTGCTCGAATTGCTGGATTCCTCCAGCAGTTTGTAGTTCCTGATCCAGATTCGCCACATTTACAGTCTCTCTTGTTGCACCGTTTTTGTAAGTTGGTGACACTGATTAAATTTGCAAGAAGTGTTTTACAGAGTTTTTGAACCACAGAGCTTGGAAACAGGCCCTTTGACACATTGAGTCCACATGAACCATCAAACACTCATTTACATTATCCCTGTGCTTTCTCAAATTTCAAGGCAAAGTTTATTACCAGAGTACAAACATGTCATCACATACAACCCTGAGATTCATTTTCCTACAGGCATATTTCACAAATCTATAGAATGGTAACTGTAATCAGGATCAATGAACAACAAACTGTACAAATGTTAATATAAATAAATAGAAATAAATAAAAAGTATGAAATAACATGAAATGGAAGGACATGAAATTAGAAGATAGAGTGCTCAAATGAGACCATTGGTTGTGGGTACACCAGAAACTGAATGAGTGTAGTTATCCCTTTTGCTCAAGAGTCTGATGGCTGAGGGGTAGTAACTGTTCTTGAACTTGCTGATGCGAGTCCTGAGGCGCGTGTACCTCCTTCCTGATAGCAGCAGTGAGAAAAGAGCATGGTCTAGGTGGTGAGGGTGATGTATTTCTTTGTCCACATTTGATGTCAATATGCTCGATGGTTGGGAGGGTATTATCTGTGATGTACAGGACCAAATCAACTAAATTTTGAGAGATTTTTTTTGTGAATCCTGGATTGAGCAGCTTATCATATGAAGAGCTTTTAATGGCTCTGGGCCTGTTTTCACTGGAATTCAGAAGAATGAGGGGTGGCCTCCCTGAAACATATTGTAAGGTAAAAAGCCTTGATACAGTGGATAAGGAGAGGATGCTCCCTATTGTGGAGACACATCCTCAGAATAGAACGGTGACCTTTTCAAACAAAGATGAGGAGGAATTTCTTTGGCAGAGAGTGGTGAATCTGTGGAATTCTCTGCCACAAGCAGCTGTAGAGGCTAAGTCTTTATGTGTATTTAGTGCAGAAGTTGATTGATTCTTGATTGGTCAGGGCATGAAGGGATATGGGGAGAAAACAGGAGATTGGGATCGAGAGGAATTTAGATCTGCTGTGATAAAATTGTGGAGCAGACCCGATGGGCAAAATGGCCTAAATCAGCTCCTAATTGTTATGTTCTATTTTTAGAAAAATAAGTTAGATCAAATTTTGATCATTTTAGAATATATTAAAAGCAAAATCATATGAAAATTCATCTTCCAGTTGAGCGATGATTAATACCACTTAGACTCTTTAGAATCAGTTTGTCCATTTGATCAATATCATCTGTTGCTATGAATTATCTCTCTCAGTTATTGACTTCTTTGACCAGACAGCTTCCTGTTACACACAAACTACCACTAAACTATCTTGGAAATAGAATTCCATTCCAGTCTACTCTAGACACTTTTGTAGGTTTTCATAAATAAAATGAAATTGAGGGGTTTTATGTTTAATGAAACCTGAAACACATTTTATTGAACTCCAAAACCTAATGTAATGCCTGGTTCACATCTTTACTGCTTTGCTGTATGTATTTCATTGAGCAGTTCTGTAAGAGCAGTCTGTTCTGCTTTCAGCCTGTTTGGGTTATTGTTAAAGGTAAGGGGTGATGTGGAATGTGTGCCATCCAGTTAGGGGGAGGTCTTCTTGGTGAGGGTCTCTAAGGTTGGTCTCAGTGTTTTTTAGGTTCTGCGGGAGATGAAGGGAGAGACACTGGGGAGAACTGATCATAGTTTACAACCCAGTGGGAGACCCGTTTGATCGAGATGGATTGCAAGTGACATTCGGGAGGTGGTGTGGACTTTCACACTGACCAAGGGCCCAGCACGTGACTGACTGAGAAGTTCAAGATGAGCTCCAATTCGTGCACATTTGACTGTTTAATTACTATGGGTCCTTTTCTTTGTTTTTCTTTACTAACCCTTTAGTGAAGTTAAGATTCATAAATATAATTCTTTCATGGTATGCAATGTACTGTTATTTCATGGCACTAATTTGTAACACGATAGCAAATTACACAGCAGCCACATAAACCAGATTTTGTGGTTGGAGAGCTGTCTCCATCTCACGAGTTTGGTGGGACTGGAGAGTGTTTTCCCTAGACTTCTGTAGCCGAGGAAATCAGAGGATTTCATTGTGGGGTTATCATCCAGGTTCGATTTTGTTGGATGCTGTGTGATTGTCCTGAGCATTGATCCAGTGAGTTGTGTGCTTAAGCCTGTGTTAAACTCTGTCTGGTAAAGTGATTACGATCCATGGTAATGGATGTTGTACAGGGTTGGGCAGAGGTGTGAATCCATGAGGTTACTGGTAACGAATGCATGTGCATTGAGTGGGGTTGACACTTGTATTCCCAACAAATTATTAACTCAAACTTTAAGTACCATTAAATCAGTAGGAGCAGTTGCTATTGTGGAGCAGAGGTTTGATAAACTGATGGGCAAAGGCATTGTTTTATCTCAGACTAGCGCTGACGTAATGGCAGTGGAACTGCCTGGTACTATTGGGGCCTCGGTAGATGGGAGGGGCAGTGTGCTGTCTATACTTTCCCAGAGGAGGAGAGTGTAGGCGAGTGTACAAAATCAGAGGCCAAGTCTCCCGTATCTGGGGGTGGGGACTTCAAAAACAGGTTACCCTGCTTTGTGCTTAGCAAGGGGAAGTTGTGGTCTGATTTGGGATGTCAAACAAGTCCTCTAGCGAGGAGTGAGAATTCTGACTTGGTATAAGCCCTTACCTCCCTGGCAAATAATTAGCAAAGTGCATAGGTAGGGGGGGTCCTAGTTATCGAAAGCTGAGAATGTTCTGAGCAGTGAAGCCCACCCCCAAGTGGGAAGAGGAATCTGAGACTTGAGTGAAGTGACTTTTCAGATGCTGGATGAGGGGCAGTGCTCTGATTGACAGTGATTAGTTGAATGGCTGAGGGGGGCGGCTGCTGACATAGTGAGATCCATAAAGACACAGAACTTCTTTGTTACTTCTGTGGTTCATGTGCAAAAGCACGTGGATGTCAGCCAGGTAGAACAAGGAGAAGAGTTTAAAAGGAGACAGCTTGATAGAGTGGGTGCTGGAGGAGGGGTTGACAGAGTAGCTGGAGACAGAATAGGAGGGTTTTGGCTCAACAGGGCTTTGACGACAGCAGGTCGAGGTGAGGTAAGTTACCTGTATAGAATACAGACAGGAAGTATGTGTGTGAGGCCGGTGTTCTGTACTGGGTGTCAGAAGTGGGAAGTCCTAGAGACTCCCAGCCTCCCAGATGGCCACATCTGTGCCAGATGCGTCAAGCTGCAGCTCCTTAGAGGCCACATTAGGGAACTGGAAATGCACCTCGATAACCTTTGTCTGGTCAGGGGGAGTGAGGAAGTGATAGGTAGGAGCTACAGGTAGGTAGCCACACCGGGGCCTCAGGAGACAGATAAGTGGGTAACAGTCAGGAGAGGGAAAGGCAGGGGTCAGAGGCTAGAGAGTACCCCTGGTGCTGTCCCATTAACAATAAGTATTCCTGCTTGAGTACTGTATGGGGGGGGGGGTTGGGGACAGCCTAGCTGGGGGAAACAGAGGCCATACCTCTGGCACAGAGTCTGCCCCTGGTGCTCAGAAGGGTAGGGATGCAGGAAATAAACGCAGATGGTAGTTTGCCTCCCAGGTGCTAGGGTCCGGGATGTTTCTGATCGCGCCCACGATATCCTGAAGTGGGAAGGAGTAAAGTCAGAGGTCATGTTATGTATTGGTAGCAACGACATAGGTAGGAAAAGGGAAGAGGAGATCGCTGAGCCTCTGGTGATGATCTTTGCTTCATTAATGTGGACATGAGAGGTTCCGGAGGATTGGAGGGTTATGGATGTTGTTCCCTTATTCAAGAAAGGGAGTACAGATAGCCCAGGAAATTATAGACCAGTGAGTATTACTTCAGTGGTTGATAAGCTGATGGAAATGATTCTGAGAGGGCAGATTTATGAACATTTGGAGAGGCATAATATGATTAGTAGTAGTCAGCATGGCTTTGTCAAAGGAAGGTTGTGCCTTATGAGCCTGATTCAATTTTTTTTGAGGATATGACTAAACACATTGGTGAAGGTAGAGAAGTAGATGTAGTGTACATGGATTTCAGCAAGGCATTTGATAAGGTACTCTATGCAAGGCTTACTGAGAAAGTAAAGAGACATGGGATCCAAGGGGAGATTGCTTTGTGGATCCAGAACTGGCTTGCCCACAGAAGGCAAAGTGTGGTTGTAGATGAGTCATATTCTGCTTGAGGTCGGTGACCATTAGTGTGCCTCAGGGATTTGCACTGGGACCCGTACTCTTTCTGGTTTTTAAAAAAATGACCTGGATGAGGAAGTGGAGGGATGGGTTAGTAAATTTGCTGTTGACACAAAGGTTGGAGGCGTTGTGGATAGTGTGGACAGCTGTCAGAGGTCACAGCGGGAAATTGATAAGATGCAAAACTGGGCTGAGAACTGGCAGATAGTGTTCAACCCAGGTAAGTATGAGGTGGTTCATTTTGGTAGGTCAAATATGATGGCAGAATATAACATTAATGGCAAGACTCCTGGTAGTGTAGAGGATCAGAGGGATCTTGGGGTCCAAGTCCATAGGACATTCAAAACTGCTACGCAGTTTGACTCTGTGGTTCAGCAGTCATACGGTGCATTGGTCTTCAACAATCATGGGGTTAAGTTTAGGAGCTGAGAGGTAATGTTGCAACTATATGGGACCCTGGTCAGACCCCACTTGGAGTACTGTGCTCAGTTCTGGTTGCCTCACTACAGGAAGGATGTGGAAGGAAGGATAGAAAGGGTGCAGAGAAGATTTACAAGGATGTTGCCTGGATTAGGGACCACACCTTATGAGAATAAGTTGAGTGAACTCGGCCTTTTCTCCTTTCAGCAACAGAGGATGAGAGGTGACCTGATAGAAGTGTATAAGATGATGAGAGGCATTGATTGTGTGGATAGTCAGAGGTTTTTCTCAGGGCTGAAATGGCTAGCACGAGAGTGCACAGTTTGAAGGTGCTTGGAAGTAGGTAGAGAAGAGATGTCAGGGGTAGGTTTTTTTTTATACAGAGAGTGGTGAGAGTATGGAATGGGCTGCCGGTGGCGGTGGTAGAGGTGGAAACAATAGTGTTTTTTAAGAGACTCCTGGATGGCTACATGGAGCTTAGAAAAATAGAGCGTTATGGGTAAGCCTACGAAATTTCTAAGGTGAGGACATGATCGGCACAGCTTTGTAGGTTGAAGGGCCTGTATTGTGATGTAGGTCTTCTATGTTTCTATCTTACATTTTTGTGTTAGAGAAGCAGCTGAATTGCTTGCCTCTCTCACAGTTAATGTGAAGCAGTTCAGAATGGACCAAGTGGTGAAAGGCACCCAGTCACCGGACCTGATCGCTTAGGATCTCTGAATCTCTCATAAGATGTGCCCAGAACCCTTGTTTGTTGAGCTGATCAGAGAAGTAAGAGAGGAAGAGAATGCGATGGAGGTGTGGGCAGCCTCCATCAGCAGGGTACAGTCTTTGGTAGTAGCCCTCTTGGCTGAAGTGACCACTGATAACTCACCTCAGGCAGTGGTATAGGAGCTTGTGGCACAGTAGCAAACAACCCTATCCCTGAAAACTTAGAGGGGGCCAAGCTCTAGTGTATTGCTACTGATTGAGGGTATTTATGCTTGAGCCCTACTTGATCTCGACTCTCAGGTTACTTTGCTGTACCGTTTGTTTTCCAACTGGTATTTAACTCATTTACCATTGATGTCACTCAGTGCGCTAGAGATCTGGGGTCTTAGTACAGATGACTATCTGTACAATAGTTACTTGTATTTGAAGCTGGAGTTTTTGGAGGCCGGTGTTGGAGTAGGTGCAGACCTTGATATATTAGCATTGGTTTATTCAGACCCAGTCGGCAAGGACAAAACTTCAAATGCAAAGAGGTATTTCAGTTGCTGAAGGAGCTGCTGACGAAAGTGCCTGTGCTGGTTTTTGCAGACCCCCAGTTGCCATATGTTTTGCAAACAGATGCCAACAGAGAGAGCTTAGGGCATGTTCTGTATCAGGATCAGGGCACAGGGTTGAGATCTGCTGCATTTGTCAGCCAGAGTCTGTCACCTTCTGAGTGAAACTACCCCACATACAAATTAGAGTTCCTGGCATTGAACTGTGCTGTGGTGGCCAAGCTAAGCGTCTATCTAAATGGTGTCAAGTTCGAGGTGAGGAAGGACACATTAACTTATATCCTAACCTCGGCGAAATTGGATGCTGTAGGTCGTCGGTGGTTGGCATCGTTGTCTGCCTATGATTTCAGCCTGAAGTACTGGACAGGAAGTTGGAATATTGATGACGTTGTCCCAACATGCACATGAAGGGCTGGACAGGGACGGAGAGTGAAAGAGCATTCCTGCCCCTGAAGTCAATGCCATGTGCCAGATTTCCATCACGGGGAAGGCAGAGGAAAGACAAGGGCAGAATCGAGTGGTAGATCATTTGGGAGCTTCTGATGGTGCCAATCCACAAGCTTACTGCACCCTGACCACTCTGAAACCAAAGCAGTTGCCAGAATTGAGCCCTGGGGAAGTGGCAGCTGCTCAGCAAGAAGACCCGTGTATTGGTACTGTTTGGTCAGCAGTTGCGAAGGGGGACACAGCCCAAACAAACAAGATGAAACACTCTGTGGTGCCTCTACTACTGAGAGAATGACCCAGATTGGCATTGAGGAAGCAGATGCTGTACCAGATCTCATCGCCTCTGTGCGGCCCTCGGCATTTCCAGCTGGTTCTGGTTGAGAAGTATCAAGGGATTGCATTAAAGTTATTTCATGATGATTATGGCCATATGGGGGTTGGCAAAACCTACAGATTTCTCAGAGATCGGTCCTACTGGCCCCAAATGTAGCCAGAGGTTGAAGAGTACTGCAAGTCGTGCATTTGATGTATACAGAAGAAGATGCAGCCTACAAGGGCCGCTTCATTGTCCCACTTGCAAATTGTGGGGCCACTTGATCAATTGTGTATGGATTTCCAGTCAATAGACCCAGATGCCAGCAACATGCTGAATGAAGAGTTATTTAAAAATAAAACAATTTTGATTGAAAACAAGGAGAAATACAGGGGTGTTTGATAAGTTTGTGGCCTAAGGTAGACAGATGAGTTATACAGCTCTTGTTACATGCACATGCAGAAAGTTTGAAGTTATTATCTCATCTCCTTCTACCTTAGGCCACGAACCTATCAATCACCCATGCTGTGGACACTTTCTGGAGGTCCAAGATCCGTATGCTCCACGACCACTGGACTAACTGTGTAAATGTAGGAGGGGACTATGTTTGAAAAATAAATGTGCTAGGTTTTTTAAAATTGACTCCTTCTTCCTTAGGCTATGAACTTATCAATCAGCCCTTCTAGCTTGTGGTCTATTAGCTCCGAAAGCCTCGCATTGCCGAAGCTAGGCAAGGGGAGCAACTGTTTTCAGCCATCGCTATTTATCATGTTCAAGCTCACTTAACAATTTCACAACCATGCAGTTGATGAGGGACTCCATCATGTAGTAGAATTTGTTGTCATTGGCTGTGATTTCTCGCAGAAACCAACTGACAGCATTTGGCTCCCAAAACTCCAGCAGTTTCAAAGCAACTGCACCGGGCAACATGTTCAATAACTCTGGAATCATCCTAATGTATTGTGGTTACCAATGTAGGTTTTTACAAATAAAATAAAGTGGGGCATTTTATGTTTTATGAAACCCACAATGCATTTTATTGAACTCCAACATCTAAACACCAAAAAAGGTGCCAAAACTCTCTGTGTGGTACCATCATCATGTCAGAGCAGCCTCTTAAAGTGAAACCCCTGCTCAATATCAGTGGTTCTGAATTCTGTACATTTCTTCCAATTACGTCACACTGCACTTTGCTTAGACATAACCGGGCACTGAAACTTCCACCTTTCTCAGAATTATTTAGTAAATTTCCATGAGATAATTTTAGATTTATCCATTTTATGGAATTGCAAAAAAAAACTGTTTGGAGAGTCAAGTATCATTTTCAATGACACACTGAAACCACGGGTTTTGATGAGGGGATTTGAATTCAGTGTCTTTACGGAACAAGGTCAGATCACTGATTCTTACAACACCGACTACCTGGTTGGAAGCCACCCTTGCTTAAGAACTATCCGAATGAATCTCTGTGGAACATGAAAAGAACCCTGTACGATCTTCAAGTCGACAGAAATTTCAATATTTGTACCGGTTTTCCAATTGTAAAAAGTCCTTTGAATAATAAAGGTGTTATTCCCTTACAAGGCATTATTATCAAAGATGTGAAGAAATTTACTCCTTACCTGTCTGATCTCCATGTCCACGATGGATCTTTTGCCTCCGATGGGACAGTTGTTGATGTAGCAAGCTGAAGAGAAGGAGATGAGACAGAGGAGTGCAACGATGAGGCAAGTAGACTGCATGATGTTCTCCTGATGTATCTGGACACAGGAAACGTTCCAAACTGTTCTGAGCAACTTCCCTTCTGCTCTCTTTTTATACCCACAAAAATGATCAGTGCGCTGGAATATATTAATTTTGCTAATTTGTTGAATTCCAATTATATTTTCTAAACCATTATAATGAATTCTCAAACTGTACTACTCATGATCCTCCTGAGGTCAGTCCATAACCCCAACATTTTAATTTTATAAATACTTAATTGATTCAAAACATGATTCCAATCTGAATATCATTTACCAATTAAGCATTACTTTAGTACTTCAATGCATAAAGATCATCACAATCAAGGGCAAGGTGAAAATTAATAGTTCAAATTACTGTGATTTAGAAAGTTGTCTTTGGGGCTAAAAGTACCAGGAAATAATAAAGTAGGAGGTGGGACTGAACATTGACAGAGCATCAAAGACTTTGAAAGTTTCAGAAAAGTGTTGTTCATGATAACCAAATCCCAATACAAAGAACCACAGTAGAGTGAATGGAAGGTACAACATGAACTTTGGATGAAGCTGCTGAATTTGCCTTTCAGTCAGAACAACCAATATACAACAGCCACCATACCAGTGATGTCCATTTCCAAGAGAGTCTAGAGCAATACATTCTAAGCAGTGTTTTCACTGCTGATCAAAAAGAAAAAAACAAACAAACTCAAGTTGAGGACAACTCTGTTTCAGAAGTCAGTTTGTGAATGCAGGAAATAGGATCAGGAACAGGCTATTCAGCCCCTAACTGTGTACTATCATCACTCGGTAAGACCATGCCTGATCATTGGCTAAAATCCATTCATAATATTCATTCATGATACATGGAACTTAGAAAAATAGATAGCTGTAGGCAACCCTAGTAATTTCAAAAGTAAGTAATTGTTCGGCACAGCATTGTGGGCTGAAGGACCTGTATTTGTGCTGTAGGTTTTCTATGTTTCTATGATTCTATAAATCATACTGAAGGAAAAAATGGCGATGTTTGGGCTTGGGTGTTAGGGAAATGGAAATGAGAAAATTACCATTCTCTTTTTTTTGGTTAATGACAAGAATAGATTTATGGTTCAGTAGCTCACATGGTTTAAGCTAAATTTGGGAGCTTTGTGACCAAACTCTTTCTTCAAAGAGAAGTTAGAGGCTAAATAGTACTATCATGCTGGTCGAAAGGAGAACACAAACTAGAAGAAAAATTACAAGACAGATAGAGGCAATTCAGCCCATCATCCAGATGTGTGTCATAAAGAAACATGCAGCCTTATTCAGATTTCCCACCCTTGACCTAAAACACTAAGTCACAACTTTTCAACTTCATATTCAGTTCAACTAGTTCTTCAAGGAGAGAATTCCAGAGCCTTCTGTGTCAGACAAGTGACAGCTGACTGGTAGTTCAAAAGGCAAGTAATTTGACTGAGAACATTATTACAAAGTTATTTTCTGAAGTAAATTGTTGCAAACAATAAAAAGGCAAGCAGAAATGAAGCTGAATCAGATTTGAAACATAACATGTTTGAGATGGAGATGGCGTCACTGTTGAGAGATGGAGTTGGAGTGAGGAGGAGTCGAGGCAGAGAAGATATGATCCCCATCTACCTAAGCCATGTGCGAAATTCGATTGCTCTGAGCACCGAGCCAATTTGGAGAGGTTGAGAATGGATTTGGGCTGGAGGGCAAGGACTAGACCATGAGAGTATTGCTGTGCCGGGGCGTGGGTCTGAATATGGGATGCATTTCTGTATTTGGACAATTTAAACACTGGCTCAGATGAGCTGGAAAGGCAGGGTGTAGGGAACAGAGGCAAGGGTTGGGCCGATTTTTCATGCTTCCCAACGATATTCACTCCTCTCTCTCCAGTGATGATACTGTGAACTCTTTGGCTGCTGTGTTTCATGTCTACAAGCTTCACTGTGATTTGTCCAGGTACTATGATGAACTGAGACTGAAGATTTCTCCCTGGTTTGGATGCTCCGGGGATTTGGAGCTATGGACTCAATTTGATTTGGATTGTTTATGTTTATATGATTTGAGTTTTTTTCTCTTTCTCTGAGGATTGGGTCTTGGTCTTTCTTTTTTTTTAAACTGGGTTCTTTCAGTTTTCTTGTTTCTTAGCTGCCTGTAAGCAGAAAAATCTCAAGGTTGCATGATGTATACATACTTTCATAAGTTTGAACTGCATAAGTGCTGTTTGAATTCTTGATTCTATTTGAGAAAGGCCTTATCTCCCTCTCACCACGCAATCCAACCCTACTTCCAATGACTTTGCATGTTTGTCTCTGTTTTTTGACCACACCCCACCACCACTGCCTCTACTACCCTCTGCTAAGGGAAGATTGTCCTTCCTATTTTACTCTATTTTGACTGCTAAAAATTTATTTACATCAATTAAATCTCTCCTCAGCTTTCTCTATTCCATAGAAAACAATGCCAGGTTATTCAATCTTTCCTCACTGGTGCAACTTTCCAGTGCTGACAATATCATTGGAAATCTGCACTGGACCCTCTCTAGTGCAATCACACCTCTCCAATACCGATGCATCTAGAATTGTGCACAGAAGAGGTTGTTTCCTGCCATCCACCCCATCAATACCCCTGACATTTCAGTTGATATCATATTACAAAAAGAATGGGACATTCCAAAACCACATATAAACGACATGTCCTTCGATGCGTTTGGTTAACACAAATGATGCATTAACACAAGAGATTCTGCAGATGCTGGAAGTCCAGAGCAACACACACAAAGAAGTTGGTGAATCTTGTGACACAGTGTCAACACACAACCTTTCCCTTAATGTCATAAAACCGAATAACTAAGTCATTGACTTCAGGAGATCCTGTCCCAGTCTATGCCTATTTAATGTTGCTGAGGTGGAGCAAATTGAAAGTGTCAGGTACCAGGTCTAAATATCAGCAACAACTTGTCCTGATCCAGTGACAAACTGTGTTCTAGATGTGATGAGCAGGAAAGAACTCCAAAACCCCTGCTTCCTCAGAAGGTTAAGGAAATTAAGTATCTCTCTAATGACAGTCAGCATGTCTCTTGTGGGATTATATAGAATACAAACATAGAAAACCAACAGTACAATACAGGCCCTTCGGTCCACAAAGTTCTGCCGAACATCTCCCTACCTTACAAAAATTACCAGGTTTACCTATACAAGGCATAGGTAAGCCTTGCAAAGCAATTTCCCCTTGTATCCCATGCCTATTTACTTTCTCAATAAGCCTTGCACGGGGTACTTTATCAAATGCCTTACTGAAATCCATGTACACCACATCTACGGCTCTTCCTTCATTAATGTGTTTAGTCACATCCTCAAAAAAATCAATTAGGCTCGGAAGGCATGACCTGCCCTTGACAAATCCATGCGAGCTATTCCTATTCATATTATATCTCTCCAAATATCTCTCCAATAGAATAGTTTCCTGGGCTATCTCTATTCCCTTTCTTGAATAAAGGAACCACATTCCTCCAGAACCTCTCCCATCCCCATTGATGATGCAGAGACCATCACCAGAGGTTCAGCAATCTCCTCACCTCCCACAGTACCCTTATATAGAGTTATTGTGTAATTTTATTGATGCACTGTGGAAAGCATCCTATCTAGCTGTACTGCAGCTTGGTATGGCAACTGTTCTCCCCAAGGCTGGAAGAAATTGCACAGAATTGTGAACACAGCTCTGTCTATCATGCAAACCTGCCTCCCTTCTATTGATTCTGTCTACACTTCCCACTCACACAGGAAAGCAGGCAACATAATCAAGGACCCGTCCCACACCAGGCAACACACATTCAGTTGAGCAGAGATTGCAACCCTACTATTCCAGCACATTTGGATGGTGAAACAGGCTTTAGTTATGCTGGCTTTCATTGATTAAGTCACAGTGCATAGAAGTGGGATGTTATGCAGCAGTTACATAAGACGTTGGTGAAGACACACTTGGAATGGTGTGTTCAGTTTTGGTCACCTTGCTTTTAGTTGTTTTTTTGTCTTTATCTATTTATGTCACATTTTTCATCAAATTCTACTCCATTTCTTCTTTCCTGCAAATGCCTGCAAGAATGATTAATTTAACATCTATACAATCTCTAGGTATGCCTTCAGGGTGGTACATGATTCTGGGTCACTTTGGCACCTTTGCGGGTTCATTACTTCTGCATGTAGACCCATTCAGCATGCAGACCTCAGAAAATGCTACAAGCAGTGCAGTTGCCCAAACAAATTACTGTCATTCAGTGCAAAGCTCACATTATTGCCTCAGACCCCATAACTAAGGGAAATGCTGCTGCTAACACAGCTGCTAAATAAGCTGCTAATACAGGAAAAGCTATGCTGGTACATATGCAGGAGCAATGTACTCCTGTAACCCTGACCCCAAACCTGCAAGATTTAAATTCCATGCAAGATGGGACCCCAGAAAAGGGGCAGGGAGTACACAAGGTGAAGCAGAGTTTTAGGGACTCAGAGGGTGTGGAGACACTTAAATAATCACCCTGTGTGTCCCCAGAATCAGGGGTATTATACATCAAAAATGATTTGCACCTGGACTAACAGTAATTGCAGTTCAGGTTATACCAATCTGTGAGATTTGCCAGAAAAACAATGGACGAAAGTCACCTGTTGAATTTGATCATTTGCCACCCATGAAGGCACCATTTGCCAATTTAAAGATAGACTTTATGAACATGCCTACCAGTGGAGGTTATAAATATCTATTAGTGATAGTAATTATGTGTCACAAGGTGGGGGCAAGGGTGTGGGAGAGGACCCACAAGCGGGACACAAACACGTCTTTCTTAGGTTCAATAAAATAGCGTTTATTACTCACTACACAGAGAACCGGGAAATCAAGGAGGACAAAGAGCAACACAAACCTCGGACTAGGAGACTAGGAACTTGGATCGCCGCGGACCTTGGACTAGGAAAATGGGACCTTGATTCACCGCAGCCAGAAACCTGGGCACCAAACACAGTCAAGCCAGGACTCCGCCTTCAACTCAGGCACTGAGACAGGACTCTTCTTCGAGAGATAGACACGGACACTGGGCATGAACATCGAGCCAGGACTCCGCCTTCAACTTGCCCCTGGCATTTTGACCTTGCCCGGACCCATTCTGGTGAAGGAAGGCCAATTGCCAGTACTCCGATGCGAGCTGGATAACTCTGGCTTGTAGTAGCGACGGTGACTTGCTAAGGCTTCTTAACACTCTGGCCCCAAATGGCTAAAGCCAGTGGCTTATAAACTGCCCGTTCGGGTCGAGAGTAGATTACCTTAATGGCCAAGGTCAAGGGACACGTGAAACGGAATTAGAAGGGAACAAGGAGTCAATGGTCCGGATCATAACACAACCTAACTAAATTTAAAGGGGAACCGTTCCGGACCTCCAAATGGTTGGAGGCCTTTCCACTAGAAGAAAATGATACTCAATCCATAGTTAAGATATCCATGAAGGAAATATATCCCAGATTAGGGGTTCCATTCAAATTTAGCAGTGCTAGCCAGACGCATGATTTATGAAGAAATAATTTTTGTTATGTGGACTATTGGGGTTCATTATGCTGGGGAAGAGCTATAATATTCACTTAGGCTCAGTTTATATGGACTTAATGTGGTTAGTTTATGGGTAAAGATGGGGATTCCTATGCAGTGAGCCAATTCCCTTCAATAAAAAGAGGCAAGAATGCTTCAATAAAATAACCAACAATTTTAATATTATTGACCAGACAAAAGAAGGAATGGATACAGGAGGGAATAGATAATCAACAGAAGAACAAGCTACATGAATGTCAATCAGATCGCTATTCTCTAAGGGAAATTTCTTTGAGTGATGGTATATGTCTAATTATAATTTAACAGATCATAATGTACCTAGATTGTAAGTAGCTACTCAAACAGCTGAAAGGTGCTGATACTGGAGAAGTAGGACAGCTCAGTTAATGGGAAGGAGTAGGTGCAGAGAAAAGACTGCTTTATGGTGGAGAACCCTTATCTATTTCAGGCTAATTTTAGCAATGATCACATTGGTCATGGTTGTACGATGCGCCTGTTCCTGGATAGCTCAGCCTCCATCATTCCTGTAAAATGATCCTCGCAAGTTGATCTGGAACCTTATGATCCAGAATATGATGAAGAAGGCTGTTTTAATCTGAGGCCTTTCCTCATTGGGGAAATAAAGAAGCAACATCCTCAAGAGGTGGGTGAGAGATAAGGCTAATGTTAAACTGATGATCAAAAAGAAGGGGACTGTGGAAGAAAATTAAGAATAAAATTAATTTTTTAATTAAATTTTGTTGTTAAGCATGGTTAGCTAAATATTGATCAACACTTGTGTCATGACAGAGACAGGATACGATACAGATGCTGCCTTGTTTGTGTGTGCTAACAACAGCTCTAAATAGATCATGATAGAGGTGAGGTATTGTTAACCTTTGTCTGAGATTGTCCAGCTAATAGAGGAACTGATTGTAGATGTGCGATTCTAATTTTGTGTATCACATGAGAACACTGGAAAGCTTGTCAATACCTAACAAGCGTTTCTTGGAATCTCTGATCAAGTACATTTAGCTGTTGGCTACTGCCTAAAATTTTCAGTATAAGTTTCATAAGTATCCTGACTTTGGTGCAGTCGTAAGACAATGGCTCCCCGTGATCACATATTAAAGGATTAACCTTATACTGAGGTCTGTGTCTTTATTTCTGTTCCCGAACAGAGTAAAGTCTCTCACAGCAAACTGATGATATAATTTTTTATCAGTAAAATATGATAAATCAGGGTAAAGTCTTCAACACTGAGTAACAAATTATGTATTTAAATAAAATACAGAACAACTTCCAACAGTACCAAAACAGATGGGGGAAGAGCAATAGTGCATTCTATTTATCCGCATTTACTCAGCTGATGGATACAGAGTCTATAGACACGAGTCAACGTGGCACCAGCTTCGTGGATCTTGTACAGATTACATTAGAGAAAGTGTTTGCTTCCCTGAGACAAATCAGGGTGGATAAATGCCTGACCAGGTGTTCCCTCGGACCCTGCGGGATGCAAGTGCAGAAACTGCCTTTGTAGAGATATTTAAATCAACCTTGTTGACAAGTGAGGTACCAGAGGATTGGAGGACAGCCAATGTTGTTCAGCTGTTTACAAAAGGCTCGAAAAATCAACCAGGAAATTATAGGTCAATGAACCGAACATCAGAAGTCAGGTCTGGGGATCATTTTTAATGTAGAAGTTTTTAAAAAATAGTTGGAAAAAATGGGACTTGAAAATGAAAAACACAATAAGCCAAAATATTTTCTAAATTGTACCCAAATCCTCAAAGTGTGTTTAACTACAAAATTATCAGTTAAATTGCTTAAGGATAAAGAAATTGAGGATCCAAGAAGAGAAATGATAGAAAATTTATTAACAGAATTCTACTGGCTGTGAGTGGAGTAGCAGTGTTTTTATACCTGCTACTACTCAGCTAAATTTACTGTTTCCAACTTGTTTTGAAAACTTACTTTTAAAGGCAATATTGTTTTATGATGTGGGGTTCCAAAGGTACTAAAAAAGAAGAGGACCCTCTTATAACTTTGGAATCTAACATGGAGACACTTTAGAAGCATAAAAATGAACTTTCGGAGGAGTTCCAGCAGAAATTCCAGCAACTCAGCACTGAATTTAAACAAATAGATGTAAAATAGGATTCTATTCAAAAAAATTTAAGTGAACACAATAAACAGGTAAAAGAGAACACTTTGAAAATATTGGATGCGAAGATTGTTCACCTGGAAAAGATCTGTGATAAAAAGTCAAAGGTTAATGAAAAATTAAGACAGAAGACGATCGACTTACAAAATAGAAGCAGAAGAAATAATTTATGAATTCTGGGTTTTAAAGAGATAATGGAAGGCAATCAGCCTTTGGAATGTTTTGCAAACATTTTGGCTATATTATTTCTGAATATTTTAAATTCTCCACATAAAATAGAAGGAGCTCATAGATTGCCAGTACCAAGATCTCCTCCAGAAGAACAACCCCGTTCAGTGATAATCTGCCTTCACGACTTTCAAACAAAGGAACTTTTAATTTGTGAATCTCATTGGAAAGGTATGATTGATTATGAAGGCCATAAGATCAGAATTGTGGAAGATTTTTCACCCAAAGTGTTGAATGAACGCTTCAAGTTTTAAAAGGTTATGTCTGAATTGTATAATAAAGGTTTTAAACCTTCTCTTCGTTACCCCACTCATCTTAGAATCATTTTGATAAATGGCTCTCGGAAATGGTTCCATTTCACTCAACAGGTGCAGCATTTTTTAAATTTCTGGATCAGTATCAGAAGTTTAACTGTTCAATAGTTCTCTATATAAATCCATGTTGCTTCTGCCAGATGGATCATTTTGTTTTAGAATCAGCAGTTTAACTGTTCATTTCTTTCTTTTATGAATAATTGTTTTTTTTTACTTTTTGTATACCTTTGTATCTAATTTTTTGTACTTTTATGTATTTGCTTAGAAAATTAAGGATTTAACATTGGTAAGTTTTCATTGAGTTAATACTTCCCAAGTTAAAATGTTCTGAATTTTCTTAATTCTTTTCAAAATTTTATACTATATTTTATGTGTTTTTTTTAATAAGTTTAATTTTGCTCTATTTCTTCTTGTATCTTGTTGGAATGTAGTTAGCCTTGAAATTTTTTGGGGGCTCAGACAGTAGATTGGTTGGGGAGGGTAGTGTGGGTAGAGTTAACTGTCGACTGTCCTTTGGTCGACTTTCTCTCTTTGGGTGGGGGTTGGGGCTGGATTTCTTCTTTTCTATCAGCTGTTTGGTTCTCTTAGCTTCATTTGTTTCTTGGTTACCTTATCTTAAAGCTCAATGTTTGGATTTAAAATATATTACAGCAGTTTTTATTCTAGCCTCTCTTTTAAGTAATATTTTAAATGGATCATGCTATTAATTTACTTTGTTTTAATGTGAAAAGATTAAACCATCATGTGAAATATAATAAGCTATTTAATTATATTAAGAAATTGAATGTCTCAATTATTTTTTACAAGAGCCATTGGACGGGCTTGTCTTTTAATTCCTCCTTTCAGGCTAAGGCCAGAGGAGTTTCGATTCTTCTAGACAATTCAGTTATTTTCATTCAACATCATGTAGTATCTGATACCAATGGCATTTTGTTATTGTCTCAGGGAAATTAGATAATAAATTAATGGTTATTGCTAATTTGCATGCCCCAAATAGAGATGATCCAGGTTTCTTTTGAACACTTTTTATTTGTTTTTACCAGATTTAAGTCTGCATTCTCTGGTTTTTGGAGGAGAATTCAACTGTTGTTTAGATCCTGTTTTGGATCACTCATCTTTCAAACAATTGACTTTTAGTAGCTCTGCCTTCTTTATCCAACTTTTATAATGAAATGTGATATTGTTGATATTTGGCACTTTTTGTATCCAACAGATAAAGAGTACTCATTTTTCTCATGTTCTTCATACGTATTCCAGGATTGATTTTTTTTTTTGTTGATAGTCAATTGATTCCATTGGTTTGATCCTATGAATATAAAGAAATTGCTGTTTCAAATCATGCTCCTGTGTTTCTATCTTTCTTCAGGGTGTGTCCAAAATAAACAGATTTTGGTGTTTTTATCCAACTCTGTTAACAGATAATTTTGAAGAGAATATGCTAGAAGACACTTCTAGTCTCATTTTATGGGATACTTTTAAGGCTTATATTAGAGGACAAATTATTTATTTTACCGCAAGTGTTAAGAAAAAAGCTAATAAGGAGAGAATTGAATTAGCCAATCTGTTGAAACAATTAGACCAAAAATATACTTTTGGCTCCAGATCCTGTTTTATATAAAAGACACGTTGCAATTAAAACTAAATACGATCTGCTTTTAACATCCAATTGAAACTCAGCTTTTGAAAGATAAAAGTCAGTTTTATGTTCATGGAGATAAAAACGGGTAAACTATTGGCTAAGCAATTAAAGACCTTTATACTTATATTTATATTATACTTTAAACTTACCTTTATATTTAGTAAGGCATTTGACAAGATTCCACATGTTGGCTTATTCAGAAAGTCAGAAGACATGGGATCCAAGGAAGTTTGGCCAGGTGGATTCAGAATTGGCTTGCCTGCAGAAGACAGAGGGTTGTGGTGGAGGGAGTACATTCAGATTGGAGGGTGTGACTAGTGGTGTCCCAGAAGGATCTGTTCTGGGACCTCTACTTCTCGTGATTTTTATTAACGACCTGGATGTGGGGGTAGAAGGGTGGGGTGGCAAGTTTGCAGATGACACAATGATTGGTGGTGTTGTAGATAGTGTTGAGGATTGTCGAAGATTGCAGAGAGACATTGATAGGATGCAGAAATGGGCTGAGAAGTGGCAGATGGGGTTCAACCCGGAGAAGTGTGAGGTGGTACATTTTGGAAAGACAAACTCCAAGGCAGAGTACAAAGTAAATGGCAGGATACTTAGCAGTGTGGAGAAGCAGAGGGATCTGGGGGTGCATGTCCACAGATCCCTGAAAGTTGCCTCACAGGTAGATAGGGTGGTTAAGAAAGCTTATGGGGTGTTAGCTTTCATAAGTTGAGGGATAGAGTTTAAGAGATGCAATGTAATGATGCAGCTCTATAAAACTCTGGTTTAGGCCACACTTGGAGTACTGTGTCCAGTTCTGGTCACCTTACTATAGGAAGGATGTGGAAGCATTGGAAAGGGTACAGAGGAGATTTACCAGGGTGCTGTCTGGTTTAGAGAGTATGGATTATGATCAGAGATTAAGGGAGCTAGGGCTTTACTCTTTGGAGAGAAGGAGGATGAGAGGAGACATGATTGAGGTGTACAAGATATTAAGAGGAATAGACAGAGTGGACAGCCAGCGTCTCTTCCCCAGGGCACCATTGCTCAGTACAAGAGGACATGGCTTTAAGTTAAGGGGAGGGAAGTTCAAGGGGGATATTAGAGGAAGGTTTTTCACTCAGAGAGTGGTTGGTGCATGGAATACACTGCTTGAGTCAGTGGTGGAAGCAGATACACTAGTGAAGTTTAAGAGATAACTAGACAGGTATATGGAGGAATTTAAGGTGCGGGGTTATATGTGAGGCAGGGTTTGAGGGTCAGTATAACATTGTGGGCTGAAGGGCCTGTAATGTGCTGTACTGTTGTATGTTCTATACTTAAAGCCAGATTAAAGAAATTTGTAAAGCTAATGGTGCTCAAACAACTAATCATTTAGAAATAAATTATACTTTTAGAGAACTCTATTCTAAGCTTTTTTAGTTCTAATCCTCCTAAAGATAATACTGTAATGAATCATTTCTTAGTTCAAAAACATTCCTACACTTTCTGATCTGATGATAACAGAAAATTGCTGGATCAACCTATTTCTTATGAGAAAATTGCTGAGGTTCTTCACTCTTTGCACTCGGGGAAGGCCCCGGGTCCTGATGGATTTTCTGGAGAGTTTTATACGGTGTTTTCCTGTTTGCTTGTACCTCACTTATATTCAGTCCTCCTGGATTCTTTTAAATGAGGTAGGTTGCCACAATCTTTTTATGAAGCCTCTATTTTGCATATTCTTATAAAGAATATGGATCCAACTGAATGTTCTTCTTATACACCAATTTCCTTACTTAACGTTGATACTAAAATTTTATCTATGCTTTTGGCTCATTGGATTGAAAATATTTTGCCAACTATTATTTCCGATAACCAGACTGGATTTACCAAAAATTGATACTCCCACTTTAATATTTGTAATTTACTGAATGTTATTTATTCTCCTTCTAATGAGATATCAGGATGTGTGATATTATTAGATGCTGAGAAAGTCTTTGGGTGGGTTGAATGGAATTAGTTATTTAAATTTTAGAAAAATTAAACTTTGGACCCAATTTTTTTTTTGTAATTCAAATTTTTATTTTTATTCTCATTTTACAAAGCAGCACAGCATAACAGAGCAGATACAGTACAGCATATTTACATGGCCATCCTATGACAAGAAAACATAAAACTAAGAAGCAGAAAAACCCCCTAATTTAAGTTTAAATTAACATACAACCAAAATCAATCCCATGTATCTTGCACTTTTCCCTCACTGTTAATTCTTCCCAACATATGTTCATATGATGAAATCTTAACCATTCCCTCACAGTGGGACATCTGGGTTTTTTTTCCCAGTTTTGCAATATAATTCTTACAGCTGTGATGAGACCCATCTTTAAGTTTCAATTTCTTTCTAACTCTCAGAATTCTAAACCTTTTAAATTTCAACATGGAACTAGACAACGTTGTCCTATGAGTCCTTTGCTTTTTGATTTTGTCTTCGAACCTTTAGCTATTGCTTTCCAAGAAATGAGTGATATCACTGGTATTTTAAGGAGGGGTATCATCCACAAAGTTTTGCTTTATTCTGATGAACTTGTGTTCTACATTTGTATTGTGGAGTCTTCTGAGAACGTGAAGATGGTAAGGAGTACATGTAGAAGGGGTGGGCGAGGGGTAAGTGTAGCAAAATATGTAGACAGGACCAGTGAGAGGATACGTTATTGGGGAAGTAGCTAAGATAAGATTCCAGATAGCAAGTGGCAACCACAAAGAAAAGGGAACCTGCAACCACAAGACAGAGTGTTTGGCAAAGTATTTTGAGCTATATACTTATTTTGAGTGTTTTGCTTGCGTCCATACCCATTCTGAGTATTACGCTTGCGTCTATGCTTATTCCGAGTATTTTGTGTGCTTAGCTATGCAATTGCCAATCAATTGATGAATTCGAATCGGTAACCATATTTGTGAATGTAGTACCCTGCTTTTGGGTATAAGTATGACCTTCGTAAACCGACAAATTGGGAGTTGGCCACCTTACGCCCGAAGTGTGTGGGGCTGCAAACTCCTCTCTGAATAAAAACCGTTTGAGGTAATTTTGTGTCTCTGGTGTTTTTCCTCAACTAAGCAGGTTAATAATTTCAAGTTGACACTTCTGTACCTTCCTACTTTCTTTACTCTACTGCTTTAGTCAGTTTTCAGGATATAAACTTAACTTACATAAGAATGAACTTTTTTCCTATGAATAATTTGGTATTAGTTAATACTAACTTTCCTTTTAAATTTGTACTTATTTGGGTGGAGCAATTAGTAGGAATTATAAATTCCATTTTAAAGAATTTTTTTTACACTTCTGAATTATGTTAAGAAGGCACTATCAAATTGGTCAGCCCTCTCTCTATCATTGATTGGCTGAATTAATTCTATTCTAATTAATAGTTTGCCTTTTTTTATATTTATTTCAGGTCATACCTGCTTTTATTCCTAAACCCTTTTTTGATTCCCTGGATTCTATTGTATCTTCTTACGTATGGAAAAATAAGATTTCGATTAAATAAAGTTCATCTTCAAAATGCTGAAAAGAGAGGAGGTTTAGCCTAGCTCAATTTTATGTTTTATTACTGGGCAGTCAATATATGCAATCTTACATTTTGGTTACATTATATTAATCGAGAGGACTGTCCGGTCTGGGTTTCTTTAGAAGGCCTTACCTTCCCCAGTCAACCAGGTATTGAGGCCCCTGCTCCAATGGTGCATGTTGGGTGGTTGTCGATAATTCGGGTGGGTGGAGGGGCTTTGGTTGGAGGACACAAGGGACTGACGGAAACTGGTTTTAATTGGGAAACGCGAAAAATAGGGTGGATGTGCATAGACCCAGGTTACTTAAGTTGGACTGCTGTGAGGTTGATGATACTTTAGATTTTGAAAAGTTGCAGGAAGCAAGGGGTGAGTTTCTTAGGGTCATTTTGGAGAGGACTGTCTTTGGACAAGAGTCACACTTTCCGCCCAGATTGATACTCAGGCCACGGAGTCCGATGATGATTGGCAATCCTCTGGTTACAATCAGCTGATTGGAGCAGGGCCATGTGTGTGTCCTACTACGATCCAGCAACAATGAATATATAATTGAGACAGGTTTTTTTTATAACAAATAAAACATTTATTAAACACAGCTAAAAACCCCAGAAGTAAACAAATGACTAACTTAATCAGAAATCGACTGCTATACAGCAGCTTGAACAGTTCTTAAAGCAAGAAATGCAAAATCAGTTCTTTAGTATTGAAAAAAAAGTCCAAAATGACTTACAGTCAGTTAGGAGAGACTTTCCTTGGAGTAATTAACTCCTCGTTCAAGATGCTACTGCTGATCCCAGCCGAAGTATGCTTCGCTGAGGGATTACGGTTGAAGGAAATAAAACGGCTTAAAGGCACTGACCTCTCCTTGGCGAAACTTTGTGTCTAACTCTTTGCTTTCAGAAATGAAAGAGTTAACTTGGACACAAGTTACTAATTCTTTGCATGAAGAATTAGTGGTCAAATAAGGTCAAGAATAAGGTCAAACCTGCTTTACAACCGGCAACACCAACTTTCCTTGATTCTTCCAGCTTCCCAAACTTCAATAAATCTTCACTCTCCAACTGGACTGAACTGGCAGTATTATAGCAAAACTGCAGGCAATAAACTTTGAGACTTAAGGCAGAAAGTAAAACTCCACTTTAAAACAAAACTGTGTCACTGGCGAATTCATCCACAAACTGCCCTGTGTCACAGGGAGGTGTTTTCCTTTTATACCCTGCTGAAAAAAAAACTATCACGTGACCTTTCACTGGCGGGAAAATTACATCACTCCACCATCATAAGACCATTACATCATGCCCAGCATAGCCTCAATTACATCATGGTTATGTGACAGGCACAAGATACCCACGGGTATGTAACACCTCTCTCCAAAAAAAATTTTTGGTCTGTCATAAACAAAATTTTAACAATTAATTATTTACAAGAGAAGAAATACAAATTTATAAAATTTACAGTATACAGAGTATTATCATACTGTCATGGTCTGGATCGGTTCCCCTTTAAATTTAGTTAGATTGTGATCCGGACCATTGACTCCTTGTTCCCGTCTAATTGCGTTTCACTCGTCCCTCAAACTCGGCAATCAAGGTAATCTACCCTCGACCCGAACCAGCAACTTATAAGCGCTTCACTTTAGCAGTTCATCGTGCGAGCATTAAAGAAGCCTTTACAAGTTGCTGCCGCTACGACAAGCCAGAGCGATCCAGCCCACATCGGAGAACCAGCAATTCACCTTCCGTCACCAGAGTAGGTCAGGGCGAGGTCAGTCTCTCAGGGGTGAGTTGAAGACGGAGTCCTGACTCAATGTTTATGTTCCTTCTCTGTGTCTACCCCTTGAAGAGTCTCAGCTTGGTGCCTGAGTGGAAGGCGGAGTCCTGACTTGATGTTCCTGTCCATTGTCCATGTTCTACCTGTCCGAGTCCAAGGTCCGCAGCTGACTGTGTTCCCGCTGTCCAAGCCATGACTGCGGCGATCCCCATTCCCCGTTTCTAAATCCCAGGTCTGTGGCAATTCTAGTCCCTAGTCCGAGGTTCGTATTCCTTTGCCCTCGATTTTCCGATCATCTAACTAGCAATAAACGCATTTTATTGTATCTGAGAAAAAAGTGTTTGTGTCCTGCATGTGGGTCCTCTTCCAGCACCTTTGTCCCCTTCTCGTGACACATACAGCATCTTACAATTTACTATACATCAGGAATGTTACAAAGGTTAAAATATCACTCCATAAAAATTACCTTGTCCTTTCAACATCGAGATAGACAATCAGCAATCACATTATCTTTGCCTTTAATGAGTAATCAAAATATGGCACTCCAACATTAAACTCCAATTTAATAACCTTCTATTTTTGTTTTTCATCTTACTCAGAAACACTAACTGACTATGGCTGGTGTAGACTATGAGTGGCTTTTGAGTTGTACCAACATACACATCAAAATGTTCTAGGCCAAAACAAGAGCTAACAATTCCTTTTCTATAGTTGAATAGTTTCTTTGATGCTCATTAAATTTCTTAGAAAGGTAAGGTACTGGATGATCAACCTCATCACCCTGATCCCTTTGCATTAATACTGCTCCTGTAGCCTCATTGCTAGCATCTACACCTAATGAAAAAGGTTTTTCAAAGTCAGGTGCCTTGAACACAGGTTGTTGACATATCATTGTTTTCAAATTTTCAAATGCTTCTTGACAAGGCACTATCCACACAAACTTTTCATTCTTCTAGAGGTTAGTTAATGGAAGGGCCACATTAGCAAAATTCTTACAAAAATTTTGGTAATATCCTACTATTCCCAGGAATCTTGATTTTTTTTTTCCCAGTTGGAGTAGGAATCTCTAAAATTGCCTGAACTTTTGCCTGAACATGAGCAACCTTACCTTGACCCACAACATAGCCAAGGTAAGTCACAGTGGCATGTCCAAATTCACTTTTGGCTAAGTTAATAGTTAAGTTAGCTTTTGAAAGCCTTTCAAATATTTTCTCCACCACAGTAATGTGTGCTCCCCAAGTATCATTTCCTATCACTAAATCTTCAATATCGGCATCTGTGTCCTTTAATCCCTGAATCACAGAATGAATCATCTGCTGGAAAGTACCTGGGGCGTTCTTTCTTCCAAATGGAAGAACATTATATTCATATAACCCAGATGGAGTTACAAATACAGAAATCTCTACCTCTATCTGGTAATGGAACACACCAATACCTTTTCAATAAATTAAACTTTGTAAGGAACTTTGCTTTTCCAACTTCATCTACACAATCATCTACTCTAGGAATTGGATATGCATCTGTTTTCGTCACAGCATTCACCTTGCTGTAGTCTGTACAAAACCTAATACTATCTGACCTAGGCACCATAACACAAGGTGAACTCCAACTTGAGTTAGAAGGTCAAATAATATTCTCTAACATATTTAACTTTCCTCAGCAAGTTCACATTTTTCCACATTCATCCTATATGATTTTTAATGGGTTTGGCATCTCCAACATCTACATCATGTGAAGCTACTGTGGTTCTTCTAGGAACATCTGCAAAATAAATCCTTGTATTTAAAAATTAATTGCTTCATCTGCTGCCTCTGATCTGGCTGTAAATGTGCTAATTTTTCATCAATATCTTCCAGAATGGTTGAGTTTGGTAATCTGACAGAAACAATGTTGGGTTTAGAATGAGTTTCAGATGAATCATCCATTATGTTCCTGGTGAGATCCCTGGGTAAACTACCAGCTTTTTGTAATTGGACCTTAATTCTTAAAACATAGTCCAACAAATTAGTGTGTACCTCTTTATTAATCTATTGTACTTTTAATAAGGCTAAAGGTCCTCAAACTCTATGCCCAAATACAAATTTAAATAGACTGAAATCTAATGATTCCTGTACTGACTTCCTTACTGCAAATAGAAGTGTATACCCTCATCCCAATCATTTTCATTTTCCACACAATATGTCCTAATCATAGTCTTGAAGGTAGAATGAAACCTCTCCAAGTCACCTTGCGATTCTGGATGATATGCAGATGAAGTGATTTGCTTAGCTCCCAATTTATAAACTATCTGTTGAAACAATCCAGACATACAATCTGATCAAGGCAGTAATTTTATTTCCTTAGGCAACCCAAAATAAAGAATTTTATTAAGAGCCTTTATTACAGTTTTAGTTGTTATATTCCTAAGTGGTACTGCATCTGGAAACCTAGACACTGTGCACATGATAGTCAGCAAGTACTGATAACCAGTTTTTGTTTTTGGTAATAGACCTACACAATCTATAGTAATTTTAGAAAATGGTTCACTGAATGCTGGAATAGATTGCATTGAAGCCACGAGTAAATTGATTTGGTTTACTCACAATTTGGCAAGTATGACACATTCTGCAAAATGTCGCCACATCTTTTCTCAAACCAGGCCAGTAAAAATGTTTTAAAATCTTGTCCACAGTTTTCCTTTCCCCTTAATGTCCACCGAAGGGCACACTATGGGCTAAAGTTAAAATCTCATTTTGATAAACTTTAGAAACAACTACCTGGTGAACAACATTCCATTCATTACTTGTAGGAATTGTAGGTGATCTTCACTTCCTCATCAATAGTCCTTTTTCCAAGTAATATCCTACTGGCACCTTGTCAATTTCACCATCTGGAAGAGCTTGTGGGATAATTCCTTTGCCAGGCTTTCCCTCGGTTTGGTCACACTGATGGGCAACCCTCTGTCCTTCATGTCTGTAGTTGCCTCTTCCACTGTCTGGTACAACCGCGTCCCGTCGTCATAAAACACTAGAAGTTTAGCAGGGTATGGAGTTTGAAATCTAATCTTTTTTTGCTTTAGTACTCACTTTACTTCAGAGTATTCTTTACGTTTCTGCAGGACCACGGGGGGGGGGGGGTAATCTTGGTTGAAATATATTACTTTATCATCCAAAAACACTCTCTTCTTACCCCTGGCCCTTCGTAGAATCTCCGCCTTGGTGCTGTACCGAAGGAATTTAATTATTATTGAAAGTGGCTTATCTCGGGTAGATTTCGGGACTAATGTGCAATGCATCCTCTTGATTTCCAGCTCCATAGTTGAGGGAAGCACCAGCGCATCCCGCAGCAACTTTCTGACAAACTCCGTCATAGACGAGCCCTCCGCTCCTTCGGGGACATTGTAGATTCTGATATTTTTCCGCCGTGATCTTCCCTCCAGGTCAAGCAGTTTACCTTCTTGGTGATTTAATATTTTTATCGTCTTACTCAATATTCATTCAATGTTTTGAATGCGATCTTCCACCTTCTCAATTCGAGTCTCTGCCACCGCTATTTTTTGATTGAGACATTGGCGAGCTCTGACTTAATATCATGTAGCTGCTGCTTTATTTCTTTCTGGAACTCCTTTATCCCTTTCAGGATTTCAATCATATTCACTGCTTCGCCTGAACGAGGCCCAGCATTTGCCTCGCTAACACGTGGTCGGGTACAAGAGCCACTCACTGCACTCCTCTCGGCCGCAGGCTCCGCAGTGTGGCTTTTTTTATTTCCATTCTTTTTCCCCATTCTCACCCCTCTTTTCAGTTCAAATATTATTCAAAAAATACTATATTTGATGGGTTAACGGGGCTTAATACACGTTTTTCCGGAGGAGCTAGTGACTTAAGCTGCCATTCTCAATGATGACGTCACCGGGAACCTGCTGCAGAGGGATTTTCTAATAACCAGAAAGGTCTGACAGGCCACACCTCGCTTGGACAAAACTCTTTATCATATACACCCATATCTTTTGCTGTTTGCTCTCCTGTCCAGCCAAAACTTTCTTTTTGAGTCCTTTCCTTCTCCCAGCATGTCTCCAACACCCTTTTTGTAGGATGGCTATCACAATGCCACCTTAAGTTAATCCAGTAATTGGCCTCCAGCTGTTTATGTCACAGTCCCAATGGCATTTCATTTGCCTCAACTTGGAGTGCACCACACTGGGGAAGTTCTAACTGTTCCCAAGCACACCCTTAGAGCCCGAGCTTGCATGATATCCAGTTGTGCTAACACAGATTTTGCTGCTGACCTGTATACAATACTTCCATAATCTAATCTTGATCTTATTAATGCTACATAGATATACTTCAGTGTTGCAAAATCAGTGCCCCATTCCAAACCAGCAAGACACCTCATGACATTTATCACATTTTTACATTTAGCAACTACATATCTAACATGTTCTCTCCATGTTAATCTCAAGTCAAAGCGCATTCCCAAAAACCAAAAACTTTCAACTCTCTCCAGATTACTTCCATACAGAGTCAGATTAAGTCCACTGAGTTTTTTCCTTGTAAAGAACATGGTTTTTGTCTTCTCCACTGAAAATTTAACACCCCACTTTGTCCCCCACTCTTCAACTTGATTAATTCCATCTTGCATTTTCATAACTATATGTTCAATATTTCTTCCTCTTTTCCACAAAGCCCCGTCATCAGCAAACAATGACCTCCCCACTTCTGTTGGTATATTTATAAATACATCATTTATCAAAATGGAGAATAAAGTTGGACTCACTACACTCTCCTGAGGAATCCCGTTTTCTACAACATACTGGCTTGATAGCTCTGATCTTATCTTCTCCTGAATAGTTCTCCCGTTTAAAAAGTTTTTAACCCGATTGAACATTGCCCCCCCCCCCGATTCCCATTAAATGCAGCTTGATTAGGAGCCTCTCCTTCCATAACATATCATAAGCTTCCTCAACATCAAAAAAAAAACTGCAACCACTGTCTCTTTATTTACTTGTGCTTTTCTTATTTCATCCTCTAGACAACCCACTGGGTCCATAGTATTCCTACCTTTCCTGAACCCACTTTGATACGTAGCCATCATACCTTTATTTTCCAGAAAGTACACTAACCTCTCATTTATCATACGTTCCATAAGTTTACATATATGAGACGTCGAGGCAATTGGCCTATAATTTCCTGGCCTGCTGGCATCTTTTACTTATTGGAATGATCATACAGCATATGTTAATCAAAATGGCTTCTTTGTTTGTTAAAAGTAAAACTGCTCTTTGTTATGCTAACTGGTGAGGGAGTTTTTTCTTGCAGAGCATTCTCGAAGCTTCTCAAAGCTTGTTTAGGTTAAAGTTGCTGATAACGGGGATTGTATTCATTTGTTAACCAATTGGGTTGGATGTTATTTTCTCTTGTGGGTCTGGGAGCTGGGATTCTGCGGTCTTTTCGGGAATCGGGAAGAAGACGGCGAGGAAGGTGGACGGATGCGGCACTGATGATCAATCACCAAGGGTGGTCCCAAGTGCGCGGGTCGTGGAGGTCGGAGAAGAGCAAAGACTGGTCGGAGGGTCGATGATTGAGCTCCAACTATGTGCACTAATTTACTGAACTCTGATAAGTTTTGGCACCTTTTCTTTATTTTCTTTCCCTTCATATATGTTGTAAAATTATTAATCACTTAGTTCTAGTAAGATTTATGAAGTGTATTCTGTAAACGTACCTGATGTGAGCTTGATATTGTGTGTGCAAGTTTGTATTAGCGTGTATTTCACAGCATCCATGTATACAACAGGCGGGGGTTGGCAGGTGGATGAATTTTCCCCTAGACATACACCAGCCAGTTGCGTAAGCATTACATAATTATTGCCTCTTTCTAGCTCCCTGGTATTCTGTCTTTATCCCAGACTTTGTTATACAGAAGCAGTAGTTTCTCCAGACTTCCTTCACTCAGGTGTTTTATCATACTATAGCATATTTCATCTTTACCTGGTGCAGTATTTCCTGTTCTATCTTGAGCCTTTCTTAATTCTCCCATGCTGAAAGGGACATCTTGCACACCATCAAGGTTAGTTTTCCTACCTAAAGCCTCCATATTTTCAGCTTTTGTTTTCTCCCTACCACTTTTTCCCTTCTCAGACAAATTACCAAAACTATGTACCATAACAAAAGTACTTGACAACAACTCTGTTTTTTCCTGCTTGTTACTGCAATCACATTTCCATCCACCAGAACTGGGTACCTCCACTCTCTCCTGTCCCCTCCCATCCTTTTAATCATCCCCCACACCTCTCCTACTAGGGTTGTGTTTCCGTTTGAATCACAATACTTTTTCCAGTACGTCCTTTTAGCATGTATTATTGTCCTTACTTCTGCCTGAGCTTGTTTGTACTGAATCACATATTGGAAGTTATGAGTTATTTTTTTAAAAACTATTTAAGAACTTTTTAAAAGCTATTTATTAATGCTTTTTGGGAGGGTGATTTTAGATGTATATCATATTTATACTGTTAAATACTGTATGTAATTAGTTTTGCTACAATAAGTGTATGGGACTGGAAAAATGTTGAATTTCCCCTTGGGGATGAATAAAGTATCTATCTATCTATCTATCTATCTATCTATCTATCTATCTATCTATCTATCTATCTATCTATCTATCTATCTTTTAACCAATTTAAAAGCCTTATTTCTATTTCTCACTGCATCCTTACAATTATCATCCCACTATGGTATTACTCTTCATTCCTCATTTACTTTTAGGAATGAATTCTAATGCAGCTGATATTATACCTTGTTTTAATATGCTGTCAAGTGTTTCTATGTCCATCTCATCACTGACCTGACTCAGACATCTATCATTTTTTTCCAGAAACTTCTCCCAATTGGCTTTCTGAAGGATCCATTTCCCACCTATATTCTCTGTAACCAATGAGGCAGAAATATTTATCTTGCACCAGATTGGGTAATGATCACTCCTTACAGTTCCTTCTTGGTACACTAACCACTCACATACTGATGCAATAGAGTTTGATACTAATGTAAGATAAAGCACAGATTCTTTACCTGTATTAACATCAATTCTAGTACTACTGCCATCATTTAGACACACTAAATACTTCTCATCTAGCAACTCCTCTTTTACTTGACCATTGATGTCTGTTCTGTTGCTCCCCCATAATACACTGTCCATTAAAATCACCACACCAAACAATGTTACTAATCTTCTACCCTTGTATCACTGCAAGCTTGTTTAACTCTGGCCGTCTGCATGGATTATAATAGTTCATAATCACAAACTCTTTCCTTTCAGCCCATACTTTTACTACCACATGCTCTTGTTCACTTCCTATACCTAGTATTCTATAAGAATTGCCTTGCTTTTACATAAGTTGCACATCCTTCTCCTCCCCCCTTTCTCCTGTCTCGCCTTACTGCCTCATAACCATATAAAACAAAATCTAAATTATGTTTTAACCATGTCTCCTGGATACACACAACATCTGGCTTTTCTCTCCTACTAGCTATAAACTGCTTGAAATCTTGTCCATTACTAATCAGGCTTCTTGCATTCCATTGAAGAAGTAGCATTATTAGTAATATCAAGCCACACATACTGTCTCTTGACTTAACTGTACCCTGAGTTCATTATTTACCCTTCCCATTTTAATCCTATCATACACAAATGGTACTCTGCAGCTTTCACAATAATCTGAATCCTTTTAGTTTTAGATTTGATCTCACAAGTTGCATTTACCATTCCTGCTATAAAGGTCACCAATTTCTTCTCTATCCATGCACCTCCACCTCTTTATTCACCACTTCACATCCCCAGTATGCTACACTATGGTTACCTCCACAATTAGAGCACTCTGGTCCCACTCCCTCTCCACATTTTCCATATTCATGTTCCCCACCACACCTTACACATCTTCTCTTTCCTTTGCACACTTTGGCCACATGCCCAAACTCCTGGCAATTGAAACATCTCATAGGTTTTGGTATATATTCTCTTACATTGTATCTCAGAAATCCAAAATACAACTCCTTTGGAGGCAGCTTATCCTCAAATTCTACCAGAACAGCTTCAGTCTCGCTTTTCTCTGCTCCCCTTGTCATTCTTTTCACATTCTTCACTGAACTATTCCTCACCCTTAAGTTCTCCACTAGCTCCTTCATATTAACACTGAGGGGAACCCCGGAGATCATCCCTTGCAACCATTGACCCTTTGTGCTCCAACTCTTACAACCCTGGACATGTTGACTTTCCCAACATTAGTCACCATCAGTGCCTTCTCAATCTGCTCTTTAGTTTTACATCCTATCAGCAGGTTTCAATCTCCTAAAATTCTCGCATGGCTCACTTCCCCTACTTACCAACTGATGATTTTTGTTAAATTAAGCAGATTGATTTTCTTTACTCTGCCTTCCCCCTCAAAGCTTACCACTACATTTAGCAAATTTGCCCTCGGGCCCTTCTTCTTAATTTCTCTTCCCTCATTTTCTGATCCACCTACACTAGACCCACCTTTTTTTCTTTTCTGACCCATCACCTTCCTATTCTTAGTCCCTCTCCCCACCTCTTCCCACTCAAACTCTGTGCTACTGCTGTCACCATCAGTCTCCCTCCCTGCCATCCTATCGGAGTTTGTAAGGAACCATGTATGAATATCATTCCGGATCTATACAGGCCATCAGTCCATATTTCCACAGAATGTCCCCCACAACACCCCAGCAGTTCCTCCACCCTTCATCTCACAGACCAATCCAGTGCTCGTGGCTAATCAAACCTCAGCCCACTTCCCGCCAAACGGCACGAATCAACAGTCATCAAATCCCACCCACCAGCCAGCAAATGAAGCTGAACCCAGGAGCTATTTATGTAGCCAGCCCAAAACAAGAATCAGGTGCCTCAATTGGAGCAGCCAACAGAACAAGGGAAAAGAGGAAAACCTGGAATAAGGCACGATGTTAAATAATTAGTTAAATAACGATCCAAAATGGCGGCGCGATGCAGCTTGCAGCGGCCACTCCGGAGCTGATTATCTCTTATTTGTGAAGCGGGGTGCCGTGCGCAATTATAATCGGTTGAAAACAGACGTGGGAGCACGGAGTAACATCTGGAAATCTCCAGGAAGACCTTCTTCGTTGATGCTCCTGCTATGAGTTCCGGGTCTCTGCTGGGAAGAACAGACCCCCAGTCCTCGGGGTCATGTTGCCGATGGCCATTGGCAGGGGTGTTTTAATACGCTCAGCAAAGGAATGTGCTCGGAGAAGCTGTGCCGGAGGGGATGGTTGGAGGCTTGGAGGTTCGACAGACTCGGAGTCCGCGGCAGTCAGGTCACTTTCACTGTGTACTGCATCTGCGAGGCTGGGTTCAACAAACCTTTCACTGTGTGCTGTGTCTGCGAGGCTGAGTCGGGCGGCACTGTGGAAGTCCACAGCGGGGGCATTTCCTTCTGCCGCCAGCATGGGATGACGAGTCAAATCGGGACCTTGATGACTTGTGGGATCTGTGTGGTGGTTTCTTTCGAACTTGTAGTCTTTTAACATCTTTGGACTATTTTTACTGTGCCCAAGGTCTGTTTTTTTTTATAAATTATGCTATTCTTTGCACTGTTGCAGCTATATGTTGTAACTATGTGGTTTTGTGCAGGACTTGTAGCTTTAGTTTTTGGTCTTATTTTGTCTGGTGGATTTGGAGCTCCTTTCTGGGGAACACATGAATATGGTAGCACGATATTAATACGCAGCAGCCTCTCCAGACTCTGGATTGGGGATTGCCAAATGTTATATGGATTTTCTGGTGTAGACTGTTTTGTCATATGCTTTTGTGCTATCATTCTGGAGGAACGTTTATCTCATTGTTTAACTGCATTGCATTTGTGGTTTCTAAATGACAATAAACTGAATCTGAATCTGATGGACCGGGCCATGAACCAGAATGCGGACTTCACGGACTGGACCATAACATTGACAATGTCCTGCATATGAAGCTACTTAACAAGTTAAGACCCCATGACCTTACAAGAAAGATATTAAGATGTGTAGAAGATTGGCTGACTGGCAGAAGGCAAAGTTTGTGAATAAAGGGGGCCTATTCTGGTTGGCTGCCAGTGATTAGTGGGGTTCTACATGGGCCATTATTGCAACCACTTCTTTTCCTGTTATATCTCATTGATTTGGATGATGGAATTGATGGATTTGTGGCCATGTTTGCAGATGTTACAAAGATAGATGGAGGGGCAGGGAGTGTTAAGGAAATTGGGAGACTACAGAAGGGCTTAGACAAGTGGGGACAATGAGCAAAGAGGAGTAGAGAGAAAACAGTGTAGAGAGGTGTTTGGACATGTACTTTGGTATGTCACAAACCCACAGGTTTCATTTACTGTAGACTGTCACTTTAAAGGAGTGCTTCAGTGAGGCAGGACTATGATGTTGTTCACTGACTAACTCGCAGCTTGTTTACCTTTAAAACAAGGACACAGACAGTCGCAGTCAGGAATCAGAAGAGCAGGGAGAGAGGGGCGAACCAGGAAAAGGTAGCAGCTCCAGCTTGTCGAAGCTGAGAATTTGGAACTCTGCTACACCCACAAGAGTGGGTTGATTATCGATCCATTGCACATCAAATGTGTGTCTCTCACTTTGTATAATCCAAAAGAGTGGATTCAGGAATGTCTTGTGGGACCACTCAAAGTTAACTCTTGCATGGGTAAGTTATGTGGGAACCCATTGAAGATTACATCCCTGTGACAGATCACTTTGGTGGTAATTCCTATGTGAATTTGGAACAGCTCGACGGAGGATCTTTGACAACTGATATTTATTAATTAGCATCATGGAACATGTGGAATTCAACGTAATTGCCTTCTCTCTATGTTTTATCTGGGATTATAAATACCTCTCTCATTTCTTCTGTAGATGAACTGAACTTCCATGCTTTACCATTTCAAGAATCTATGGCTTGTTACTCCATGCTCGATAGTTTGGGAGTTATATTTACACATAACACTGTTTACTATTGTTTATCTTGTTTAAGTTACAATATTAGAAATATTACTAATAAAATAGTGGTTTTAACATCAAAACCAGACTCCAAGCATGAACTCTATTTCTGCTGGTTCGTTTCTAAATTGTTACAATTCATAACAAAATCGGGGGCTCGTCCGGGATTTGAAAACTGGTACCTCTCGCACCTCAAGTGAGAATCATACCACTAGATTCTCCACCACTTCCCCCAAAAGTAGAAACATTTGATCTAGAAGAGCAAACTACAATATATAAACCAATACAGGTGCAACTACTACACAGCATTTTGCAAATACATATTTAAAAAACACAGATTCTATTCCATACATTGCATGCTTAACATCTGGAAAGTCAATCTGCAATTACATTATCCTTGACTTTAATGTGAATTATCATAATATATTATTGCAAAACCAGTTTAACAATCTTCTGTTTTTATCCTTCATCTTATGCAAAAACACCAATGGATTATGCTCTGTATAAACCTCAAGTGGTTTCTGAGCTGGGCAATCATAAACATCAAAATGCTGCAAATCTAAGTGACAATAATCTTTTCTCTATGGTGGAGTAATTTCTTTGATGTTCATTAAATTTCCTTGAAAAGTAAGCTACAGAATGTTCAACATCATTGTTACCCATTTGTAATAATACTGCTCTTGCAGCTTCATCAGTGACATCAACAGCTATAGAGAAGGGATTTGCAAAGTCAGGTGCCCTGAGCACAGGTTGGTGACATAAATGGCTTTCAATTGATCAAATGCCTCCTGAAAAGGTTCTGTCCAAACAAACTTTTCAACCTTCTTTAGGAGGTCGTTCAAAGGAGGAGCATTATCAGCAAAGTTCTTACAGAACTTATGATAATATCCAAGCATTCACAGAAATCTTCGAAGAACCTTTTTCCCAATTGAAATCGGAACTTCGGGAATTGCCTGGACTTTTGCCTAAACAGGAGCTAATTCACCTTGACCCACTATATAACCAAGATAGGTTACAGTAGCATGGCCAAATTTGTTCTTAGCTAAATTAACTGTAAGGTTGGGCTGGGAAAGCTTATTAAACAGCTTTTCTACTGCAGAGATATGAGCTTCCCAAGTGTCATTTCCCATGACTAAATTGTCAATACAGGCTTCTGTGTGTTCTAACCCTTGATTCACAGAATTAATCATTCTCTGGAACGTTCCAGGAGCATTTTTCATCCCAAACAGCAAAATATTGTATTCATACAACCCAGAGGTGTCACAAAAGCAGAAATTTCTCTACCTCTGTCTGTCAATGGAACACACCAATATCCTTTTAACAGATCAATCTTTGTAAGAAACTTATCTTTTCCAACCTTATCTATGCAATCATCCTCTCTGGGGATAGGATAAGCATTTGTTTTTTGTTACTGCATTTACCTTCCTACAATCAGTGCAAAATCTAACACTACCATCAGGTTTAGGTACAATAATGCAAGGTGAAATCCAATTTGAAGGTGAAGGCCTAATAATACCATTTTTCAGCATATATTCAATTTCTTGCTCAGCCAATTTACATTTTTCCACGTTCATATGATAGGGATGTTGCTTGATTGGTTTGCCATCTCCAACATCCACATCATGTGATGTGACTGTGGTTCGATTTGGAATATCAGAAAATAAATTTTTAAACTTCAAAATTAATTCTTTCATTTGTTGTCTTTGCTGTGGCTGCAAATGGGCCAACTTGTTATCGATGTTTTCTAAAATAGCCGAATTTGTTAGTCTTACTGGGAAGATGTTTGGTTTAAAATGATTCTCAGCAGAATCAAAAATTACCTTCCCAGGGTCTTCAGTCTCACTGTGGCTGCCAGCAGCCACCACAGCTGCTGGATGTGTCTCACCAAAGGTAATATTCTCATAATAAGGTTTTATCATATTGATATGACAAAACACAGTTTTTCATTTATGATCAGGTGTTTTGATTCTGAAATTCACATCACTAACCTGAGATACAATCTCATAAGGACCTAAAAATCTCACCTGAAGAGGGTTTGAACTTGTTAGTAACAGTATTAAAACCTTATCTCCCAGTTTAAAAAGTCTCTTTCTCACCTGTTGATGATACCAAACCTTCATTTTCCCCTGAGCTGTTCTCAAGTTTTGCTTAGCTAATTCGCAAACTTTGTACAGCCTGTCCTTGAATGTCAGCACACAGGCTAACAAATTAATATGTAAGTCTTTATTAATCCACTGTGCCTTTAACAAAGTCAAAGGTCCCCTCACTCTATGACCAAATTCAAGTTTAAAGGGGCTAAAGCCCAGAGATTGCTGTACCACTTCTCTCACTGTGAATGAAATCAAATATACACCTTCATCCCAGTCTTTTTCATTTTCAACACAATATGTCTTAATCATTGTTTTGAGGGCAGAATGAAATCTTTCTAAAGCCCCTTGTGACTCCAGATGGTACGCAGATGATGTAATTTGTTTAACTCCCAGTTCATAAACTACCTGCTGGAATAATCCAGATGTAAAATTACTTCCTTGATCAGACAGGATTTCTTTAGGCAAAGCAAGTAAAGTAAAAAACTTTATGAGAGTGTTTGACACAGTTTTAGCTTTGATATTTCTGAGAGGTATGGCTTCCAGGAATCCGGATGCTGTACACATGATAGTCAGCAAATACTGATGGCCAGCTTTAGTCTTCAGCAATGGGCCAACACAATCCACAATAACTTTAGAAAAAGGTTCACCGAATGCAGGTACAGGCCGGAGTGGGGCCATTGTATTGAGCTGATTAGGTTCACCCACAACCTGACAAGTGTGACAATTCCTGCAAAAGGTCACAACATCTTTCCTCAAATTAGACCAGAAAAAGTCTTTCATGATCCTGTTTACAGTTCTATTCACACCAAAATGGCCACTTAAGGGCATACTGTGGGGCAAAGTTAAAATCTCCTTCCTATAAACTTTTGGAACTACCACTTGGTGAACAATCGCCCATTCCTCACTTGCAGGTATAGCAGGTGGTCTCTACTTCCTCATTAACAGTTCATCCTTGATATAATCAGTTCTGTTCTGCTATAAATTCCTTCCTAGACAAAGATAAATCTTTCCCATCAGATTTACTATCTGAATCCTGTTGAAAAAATGAAGGCAGAAACGTCCCTGACAAGTCATTACACCCTGAATCCCGATTTTGTCTAGGATGGTAGCAGAATTGTGCTGCACAGAACTATCTACATTGACTGACTTCTTAGCCATACTTCAAATCACTGCGCAGGAAGGATGAATGTTAGAATCCGTTTTGGAAACATCAGTGATTGGCTTAGCTGTCAGCTGCACTGCTGGAACAACATTACCATCTGCTAGGTCATTTCCCAACAGCAAAGAAACACCAACAATTGGTAAACTGGGCCGGAGTCCTACTTTAGCAAGTCCTGTCACTAACTCCAACTGCAAAATAACTTTGTGCAGAGGTACAGGAAAAACGTCACCCCCGATGCCTTTAATAAGATTTACCTCACCAGTGTCAGTCTCATCATTAAACTTCACAACACTGTCTAATATAAGTGATTGAGAAGCCCCAATATCTCAAAGAATTTTTACTGGTTGACCCTTCCTTTACTGATATAAACCAATCTGACACAAAATGATCAAATCTTTTCTTAACTCGGTCAGACTTCTCAGTCCTTAAGTGAGCCTCATCAGAACGTGCAGACCCCTGTGGGTTTATAGGTGTTTCAACATACAGACTACAAGCATTTGGGGCTGCCTCCTTTACCATTTTCTTCTTCAGGATGTAACAATTAGCCATAACATGACCAGCTTTCTCTCAATAGTAACAAGTAAGACCAGAATATTTCTCCTTCACTTGCTTCCCTTCATCCTTACTTTTGTCACTAGCTCCAGATTTAATTTCTGGTTTATCCTGGTTATCCCTGCTACTCTTTTGGAAGCACCTACTTGTGGTAAACTCAACCTTGTGGGTTAAATAAAACTCATCTGCTAATCTAGCAGACTCCTGCAAAATGGCAGCATCCCTTTCAACTAAATAGGTCTTTATGTCATCAGGGACACACCCTTTAAAATTTTCAAATAAAACCAACTCTTTCAAGCTGTTAAAAACATCATTCACATTTTCAGATTGCACCATCTTTCAAAACACACAAACTTCTCATAAGCAAATTCCACGTGTCTGACTCACAGTTTTCCTCAAACTTCTAAACCTTTGCCTATAGGCTTCTGGAACCAATTCATAGGTTTTGAATATGGCCCGTTTCACTGTCTCATAATTAGCAGCATCTCTAATTGAGAAAGCAGAGTAAGCTTGTTGAGCCTTACCCATAAATATAGTCCATAACAAGAGAGACCAGCTTCCTTCCAGCCAATTTTGACTTTGAGCCACCTTCTCAAAATACTGAAAGTATTTATCAACCTTGGGTTCATTAAATGGAGGGACCAATTTTGCTTCCTGATTGGCAACAAATTCTCACCAGGGTCAATCAGTAAACCCCTTTGCTGCATTTTCTCTATCTTTTCCAAATCAAACAGCCTCTGTCTTTCTGCTTCCAGCCTCTGTTTTTCTGTTTCCTCAGCTTCAAATACTTTTTTTCTGCTTCTTCCCTCTGTTTGTCTGTTTCTGCAGCTTCTAATCTAAGTCTCTCTCGGTCGAACCTTAATTGGTCCAGCCGTACCTGGAGCTCATGGGTAACTGGTTTACGTTCAGGGAACAATTCTAATCTCTCAGCATCAAACTTCCCCAAAGAAATACAGTACTCAGCTATCTTCCTCTGAATCTCTGGCTTTCTCATAGACCATTTATTGAAACAAGTCTCAGCTTTTTAGCAATAGCCACCACTTCGTCTTTTCTGGTGACTCTAATTCCCCAGGATCCAGTGCTTCCAGAAATGCCTCAATATCCATTGCTTCCGATTTACACAGACAAGTAAATCAAAATGGATTTCCTCAATCAAATCGATAATTAATCAATCAATAAACCCTCAATTGTTCATATCCCAGACGAGCCCGCAATTTTGATTGATCTGTAACAATTCAGAAACGAACCAGCAGCAACAGAGTTCACACTTGGTTTTGATGTTAAAACTCTATTATTAACTACTTATAATATTGTAACTTAAACAGGATAACCAAAAGTTAACAATGTTATGTGTATCAATATGTGTAAATATAACTCCCAAACTACCGAGCCTGGGGGAGCAAGGCTTAGAGCCTTGAAATGGTAAAGCATGAAAGTTCAGTTCATCCACAGAATAAATGATGGGAGAGAAATATTTGTAATCCCAGGTAAAACACAAAGAGAAAGCAATCACATCGAATTCCACAGGTTCCACCATGGTAATTAATAAATATCAGTTGTCGAAGATCGTGCAACAGGCTGTTCCAAATCCACATATGAATTACCACCAAGGTGATCTATCAAGAGGATGTCATCTTCAAGCGATTACCACATAACATACCCATGCAAGGGTTAACTTCGAGTGGTCCCACAGGACATTCCTAAATCCACTCCTTTGGATTATACAAAGTGACAGACACACATTTGATGTGCAGTAGATTGATAATCAACCCACTCTTGTGGGTATAGCAGAGTTCCAAATTCCCAGCTTCTACAAGCTGGAGCTGCTACCTTTTCCAGGTTTGTTCCTCTCTCTCTCTCTCTTCTTCTGATTCCTGACTGTGACTGTCTGTGTCCATGTTTTAAAGGTAAACAAGCTGTGAGTCAGTCAGTGAACAACATCATAGTTCTGCCTCAACAAAGCGCTCTTTTAAAGTGACAGTCCACAGTAAACGAAACCTGTGGGTTCGTAACAGCTAGAAGAAAAAAAGTGTAGACTATTTTTTATTTTCAAAACTCCAAGGTGCAAAGAGACTAGTGAGCCATTCGGCTTTCAGATCTCTTACTATCTTTTCTTTCAGTTAATCCTGATGAAGGGTCTCGGCCCAAAACATTGACTGTATTTCTTCCTATAGATGCTGCTTGGCCTGCTACGTTCCACCAGCATTTTGTGTGTGTTGCTTGAATTTCCAGCATCTGCAGATTTCTTCGTGTTTGTGAGCCATTCTGCAGGATTCCCAAGAGCAGGGCTTCCCAAACTGGCATCCACAGACCCCTTGCTTATTGGTTTTGATCCATGGCATAAAAAAGATTGGGAACCCCTGCCATAAGTGATAACTTGCAGGTTGAGTTGGTGATTAAAAAAAAGGGAAATGTAATATTAGCAGATGTTGCAAGAGCTCTAGAATATAAGATGCTGGAAATCCAAAACAACACACACAAAATGCTGGAGGAACCCAGAAGGCCAAGCAGCATCTATGGAAAAGAGTAAACAGTTGATGCTTTGGGCTGAGACCCTTCATCAGGACTGGAATATAAGAACAAGGATGTAATTCTGAGACTGTATAAGGCATTGGTTAAACTGCACTTGAAGTGTTGTGAGCAGTTTTGAGCCCCTTATCTAAGAAAAGATTTTTCAATTTGGAGAGGGTCCAGAGAAGGTTCACAAAAGTGATCCCAGGAATGAAAATGCTAACATTTGATGTGGGCTTGTACTCGCTGGAGTTTAGAAGAATGGGGGCTATCTCATAGAAGCCTATTGAATATTGAAAGGCCTGTATAAAATGGATGTGAAGAGAATATATAGTGGGGGAGTCTATATAACTATATAACTCTATAGTGGGGGAGTCTAGGACCAGAGGACACAAGAAGAATTATTTTAGCCACAGCCTCAGAGTAGAGGGACATCCATTTAGAACAGAGATGAGGAAGAATGTGTTTAGACCAAGAGTGGTGACTCTGTGGATTTCATTGCCACGAATAGCTGTGGAGACTAGGTCATTGAGTAAATTTTAAAGTGGAGGCTGATAGGTTCTTCATTAGTTTGGGGGGGGGTTCAAAGATTATGGGGGGAAGGCAAGATAATGGAGTTGAGAGGGATAATAAATCAGCCGGGATAGAATGGTGGAGGACACTCGAAGGGCCAAGTGGCCTAATTCTGCTCCTATGTCTTACAGTCTTACTATCTTCCTGTTTCTGGCCTCACTTGAATTTGACATGAATAGTGATCAACCCGTGGAGGGTTTAACTTACCTAGCTCCTAACTCACAGAACTCACTTTGCAGGACATCATCACCCTCCCTACCTATGTGATAGATACTGACATGGACCATGAACTCTGAGTGCTCCCTTTCCCACTTAAGAATGCTGGGGACTCCATCCAAGCTGGCCTTGACCCTGCCACCTGAAAGGTAATAGACAAAATGGTAATCTGGCTCTCAGCAACAGAACCTCCTGTTTATTCCTCTGTCACTATAGCTGGCATAAAAGTACAACCATAAATCCATTGACAAACAAGAGAAAATCTGCAGCTGCTGAAAATCCAAGCAATACACTCAAAATGCTTGAGGAACTCAGCAGGCCGGACAGCATCTACTGGAAAAGAGTACAGTCCATGTTTCAGGCCCGAGCCCATAGGCAGGACTGGAGGAAGAAAATAAGAGTAGTAAAGATGGGGGAGGGGAGAGCGAAACACAAGCTGATAGGTGAAACCAGGAAGGGGAAGGATGAAGTAAAGAGCTAGGAAGTTGATGGGTGAAAGAGATATGAGGCTGGAGAAGGGGGAATCTAATAGAAGAAGGTCATGGAGGAAAGAAAAGGGGGTGTGATCACTAGATGGGCAGGCAAGAGAGAAGGTGAGAGAGGAAAAAGGGGATGGAGAATGGTGAAGGGGGAGGGGGGTATTATCAGAAGTTCGAGAAGTTGATGTTCATGCTATCAGGTTGGATGTTACCCAGAAGATGCTGTTCCTCAATCGTAAGTATGGCCTCATCATGACAGTAGAGGCCATGGATTGACATATCAGAATGGCAATCGGAAGTGGAATTAAAAAAGTGATCACTGGGGTATCCTGCTTCTTCTTGCGGATGGAGTGTAGATGCATGGTGAAGCAGTCTCACAATTTACATCGGTTTTTACCGATATACAGGAGGCCACATCGGGAGCGCCGGACATAGTATATGACCCCAACAGGCTCAGCGGTGAAGTGTCGCCTCAACTGGAAAGATGCTGGTGAGGGAAATGGTGTAGGGGCACTTATTCCACTTGCAAGGATCAGTGCCAAGAGGGAGATCAGTGATTAGAGATGAATGGACAAGGGAGTCATGTAGGGAGTGATCCCTGAGAAAAGATGAAAGTGGGGAGTGGGGAGGGAGGTGGAGCTGGCAGAAGTTCCGGAGAATTATCTGCTGGTTGCTGAGGCTGGTAGGGTGGTAGGTGAGGACAAGAGGAACCCTATCCCTGGTAGGGTGGTGGGAGGTTGGGGTAAGAACAGACTTGCATGAAATGGAAGAGATGCGATTGAGAGCAGTGTTGATGGTGGAGGAAGGAAGCACTTTTTTCAAAAAAGGGAGACAACTCCTTCATTCAAGAATGAAAAGCATCATCCTGAGAACAGATGTGGCAGAAACGGAGATACTGAGTGAAGGGAATGGTGTCTTTATATGTAACAGGGTGGGAGGGGGTATAGTCCAGGTAGCTGTAAGAGTCTGTGGGTTTATGATAGACATCAGTGGAGAAGCTGCCTCCAGAGATAGAGACAGTGAGATCGAGGAAGGGAGGGAGGTGTCGAGAATGGACCAGGTAAATTTGAGGGCAGTTGGGGCTTGGAGGCAAAGTGGAGGAAGCTGACAAGTTCAGTGTGGTTGCAGGAAGCAGCACCAATGCAGTCATCGATGTAGCATAGGATTCATCACTTATTTCCTTGCTTGTTCATACAGTCCCTTGGATTAGAACATGTCTAGTTCATATCAGCTGTTTCTTTATATACCCACTGTATACTAGAACAACAAAAGCATCACTTTCGTGACAAGTGTTGCTTTTTGGGGTTTGTTGATTGAATGGATGCTTGCAACTGTCTCTTGAGGGAGAAAGCTTATTTAATTTATATGTAGCTTGCCACATTGTAGGACAGAAAACTTCCACAAACAACAAAGACCATTAGACCATTTAATCCGTATTGAGATGTAAACTGACGGGTCATTTGCGTCCATCTAAAGGCTGCTTAAAACCTGTTATACTTCGATCATTCCCCAATTCTCATCTAGAATATTGACCGTTTTTCTCTCAACGGTTGCTGCCTGAACTGTAGAGGCTTCATAGCATTTTTCCTGAAGACATCAGATGCTGGAATCTGGAGCAACACACAAAGTGCTGAATGAATTTAGTTGAATTCCTCCAGTGCTGTACGTGTTGTGGCACATTTTCTTTCTATCAAACTACATATGAATCTTCTTTGTGGAGTCACCTTGAATTTGGTGTTGGTAATGGTAATTGCTTCATCTTCCTGCCCAGTGATTTCCTGTTCTCTGCAGGAAATAGACCTTTCTGTCTGTCAGAGTGACAGAATTGGACTCAACACTCTCAGATGATAATCGTGTTCCATCTAGTGGTGTCAGAATGCAACTGTCCTTTTTACAATTTCTAAAGATCCCCTTTCTCCTATTCTTCCCATTCTCACCTTGTTCACTTTTCCAAATCCAGGTCTGGTAATGCTTTGTGTTCCTGCTTATCTCCCTCCAGCAACTGTATCCCAACTTCACACTCCCTTACTCCGTTGTTTTTCCCCTCCCTCTGTCTGCTTCGATCTATTCACCTTCCACAGTCTTCCAACTCTACCCCTGCTCACTTCCTTACGGTGCACCACCTGCTTGGCATCCTACAGCCCTCCCCATTTACCATTCATCTCAGAATCTTTAATTGTCACTCCCGTTCCTCTTGCTATGCTGGCCACTTTGTCTGTCTGCTCTCAATCCCGAATTCATTCCTCTCACAGATGCTGCTTTTCACCCCCAGTGGCACCAGCTGGCCTATAACGGGAGACTCCCAAAAGCCACAGGAGGAGGCAGTGATACACATGTGGAGGGTGCCTAGTGCTAAGGAGGCTTTCTGCATTTGCTGAGAAACCCCAACCAACACTTCTGTGCATGTGTAAAAAACCAAGCAGGAAGCAACATACAACAAAGCTGGGAGGACTTGGGCAGCATCTACAGAGGGAAATGATAAAGTTCAAAGGTTCATTTATTATCAAAGTACGTTTGCAGTATACAACTCTGAGATTTGTCTTCTCAAGACAGCCATGGAACATTGCAGGTTGAGATTCTTCATTACAACCAGAAAGAAGTACATTAAAGTGTGTGAGGGGCGCTGCAGGAACAGTTAGTGGATGATAGACCGATCCATGTGAAGGGGAGTCCAGCTGAAGAAGGTGGGGGAGAGGATAATTATATAAGCTGGAAGCTGATAGGTGGAAATGAAAAGGGTTTTTTTTTCCTATTGTACTACTTTTTTTCCCTGTAAGTGCCTGCAAGAAAATGAATCTCAAGGAAGTATTAGGTGTTATCTATGTACTAAGATGATAAGTTTACTTTGAACTTTCGAAAGGAGGAATCCGATTGGATAAGACAGTGGGCCATGGAGAAAACAGAATCGAGAGGATTGGCTGCTCCAAGTTAGAGAAATCGATGTTCAATAAATCGTGAAGATGTTCGAGAAGGAATCGATTCGGAGAGAAACGGGCGCAAATAGCATGTCCGCCAGCCGGGAAAGTACGCACGCGCATACGGCATCCGGTAGCCGGGAAGGTGCGCACGCGCTTACGGCATCCGGTAGCCGAGAAGGTGCGCACGCGCCGAGGGGCAGCCAGTAGCCGGGAAGGTGCGCACGCGCTTACGGCATCCGGTAGCCGGGAAGGTGCGCATGCGCTTACGGGCAGAAGCCAGCGATCCCTTATGCGCACGCGCTGAATTCGAGCTTTGTGCGCATGTGTGGAGGCCAGAATCTGGAGAGGCCTGGCGAGTCAACCTTTGAGGCCCCTTGAAGGTAATTGGAACATTCAAAAACTTTTCAATGGGAAAAGAAAACACGGTGGTTTATATAGCTATGATTTAGACCTGAGGTATAGAAAATATTCTTTCCGGTCAAGGCTGGAAAAGGTTTGACACAAAGCGAGAGCGTGAAGTAAATTGACGGGCAGCAGGTTCGTCTTACTATATATATGTATATTACATAGTTAAAATAAAACGAGTACAAAAACAGAAGTAATGTCAAAAAAGTGAGGTAGTGTTTATGGGTTCTATGTTCATTTGGGAACTGGACGGCAGAGGGGAAGGAGCTGTTCATTAATGACTACAACATACACACAATGCTGGTGGAACACAGCAGGCCAGTCAGCATCTATAGGGAGAAGCGCTGTCGACGTTTCAGGCCAAGACCCTTCGTCAGGACTAACTGAAAGGAAAGATACTAAGAGATTTGAAAGTAGGAGGGGGAGGGGGAAATGCGAAGACCGGAGGGGGTGGAATGAAGCTAAGAGCTGGAAAGGTGATTGGTGATAGTGATACCGAGCTGGAGAAGGGAAAGGATTATGGGACAGGAGGCCTCGGGAGAAAGAAAGGGGCAGGGGAGCACCAGAGAGAGATGGAGAACAGGCAGAGTGATGGGCAAGGATATGATGCTGAGTCTTTATAAGGCACTGGTGAGGCCTCACCTTAAGTATTGTGAATAGATTTGAGCCCATCATCGTAGAAATTATATCCTGGCATTGGAGAGGGTCCAGAGGAGGTTCACAAGGATGATTCCAGGAACAAAAAGGTTATCATACGAGGAACGTTTGATGGTTCTGAGTCTGTACTCGCTGGAATTCAGAAGGATGAGGAGGGATCTCATTGAAATCTTTTGAATGTTGAAAGGTCGAGACAGAGTAGATGTGGAAAGGATGTTTCCTATGGTGGGTGAATCTAGGACAGAGGGCACAGCCTCAGGATAGAGGGGCTTCCTTTCAGAACAGATGTGGAGAAATTTCTTTAACCAAAGAGTGGTCAATTTGTGGAAATTGTTGCCTCATGCAGCTGTGGAGGCCGGGTCATTGTGTGCATATAAGACAGAGATTGGTAGATTATTAATTAGACATGGCATCAAACGTTACGGGGAGAAGGTCAGGAACTGGGATTGAGGAGGGGACAAAAAAAAAATCAACCATGATTGAATGGCGGAGCAGACTAGATGGGCCAGATAGTCTAATTTTGCTCCTATGTCCTCTGGTCTGTGGTCTAAGTCAAGGATCCAATTGCAGAGGGAGGTACAGAGTCCCAGGTTCTGCAGCTTATCGATCGGGACTGTGGAAATGATGGTGTTAAATTGTCGAGCTATAGTCCATGAACAGCATCCTGACATAGGGGTTTGTATTGTTCAGGTGATCTAGAGCTGTGTGAAGAGCCATTGAGATTGTGTCTGCCGTAGACCTATTGTAGCGATAGGAAAATTGCAGTGGGTCCAGGTCCTTGCTGGGGCAGGAGTTGATTCTAGCCAAGACCAACCTCTTCAAGCATTTCACCACCGTAGAATTATATGCTATTGGATGATAAATCATTAAGGCAGCTTACGCTGCTGTTCTGAACACTGGTATAATTGTTGCCCTTTTGAAGCAGGTGGGAACTTCCAACCGTGGCAGTGAGAGGTTGAAAATGTCCTTGAATATTTCTGCCAGTTGGTTGTCACAAGTTTTCGGAGACTTACCAGATACTCCATTGGGGCCTACCACCTGCACAGGATTCAGTTGAAAACACCGTTCACATTTTTTTGTGGCAATGACGGTTACAATATGTTGCAATAGACAAGGCATCCAACAGCTCATTGTGTCTGTGCCAGCTGTTTGAAGTTGGTTCTGACTCCAAACAGCTCTACAGCTTTTTTTCTTTCAAACATATCTAGTATCTTTTAAGAAATGAATTTCAGACTGTAGCAGTTATTCAAAAATGCTAGAGGAAATGGACTAGTAACACGAGACTTTGCCTATGCTTGAAATCTAGACTAACACACACACACACAATAGTGGAGGAACTCAGCAAGTCGGGCAGCATCTATGGAAGGAGATAAAGAGCCAACATTTTGGGCTGGGACCCTTCAGCACTAGAAAAGGAGGAGGAAGAAACCAGAATAAGAAGTTGGGGCAGGTACAAGTATCGATAGTGAGGTTAGTCTTGATTGCAGCATTTGTTTTTTAACCTGCTTTGGCATGGTGTGTCAGATGACCTTTTCTCTGTAGAGTTTTCCATAGTTAATTAAAAAATAGGTGCTGATTGTTTAGCTAGGAAAGATAGAGCAGCCGATGATGACACAGCTGTACATGAGACAGGCAGGGTCACACTTCTTGCTCATTATAATCTAGGAGAAGGCAAAGGAGTCAGAATGATTGAATAACTTGCTAATTTGATTTTCATTTAAGTGGATTATTAAATGTGTCAGTTGATGGATGGAAGCATTTGATATATTTTACAAACCCCATTTCCAGAAAAGTTGGGATATTTTCCAAAATGCAATAAAAACAAAAATCTGTGATATGTTAATTCACGGGAGCCTTTATTTAACTGACAAAAGTACAAAGAAAGAATTTTCAATAGATTTACTGACCAACTTAATTGTGTTTTGTAAATATACACAAATTTAGAATTTGATGGCTGCAACATACTCAACAAAAGTTGGGACAGACGCATGTTTACCATTGTTACATCACCTTTCCTTTTAATAACACTTTTTAATCGTTTTGGACTGAGGATACTAATTGTAGGAAATTTGCAATTGGAAATTTTGTCCATTCTTGCTTGATATAAGACTTCAGCTGCTCAACGGTCCGTGGTCTCCATTGTCTGATTCTCCTCTTCATGATGTGCCATACATTTTCAATAGGAGATAGATCTGGACTGGCAGCAGGCCAGTCAAGCACATGCACTCTGTGTCTACAAAGCCACGCTGATGTAGCCTGTGCAGAATGTGGTCTGGCATTGTCCTGCTGAAATAAGCATGGATGTCCCTGGAAGAGACGTCGCCTTGATGGCAACTTTAGTCTCTCTAAAATCATAATATACGCCTCAGAGTCAATGGTACCTTCACATACATGCAACTCACCCATGCGGTGGGCACTGATGCACCCCCATACCGTCACAGATGCTGGCTTTTGCACCTTTCACTGATAACAATCAGGATGGTCATTTTCATCTTCAGCATGGAGAATTTGACGCCCGTTTTTTCCGAAAACTAGCTGAAATGTGGACTCATCTGACCACAGCACATGGTTCCACAGTGTTTCGGTCCATCTGAGATGAGCTCGGTCCCAGAGAACTCACCGGCGTTTCTGCATAGAGTTGATGTATGGCTTCCTCCTTGCGTAATGCAGTTTCAAGTTGCATTTCTGGATACAGCGACAGACTGTATTAGTGACAATGGTTTTCCGAAGTACTCCCGAGCCCAGGTGGCTATAATTGTCACAGAAGCATGACGGTTTCTTAGGCAGTGCTGCTCGAAGTTCATGCACATTCAACAGTGGTTTCTGACCTTGCCCTTTACACACTGAGATGTCTCTGAATTCTCTGAATCTTTTCACAATATTATGTACTGTAGATGTTGAAAGACCTAAATTCTCTGCAATGTTGCGTTGAGAAATGTTCCTTTCGAACTGACTAACAATTCTCTCACGAATTTTGGCACAAAGGGGTGAGCCATGACCCATCCTTGCTTGCAAAGACTGAGCCTTTGATGGATGCTACTTTTATACCCAGTCATGATACCTCACCTGCTACCAATTAGCCTGCTTAATGTGGAGTCTTCCAAACCGGTGTTACTTGAATATTCTGTGCATTTTTCAAACTTATTTTAACTCTGTCCCAACTTTTGTTGAGTGGGTTGCAGCCATCAAATTCTAAATTTGTGTATATTTACAAAATACAATCAAGTTGGTCAGTAAAACTATTGAAAATCTTTTCTTTGTACTATTGTCAGTTAAATAAAGGTTCAGGTGAATTAACATATCACAGATTTTTGTTTTTATTGCATTTTGGAAAACATCCCAACTTTTCTGGAAATGGGGTTTGTAATTTCAGATTTAATAAACTGCATTTAAATTTAATTTGTAGTTCCAGATCTATAGTCCGCACCTCTAGAGGCAGATATAGAGGCTATGCACTTCAAAAACTATCCTGAACTCCTTCCCCAATTTGCACCTATGAAGAGGGTTTGTTTCTCAAACATGAAGAACTAGTGTTGGTTTGATGAGAATTACTGGGAGTTTTGAGTGCTGATTAACTGCAGGTGCAGGAACATCCGGGATTGAAAGCTTTACCATTCCTCACAGGTGGGGAGGGGGACGCTTGAGGTCTAACAAAACAGATGGTGTAGAAAGTTTGTCAACTGCTAGTCATGACACACACATTCTTCTTTATTGCCAAATCCAAATACAGTCCTAGTTCCAAAGGCTCCACCCTGCTGAGAGCCGGAAAAGGAGGTGAACTCAAAAGCAGAGGGGCTTGCACTGGCTTCTTGAAGCTATACAGTCGGCCCTCCTTATACACGGGTTCCGCATGCAAGGATTCAACCAACTGCAGATCGGGAAAACCTGGAATTTCTCTGTCCAGCACTTGTTGTTTGAGCATTACAGACTTCTTTTCTTGTCACTATTCCCTAAACAATACAGTATAACAATTATTTACATAGCATTTACATGGTATTAGGTATTATAACTAATCTAGAGATGATTAAAGTATCCGGGAGGATGTGCATAGGTTACCGTGGATCAGGAATCGGAAAAAAACGGAAGTTCTCTAAGTCGGAACAGATACATCCGGTATTATTTAGTGGCAGTTAGTCAAATGTTTGTCTTAGTATATAGTATATATTTTACCTTTCTATGCATATTAAACACTTAAACGTATGTATTTCAATAATTCAACCACTGCGTTGCTTAGTAATAATTGTAGCTTTCATCAGGGCAGGGCCTTCACATGCTCCATTACTTTATCCTTTAAAATTGTTCTGATCGTTAACCAACTGTAGCCTAACGCTTTTCCAATGACTGATGGCGTTTCACCTCTTTCCGATCGCTTTATTATTTACACTTTATTTTCAGTCGTGATCGTTTTCCATCAACAGAACAGAAACTGCGGGTGGCAGGTCCTGAGCTCCGCTGGGTCCTAAAGTCCACTGCATTGAGACAGGTTAACTAAGGGACTTGAGCATCCGTGTTTTTGGTATCCGCGGAGGTCCCTGAACCAATCCCCCGTGGATAAGGAGGGCTGACTGTGCTTAGAAGATCTCTTCATCTGTCTCTCCATATAACCTTACCAAAGACTTTCACCAGTCAAAAGGGACAGTGGCATATCATCTTCTGCATCTTGCATTTACTCAACAATGTTAACCAGTGGGTCTACAAGAAAACCATTCTCAGTGGAATCTGTGTTATTGTCCCAATGATTTTTTAGTATTTCTTGCCGCAACATTGCATCTCACCCGCAAACAATTTTCCTCATGAGGGAATGATAATCTTCAGGGTCAATGGTAAGTTGTCAATTGAGATGACCACACTCCACAATCAGACTTACTGAAACCTCAGTATTCGGGCTGCCTTCTGGACAAGAGATTTGTGCTTGCATACACTTGGAAGCCAAGTCATCATCGCCATTCTCACCATGTGAGAGAGTGGGCCATCTGCTCAACAGACGCAAGGCAAGTGACCCCTCAGCTGCACCACGCATCAACAAGAGAAAACCTGGTACTTAAGCCATATCTTATGGGCTACCTCTTGAAGGTAGGCATGATTGATTGAAGGAAAGGGCACCAGAATAAAAAATCAAGATCTGAGATCTGGTAGAAAACTCAGTCTAATGAGGAACAATGATCTCTACCTTACAATGTGTTCCTGAGATTTGGAATATCTAGAGCAGACATCTCAAAGGATTTGGAAAAATATATCACACAATTCTCCAAAATTCACTGAAGAACAAGCAAACCAACACTGCTATCTCACTCAGGTCATTCTCCATTGAAGACCTAGTTGTAGTTGGTTTGATACCTTGTTAAACTGCAGAAGATGAGGGAAAGCACCTGCATCCACCACATCAGTGTTCTGTTGGATATTAGCATAGAATTAATAGTTAGAAAGTGCTTTTAAGTGTTTTTTTTAAAGGAATTGTTTCCTTGTCATAAAGCAGATGTTGATAATTAAAGGTGATTTCAGATCCCCAGGAGTTTTACAGTGAATTGCTAATGCTGGTCATCTTGGAACTTCAACACACTTACTATTCTGCCTTTTTTTCAGTACTGGAGAGAAGCCAAGTGCCATACTCTTCACTGACATGGCTAGGATCAACTCCTGGAAGCTTCCCAGAAGAATCTGTAACTGGAGAACATACTCAAAGACCATTCGATGCACTGAAGTGACGAGACCTGAAGAGAAGAAAGAAAATGACAACAAGAAGCCAGGTGTAAGGTTTGACAGGACCAATCTCTTCTTGTCTGGCACAGACTATAAAATATATTCCTGTCCTGCAGCATATGCTAGTGCTAAAATCCAGGCACAGCAAAATGCTTCCAATGAGACAAAAGTTGACAGAGATGCTTTCCCATTTTTCCTGGAGCATGTTCCATCCAATGTAGGAATCAAACAAGTACGTAACACCTACATGGTGACTTGTTCTCGCCGATTGTCCAGCATCAGAAACACGTTGCTGGATCTGGCTTACAACAAGCCCAGTGAAGACCAGCATAGCGATACCTGGCGGACTGTGACTTCAAAGGAAAAAGCAGAGTTAGACATTGTGGAGGTCTATGATACAAAAGAAGACCCTCGAGGATTCCAGAAAATTGTAAGTGCCTACAAGGATCTTTGTTTTTGCAGCTCCGAGCAGAGAGAGGAACTCACTGTGAAAGAGGGGCAGAAGATTCTCTGTAATGTTTCCATCTTGAAAAGCAGCCTGACCCCAGAGACCATATCTGACTATGCTTGGCACCTCAGCTGGTTGCCAGCTGAGCAGCACATGCTTCTGAAGGCTGATTTCCGTTTTGGAATGCTTTGCCAGTACAGCATTGACAGCCTGGGTGCATTCACTTTGCATCAGCTTTTCCAACTTCTCAAGGCCATGGTCCGCCTTCAGGTGCCCTCTTCCCACACATTGCTGAAGCCCCTCAACGCTGAGTTTTGCCGCCGTGTGTGGGACATGGAGTTTAATCAGCTCTTGTACATAGCTGACCTGTGGCGCTACCTTGGGTACAGTGTGCCACGGTACATGGAACTAGTCCTGAGCTATGTGGGCTTGCGTTGGAAAGATCTGACTGTGCCCCAACTAGTTCAGCTCCTTTACATAATTGGGGAAAGGCGTCAAGCCCCTGCAGATCTCATGCAGAAACTGGAACTGCTGCTGTCCAAGTACCTGGACCAGATGAATGTGGAGGAGATTGGAGCTTGCTGCTTGGGTTTCTTCAAGTCAAAAAATGGATTTTCTGAGCAGCTGATGAGGAGGATTGGTGACAAAGTTGCTGCAAAAATGGAAGACATTAGCAATTATAGCTTGGTGAACGTGTTGAAGATGTTCCGCTATACACACGTGAGCCACATGCCTTTCTTGGAGCGTCTAGGGGAGGTAGCAGCTGAACGGATTCCTAAAATTGGCACTCAGGGGGTAATGCATATTGTGTTGACATGTGCATCGTTGCGCTATCGAGCCACTCATCTCCTGGATTCTGTTGCTGCCAAGGTGCCTTCAACGGTACGGTACTGTAGGAGCAAAGACGTTGCCAAATACCTCTGGTCCTTTTCAGCCTTGAATTATGAGCCTGAAAATGCTACTGAATTTTTCTCCAGCTTAACTGAGCAGTTGCACCTTAAAATACATGAATATCAGCGTTTTCCAGAGCATTTTCTCACTGCTTTGATGGCACTGGCATTTAGTCAGCGCTTCCCTCACAACCTGATCGATACTGCTTTGAGTCCGCATTTTATTAAGTTGGCAACCAATGGGAGTCCATTTGAGCTGAAGAAAGATCTCTTCACACTTGATGGAACGGTGGCAATTGAGTGCCCCGATTACACAGGCCACCGCCTCCCCTTGCAGTTACGGCAGGAAGTCACAGAAATGCTCTGGAATTTTGCCAAGCAGGATATTTGTGTGAAGCCAGAGATGGTTGAAGCAGCCACTCTGCTGCAAGTCATGCTCGGTGGCCCTCAGTTTGTAAAGAAACATATGATTTTGCCGCATACCAGGTCAGCTGACCTTGAGGTGCACTTTGACCCCACTGGTGTGCCACTGCCATTCAACACAGAAGCAGCAGACGAGGACTTGAAAAAACTTGAACTGAAGTTCAATAGTGTTCAGGTTACTGACGAGCTAATATCCCAACTTGCCAAAAACAGCACCGGCAGATCCAATTTAAAAAGGGGCTCTGACAGTTTATGCGTGAGAGAAGATGGGTTTGTTAAAGATTTGCACAGAACTGAAGACATTACAGAAGGAAGCCATGTAGGATTGAATCTAAAGCTATTTAGAAATGATGTTCCCCTTACAGACAGTCTCCTAAGTTCATTGACTAACTCGAAGATGGCAAACAACAATACTGCTCACCATCCGAAAGAACCATCAGAAATCAGAAAACTTGCCATTCAGGTATCTAACCGTAATCACTACTGCCACAGTTCCCACATTCTTCTGGGATTGCACAGTATGAAGAGGAGGCAGCTGGTACGAGCAGGCTATGTCGTCATAGAGCTTCCTTATTGGGAGTGGGTCCCATTAATGAAAAGAACTCGCTCTGAGAAAATAGCCTACCTGCATCAGAAGCTCTACAATTCACTGGGTTGAATTGAATTGTCTTCCAGAAAGGACATACTATTTTTACTTCCTGAATTAAATTCAGAAAAAAAAGTGAATGAGATAATTCCATATCAAGCTCTTTGCTCTGTTTTGTGAACAATTTCTTTTGGAGGGAATCTACTGGTGCAAGAAACTTGGCTTCATTAGAACAATTGGATTTTTTTGGTATTGTTATAACTGCTATTGTTAGTAACCCAAATTAGCTGTTATGTTTTCTGTGAAAACCAATTTCTTGTTTTACTCCTTATTCGTTCAAAGGCCCTGACACATACTACATCGTATGACCATTGACTGTTAAGCCACCTGAGCATCTATAGCTTCATTTTGTGAAACGAGACACATTTCTCTTGTGCAGTGCTAATACTTGCATATTCACTTGGTCTGTGAGCCACTGAATTACAATTGGACATGAGACTTGAGCTACTATAATCTTCCCCTCCCAGCTAAAGGACAATGAGATAATCTTTATGATAACTTTGCCTGACTGCTATCAGCTAGCCACCTTGTGCCTCGTTATGAAAGTTCTTCAAGCAACTCAATTCATCTAGAATTAAATCAATGAACTTCCAGATGACATGATAATAACCTTGTGCAGATTAAAAAGTCAGCATACTTGTTTAAATATCAAACATCATTGTCAATCAAGAATAATTAAAGTCTTATTGCAAGAATTTTATTTGGAATCTAAATCATTAATATGTGGATTAATATGAATTCTTCCAGCACTGCAGCAAGATCCTAAAGTAGGTACTAATGTAGTTCTAAGTTGGGCAGGAGTGCAATGCTTAACTTAAGAAAACATTGTCAATGTTTGCTGACTTCATTCTGGTTTTGTATAGTTTTGTCAACTGAAATTCAATGGTGGTAAGAAATCCTGTCACTGTCTGTAAGGAGTTTGTATGTTTTCCTCATGACCTTGTGGGTTTTCTCTGGGTGCTCTGGTTTTCTCCCACTTTCCAAAGACATACCATTTAGTAGGTTAATTGGTCGTTGTAAATTGTCTTGTGATTAAGCTAGGGTAAAATTGGGGGATTGCTGAGTGGCTTGGTTTGAGCCTATTCCACGTTGTAGCTCAAATAAACAAGCAGAAAAAGAGTAATTCGACTAAATTTTTCACACTGCATTAGATTTTTAAGATGATTTGTTACCCAAGGGTAGCACTGTCATTTCATTTCCTTCATCTGGATATGTATCTTTCCCTTGGAAATGGGATAATACTTATCAGTGTTGCTGAGCAGTGAGACCTTGGGATCCAAGTTCATAACTCCTTGTAAGTGTTACACAGGTCCACACAGTGGTTAAGAAGGCTTCTGGAATGCTTGCTCTTATTATTAGAGGCAATGAGTTCAAACGTCAGGAGGTTATGTTGCAATTTTATAAAACTTTGGTTAGGCCACACCTGAAGTACTGCATATATTTATAGTTGCCCACTATTGGAAGGATGTTGAGGCTTTGGGGAGGGTGCAAAGATATCTCCCAGGATGCTGCCTGGTTTAGAGGGCATGTGCTATCATGAAAGGCTGATATAAACTTGGGTTGTTTGCTCTGAAGCACCAGAGCCTGAGGGGAGATCAGATAGAGGTTTATAAGATTATGTGAGGCATAGATAGAGTGAACAGAATATTTGTTACCCAGATTGAAATGTTTAATACCAGAGGGCAAACATTGAAGGTAAGCGGCTAAGTTCAAGGGGGATGTGAGGGGTAAGTTTTTTACTCAGAGTCATGGATGCCTGGAATGCGTTGCCTGGTATGGTATTAGAGGAAAATACATTGGAGGCTTTTAAGAGACATTTGGATCGGCACATGGATGTAAGGAAGATGGATGGATATGGACGTGGTGCAGGTAGGAGGGATTAGTGTTTGAGTGATTTTGAATGGCTTTGTGTGCTGAATGGCTTGTCCTGTGCTGTATTGCTCTATATTCTATGTGAAAGTTACTGTGATTTTGCTACTAGTGATCAGTTTGCAACTTGGTCTCACCAGCATTTCATGATGCAGAATTAGGAATCTCATTAAAAACTGGACAATGTTCAAGAATTCCCCAGTCAGAAGGGGAATGTGTCAACCCTTCATGATCTGAACTGAACAGATCTGAATTGACAACAACTCCACTCTATTTAGATCAATAGAAATTGGGCATCTGTCCCAGATCTGATTTTTGAAAGCAAAATCCCAAAGACGTGGGTTGGTAGGATAAATGGACAGTGAAAATGACCCCTGGAGTAGATGTAAGTGGTAAAGTCTGGGAGGAGCTGATGGGAATGTGGTGAGAATGAAGTGTGCTAGGGCAGGGTTTTAATTGGTGCTTGATTGTCGATGTGAACTGAGTACCTCCATGATTCTCCGATGTTTGATGGCAATTAGAAAAGGATAGCTACCAGCAGTGGGTTTGAAATAATCAAGATTATTTTGATACTAATTGAGTACAAGAGCTCTAAAATTGTACATCTAGTACTTATTGAAAGTAATTTATGAACATATAATCAGTAGGGATTTTGATTGCCAAGCAGTCTGTGGGTTTAGTGCAGAATGATTGCAAGTGGATTCATTTTGTTCACAGGCATTAGTGGTGAAACTGAACATCGGTACATGTACAAGAAATGTGTGCCAAAAGATTTATCAGAGTGCTTTCATACCTATTAACATTAGAGTACTCAAATGATCTATTAATCATAAATAATTCTTATTCCTTCAAAATTCCTCCTTCTGGGGAGAGGAAAGCAGATCATCTCTGTACTGTGATTTTTGTAGCCAGGTGTTATTCCTTACAATTGGGTTATTTATTTCCAAGTAAAACCTTATGTCTACTGAAGGAATTTCAGCAGTCTCTTCAGTAGTTTATTTTTTATGCTCTGGATTTCCAGCATCTTGTGTTTCCAAAACGTCTACTTTAGATAGGCAAGTAAATGTCTGCAAGAGAATTGTCTTTTTAGCCAAAAGAAAGCTAGCAATGGTTTAGTATTTTCTAAAGGCCAGAGCAACAGGTCATCATAGTGAATGATCAAAAATTCTGGAGAACTTAAAATGAACTGATGTTAAGATGCTGTTTGCATTGACTGGCACAAAGAATTAAAGATCATGCTTTCTGGATAATGGGCAGGCTATTTTAAGAGTATATTGAGTTTATTGAACCTTTAGGAATTGCCCATCTCAGAGGGCGATTGATATGATTTTACTTGTTCATTGAAGACTAAAATCAGTTTTTTTTGCAACAATGAGGAAAGTAATGGATCTTGGAATTGGGCTATAAAGTGGAGGTAGAAGTCCAATTGTGAGCTAATGAAGACTAGACTGGGTTCCAGGGGTTAATTGGCTCACATAGCCAGATGTCAATGCCAAACAAAATGCTAAATGAGTTTAAACCTTTATCGGTCCTGATGAAGGGTCTTGGCCTGAAATGTCAACTCTTTATTCCTCTCCATAGATGCCACCTAAACTGAGTTCCTCCCACATTTTGCGTGTGTAAAATTAAATCTTTCCTGCCTGAATGTGATTCATGTGTATCCATTTCCTATGTATATGCCTATCTGGTGATTCTCCATCATGTCCAACAAAGGCGGGAAACTTACGCGGGAGAGTTTTATAAAGAGGAAAAACCGTTGCACTGGGGCTGTTCCACCTCTCTTGACCTCGGAAGTCCGGGTCCAGTGGCATGAGTAAGTGTCACAAACCAGGGTCGTCTTTGTTGCAATGGATGACCATGACTTCTGTGCCTTGTCATACCTTTCACTCTCCATGAAGTGTTGCCGTACCGTCTATTTAAAAGCCTGTTAAATGACTATTGTATCTGCTTCCACCACTATTCTTGGCAACTTGTTGCAAATACCTAACATCCTCTCTGAAAAATACCAAACTTATTCCTACTCCTGCAATGCTCTTGTATGAAATTCATTTATGAATCAGTCATCTATCCGAATGCTTGACCACATAGTTAATGTTGCAAAAGGAAAAGCTTTTACAAATATTTTTTAACATCAGAATCAGGTTTATTATCACTGGCATGTGTTATGGAATTCATTAAACTAGTAGCAATTCAATGCAATACGTAATATAGAGGAAAAAGAATAATATATCAATTACGATGTGTGTGTGTGTACATATCAGTTTAAAATAATGCAAAAAAATAAATAATATATATTAAAAACGTGAGGTAGTGTTCAAGGGTTCAATGTCCATTTGGGAAATAGATGGCAGAGGGGGAGAAGCTGTTCCTGAATCGCTGAGTGTGTGCCTTCAGGCTTCTGTACCTCCTACCTGATGGTAACAGTGAGAAAAGGGCATGCCCTGGGTGCTGGAGGTCCTTAATAATGGACACTTTGTAGGCTGGTACCCAAGATGGAGCGGACTAAATTAACAACCCTCTGCAGCTTCTTTTGGTCCTGTGCAGTAACGCTCTCCACCCGCACCCCCCCCCCCCCCAATACCAGACAGTGATGCAGCCCATCAGAATGCTCTCTGAAGTACATCTATAGAAGTTTTTGAGTATTTGTTGACATACCAAATCTCTTCAAACTCCTAATGTAGTCACTGTCTTGCCTTCTTCATAACTGCATCGATATGTTCAGACCAGGTTAGATCGTTAGAGATAATTTGGAGTTAAAGAAAAAACTTATTATTTAGTGTTTTTAAAAGTGATGAAAGTCACTATTAAAAACCTCTGATAATTTGATCTGATTTGGAATACAGGCAGTCCCCAGATTTCATCACACTTCTGTTCCTGAGAGCTATCTGTAAGACGATTTCTCCGGAAGTCAGAAACTTCCAAGAGAAATCCATGTATATTGCACATACTCATGCTCATCTGACCTTTACACATAATAAAACTAATGGAATATATATTGTATCCAGTCATTAATGATTACCATGAAACATTGTTATTGAACATAGAACATGGATACCTGCAGCTCATTACAGGCCCTTCGGCCCACAATGTAGTGCCGACTATGAAACTCGCTGGAAACTGCCTAAAATTTCCCTAGCACATAGCCCTCTACTTTTCTAAGCTCCATGTATCTATCTAAGAGGCTCTTAAAAGACCCTATTGTATCTGCTTCCACCACCGCCGCCGGCAGTGCATTCCACGCACTTGCCACTCTCTGTGAAAAACTTGCCCCTGACATCCCCTTGGTACCTGTTTCCAAGTACCTTAAAACTATGGCCCCCCCATGTTGCCATTTCAGCCCTGGGAAAAAGCCTCTGGCTATCCACAGGATCAATGCTCCCCATAATCTTATACACCTGTATCAGGTCACCTCTCATCCTCCATCGCTTCAAGGAGAAAAGGCCAAGTTCACTTAACCTATTCTCATAAGGTACACCCTCCAATCCAGGCAACATCCTTGTAAATCTCCTCTGCACTGTCTCTATAGTATCCACACGTTTGCTCACTTTTAAACATGGAAGAGAGAATTTGTGTTAAGCTGGATTTCCATTAATCAAGGTTATTCGTTTCTCAATAAGCTCTTGTCTATGTAGTTTATATACAGTACAAACGTTTAGCTACATGGTGGGACAGTGGAGGACTTTCAAAGATCTTTATTATGTTGAGTCTTATTAGTGATGCAAAAACAGCATTTTTTATGATAATTTAACCACTTGGTAATTCTGAATCATTTTATCATGGCTCTGAAAGCCTCATCAATAATGTGAAGAAACGGGAATCTATGAAGGTTTTCTGATTTTCTGTAAATGTATCTAAATTTGTTTTATGTAGATAAATGTTCAAAAGTACTACAATAGAATTGTGCTTTTTTTAAAGGGATAAACCTTGTACTGGTTTGGTAATTTGTGACACCGTGTCAAAAGAAATTAGTTGTCTGATTCTGTGCATCACTGCTAGAATCAAGCAAAGTAATAAAATTGCTTATGGGTTCAAAATGTTACTTGACTAAAGTCAGCTTTTTACACAGAAATTTATGGTCAAAAATGCAAAGGGTAATAAAAGAAAAAAATTATAAACCTCAGAAATGAAATCAGTCATTCTTGATCCAAAAGTGTTATGTCTAGTAGGTACTTCAAGGCCCTTGATTTCAAAGAAATATCTCCAATAAAAAGTTTGCAATATGTTGCATTGAATTTCACAACCACTGAAATGTCAGTGGCTGTTTGTTTTGTAATCCTGAGTGATTTATAAAGTGATCAGAAAAGAACATGATAAATTTTGCATGTCTGGCATGCCAGATCATTTATTTTTGCATGGATGTGACTGATACCTTATCACCACTGCAGTAAGTAACTTGCCCATCTTTACTGTGTGAAGAATTGCTGAATGAGGGTTAGAATTCAACAGCAAAGACAAGATGTCAAAAGCTTAAGTGTTAAAACCATATGATGCTGAGAACCAGCCCCAACTTATTCCATCTCTGTGTATGGCTGATACAAGGTCTATGATAGATGGTAAGGGTGGTGGTGGCATCCGTCGGTCCCGAGAGACCATGGATCTGGGCAGGGTTGTATGGGAGACCGGCAGTTGACACAAGCTGCAGGCCTTCCCTTCTCCATGCCACCGATGTTGTCCAAGGGAAGGGCACTAGGATCCATGCAGCTTGGCACCGGTGACATCGCAGAGCAATGTGTTGTTAAGTGTTAAGTGTTCCATTGTGGCTATGGGCAAGTTTATTACTTGTAAGGCCAGAGGATACAGGAACAGATTTAGGCCATTTGGCCCATCAAGTCTGCCCCATTCATTCAACCATGGCTGAATTTTTTAAACCCCTTTCTTCTGCCTTAACTCCTATGCCAATCGAGAATCTATGAATTTGTGCCTTAAACTCACCCAGTCTGCTGCCCTCTGTGGCGGCAAATTCCACAGATTCACTACTTTCGGTTGAAGAAATCCTCATCTTGGTTCTAAAGGGACATCCCCGTATTCCTAAGCTGTGCTTTTGTGGTCTCCTAATGGAAACATCTTCTCCATGTCCCCTCTATCTAGGCCTTTCAGAACAGTCTGTAATGATGAGATACTCCCTCATCCATTTGAACTAGATGTACAGACCAAAAGCCACCAAATCCATGTAAGGACCACATAAAAAGAGCTACCTTTTAATCAGGAGGGTGAATGAGATTTCAAAGGCAGAGTTTTGCCGCAGTTCCTCTTGAGTTGAGGAGCGACAAATCAGTAAGAGGGATTCATTAGAAAAGGCCAATAAGAATAATTCAAGTGCAAGTAGAGGGCTATTTATTTGGAGCATACTGGTCTTCAGAGCAGCTTTGACTCCTCAAGGTTAGGCGAGATCAGGTTTGGGTGAGATACATTGTCTTGTAAGTTATTCTCTCTCTCTACTTATTTGTTCATTCCTTATCTGTTAGGACATAGTAGATTAGAGAGAATGGCTCTAGAGACTACTCTGTGTGGGATGTTGAAAGTCACGTCTGCACCAGATGTACAGAGTTGCAGCTCCTGAGAGAACGTATTAAGGAACTCGAGCTGCAGCTCAGTGACCTTCGACTCCTATGGGAGAATGACGAAGTGATAGACAGGAACTACAGAGAGGTAGTCATCCTTAGATTGTAGGAGACAGGTGACTGTCAGGAGAAAAAGGGAAAATGCACAGACAGTGCAGAGTACACCTGTGGCCATTCCCCTAAATAATAAGCAGACGAATTGAATTGGATACTATTGAGAGGGGCAACTTACCAGGAGGAGCCACAGTGACTGGGTGTTTGGCATTGAGTATATAGTGCTGTGGCTCAGAAGGGCAGAAAGGTAAAAAGGACTGCAGTGTTGATAAGAGATTCCTTAGAAGAACAGACACGAATTCCTGTGGGTGTGGAATGGTGCCTCCTCCTTCCCAGGATCAGGGATGTCTTGGATCACGTCCATGGTATTCTCAAGGGCGAGGGTGAGCAGCCAGAAGATTTGCTGTATATTGGCACCAATGGCATGGGTAGATAAAGTGAGGAGGTCCTAAAGAGAGATTTTAGGAAGCTAGGTAGAAAGATAAGAAACATGACTTCCAGGGTAGTAATCTCTGGATTGCTGCCTGTGCCTTGTGCCAGTGAAGGTAAGAATAGAATGATGTAGCAGATAAATGTGGCTGAGTAACTGGGCTGGGGTTCAGATATATGGATCATTGAGATCTCTTCTGGGAAAGGTATGACCGATTTAAAAAAAAAGGATTGGTTGCACCTGAACCCGAGTGGGACCAATATCATTGAGGGCATATTGGCTAGAGTTGTTCGGATGGGTTTACACTAATTTGGCAGGGGGATAGGAACTGGGGGGATGGGAACTGGAGTGATGGTGCTGAAGATGAGGTAGTTGGTTTACAAACAGAGGCAATGTGTAGTGAGACTCCTGCTAGCAAAGACAAGCTGATAGGACAAAATTGCAGGCAACAAGATGAGTTGCAATGTAAAAAGTGGACACAATCGAAAAGGGTGAATACAGAACTGAAGGTATTTGAATGCATGCGGTTTACAGAATAAATTAAATGATTTTGTAGCACAGTTAAATATTGGCATGTATGAATCATGGCTGAAAGAACATTATAGCTGGGAGCTTAATGCCCAAGGATACGCATTGTATCGAAAGGATAGGCAGAAAGGCAGAGGGGGCTGTGTTGTTCTGTTCGTAAGAAATTAAACCAAATCATTAGAAAGACATGACTTAGGGTCAAACGGTGTTGAATTGTTGTGGATAGAGCTAAGGAACTGTAAGGGAAAAAAGATCCTGATGGGAGTTGTATGTACACCCAAACAGCAGTAAGGAAGTGCTTTATAAATTACAACAGGAGGTAGAAACAGCACGCTAAAAGGGTAGTGTTACAACAGTCGGGGGGGGGGGAGGAATTCAATATGCAGGCAGATTGGAAAAATAGTTTGGTGCTGGATTTCGACATCTCGGGACAAGTGAACATAATATGATCGAATTCACCCTGAATTTTGAGAAGCAGAAGCCAAAGTCAGAAGTATAATTATTACAGTGAAGTAAAGGGAATTACAGAGGCGTGAGAGAGGAGCTGGCCAGAATTGATTGGAAAAGAACACCGGCAGGGATGATGGCAGAGCAGCAATAACTGGAATTTCTGAAGGCAGTTTGGAAGGCACAGGACATGTACTTACTAAAGAGGAAGTATTCTATAGGCAGATGACATGACAGTGGCTAACAAGAGAAGTCAAAGCCAACATAAGAGCCAAAGAAAGGGCATATAATAATTTGTGGGAAGTTAAAAGATTGGTAAGTTAAAGGCAACAAAAAAGTAATTAAGAAGGTAAAGGTAGAATGCAAAAGTAAGCTGGCCAATAATATTAAAGAAGATACCAAAAGTTTCTTCAGACACCTCAAATGAAAAAGAGGTGAGAGTGGATATTGAACTCTTAGAAAACAATGCTGGAGAAATAATAGTATTGGACAAGGAAATAGTGGATGAACTGAATAAGTATTTTGCATCAGTCTTCACTGTGCGAGATACAGCTGTATGGTGGAACTTCCAGGTCTCAGGGAGCATCAAGTGTGTGAAGTTACCACTACTAGGGTGAAGGTTCTTGGGAAACTGAAAGGTCTAAAGGTAGATAAGTCACCTGGACCAGATGGTGCACATTCCAGGTTCTGAACGAGGTGGCTGAAGAGATAGTGGAGGCATTAGTAATGATCTTTCAAGAATCTGTAGATCTTGGAATGGTTCTAGAAAACTGGAAATTTGCACTCCACTCTGCTCTTAAAAAAGGAAAAGAGAAGAAAGGAAATTAGAGGTCAGTTGGTTTGACTTTAGTGGTTGAGAAGATGTTCAAGTCGACTGTTAAGGATGTGATGTTGGGGCACTTGGCACTTGATAAAATAAGCCATATTCAGCATGATTTCCTCAAGAAAAATTTCTTGCCTGAGAAACCTGTTGGAATTCTTTGAAGAAATAACAAGCAGAGAGCCTTAGGAGAATCAGTTGATGTTGTGTATTTGTATTTTCAGAAGGCCTTTGACAAAGTGCTACACAAGGCTGTTTAACAAGCTACGGGGAAGATTCTAGCATGAATGAAGTAGTGGCTGACTGGCAGGAGGCAAAGAGTGGATACAAAGGGAACCTTTTCTGGTTGGCTGCTGGTGACTAGTGGGTGTTCCACAGTGGTCTGTGCTGGAACCAATTCTTTTTATGTTATATGTCAATAATTTGCATGATGAAATTGATGGCTTTTGTTGCAAAGTTTGTAGAAGATAGGTGGAGTGGCAGAGCAGGTTGAGGAAGTCGAGAGGCTACAGAAGGACTTAGAGAGATTAGGAGAATGGGCAAAGAAGTGGCTGATGGAGTACAGTATCGGGAAGTGCATGGCCATGTACTTAGAAGAAATGAAAGTGTTGACCATTTTCTAAATGGAGAGAAAATACAAAAACTGGAGATGCACAGGGACCTGGGAGTGCTTGTGCGGGATTCCCTAAAAGTTAATTTGCAGGCTGAAACAGCAGTGAGGAAGGCAAATGCGATGTTAGCATTCATTTCAGGAGGACTGGAATATAAAAGCAAGGAGGTGATGTTGAGAATTTATAAAGAACTGGTGAAGCCTGAGGAGAATTGTGAGCAGTTTTGAACCCCTTATCTTAGAAAGGAAGTGCTGAAACTGGAGAGGGTTCAAAGGATATTCACAAAAATTACTCCAGGTTTGAACAGTTTGTCATAAGAAGAGCATTTGATTGCTGTGGTCCTGCATTCACTGGAATTCAGAATAATATGTGGTGACCTCATTGAAACCTATAGAATGGTGAAAGGCCTTGACTGAGGGGGATGTTGATTGGATGTTACTTATGGTGGGAGAGTCTGAAACCAGAGGACACAGCCTCTGAATAGAGGTGCATCCTTTTGGAACAGAGATGAGTAGGAATTTCTATAGCAAGATAGTAGTGAATCTGTGGACTTTGTTGTCACTGGTACCTCTGGAGGCCAAGTCTGTATGTATATTTAAGGCAGAGGTTTATAGGTTCTTGTCAGGGCATGAAAGAATACATGGAGAAGGCAGAGACTGGGGCTGAGAAGAAAAAATTGATCATTGTGATGAAATGGCAGAGCAGACTTGATGGGCTAAATGGCCTAATCTGGTTCTGTGTGTTATGGTCTTATGGAATGCAATTCATGAGTTATTGCATGCTGATTGTGGTTCAAGTTGGCTTCATGTTAATTTTTTTTCCCCTCCATTACAGAAGAAACATCTTTTGGATTTATTCTTACTCTGATTGCAGAGGATGATAAACCTTTGCCTCCCAAACTTTCACCCAAGGATACAGTGCAATCAGGTATCTGATCACTTTATAGAGTTATTTCCTGGAATTTTAAATCAAAATGTCGGGTTCCCAGTACAAACAAAATTATTTCTCCCTAAAAGCAATCTTTCTCTTTAGGGGATTGTAGAGACTGGGATAGGGTGGGGTGAAGTAAGGGATACTGTTTAGAAATAACCAATTTCTCTGACTACTTCCAGTCTTCACCTGGTGTTGGCTGCCAATGAAGTCCAAATGCTTTTCAAGGCATATAATTCATGAATACAAAGCTCTGTAGTTCATTGAACTAGTTATAAATGAAATGCCCCATTTTAGGAGAGTAGATACCAGTCATTCATTCAGCTTGCTTGAGAGAGATTTCTTACTGTAGACAATGTTAAGATGTAAATACTAGCTACAACTCTTTGGGGTGTAGGCATGACAATATATAATGATGATCTCTGGTGATATAAAAGGCAGGCTAGACATTCTCTGAGATCCTTCTTCTGGCTTAACTCCTATTTTCCCAGTAGCATGAGAATTTGACACTAGTATATGGCTTACCTGAGGCCAAGGCCTGTTGATACATCCCACCTCTGTTCCCTCTCTGATCCAATTGCTGTGATCAGTGGGAAGTGATGTTATTAAAATGGAAATGTAATTGAGGATTGTCCATGGATTATCTTAATTCATCCAGAAAGATGATGACAACATCAAAATAAGAAGCCCCACTACTAAACGGAGGGTGGTTAAAAGCCAGCATGTTCTGATGGATGTAGGGATTCCATTATACAATTTCAAGTACCAGGCTGATTATCCCTGGTGCCCATGCCAATATTTATCTCTTCCTCAGCAAAACTAACATTTTCGTTGGACTTCAAGTCAAGTGTGGAATACTGTCTATTTGTCTAGCTAAGAACAGATCCATTTCAATAGAATTGTAGAAATGCACAGCATAGGAACATCTCATCCATACTAACAGTAATGCCTGTCTCTGCTAATTCCATATGTCAATAGACAATAGACAATAGGTGCAGAAGTAGACCATTCGGCCCCTCGAGTCTGCACCGCCATTCTGAGATCATGGCTGATCATTCACTATCAATACCCAGTCCCTGCCATGTCCCCATATCCCTTGATTCCCCTATCCATCAGATATCTATCTAGCTCCTTCTTGAAAGCATCCAGAGAATTGGCCTCCACCGTCTTCCGAGGCAGTGCATTCCATACCTCCACAACTCTCTGGGAGAAGAAGCTCTTCCTCAACTCTGTTTTAATTAACTGACCTCTTATTCTCAATCCATGCCCTCTGTACTGGACTCTCCCAACATCTGGAACATATTTCCTGCCTTACTCCTATCAAATCCTTTAATTATCTTAAACGTTTCAATCAGATCCCCTCTCAATCTCCTCAATTCCAGCGTGTACAAACCCAATCTCTCCAATCTCTCTGCGTAAGACAGCCCTGCCATCCCAGGAATCAACCTAGTGAATCTACGCTGCACTTCCTCAATTGCCAGAATGTCCTTCCTTAAACCTGGAGACCAAAACTGTACACAATATTCCAGGTGTGGTCTCACCAGGGCCCTGTACAAATGCAAAAGGACATCCTTGCTCTTGTACTCAATTCCCCTTGTAATAAAGGCCAACATTCCATTTGCCCTCTTCACTGCCTGTTGCACTTGCTCATTCACCTTCATTGACTGATGAACTAGGACTCCTAGGTCTCTTTGCATTTCTCCCTTACCTAACTCTACACCGTTCAGACAATGCTCTGCCCTCTTGTTCCTGCTTCCAAAGTGGATAACTTCACATTTATTCACATTGAATGACATCTGCCAAGTATCTGCCCACTCACCCAGCCTATCCAAGTCTCCCTGTATTCTCCTAACGTCCTCTTTGCATGTCACACTGCCACCCAGTTTAGTATTGTCAGCAAACTTGCTGATATAGTTTTCAATGCCCTCATCTAAATCGTTGATATAAATCGTAAAGAGCTGTGGTCCCAATACAGAGCCCTGTGGTACCCCACTAGTCACCTCCAGCCAGTCCGAGAAACACCCATTCACTGCTACCCTTTGCTTTCTATCTGCCAACCAGTTTTCTATCCATGTTGAAACCCTGCCCCCAATGCCATGAGCTCTGATTTTACTCACCAATCTCCTATGTGGCACCTTATCGAATGCCTTCTGAAAATCTAGGTACACAACATCCACTGGCTTACCCTCGTCTAACATCCTTGTTACACCCTCAAAAAACTCCAACAGATTAGTTAAGCATGATTTGCCCTTGGTAAATCCATGCTGGCTCGGCCTAATCCTATTTCTGCCATCAAGATGTGCCACTATTTTGTCCTTAATAATGGACTCAGGCATCTTCCCCACGACTGACGTTAGGCTAACAGGGCGATAGTTCTCCGTTTTCTCCTTCCCTCCCTTCTTGAAAAGTGGGATAACATTAGCCACTCTCCAATCTTTAGGAACTGATCCTGAATCTAAGGAACATTGGAAAATGTCTACCCATATCCTTCTATATCTTCCTATTGAATCTTCTGAAGGTTGTCATTGTAACAGATATTCATCACCCTCTGCTTGAAAAACTTACTCTCAGAGATTTCCTTTAAATTTCCCCCTTCACCTCTAACCTGTACCCTCTAGTTCTAGACACTCCTGTCCAGGGACAGGAGATTCTGACTATCTGCCCTATGAATGCACCTCATAAGTTTATAAATCTCTATAAGGTCACTCCTCAACCTTCTATGTTCCAGTGAGAATATTCTCAGCATACCCAATCTCTCCTTTTAACTACAGCCCTCAATTCCAGGCATCATGCTGGCAAATCTCTTCTACATTCTCTCTATTGCTACCAAATCCTTCCTATAATGTGACCATCAGAATTGTATTTAATATTCCATGTGCAGTGGAACCAATATTTTGTACAGCTTTTACACGACATATAAACTTTTAAATACTCAATGTTTAGAGTGATGAAAGCAAGCATACTAAACACCTTTCTCACTATCTACCTGTATCCCTGCTTCAGGAAGCTATGGACTTACACCATAAGACATAGAAGCAAAATTAGACCACTCAACCCATCGAGTCTGCTCCGCCATTCCATCATGGCTGATCCTGGGCCCCACTTAACCCCATACATCCCAAAGTCCTCAGACAGGCTGAAGAGATAACGGATGCATTAGTCATGATCTTTCAAGAATCACTTGATTCTGGCATGGTTCCAGAGGACTGGAAGATTGCAAGTGTCATTTAACTCTTTAAGAAGAGAGGAAGGCAAAAGAAAAGAAATTATAGGCTACTTAGCTTAACTGCAGTGGTTGGGAAAGCGTTGGAGTCTATTATTAAGGATGAGGTTTTGAGGTACTTGGAGATTAATGATAAAATAAGTCAAAGTCATCATGGTTTCTGTAAAGGGAAATCTTGCCTGACAAATCTGTTAGATTTCTTCAAGGAAGTAATGAGCAGACAAAGGAGAGGCAGTGGATGTCATTTATTTGGATTTTCAGAAGGGGTTTGATAAGGTGCCACACATGAGGCTGCTTAACAGGGTAAAATCTTATATCATTACAGGAAAGATATTAGCATGGGTAGTGGAATGGCTGACAGGCACGAGGCAGTAACTGGGAATAAAAGGGGCCTTCTCTGGTTGGCTGCTGGTGACTACTGGTGTTCCTCGGGTCAGTATTGGGACTGCTACTTTTCACATTATTAGTCAGTGATTGTGATGATGGAATTGTTGTCTTTGTGGCAAAGTTTCGGGATGATATGAAGATAGGTGGAGGGGTACGTAGTGCTGAGGGGCAATGTGATTGCAGCAGCACTTAGACAAGTTGGAAGAATGGAATACAGAGTTGGGAAATGTACAAATACGCGTTTTGGTAAAAAGAGCAATAGTGCGGACTACTATCAAAATGGGGAGAGGTTTCAAACACCAGAGGTGCAGCGGGACTTAGGAGTCCTCATGCAAGACTCCCAGAAGATTAATTAACAGGTTGAATCTGTGGTAAATAAGGCTAATGCAATGTTGGCATTTATTTCAAGGGAAATAACCATATAACAATTACAGCATGGAAACAGAGTCCGTGCCGAATGCTTACTCTCACCTAGTCCCACCTACCTGCACTCAGCCCATAACCCTCCACTCCTTGCTCTTTGGGAGAGATCGTTAAGAGCACTAAATTTCTTGATGTTCACCTGACAGAGAATCTCACCTGGTCCCTCAACACCAGCTCCATAGCGAAGAAAGCCCAGCAGCGTCTCTACTTTCTGCGAAGGCTGAGGAAAATCCATCTCCCACCCCCCCATTCTCATCACATTCTACAGGGGTTGTATTGAGAGCGTCCTGAGCAGCAGTATCACTGCCTGGTTCGGAAATTGCACCATCTCGGATTGCAAGAGCCTACAGCGGATAGTGAGGTCAGCTGAGAAGATGATCGGGGTCTTTCTTCCCGCCATCACGGACATTTAGACTACACACTGCATCCGCAAAGCAAACAGCATTATGAAGGACCCCATGCACCCCTCATACAATCTCTTCCCCATCCTGCCGTCTGGGAAGAGGCACCGAAGCATTCGGGCTCTCACAACCAGACTATGTAACAGTTTCTTCCCCCAAACCAGCAGACTCCTCAATACCCAGAGTCTGGTCTGACACCTTGCCTTATTGTCTTGTTTATTATTTATTGTAATGCCTGCACTGTTTTGTGCACTTTATGCAGTCCTGGATAGGTCTGTAGTCTAGTGTAGTAGTTGTGTGTTTTTTCTCTCTGTGTTATTTTTTTTTATGTAGTGCAGCCTAGTTTTTGTAATGTGTTGTGTAACACCATGGTCCTGAAAAATGTTGTTTCATTTTTACCATGTACTGTACCAGCAGTTATGGTCAAAATGACAATAAAAGTGACTTGATTTGACTTTCCTGTCCATATACCTATCCAATTTTGTTTTAAATGACAAAATCGAACCTGCCTCTACCACTTCTACTGGAAGCTCGTTCCACACAGCTGTCACCCTCTGAGTAAAGAAGTTCCCCCTCGTGTTACCCCTAAACTTTTGCCCCTTAACTCTCAACTCATGTCCTCTTGTTTGAATCTCCCCTACTCTCAATGGAAAAAGCCTATCCACGTCAACTCTATCTATTCCCCTCATAATTTTAAATACCTCTATCAAGTCCCCTCAACCTTCTACGCTCCAAAGAATAGACTTAACTTGTTCAACCTTTCTCTGTAACTTAGGTGCCGAAACCCAGGTAACATTCTAGTAAATCTTCTCTGTACTCTGTCTATTTTGTTGACACCTTTCCTATAATTTGGTGACCAGAACTGTACACAATACTCCAAATTGGGCTTCACCAATGCCTTGTACAATTTTAACAATACATCCCAACTCCTATACTCAATGCTTTCAGTTTATAAAGGCCAGCATACCAAAATCTTTCTTCACCACCCTATCCACATGAGCCTTTATAAGGCACTAGTCAGGTCACACTTGGAGTATTGTCAACAGTTTTGGGCTCAATATCTCAAAAAAGATGTGTTGCCAAATTGATTTAAACCCTCCCTAACAGCTCTATTAAACCTGCCTGCTAGGATATTAGACCCTTTTGGTCCAATCAATGGCTTCAGGATGAGTTCAAGGAGATCTATCCCTTGAAGTAAAGCAGAAAATACTCATCAATGGTCAGGCAGCATCTGTAGAAAGACAGCAGAGTTAAGATATTAAAAGACTTTGTAGATTTGTTGGTGCAATTATTAACAGAGGCATAACAGGTAGAATTAGGTGCAAGAAAATTGCCTTCTGAAAGGATTTATTGTCTTTTTTTCTTTTTAGTGTGTTAAAGTTTCAAATAGTATACTTTAGGATTTGCTCAGATAGATATTTGAAGATGGTGTGCGGTAGGTCATGTTTAACAAATCTGTTAGAGTTTTTCGAGGAGGTTACCAGGAAAGTGGATGAAGGGAAGGCAGTGGATGTTGTTTACATGGACTTCAGTAAGGCCTTTGACAAGGTCCCACATGGGAGGTTAGCTAGGAAGATTCAGTCGCTAGGTATACATGGTGAGGTAGTAAATTGGATTAGACATGGGCTCAATGGGAGAAGTCAGAGAGTGGTAGTGGAGGATTGCTTCTCTTAGTGGAGGCATGTGACTAGTGGTGTGCCACAGGGATCAGTGCTGGGTCCATTGTTATTTGTCATCTATATCAATGATCTGGATGATAATGTGGTAAATTGGATCAGCAAATTTGCTGATGATTCAAAGATTGGAGGTGTAGTGGACAGTGAGAAAGGTTTTCAAAGCTTGTAGATGGATCTGGACCAGCTGGAAAAATGGGCTGAAAAATGGCAGATAGAGTTTAATACAGACAAGTGTGAGGTATTGCACATACCAGAGGGATCTGGGAATACAGATACAAAATTCCTTAGAAGTGGCATCACAGGTAGATAGGTAGTGAAGAGAGTTTTTGGTACATTGGCCTTTATAAATCAAAGTATTGAGTATCAGAGTTGGAATGTTATGGTGAGGTTGTATAAGGCATTGGTGAGGCCGAATTTGGAGTATTGTGGCAACACAAGTGAATCTGCAAATGCTGGAAATAAATAAAAACACAAAATGCTGGCAGAACTCAGCAGGCCGGACAGAGTCTATGGGAGGAGGTAGTGATGACGTTTCGGGCCGAAACCCTTCATCAGGAGTGAAGTGATCATCTGATGAAGGGTTTCGGCCCGAAACGTCGTCACTACCTCCTCCCATAGATGCTGTCTGGCCTGCTGAGTTCTGCCAGCATTTTGTGTTTTTATTTGGAGTATTGTGTGCAGTTTTGATTACCAAATTACAGGACGGATATTAATAAGTTTGAAAGAGTGCAGAGAAGATTTACAAAGATGTTTCCGGGACTTGAGAAACTGAGTTACAGAGAAAGATTGAATAGGTTAGAACTTTATTCCCTGGAGCGTAGAAGAATGAGGGGAGACTTGATAGAGGTATATAAAATTATGATAGGTATAGATAGAGTGAATGCAAGCAGGTTTTTTCCACTGAGGCTAGGGGAGAAAAAAAAAACCAGAGGACATGGGTTAAGGGTGAAGGGGGAAAAGTTTAAAGGGAACATTGGGGGGGGGGGCTTCTTCACACTGGGAGTGTGGAATGAGCTGCCAGATGAAGTGGTAAATGCGGGCTCACTTTTAACATTTAAGAAAAACTTGGACAGGTACAGGTTGGGCACAGCCAAGAAGGGCCAAAAGGCCTGTTTCTGTGCTATAATGTTCTATGGTGGAGTGATTAGTGATTTACAGTGTGGGTCCAGGACTTCATAAAAAGAAGTCCAGTGAATTATTTTAAAGAAAATCTACAATGTCCAAATGGTGCTTTGCACCCAGTTCTTAGCATCTTACTTCTGTAAGGAAATTAAGGTTTTTCAAAGGTTGCAGAATAAATTTTATCAGATTGATTCCAATTATACATCTGTAGTGGTGAAAGACAGTTCTTCTCAGAGCAGAGATGCTTAGGGGGAGAGTTGTCAAGAGCTGACAGATTTAGAATAAGGAAGAAGAAACTCATGCAGTTGTTAAGTTAAAACCAAACAGGCAAAAGAAGTAGGCAATATAGTGGAATAACTTGTACAATGTTTGGGCAAGATTTTAAATGAACCATATGGTAGAGTGGTGACTATATATTTAAGTAGGGCGTTCAAAAGTGAATTTGGTCAATATTTAGTAAAAATAATGGGAAAAGTGTAGACTCAATCCCATTGGCTCTTTCTGTAGTCTACTATTTTATGATTGATTTGTTCTGCTTGGTTGCTGTGGTACTTATGCTCCATGTGAGCTTCCTCCCAATGTACTTCATTGTACCCTATCTGTTCCTTGTAGCTATCTCTGCTTCAGACCTTGGGTGTCCATGAAATGTGCATCCTCTATGTAAAGAAGTATTTCCAAAGGTCTTTATTGTATTTATTAATGACTATATCATTGTAGACCTCACTGCCACTGCCAGTCACTCTCAGCCCAACCATAACTCAGAAATATCATATAGACATCCACCCTACTAATTACCTGAATCTTAAAGATCTGTAATGTATTTGGTTTTTAGCCTCCCAATGAAGTCTTTGTGACTCAGCACTTAGTGTTTTACTTGAACCAGACCCTCCGCTGCTGAGAGGTGAAACATCCTCATTTCCTCGGCTGCGTAAATCTAGGGAAGACGATCTCCGGCCTTGCCAAACTCGTAAGATTGAGGCACACTCCCATCCCAAACTCCTGTTTGTACAGATGCTGTGTAATTCGATATCCTGTTACAAATTAGTTATGACATCATGTATGATTAAAAGATTATCTTTATGATTCTTCATTTGACTAAAGGGTTAGTAAAGAAAAGAACAAAAAAAGAAAAGGGGCCATTTTAATGAAACAGTCTAATATTCACAAGTTGGAGCTCACAGTTTCTCTAGGTCACTGATCCTCAAGCTATCTCATCCCGGGCTTCGTCGAATCACAGTCCCACCTCTTCTCTCTGGCTTCTTCCCTCTTCATATCCTCTCGAACTAAAGCACCAAGCCCAACTTTGGTGTCCCTCACCAGAGAAACCTCCCCTAAATTCGACCAACCTAATTGGATGGCAAACATTACTCCTCATCCCTTATCTTCAATGGCACATGGCAGCAGCGGCCTTTCGGATCTGGTGTTACTTTAATTTAGTTTTTTAATTTAATTTTAAGGCACAATTAGGGTTTAGAGCGATGGATAACAGAGAGACTATCTATCATCACCAGAAACTGCTACAATACAGAGGTCGCCCAAAATCAAACCTTCATGAAAACCTGCTAGTTAGATTGTGCGACCTCAGCTTGCTGAGGGAATCGGGCCTGCAGTCCTGGGAGTCACCTGATGCTGGTGTGCAAGGAAGCGGAAGCGAGGCGAGCGGGCAGGAGTCCGTGCCGGGAAAAAAGTAAGCCCTAGCCGGCCGGCTCTCCCGTCCATTCTGCTCTCCAATGTCTGCTTGCTGAGGGAATTGGGCCTGCAGTCCTCGGAGTCGCCTGATGCTGGTGGCCGGAGGTGGGGACGTCGTAAGCGGTGTGCGAGAACACGAGGCGAGCGGGTAGGAGTCTGTGCCAGGAAAAAAGCAAGCCCTAGCCAGCTGGCTCTCCCATCCATTCTGCTCTCCAATGGACATTAAATTGGACTACATCTGTGGCAACAAAATACTCGGCGGGAGTACAGAAACGGATGGAATCCTGGATGCTACCATTCAGCTGTTTACTTATGTAACAGATTTTCCCCCAAGCCATCGGACTACCAACCTACTACCCTCAGCTGTGCCTATTGTCTTGTTTATTATTTATTGTAATACCTGCACTGTTCAGTGTACTTTATGCAGTCCTGGGTAGGTCTGTAGTTTAGTGTAATTTTTGTGTTGGTTTATGTAGTTCAGTGTAGTTTTTGTATTGTTCATGTAGCACCATGGTCCTGAAAAACATTGTCTTGTTTTTCTGTGTGCTGTACCAGCAGTTATTGTCAAAATGACAATAATGAGTGACTTGATAAGCTGAAAACAGAGCAAGCTGAAAACAAGCTGTTCTCACAGAACTGCCAAAATGAAATACATACAGCATAACAGTAAAAATATGAACTAGGGCATTACAGAAGGTAGACAGTACAATCCACCAGCTGCTGAGTTAGTTGAATTGGATTTAGAAGGCAGGATACCAATCTGTGATTTCTTTTTGTCTCTCTCTTGTTGCAGAAAGATGACACATTCTTCACCCACTTCCTCATCAATCTGAACTGTATTAATTGGTAACATATTGCTATGGGAGATCCAGCCCAACCCCTCCTGCTCCTTTGCCTGACAGCTCAGGATCAACAATGCATCAGTTAAAGTTTGTACTGTAATTATAGTGACAAAATACTTACACTTACTTTTGTGCATTTTGTTCAGGTCTGCGCTGACGGCTATGAAGTAAGCAATTTGGTATCTGCAGATCCCGTGAAGGCAAGGTGTGGATTCCGTGCTGAGTACTTCATCAAACCTCCTCTACATGTTACGGTGTCATTCCCATTTAATGTGGAGCTTTGTAGAGTTGACCTGGAAGTCTCAGGGTTGCAGAACTCTTTAGGATTGGACATCTATACCTGTACAACACGTAATAAGACTCAGACATGGAGTGAAAATTCCTTACAGAGCTCTCAGCCTTCTTGCCAGGCCTTTACTGACAAAGATGTTTTCACATTAGTGGGGAAGGTTGTGCTGAAAGACCAAAACAAAGTATCCTTCAGGCACAAAGCATACAAACCCAGAGCTCCTTTCAATGAGCTTGATGAGCTTTCTGTTGTTGACAGCCATACCTCCAAACAGGATTTGTGGAACAAGGGACAATTTTCATTGACGAATATAAATCACCTCAGGATTTGCATCACTTACGTATCAGGGGGCCGTGTGCCTTGTTTCAGAAAGCTGGACATCTGGGGACAACCATCTAGATCATCCCCTCTTAAACTTATTGAAAGTGTCTTCAAGGCTTACCAAGAATACAAGGCTGAGCAATCAGTTCCTGTAATCAAGCAAGGAATTGCTTCTCCTGCACCGTCTAACAGTACACCTGGTGACAGCCTACAGCCCAGTACCCATGAATCTCCGCTACCTGGTGGGAGCATTCCAGAGGAATTTCTGGACCCCATAACTTCTGAAATCATGGTGCTTCCAATGCTGCTTCCTAGTGGTAAAGTAATCGATCAGAGCACACTGGACAAATATAGCCGGAATGAAGCTACGTGGGGCAGGGTGCCAAACGACCCCTTCACCGGTGTCCCTTTCAGCCACCATTCAAAGCCTGTGCCTCACTTGACTCTTAAAGCAAGGCTAGACTACTTTGCGCTGCACAGCTCAATACCAGGCCATGACGTTGTGGGGAGAAGTCGAGTTGGTTTTGTTGCCTCATCTGCAGTGAAGAGAAAATCAGACTCCATACAGGATGCAGACATGAATCCTGTCTCTGAACAAATAAGTGTCTGCACTTGTTCAAATTATTCATCTGTGTCAGATTCTAATGAAAAGAGATTCAAAGCAGAAGTGAAAGAACCGCAGAAGTCTGAGAAAAGTTTGGGTATAGTCTCATTGTTTTTTTACACTTTGTCAGTGTGTGATACTGCATTAACAGATTTTATCTTCCAAAGCTATGGATGAGGACTGGGGTCCTGTTCTACCTAATATCAATTATCTCTCTGCAAGTGACCATTCCTTATGGGCATGTGGATAGATTACAGAACAAGGGAAGCTTATTAATGATCCAAGGTCAGGATCTATCTTTTCTGAGTTGTTGCAAGCGATAACAGTGATTGGCTATTGAGAACACATCAAATAAACAATGTAAAGAATTCAGGACATATCCTTTATTCAGAACAGTACAACTATGGAGCAGGCTTTTGCATACTGGGAAATTAGCCTAGATGTATGTAAGGTGATGTTAATTAAGGAAGATTGGAATAGAAGAAATTAAGGGATGGCCAGTTCAGATAAAGATGGGGGAATATGTTTTCCTCTCGGAAGACCGTGAGTTTTGGAATTCTGTTCCTCAGAGTGCTGATCAGTCTTCAGATATTTTAAGGAAACACTGGATAAATTATAGAACAGTCAAGGGATGAGAGATTCAAGATTGATCAATGTCATTTCCGGTACTCAAGTATACAGGAGAGTGAAATAATTGTTGCTGCAGGAAGCAGGAATTCAGGGTGGATATTACAGTCATATCAGCCTTGGTGTTATTGAATAATGGAGCAGGTTACTCGGTGACCTTCTCATATTCATGTACTCACTTCGGAAAATCCACAATCCATAAGCCATCTGGCTAATTAAGGAGCGAGGCTAAATGAAGATTGTAGGAAGATTGCCAAAACTATGACCAGAGAACAATAATGCTCACCTATTTGGTTTGAGTTTTTGGGTGGACTTCATTGTAAATTTTAGGATCCTTTATTTTTCCTTCAGTTTTGTCAAAAAAAAGGTCTATTTGTAGCAAAGTCACCAAATCAATTTTTCACTATTATAAACATAGGAGATTCTGCAGATGCTGAAAATCCATTGTAACACACACAAAAATGCATGGTTGGGAGAGGTATAGAGGACTCTGGTCCAGGTGTGGGTCAAAGGGATTAGGCAGAATAATAGTTCAGGATAGAGTAGACAGGCCAAAGGGCCTGATATGCTGTAAGCTTCGTGACTCTGACTCTAATACTCAGTTCCTTCAACCTCTTTTTTTGTTCCGTTTCTTTGTCCTCGTATCATTTTTACATTGAATCATTGGTTAGGGAACAATGGATGTTTTAGGACTGGTAGTCAGGAAAGAGCTGAATTGAAGAAGCTGTTATCAATGTAAGTATCCTTGATAAATTCCACAGTTACACACACAAAATGCTGGAGGAACTCAACAGGTCAGGCAGCATCTAAGGAATGGGATACACAGTCAACGTTTCAGGCTCCTGATGAAGGGTCTGAGTTTGAAACTTCAGCTGTTTTTTGACTTGCTGAGTTTCTAACAGCTATCTTGCCTGTGGTCAAGGGAACCATGTTAGCCTGTTATTGTTGGTGAAAGCTTGGCTTACCAACTCTGTCAACCATAAAATATCAACTTACACTAATCGTGCATGAAACCCAGTTTACTCTCTCCACATTCATATCAATTCCTTAAATATTCTACCACTCTCTGATAGGCTAGGGATAAATCACAGTGTCCAATTAACCCACAAGCTCACACCTTTGGAATGTCAGAAAAAATTACTTCCAGGCAGCCCCACGTAGAGCGCCCACCCATTTTAATTCTACTTCCCACTCCCATTCCAACTTGTCAGTCCATGGCTTCCTCTACTCTCGCGATGAGGCCATACTCAAGTTGGAGGAGCAACTCATTATATTCTCTCTGGTTAGCCTCCAACTTCATGGCATGAATATCAATTTCTGGAACTTACAGTAATGCCCCACCCCTTCACCATTACCCATTCCCTTAACCCTCTCTCACCTAATCTTACCTGCCCATCATCACCCTCTGATGGCCCTCCTCCCTTTTTTCTTCCATGGTCTTCTGTCCTCTCCTATCAGATTTAGCCCTCTGTCTCTTTCACCAATCAACTTCCCAGCATTTAACTTCACCCCTTCCCCCCTCCGGTTTCATCTATCACCTTGTGTTTCTTCCTTTTTTTCTCCATCCTGCTGAAGGGTCTCGGCTGAAACATCAACTATACTCTTTTCCATAGATGCTCCCTGGCCTGCTGAGTTCTTCCAGCATTTTGTGTGTGTTGCTTGGATTTCCATCATCTGCAGATTTTCTGTTGTTAGTCACATAGAGAGAGACCGTGTGAACTGCACAAACTGCACTGGGGACCAGGACTGAGCTGAAGTCACTGAACCTGTAAGCCAGCACCTATATTAAATGTGTCTCTATCTTACCAAGGTTGATTATCTTGCCAAACATTGGCCTGAGTGTTGAATCTAGGAATCTCCTGACCATGTAGTAACATAGATATATTTGACTACTGAGGAACTGTTTGTTTTTTTTAAAGCTTAATAACATTTGAGATGACCTCTGGTTATTGACCCATGTAGGAGACACTAATTTTGTCTTTTTCAACACTTCCCATTATGGAGGAAATATCTATTGGGTCTCCTGCGCACCATTCTTGTTTGACATAATCCTGTAGAAGTTTGCATTTTTCTAAGTGTCATTTACATATGATCTGTTTCCAACAGGATTGGTATCACATGAGCAGAAGTTAGCACAGAGCCTGGACAGTGCGTTGGCTTCCGTCTTAAGCACATTTCCATCCTTTACTGTCAAACATAGTCAATACAAATCACAGCCAGTAGGTGGCAGCAACGCTAACTGTCTGCAAGGTACTGTATATGAAATGTAATTCTGATTCAGTTTGTAGTGTTGCAGTCATTGTCAATTGACATAGAACATAGAAATCTACAGCACATTACAGGCCCTTTGGCCCACAATGTGTCAACCATGTAACCTACTCCAGAAACTGCCTAGAATTAACCTACTGCATAACTTTCTCTCTTTCTAAGCACCATGTACCTATCTAAGAGTCTCTTAAAAGACCCTATTGTATCTGCCTCCACCATAGTTTTCGGCAATGCATTTGATGCACCCACCACTGTGTGGAAAAACTTACCCTGATCTACTTCTAAGTACCTTTAAACTATGCCCCCTCATGTTAACCATTTCAGCCCTGGGAAAAAGCCTCTGGCTATCCACATGTTCAATGCCTCTCATCATCTTATACACCTCTATCACATAAATCAACATTATCAGAAGCAGTTTTAATATCACTGGCTTGTGTCATGAAATTTGTGGCAACAGTACATTTTAATGTATAATAATAAAAAAACAATAAATCGCACTAAGTATACATATAAAATAATTAAATTCCTGATCTGGAAGTAGTGGAATCAAACCCACACTGTTAGTTTAAGCAAGTGGACTGGTTCAAGATGGTAACTCAATACTGGATCCTGTCCTCTCAGTAAAGAGTAAAGGGGATTTGAGAGGCAAGTTATATCAGAGTGGTGGTTATCTGGAACAAGCTGCCAGAGTAGGAGGTGGTAGAGATGGATACAATATTTAATTGTTATTTGGTCAGATACATTTATTGGAAAGGCTCGGAGGAACTTGGGCCTAAAGTAGGCATAAAAATTAGATAACAAGTGATTAGCTTTATTTGTCACATGTCCATCGAAGCATATAGTGAAATACATTGTATGCACAGCCAACACAGTCTGAAGATGAGCTGGGTGCAGCTCACAAGTGTTGCTATGCTTTTGTCACCAATATAGCATGCCCACACTCACTAACCCTAACCTTGTGTTTTTGAAATGTGGGAGAAAACCAGATCACGCAGAACAAATTCATATGGTCACAGGGAGAACATACAAACTCCTTCCAGACAGCAGCTGAAATGAACCTTTGTGATTAATGCTGTAAAGCGTTATGCTTACCATTACGCTACTGTGACATCCTCTAAACAAACATACCACATAGATTACTATAGAGAAGCATCACAGTGGGATTGGATGAGATGGGCTCTTACTGTGTTGCACTGTATGATTTTACTACTTTCTCAATAGAGAAGTCAGAAATGATGGCCTTGCATTGATCATATCCCTTAAAATGAATATATAAATATTTGTTTGAGAGGCTGAGCAGATGCTGCACCTGAACACCTCTGTTGCCAAAAAGGACCAGGATGGAGAGTGTATAGAAACCTCGCACCTCCAAGCCCTTCCTCCATATCCTGAAATTCTCTACCCTAAGAATTAAACAAGTACTGTCACCAAAAAGGACCTCAATAATTTAAGGTGAAAGTCACCACCTTCACAAGGGCAGTTGAAGATGGGCAACAAATGCAGGCCTGCCAGCAAAACTATGCATCGACAGTAAATGTTCTGAAAATCTACCAGAGGTGCCAGCTTTAGAATAGCATGCTACACATAGGCCCTAAATGAATATTTAGACAATGAAGTGGAGTAATTTGAAGTAATGCTATGATCCATTGTCCTGAACAAGAATTCCTTATCAAAATCTCACCAACATTAGCAAATCGTCCAAGGAATTAAAGTAAATCAAAAGGTCCTGGAAGTATTTAGGACAGGCAGCATCAGAAGAGAGGCACAGTTAATTTTTCAGGACAATTAACTTTTGTCATATGATCTTATAAACAATCACAACGTAAAACATGTAAGGCCATAAGACTGTATAATATAGGAGCAGAATTAAGCCATTTGGCCCATTGAGTCTGCTCCACCATTTCATCTTGGCTGATCCATTTTTCCTCTCAGCCCCAATCTGTCTTCTCCCCATAACCCTTCAATCCTTGACCAATCAAGAATCTATCAACCTCTGCCTTAAATATCAGTAAAGGCTTGGCCTCCACAGTTGCCTGTGGCAAAGAATTCCACAGATTTACCAATCTCTGGCTAAAGAAATTCTTCTTCCTTTCCATTTAAAAGGACACCCCTCTATTCTGAGGTCGTGTACTCTGATCCTCAACTCTCCCACCATAGGAAAATAACATCCTCTCCATCCACTCTATCAAGACCTTTCATCATTCAATAGGTTTCAATTAGGTCAACCCTCACTCTTCTGAATTCTAGTGAATACTGGCCCAAAATCATCAAATGCTCTTTGTATGACAAGGTTCAACCTTGGAATAATTTTTGTGAACCTCCTTTGAATTTCAATTTCACCACATCCTTTCTAAGATAAGGTACCCAATCTGCTTACAATACTCCAATTGAGGCTTCACCAATGCTTTATAAAGTCTCAACATTACATTTTTGCTTTTGTATTCTAGTCCTCTTGAAATGATTGCTAACACCACATTGCCGTCCTCACTGCAGATTCAACCTGCAAATTAACCTTTAGGGAATCCTGCACAAGAACTCCCTTTGTGCTTCAATCTTTTGAATTTTCTCTCCACTTAGAAAATTATCTACTCCTTTATTGCTTCTACCAAAGTGCATGACCATACATTTCCTGACACTGTATTCCATCTGCCACTTCTTTGCTCATTCTCCTAATCTAGGTCCTTCTGTAGCCTCTGTACTTCCTCAAAACTACCTGCCCCTCCACCTATGTTTTTATCATCTGCAAAATGCAACAAAGACATCCATTCTATCATCCAACTCATTGACTTATAAGATAAAAAGAAGCAGTCCCAACAAAAGTCTGACAGCCAACCAAAAAAGGATCCCTTTATTCCCACTCTTAGCCTCCTACCAGTCAGCCACTGCTTTATCCATGCGAGCATCTTTCCTGTAATACCATGGGCTCTTAATTTATTAAGTAGCTTCAGGTGTAGCACCTTGTCAAAGGCCTTCTGAAAATCCAAGTGCACAACATCCTTTGTCTAATCGGCCTGCTCTTTCTTCAAAAAATTCCAACAGGTTTGTCAGGCAAGATTTTCCCTTGTGGAACCCAAGCTGGCTACCACCTATTTTATGTGCATCTACATAAAGATACCTCCAGAATCTCTTCAGCCTCCTCTTTCAGAACCCTGGCGTGTACACCATCTGGTCTGTGTGATTTATCTACCTTCAGACCTTTAAGTTTCCCAAGAATTTTTCCCTAGTAATGGCAACTTCACACACTTATGACACTCTTGAAACTACGACAAAACTGCTAGTGTCGTAGCAGTATGTACGACACAGTGAAGACAGATGCGAAGTACTTATTCAGTTTGTCCCACATTACTACCTGTCTGGCATTGTTTTCCAGTGGTTCGATATCCACTCTCACCTCTATTTTACACTTTATATATCTGAAGAAATGTTTGGAATCCTCTTTAATATTATTGGCTAGGTTACTTTTGTAGTCCATCTTTTCCTCCTTAATTACTTTTTTAATTGCCTGCAGTTGGTATTTGAAAACTTCCCAGTGTAACTTTCTACCAGATTTTTTGCTCTATTTTATGCCCTCTCTTTGCCTTTTATGTTGGCTTTGATTTCTCTTGTTAGCCAGGGTTGTGTCATCTTGCCTTTAGGATACTTCTTCCTTTTTGGCATGTAGATATCCTCTGCCTTTTGAATTGCTTCCAGAAATTTCAGCCATTGCTGCTCTGCCGTCACTCCTGTTCTTTTCCAATCAATTTTGGCCAGCTTTTGGGGGCCTGTAATTCCCAGCAGGGTCTTTTTACCCTTACAGTTTCTTAGCTCAACCCACAACAATTCAACACCTTCTGACCCTATGTCACCTCTTTCTAAAGACTGCATTACATTTTTTACCAATAGAGCCACACTGTCTCTCCACAAAGATGATGCATGACCTGTTAAATTCTTCCAGTCTTTTCTGTTGCTAGTATATATTTCTTGCAATATATTGCTTTTATCAAGAAAATTGGTTTACCAAGAGTCAGAATCATATGAAAGAGAAATGCTACCTCTTCAAACTGGCCTTAGCAATGAAACCTTCAATTTTTCACTGTTTTAACTTTTTATCCACAGGGCAAAGTCCAGTTGGGTCTTACGAAGCCTGCAGCAGCTGCAACGAGGCATTCTCGGCATATTCCAAACACTTGGTGGTGTACAGATTGTTGTGTGGACACCTGATCTGCAGGCCCTGTTTGTCTGAGCGACAAAAATCTTCAACACCTTCCTGCTTGAAATGCAACCGGACAATCTGTACCAGCGACGTTGTGCGGGTTCACCTATAGATCAATGGCACTTTCAGCTCTTTCTTTGTGTCTACAGGAAATGTTGGAAATACTCAGGTGTTCAAAGGGTTCATTTTATTCTGAAAATATAAATGTACAATATAACTCTGATATTTGTCTTCTCCAGATAGCCATGAAATACAGAAAGACCATACATAAACTCCCTATGCATGAAAAAGAAACAAAACTGTTAAAACCCCAAAATCCCCTACCCCCTCACTCACAAAAAAACAACAACAATCCCTGACCTCCTCACTTACAAAAAGAACAGCAACAGTAACATCAAAATCCACCATAACCACACACCACATATAGGTGCACACCTAACACACACAAGTACACCCACCCAACAGATCACACACCTGCAAATCAGCCACAAGAAAGAAAACCATCAGACATAGGAGCAGAATTAGGCCATTTAACCCACTGAGTCTGTTCTGCCATTCAATCATGGCTGATCCTTTTTTCTGTCCTCTTCAGCCCCACTCTGCATCCTTCTCCCCATAAACTTTGATGCTTTGGCCATTCAAGAACCTATCAAATTCCACCTCAAATACATCCACAGCTGCCTGCGGTAACAAATTCAACTAATTCACCACACTCTAGCTAAAGAAACTTCTCTGCATCTCTAAATGGTTGCCCCTCTACCCTGAGGCTGTACCCTCTTGCCCTAGGCTCATCCATCATGGGAAACATGGTGCGGCCTTCTATATATTGGTGAGACCCGACGCAGACTGGGAGACCGTTTCGCTGAACACCTATGCTCTGTCCGCCAGAGAAAGCAGGATCTCCCAGTGGGCACTCATTTTAATTCCACGTCCCATTCCCATTCTGATATGTCTGTCCATGGCCTCCTCTACTGTCAAGATGAAGCCACACTCAGGTTGGAGGAACAACAGCTTGTATACTGTCTGGGTAGCCTCCAACCTGATGGCATGAACATTGATTTCTCTAACTTCCGTTAATGCCCCTCCTCCCCTTCTTACCCCATCCCTTATTTATTTATTCCCCCCTTTTTTTCCTCTATTTTTCTCTCTGCCCCTCTCCCAATCACTCCTTGCCTACCTGCCATCTCCCTCTGGTGCTCTCCTTCCCCTTTCTTTCTCCCTAGGCCTCCCATCCCATGATCCTTTCCCTTCTCCAGCTGTGTATCCCTTTTGCCAATCAACTTTCGAGCTTCATCCCTCCCCCTCCTGTCTTCTCCTATCATTTTGATCTTCCCCTCCTCCTCCCCACTTTCAAAACTCTTACTATCTTTTCTTTCAGTTAGTCCTGACGAAGGGTCTTGGCCTGAAACGTTGACTGTGCTTCTTCCTATTGATGCTGCCTGGCCTGCTGCGTTCCACCAGCATTTTGTGTATGTTGCTCCTTTCCATGTCTACTCTTGTCTATGAACCCTTTCGAATGTTGAAACGCCTAGACAGAATATCAACAATTTGGATTATGGAGTAGATGGCTTTGTGGCTAACTACAAAGATAGGTTGAGAGGCTGGTAGTGCTGAGGAAACAGAGTCTGCAGAGAGACTTGGATAGGTTGGGAGAATGGGCAAAGAAGTGGTAAATGAAATACAATGTTGGAAAGTGCATGGTCATGCACTTTGGTGGAAGAAATAAAGGGGCAGACTGTTATTTAACTGGGGAGAGAATTCAAAGTTCTGAAATGCAACGGGACTTGGGAGTCCTCGTGCAGGATACCCTTAAGGTTAACCTTCAGGTTGAATCGGTGGTGAAGAAGGCGAATGAAATGTTGTCATTCATTTCTAGAGGAGTAGAGTTTAGGAGCAGGGATGTGATGTTGAGGCTCTATAAGGGAATGGTAAGACCTCACTTGGAGTACTGTGTGCAGTTTTGGGCTCCGTATTTAAGAAAGGATGTGCTGATGTTGGAGGGGATTCAGAGAAGATTCACTAGAATGATTCTGGGAATGAGAGGGTTAACATACAAGGAACGTTTGACCGCTTTTGGACTGTGCTCCTTGGAGTTTAGAAGAATGAGGGGGGACCTCATAGAAACATTTCGAATGTTGAAAGGCATGGACAGAGTGGATGTGGCAAAGTTGTTTCCCATGGTGGGTGAGTCTAGTACAAGAGGGCATGACTTAAGAATTGAAGGGCGCCCATTCAGAAGAGAGATGCAAAGAAATTGTTTTAGCTAGAGGGTGGTGAATCTGTGGAATTTGTTGCCACGGGTGGCAGTGGAGGCCAAGTCATTGGGTGTATTTAAGGCAGAGATTTATAGGTATCTGAGTAGCCAGGGCATTAAAGGTTATGGTGAGAAGGCAGAGGAGTGGGACTAAATGGGAGAATGGATCAGCTCATGATAAAATGGCGGAGCAGACTCAATAGGCCGAATGGCTGACTTCTGCTCCTTTGTCTTATGGTAGTTTAAATATAACACTTTGACTTGCTACCTTTTGATACCGCATCCCTGATGCACTGACACTCACCCTGCTAGCTGCAATTTTGTCCTATCATCTGCCTGCACTTCCTGACAGTCACGGGTTTCTTCTTTGCAAGAGAATTTAAAAGTGAAGCATATTTTCTGAAGGACTCTTGTTTTTTATAAGAACATTAACTTACAGTAGAAATAAACAAAGGCTTTTAGCTTCAGCCTGTCAAGGTTACATAAGATCCAATCAACCCTGGAATATTAAGGGTTTGTTAATCGAATGATCCATTGCTGAAATCTACTATTGATTTGATGCCATCTTAAGTTTAAAATACAATTCTAGTATAAAACAAACAAAAACACCCACACATACATTAGTAAGTTTGCAGATGATACAAAGATTGGTGGTGGTAAGGATAGTGTTGAAGACTGGCAAAGAATACAACATGATATAGTTCAGTTGCATTAATGGGCAGAGAAATAGCAGATGGAGTTTAACCTGGCCAAGTATGAAGTGTTGCACTTTGGTAAGTCAAATGTAAAGAGAGAGTACACTCTTAACAGGTAAGATCCTTTACGGTGTTGATGAGCACAAAGATCTTAGGGTCCAAGTTCATAGCTCTATGAAAGTAGCTGCACAGGTTGATAGTGGGGGTAAGAAGGCATGTAACATGCTTGCCTTCATTATTTGAGGCACTGAGTTCAAAAGCCAGGAAGTTGTGTTGCAGCTTTATTAAACTTCAGATAGGCCATATCTGGAGTATTGCATGCAGTTCTAGTTGTCCCCATTATAGATAGGATGTTGAGGCTTTGGAGAGGGTGAAGGAGAGGTTTGCCAGAATATTGCCTGGATTAGAGAGCATATGCTATAACAAGAGGTTGGACAAACGGGCTGTTTTCTCTGGAGTGGTGGAAACTGAGGAGAGATCTGATAGAGGTTTATAAGCTTATGAGAGGCATAGATAGATTAGACAGACAATATGTTTTCCAAGTGTTGAAATGCCTAATACCAGAGGATGTGCATTTAAGGTGTAGGGGTAATTTTTACACAGTGATGGGTACTTGGAATGGTGGTAGAGACAGAAACATTAAAGACTTAAATGTTTAGACAGACACATGAATGTGAAGGATGTGGCCATTGTGTAGGCAGAAGAGATTAGTTGGCCATTTGGTTATGAATTTAATTGGTTTGGCACAACATTGTGGGCCAGAGGGCCTGTTCCTGCATTGTTCTGTGTTCTAGAATGCAGGGTCTTGGCCTGAAACATCGAATGTTTATTAATTTCCATAGATTCAAAGTACATTTGTCATGAAAGAGTATATGCAGTACACATCCCTGAGATTCCTCTCCCCACAGACAGCCACAAAAAAAGAAATACTATGGAATCCTTTTGAAGAAAACATTAAAATGACCAATGCACAAAAAAGGAACAAATTAAGCAAACAGTAAAAAAGTGGAAAAGTATGATATAAAACATCAAACCATTGAAAGAGTTTTGGAATGTTCATTAAGTTCAGTTTAGTTCAATTTAGCACTGCATCGTTCATTGACTGGAGGCTGCAGAGCCAGTCGACTTCAACCAAAATCACACAAAACAGCAATAAAAAGGGAGTAAAGAGAAACACATCACAACATCAACTACAGAGTCCAATCCACTAACTACTTCGATTTAAACCAAGACCCCAGGAGTAGCCTAAGAGTAACCCGTCAGGCAGGCACATTCCTCTGACAGCAGCAAGCGAGAGGGACCAGTGTTCGCTGGCACTATCTTCTGCCTGACCTACTGAGTTCCTCCAGCATTTTGTGCATGTTGGTCTGGATTTACAGCATTTGCAGAATCTCGTTTGTTTAAAGTACGTAGATCAGCTTTTTTAGTGCAACCTATTTGCTCAAATCTTCTCAAGATCTTTTAGACATCTTATAAAACTTATAAATCATTTTGAAAAACTAGGATATAAAACTGGCATCAAATCCATATTTTTATATTTCTTATCAGATATAATATTAGCATCTGGAACATTGATTTTTTTGAATTAGCAATGAGTAGTGTCATTAAACTCAGCATGCTGATCAGAGCAAACCTGAATGAGCTACAGAAAGTTACAGTGTTCTGGCTATATTCTGCACTTTGAATGGATTTACAAGCCTGTAGATGGAAGAAAGATGTGAACTCTGAGGGAATCAGAATCAGGTTTAATATCTTAGGTATATGTTGTGAAATTTGCTGATTTGAGGCGGCTGTATAGTGCAATACATTATAATAAAAAGTACAAATTACAGTAAGTTATGCAAGAAAAAAGAAAACTAATAGAGAGTTCATTGCCTGTTTAGAAATCAGGTGGAAGGGAAGAAGCTGTTTCTAAAAGGTTGAGTGTGTCTTCATTTTGAGATCTTACAATAGAATTTGACAGTTTTCAGTTTTACAATGAAAATCATAACTCGGACATTTAATCAGTATCATGTTTTTGGATAATACGGGATGGACAAAAGAGCACTGCACTGAAGGTCAGATGAACACAGTAAGAAGAATGTAGCTGTGGCTGGAATGAGTAGCATGCCCATCTCTGTGAAATTGATGTGCTGAGTGTCGAAATGTAAATGAAAAGTAAGTGGACCAGTGACGGAGATGCAAAACAACTGCAATTAATTCCTAGCTGTAAGTAGATAAGAATAAATCCTGCCAAAGGGTCTTGGCCCGAAACGTCGAATGTACTTTTTTCCATAGATGCTGCCTGGCCTGCTGAATTCCTCCAGCATTTTGTGTGTGTGGCTTGGATTTCTCTTGTTTACAATGTAAATATTTTTCTTTTAGTACTTATAAAGCTCTTACTACATATTTTGTTAAAGTTGCATTTATTTACCTTTTTTTGCACCTCCAGCTTTCTTTTGCTTTGTTTGTGAGACCTGCTAAGTTTTTTATTAGTGTAAACCCCTTTTAGTTTAACATTACTTTGTACCTTGTTTGTCAACTATGTTTGTGTGTCTACACATGGATTTTTTGGGGTCCTTAGCTGGTTTTGTATTGGAGTAAATCCATCTGTGACTGTATTTTACGTTGTACCTTTTGCCAAGAAAACACATTCATCCCTTTGTTGACTCCCTACTTTTATTCCACTGATATGGTGAATCACCGATCTGCGACATCTTACACGTGGACATATAAATTCTGTTACCTATATCCTAACTGTGAACCCATTCAACCATGCCCTTGTGCTGTTTTATCTATAATACTTCTGAGACTGGTGACATCTTGGTTTTTAGAACTTTTACCTTTTGTGCCTGTATTACTCCTGAAATCTTGGTCCACTCTATATGGCTTTCTACAGAGCTGAAAAATTCCTGCACAGCCAGATTCTTTTGTGGATGTGATTTCCTCCACCCCAGTATTGTGATTGTCACTTCAACTGCACTGAGAGCTATCTTTATTTCTCCACTTCTTTATAAACATTCTTCAAATCCTCTCATCTTTGGAAAAAGGTGGACTGTGGTCAGTATTTTGTAATGCACTACACTAAATCATTATTATCATCTATGATTATTGAGATACAATGTGGAATAGCCCCTTCTGGCCCTTCCAGCCGTGCCACCCAGCAATCCTCTGCTTTAACCCTAGCCTAATCATGGGATAATTTACAATGACTAATCTAACAACTTGTATGTGTTTGGACTGTGGTGGAAATCAGATCACCAAGAGGAAACCCATGCGGTCACGGGAAGAATGAACAAGTTTCAGGAATCGAACCAGGACACCTGTATTGTAAAGCATTGTGCTGACTGCTCTGCTACCTTGCCACCCTGTTATTCACAAAGGTTAGCAGCATGGATATCATGTTAAAACCACTAAAGCCACTAGCAGTGCTACTAAGAGTGCAGTGACATGCAGTACTCAACCTATCTACGGTATAACAATTTCAGTACAAGTTTCACTTTGTCAGGTGCAGTCCAACTCATGGGATCCAACAGGCATCACATCTCAGGAAAGGGCTATGGAGAAACAAATATTTATTCGCACTTCCTCCCAGAGGATGCAGATGTTTGGATAATCAGTGGATACAAGAGCTTTGTGCACTTTGTTGAAGCACCTTGAGAAGCTATTGATACTGAGGGTGCTGAGCATTGAGAAGTTATGGAGGTGAATGTAGACCCACTGATGACATGCAGATGAGAATGAAGCAGCAAGCTTAACTTATATTCATTTATACATTAGAGGAAGTAACGGGTATTATGGTGCTTAAAAACAAGTGATTTATGTGTAAAAACAAAATAAAGGGAGATACAGTTAAAAAAATCTAATCTGATCATATTGAAACTAAAGAAAGTAAACATTATTTCCTTCGTTGTAATACATCGACAGTCACAGGATTTCACAGGAAATCATTCATAAATATTCTCTGGGGTTTAGAAGAATGAATGTCAGAACATCATCCAAATCATTGACATATAATGTAAAAAGAATCAGTCCTAACACAGACCCCTCTGGAACACCAGCAGCTAGCCAGAGAAGGCTCCCTTTATTCCCATTATTTGCCTCCTGCCAATCAGCCACTGTTTTATCCATGCTAGATTCTTCCTGTAATACCATGACCTCATAGCTTATTAAGCAGCCTAATCTGTGGCACCTTATCAAAGGCCTTCTGGAAATCCATGTATACAATGTCAACTGATTCTCTTTTGCCCATCTTGCTTGTTATTTCTTCAAAGAATTCCAATAGATTAGTCAGGCAAGATCTTCCCTTGAGGAAAGCATATTGACTATAACCTATTTTATCATGTCTCTCCAAGTACCCTGAGACCTCATCCTTAATAATTGACTCCAACATCTTCCCAACCACTGAGGTCAGACTAGCTGGCCTAGTTTCCTTTCTTCTGCCTCTCTCCCTTCTTGAAGAGTGGTGTGACATTTGCACTTTTTCAGTTTTCCAGAACCATTTCAGAATCTAGTGATTCTTGAAATATTTTTACTAATGCCTTCTCTATCTCTTCAGCCATCTCTTTGAGCACTCTGAGGTGTACACTAACTGGACCAGGTGACTTATCTACCTTCAGACCTTTCAGTTTCCTAAGAACCTTCTCCCTAGTAGTGGTAACTATACACATTTCATGCTTCCTGACACCTGGAACTTACACCATACTGTTAGTATCTTCCACAGTGAAGACTGGCACAAAATACTTACACAGTTCATCTGCTGTTTTGTTGTCCCCCATTACTACCTCTCCAGCATCATTTTCCGGTGGTCACCTCTCTTTTACACTTTATATATCTGAAGAAACTTTTGGTGTGACTGAGTAATGGTGAAGGAAAGGGTTGTAATGTATGTGTCAGAGACTGCTGAAAAGAATACAACAGAACTACAGAAAAAGAGGTTAGAATATGTAATGTACAAAATGCCCCTGAATGGTGCAAAAAGCTAAAAATGCTATTGATGAGCAAATCCTCCTATAATGCAAATGACTGTTGGTTGAAAGATGAAGTTTGCAGGAAGTATCACAGACAAAATCACGTAGAGAGAGCATGCAAAGCAGCCAAACACTACAACCAAAGAGAATAATCACACCGAGTGAATAGTTTGTTGTGAGTCCTGAACAGACCTGATGGAAATGGGGTGCAGAGTTAACCATTTCCCCCCCCCCCCCTTGAGAACTATGAACTATTGCTATTGCTATGCTGCTAATGAGAGAGAGAGAGATGAAGCACAGAGGCAGGAACATCTGCTTCAGATAAGAGAGACAGACACACACATTTGATTTATGTATTGTGGCTTCTTCCTGGATTGTTTACCTTTCACTACAAGGACGTTGCTTTGCTCATTAACATTCCCAAGGAGACAGCAGGAGTGGCCTGATCTGATGAATCTATTACTCTATTTCCTGAGGAGACTGAGGTCCTTTAACATTTGCCGGACGATGCTGAGGATGTTCTATGAGGCTGTAGTGGCCAGTGCTATCATGTTTGCTGTTGTGTGCTGGGGCAGCAGGCTGAGGGTAGCAGACACCAACAGAATCAACAAACTCATTTGTAAGGCCAGTGATGTTGTGGGGCTGGAACTGGACTCTCTGACGGTGGTGTCTGAAAAGAGGATGCTGTCCAAATTGCATGCCATCTTGGACAATGACTCCCATCCACTCCATAATGTACTGGTTAGGCACAGGAATACATTCAGCCAGAGACTCATTCCACCAAGAAGTAACACTGGGCGTCATAGGAAGTCATTCCTACCTGTGGCCATCAAACTTTACAACTCCTCCCTTGGAGTGTCAGACACCCTGAGCCAATAGGCTGGTCCTGGACTTATTTCCACTGGGCATGATTAACTTATTATTATTTAATTACTTATGGTTTTATATTGCTATATTTCTTCACTATTCTTGGTTGGTGCAGCTGTAACAAAACCCAATTTCCCTCGGGATCAATAAAGTATGTCTGTCTGTATTGAAAAGTGGAGGGCCAGCACTTGTCAGACATGAATGTTTAGGAAAAATCCAACTAGACTGGCACACAATCAAAGCTCTTAATATATCAACAACAGACAACTGCAGCCCAAGTGGTAGTACTAACCAGAGACTGTCACAGATGCTTAATGTTAATGAGGTTTTTGAGAAGGTATTGGTAAACTCAAAGGCATGAAAGCCAGAATTGAACTGGATGAGGCAGCAACATTTAGATTCCATAAACCAAGGCCAGTGCTTTACACATAACATCCTAAGGTGTTTGCTGAACTTCAGAGCTTAGAGGCATCTGGAATTCTCTCCCAGTCTGAGTGAAACAATTGGGCCATACTCATTGTCCCAGTAAGCAAGAAAGGAAAGGCCAGAACTATTCACATATGTAGGGATTTCGAAGTGAGCATCAACCCAGTGTGGTGTATTGTGCAATATCCCCTGCCATGAATATATGACATTTTTGCATCTTTGACAGGCAGAGAGAGATTTTCAAAGATTGATCTGCAAATAGAGATGGAGAAGTCAAGCAGGAAATTCCTCAGAATCAACACTCACAAAGGACTCTTCCAGCATAATCGTCTCATCTTTGGTATTACATCAGCTCCAGCAATTTGGCAAAGAGCAATGGACCAAGTGCTCCAAGAAATCCCAGGAACACAATGTTACCTTGATGACATCATCGTGACTGGCAAGAATGCTGAAGAGCACCTCAAGAGCCTTAGTAATGTGCTTACCATGCTGTGTGAGTACAGTCTGTGTGCAAGGAGAGAAATGTGAATATTTCAAGAATGAAATCTCATATTGTGGACATGTCATTGACAAACATGGTTTACAGAAGTCACAAGAGAAGAGGCTGCAGGCACCCAAACTAGAAAATGGTCACAACCCAGGTCATACTTGGGCCTTGTAAACTACTACCACTGGTTTCTTCCAAATATTGCTACAGTGGTGCACCTATTGAACAAACTGTTGCAGACAGGAGCAAAGTGGGAATGGTCAGAAAGATGTGAAAGAGCATTCAAGGAAACAAAGAGACTAATAATATCTGATAAACTGCTCATCCATTATGATCTATTTTGGCCCATCAGACTGGAATACAATGTGACTCTATTGGCACTGGGGCCATTTTATCACACACTATGAAACATGGATCTGAACATCCAATTGCATTTGCTTCAAGAACACTGACAAGTGCAAAATGCAACTATGCACAGTTCAACTGAGAAGCACTTAGTCTAGTATGGGGAATACAAAAGTTCATACTAGTGACAGATCACCAGCCCCTTGCATCCACTTTCAACCCTGGGAAGGGAATTCCAGTGATGCCTGCTACCCAGTCACAATGTTGCACACTGTTTGTAGGAGCACTCCTTTATGACATAAAGGTCTAGAATACCAAACATCACAGCAACACTGATGGTTTGAAATGTCTTCCACTATTGGTAACTGAAGGAAAAGTCTTCATACTGAGAATATGAGAATAGGTTAAGTGAACTTGGCCTTTTTTCCTTGGAGTGATGGAGGATGATAGGTGACCTGATAGAGAGGTATAAGATGATGAGAGGCATTGATCGTATGGATAGCCAGAGGCTTTTTCCCAGGGCCAAAGTGGCTAGCACGAGGGGACACAGTTTTATGGTGCTTAGAAGTAGGTACAGAGGAGATATCAGGGGTAAGTTTTTATGCAGAGAGTGGTCAGTGCGTGGAATGAGCTGCCAGCGACAGTGGTGGAGGCGGATACGATAGGGTCTTTTAAGAGACACCTGGACAGGTACATGGAGTTCAGAAAAATAGAGGGCTATGGGTAACCCTAGGTAATTTATCAGGTAGGGACACATTTGGCACAGCTTTGCGGGCTGAAGGGCCTGTATTGTGCTGTAGGTTTTCTATGTTCTATGTTTCTATGTTCTACTGTGACCCAGCAGAAGTGTTCCACACTGCATTTGTAGACCAGTTGCTGGTAACAAATTCTGAAATACAAAGAGAAACAAGGAATGATGCAACATTGTCAGAAGTCTATGAAATCACCATGCAAGCATGGCCAGCTTATGGTAACCCTATATTTCCAGAGTTCTCAGTGAGACAAGACCAACTGTCAATATGTCAAAGAGTGCTGATGTGTGGATCCCGTACTGTGGTTCGCCCAAAATTGCACACCTGACTATTAGAGAATCTGCATGAAGGACACCTAGACTTCAAGATGAAGTGTCTCACCTGGAGCTATGTGTATAACCATATAACAATTACAGCAGGGAAACAGGCCATCTCTGCCCTTCTAGTCCATGCTGAATGCTTACTCTCACCTAGTCCCAATGACTCTGATTTATAAATGCTGTTACGTACTCGTGACACGTGACAGTGGTACCCTTGTCACGTGACTGGGGTTGAAGCTATACTGGACTTGAGGTAATGGTCTTGTGATGGTGGAGTGACGTCATTTTCCCGCCAGTAGAGATCGTGCGACAGGTTTTTTTTTACAGGGTATAAAAGGAGGAACCCTCCCTGTGAGGAGGGGCAGTTCGTGGCTGGATTTGCCATGTTGACTTCATCCCACTGCGTGATTTAATGTGATGACACAATTTAGTTGAAAGATGAAGTTTTATCTAACGCCTAAAGTTTAAAAGGTCATTGCCAGCAGTTTCTTTATAACACTGCTAGTTGAGAATCAGTGGAGAGTGAAGATCGGAGTTTGGGAGTTAAAGATCGAGGAGAATCGATTTCGACGGTGAAACAGGTTCGACCTTGTTTGATCCTTATTCGGAAGGAATTCGTTGACTGTTCTCATGTTAATCCCTGAGAAATAGCAGAAAGGATTGGGAATAGTTCTGTAAAGGAAAGGTCAGTGCCTTTCAGCCGTTTCGTTTCGTAAATTCTTCGTGGGAAAAAGTTCGATCTTGGGAACCAAAGCAACACAACGTGAAAGAGAATTTAAATTGTCTTAAAAGTCTCTCCCTTAAATGGACTGTGAGCATTTTGAACTTTTGCAAAATTACTTTGAAGAACTGTTTTGGCAACATCGCTTTAAGAACTGTCTAAGCTTCATCGCTTTAAGAACTGTTTAAGCTGCCGCACAGCAGCTGATTTCCGGTTACGTTAGTGATTTGTTTACTTTTGGGGGGTTTGTTTTCAGTGTTTAATAAACATGTTATTTGTTATAAAAAAAACCCTTGCCTAACTCATATTTATTGTTGCCTGAATCTGTAACATAAATATGGGGGCTGCGTCCGGATTGGATCATTTGAGTTTAAATGCTTGCTAACTTTTGGATCGGTGTTTTGGAAACGGGGAATACTCGATTCTTTTGTTTGATTGGCTTGTGAGTGGTATTTGGCAACAATGAATATTGATGAGTTTCTGGTTTCGTCAGGCGTGGAGTTGTTAGCGAAGGCAAAAAAGACTGAGGTATCTGAGATAGCTAGTAGATTGCAACTTAAAGGTATTTTGAAGACTGCATCAAAGGTTCTAATACAGAGAAAAATTGTGTCACACTATGTGGATTCGGGTGATTTTGATTAATCAATTTTAGAGCCATTTCCTATAAGTAATCTGGAGATGCAGTTGCAAATCGAACAAATGAAGTTGGAGCATTGTAGGTTGGAAGCTGATCAGAAAAAAAGGGAATTTGAATATGCAATGACGGAATTAAGGTCTGGGAATCAGTCTTCTGGTTCTAAAAAGCCATTTGTTGCTAGTCAAGAAATTAAATTGGTCCCACCATTTAGTGAAACAGAAATGGAAAGATATTTCCAACATTTTGAAACTATTGCTCGGATGTCAGAGTGGCTGAAAGATAAATGGTCAGTGTTGTTGTAGAGTGTAATTAAAGGCAAAGCACAACAAGTTTACACAGCTTTAACTGCTGTGCAAGCACTTGATTATGATATTGTGAAAATGCATATTTTAAAGTCATATGAATTAGTCCCTGAAGCGTATAGGGAAAGATTCAGAAGTTTGAAGAAGTCTGTGGAAAAGCCTTATGTGGAATTTGCCTATGATAAAGCTATGTGTTTTGAGAGATGGGTTTCTTCTAAAAATGTAAATGGGGACTATGATACATTGAGAGAGCTGATTTTAATGGAGGAATTTAAAAGAAGCATTCCTGTTGAAGTAAGGACCTACTTAAATGAAAGGGATACTGATAAATTGCAGGACTGTGCTAGATTAGCTGATGAGTATGTTTTAATCCATAAGAATAAATTTCCTCAGGGCAGAATTTTTAAGAGGAAATATAACACGGAGACTCAAGATAAATCAGAAATTAAATCAGAAGTTAATGAGAAAGGTGAGGAAGGAAAACCTGTGAAGGAAAGACAGTTTGGTCTTATTTGTAACTATTGTAAGAAATCTGGCCATGTAATAGCTAACTGTTTCAGATTGAAAAAGAAAGAGAAAGAAGCAGTTCCAGATGCTTGTGTGCAACATACTAAAGCACGTGTAAAATTACAGGGTTCGATAAACACAAATGAGGTTTTGTTAGAGTCTGACCAAGTTAGAAAGGGATATGATCATTTTATAACTGAAGGGTTTGTATCCTTGAAAGAAAGATCTATGCTGGTGCCAATAAAAATCCTTAGGGATACTGGAGCTTCTCAATCACTGATGTTAGACAGTGTGTTGAAGTTTAATGAAGAGTCTGATGCTGGTGAGGTAAATTATATAAGAGGTGTTGGGAGTGATTTTATGCCTGTACATTTACTTAAAGTAAATATAAAGTCAGGGTTATTTACAGGATTTGTTAAAGTAGGACTACAGCATAGCTTACCTGTGAAGGGTATTTCTTTATTGTTAGGTAATGACTTGGCAGGTGGACAAGTTTTTCCTGAAGTGCATTTGACAATGGAGTCAGAGGAACCAGAGATGAATTCTAACACAGATTCTTCCTGTGTTGTGACTAGAGCTATGGCTAAAAAGATTGATGCATAGAATGAGGTTGTTACTCATGACTGTTCAACTCAGGATTTGAGTTTTGAGAATGTGTCAGAGACTTTCTTACCTTTGTTGTTTGAACGAGATTCTTGGAGTAAGTCTGACTATGAAGAATTATCTCTGTCTCAGAAGGAGATGATAGCAGAGCAGAATAGAGACCCTGAGATTATAAAATTAAGAGAACAAGCTTTACTAGACAGTGAAATTGAGAAGGTGCCAGTAGGATATTACTTGGAAAAAGGAGTGTTGATGAGGAAGTGGAGATCACCTACAATTCCTGCAAGTGAGGAATGGAATGTTGTTTACCAGGTAGTTGTCCCTAAAGTTTATCGAAATGAGATTTTGACTTTAGCTCATAGTGTGCCTTTCGGTGGACATCAAGGGGTAAGGAAAACTGTGGACAAGATTTTAAAACATTTTTACTGGCCTGGTCTAAGAAAAGATGTGGTGATGTTTTGTAAAACATGCCATACTTGTCAAATTGTGGGTAAACCAAATCAAGTTACACCAGTGGCTCCATTACAACCTATTCCAGCATTTGGTGAACAGTTTTCTAAAGTTATTGTAGATTGTGTTGGTCCATTACCGAAGACAAAAACTGGTTATCAGTACTTGTTGACTATCATGTGTACTTCGTCTAGGTTTCCAGAGGCAGTACCACTTAGGAATATAAAAGCTAAAACTGTGACAAAGGCACTTATAAAATTCTTTACTTATTTTGGATTACCTAAGGAGATACAAACTGATCAAGGCAGTAATTTTATGTCTGGATTGTTTCAACAGATAGTTTATAAATTGGGAGCTAAGCAAATCACTTTGTCTGCATACCATCCAGAGTCGCAAGGTGCCTTGGAGAGGTTTCATTCTACCCTCAAGAATATGATTAGGGCATATTGTGTGGAAAATGAAAATGATTGGGATGAGGGTATAAACTTACTTTTATTTGCAGTAAGGGAATCGGTACAGGATTCTTTAGGTTTCAGTCCATTTGAACGTGTTTGGGCATACAGTTAGAGGACCTTTAGCTTTATTAAGTTGGACTATGTTTTGAAATTTAAGGACAGGTTACATAAAGCTTGTAGCTTGTAGCTTAGCCAAGGAAAATTTAAAATTGGCTCAGGAGAAAATGAAAACTTGGTATGATAAAGAAGCTAGGATGAGGATGTTTGGAGATAAGGTGTTGGTTCTTTTCCCAGTGCAAACGAATCCTTTACAAGCTAGATTTCATGGTCCTTATGAAATTGTGTCTAAAATCAATGGTGTGGATTACATGATAAAAACTCCAGATCGTAGAAGGTCAACACAACTTTGCCATATAAATATGTTGAAACCATATTTTGAGAAACAATCTGATACCGTGACTGTTGTGGTTAGTGAGAATGAGTTTGATTTAACTAGGAACATGATAGATGGTTCATCTGAATTTCATTCTGAATCCAACATTGTTTTTGTTAGGTTACCAAATTCAACCATTCTGGAAAATACTGATGAGAAATTAGCACATTTACAGCTAGAGCAGAAACAACAGATGAAAGAGTTAATTTTTAAATGTAAGGAGTTGTTTCCAGATGTTCCGAGAAGGACTACTATATCTTCACATGATGTAGCTGTTGGAGATGCCAAACCTACTAAACAACACCCATATAGGATGAACATAGAAAAATGTGAACTTGCTGAGAAAGAAATTAAATATATGTTTGAGAATAATATCATTAGACATTCTAACTCGAATTGGAGTTTACCATGTGTTATGGTGCCAAAATCAGATGGTAGTATTGGGTTTTGTATGGACTATAGGAAGGTGAATGCTGTAACGAAAACAGGTGCATATCCAATTCCTAGAGTAGATGATTGTGTAGATAAAGTTGGAAAGGCAAAGTTCCTTACAAAGATTGATTTATTGAAAGGGTATTGCTGTGTTCCATTAACAGACAGAGGTGGAGAGATTTCTGCATTTGTAACTCCATCTGGGCTATATAAATATAATGTTCTTCCATTTGGGATGAAGGATGCCCCAGGTACTTTCCAGAGGATGATTAACTCTGTGATTCAGGGATTGAAAGATACTGATGCTTATATTGATGATTTAGTGACAGGAAATGATGCTTGGGAAGTGCACATTATTGTGGTGGAGAAATTGTTTGAAAGGCTTTCAAAAGCTAACTTAACTATTAATTTAGCTAAGAGTGAATTTGGACATGCCATTGTGACTTACCTTGGTTATGTTGTGGGTCAAGGTAAGGTAGCTCCTGTTCAGGCAAAAGTTCAGGCAATTTTAGAGATTCCCACTCCAACGGGGAAAAAAACTCTCAGAAGATTCTTGGGAATGGTAGGATATTATCAAGAATTTTGCTGATGTTGCCCTTCCATTAACTAACCTTTTGCAGAAGAATGTGAAGTTTGTATGGACAGTGCCTTGTCAAGAAGCATTTGAAAAATTGAAAACAATGATATGTCAGCAACCTGTGCTTAAGGCACCTGACTTTGAAAAACCTTTTTCATTAGCTGTAGATGCTAGTGATGAGGCTGCAGGAGCAGTATTAATGCAAAGGAATGAGGGTGATGAGGTTGATCATCCAGTAGCTTACTTTTCTAAGAAATTTATAAGCATCAAAGAAACTATTCGACAATAGAGAAAGAATTGTTATCTCTTGTTTTAGCTTTGGAATATTTTGAGGTGTATGTTGGTACAACTCAAAAACCACTTATTGTTTACACTGATCATAATCCGTTAGTTTTTCTGAGTAAGATGAAAAACAAAAACAGAAGATTATTAAATTGGAGTTTGATGTTATAAGAGTACAATATTGTGATAACTCATATTAAAGGTAAAGATAATGTGGTTGCTGATTGTCTATCACGATGTTGAATGTACAATGTAATTTTTTTTTATGGAGTGGGTTTTTTTTCCCAATTGTAACACTCCTGCTGTATTGTGAGTTGTAAGATGTTATATGATGGTATTGTATATTGTGTATGTTATAAAATTTATATATTTGTTTTTCTTGTAAATAGTTTTTGAAATTTTTGTTCTTATCACACCAAAAATGTTTTCTCGGAGGGAGGTGTTACATACTCGTGACACGTGACAGTGGTACCCTTGTCACGTGACTGGGGTTGAAGCTGTACTGGACTTGAGGTAATGGTCTTGTGATGGTGGAGTGACGTCATTTTCCCGCCAGTAGAGGTCATGTGACAGGTTTTTTTTACAGGGTATAAAAGGAGGACCCCTCCCTGTGAGGAGGGGCAGTTCGTGGCTGGATTTGCCATGTTGACTTCATCCCACTGCATGATTTAATGTGATGACATAATTTAGTTGAAAGATGAAGTTTTATCTTACGCCTAAAGTTTAAAAGGTCATTGCTAGCAGTTTCTTTACAATACTGCTAGTTGAGAATCAGTGGAGAGTGAAGATCGGAGTTTGGGAGTTAAAGATCGAGGAGAATCTATTTCGACGGTGAAACAGGTTCGACCTTGTTTGATCCTTATTCGGAAGGAATTCGTTGACTGTTCTCATGTTAATCCCTGCGAAATAGCAGAAAGGATTGAGTACAGTGTTGTAAAGGAAAGGTCAGTGCCTTTAAGCCATTTCATTTCGTAAATTCTTCGTGGGAAAAAGTTCGATCTTGGGAATCGAAGCAATATGACGTGAAAGAGAATTTAAATCGTCTTAAAAAGTCTGTCCCTTAAATGGACTGTGAGCATTTTGAACTTTTGCAAAATTACTTTGAAGAACTGTTTGGCAACATCACTTTAAGAACTGTCTAAGCTTCATTGCTTTAAGAACTGTTTAAGCTGCCGCACAGCAGCTGATTTCTGGTTACGTTAGTGATTTGTTTACTTTTGGGGGGGTTTGTTTTTAGTGTTTAATAAACATGTTATTTGCTATAAAAACCCTTGCCTAACTCATATATTTATAGTTGCCTGAATCCGTAACAATGCCAATATACCAAAAGTTTTCTTCAGCACCCTATCCACATGAGATTCCACCTTCAGGGAACTATGCACCATTATTCCTAGATCACTCTGTTCTACTGTCAGGGGGGGCCGGTTGCAGTCAGACTCAAGTGCAGACCAATGAATGTTCTTTTACCAGGATTTTATTAGCGGCCACAGGGGCAACAGTCTTTCAACACCAAGAGGCAGGCACGAAGCCGGAATGGCAGGCAGTGGTCTTACCCGGGAAAGGCTGTCCGGCGAGGGCAGACAATTACTGGTGCTTCAGGCAAGAATCGGGTTCTAAACAGGCAGAATCCGGAAACACAGAATTCAACAATTTCCATTGGTAGTAGTCACTATAGCAGGCTGGAACGACTCAGTTCAGGACTGGGATGAATAGGCAGAGAGTGTGAGTCGAGGCAGGGTTTAAATGGACCTGGTAATGAGTGGGAACAAAAACAGGTGGGTGCTATTGAGAAGATAAGTGGGTAATTGACGAGAGTCCAATTGGGGAAGGGGCTGGTTCAAAGCCCACATGGCCAGGTGAAAGAAGGTAGAATTTAAGGGCTGTCGTGGTCCAGAGCTATCAGCAGAGCCCCTTTGACCCAGTACAGATCCCTGAGGTACACCACTAGTCACCGGCCTCCAACCTGACAAACCACTACTCTCTGGCATCTCCCATCCAGCCACTGTTGAATCCATTTTACTACTTCAATATTAATACCTAACGATTGAACCTACCTAACTAACCTTCCATGTGGAACCTTGTTAAAGGCCTTACTGGTCCATATGGACAACATCCATTGCTTTACCCTCGTCAACATTCCTTGTAACCTCTTCAAAAAATTCAATCAGATTTGTCAAGCATGACCTTCCATGCACAAATCCATGTTAACTGTTCCTAATCAGACCCTGTCTATCCAGATAATTATATATACTATCTCTAAGAATACTTTCTATTAACTTACCCACCACTGATGTCATGTGTAGTGGCCAGGAATAGATAAACAGATAGAAGATTTTCCTGAAAGCTCTTCAGGATTCCAAAACATTCAAAATGCACGTGCACAGCCACTGTTAAACCCATGGGAGTGGCCGTCATCACCATGAAAAGGTTTATCTAAATCTTCAAAAAGTTCATTAAAGCTATGGACAAGGAGGACTTTTCTCTACAACACAAAGTGGACAATTTCCTTTTTGTGTATTGTGTTACGAACCCCGTAACTGGGTCACTTACCAGCAAAGATGGAGATGTCCGTTGAAGTCCGATGATACTATTTTTACAGTATTTATTAGTAAAAATACACAAAAATAATATCAATGCAAATATACAGATAATATACATCATCAATACTAACTCTAAAAGTGTGGGTATAATAATAATCAATAAGAAATAAGCTCTATCGTTGTCTAGGGGATAATGCATTGTCCGATGGAAATATAAAGTTCACTCAGTTCATGCAGGCTGCAGCCGTTGGGGACCGCTGTGTTGCAATGGTTGGAGAGAGAGAGAGATTTGGAGAAAATCTTGCCGACTTTCCCTTTTATGATTTCGATTCTTCAGGAGTCTCATTGTCGTGGCCTTTCACTTGTGGCCTCTCCTTTAGCTAAACCGTTCTTCCGGGATGAGCCTGCCACCCTGGCAAGGGAGGATGCACACGAGCTCTAACCGGCGTTCGCTATTAAACGCTGTCACGGGATTTCCAGCATTTCTCCTGGTGCGTCTAAAGGGGTTGTTCCCCAGACCCTCTTTTATCCTTACTTACGGGGTCTCAGATGTCAATCAGGTTGGGATGATGCAATCCCTCAACCAGACCACTCTGGTTGTCCCCTGAGGGGTTTCAATGAATAGTACAGTACTCAATACACAATTCCGTCCCCAAGAGACAATGGCCATTATCAGTGGTTCCGTTTCGCTGAGTTCAGGATGCATTCCAAACCTTGTGTATTCTGGACATCTCTCTCTCATTTCGTGGGTCCCAGACCCGAAGTAATAGCGATCTTGCGATTCTCAAAAAGGAGGAGGCGACTTTGTACCCTTTGGCCCCTCAGAGTTGCTTCACATTCATAACAATTGTAACTCTGTTCATGTGACTGCAATGCTCTTAACGAACTTGAGTCTGAGATCTCACATAGACCTCCAGAAACCTAATTTACAAAGGGAAGTGCAGAATTCACAGTTCAACCAGTTGCCAAGTGATACAACAAGGACCTTCATGGTTGGAAAGGAGGTCCTAGCCACAATCACTGAGAAGAAAAGTGTAATCCTGGTAGGATAGCTACAAGAGCTGAATCATTGATGTACACAGTGGATGTTGGAGATCATACATGAAGGCATCATCCAGATCAGATACTGGGTGCTCAAACAAAGAACATACCCGAGTCAATTGCATCCAACAAGACAGACATATTACAGCCACCAGACTTAATTCTTAGAGATGATGTCACTGACAGCAACATGACACTGGCAACCAAACCTGATGCCGCTCCACAGGTCCAGTGGTACTACGAGAACGTTATCGTGGACAAGGCACCTGCCAAACCTGAGACCGCTCCGCAGAGCTAGAGGTGCTATCTAGAAAGAAATAGAGCAGCACCCAAAAGACAAAATCTTTAGTGTAGTGAAGTTAGTTGTGGACTGTTATTGTGAAAGCATGTTTATTTGGAATATGAAAGGGAAATTTAATGTTTTGTACATATGCAGTTTTGTGTTGCATTAATTTAAAGTAAGTGTAATGTATGTATCTATTTTTTTAGAGCAATGACCTCCCTCTTAGCACTACATATTGATCCATTGTCTATGCAAGTGTATTGATTTGTTGTCTACACATGCACATTGTTCTCTCTGCACTGTAAATACACCAGTTAAAGCCATCTCCCGCATGCGTGCTTTTACTTAATTTATATGTAGTTGCACAGACACAGCGGGGGGACATAACTGGAAGTTCAAGAAATCAATGTTCACGGCATCAAGTTGATGGCTATCCAGTTGGAAAAGAAGATTTTGTCCATCTATTATTTTGCAACATGTCCTGTTGACTGCAATTTTGTCCATATCAACAGCCTCTCCTCACTACATATTGCCTTTGTTGGTAATCCAGCTACCTCATCTTCAGCAATATTATCTGACTTTCCTACAATATTTCTTGTATTGAAATATAGGCAGCTCAGGACACTAGTTGCACCATGCTCAACCTTCTGATTCCTAACTTTGTCTCAGGTCTTACCAACATCTGCCTCCACAGCCTCTCCAGTAACCCTCCAGGTGCTAACCATCCCTTCTATACAGGTCCCACATTCCCTGAAAGAGAGCCCAGTGATCCAAAAATCTGATGCCCTTCCTCCTACCCCAACTCCTTCACCATGCATTAAACTGTATAATATTCATAGTTTTTGTCTCACTAGCATGTGGCACAGGTAGCAATTATGAAATCACAATCCTGGAGGTCCTGCCTTTTAACTTAGCACCTAACTCCCTGAACTCCCTCTGCAGCACCTTGTCACTAATACTATCTATGTCATTGGTACATACATGGACCATGACTTCTGGCTGTTCACCCTCCCACTTAAGAGTGCTGAGGGCTCAATTCAAGATAATCTGGACCCTGGTCAGGAGGCAACATACCATCTGGGAATTTCGTTCTCACCTACAGAGCCTCCTGTCTGTTCCCATAGCTAATGAATCCCCTATCACCACAGCATGCCTCTTCTCTCCCCTTCCCTTCTGAGTCACAGAGGACTCAGTGCCTGAGATCCGACCACTGTGACTTTCCACTATTAGGTCATCCCTCCCCCAAAAGCATCCAAAGTGATAGACTTGTTGAGGGGAATGGCACTGGCTCCTTAACTCCTTTCCCTTCCTAACTGTCACCCAGTCTCCTGTATCCTGCAGCTTGTGTAACTACCTCTCTACATGTCCTATCTATCACCCCCTCAGCCTCCTGAATGCTCTGGATTTCATCCATTTCCAGCTCCAACTCATTAAAGTGGGTTGGTCAAAGTTGTAGCTGGATGCACTTCTTGCAGTTGTGGTTGTCAGGATGTCTCTGCCTTCCCATATCCCACAAGAGGAGCATTTCTCTATCCTGCCTGGCATGTCTACTGTCCTAGCTGAGCAGATATGAAGAAGAGAAGAAAGAAAGAACTTTAGCTTTTCTTTCCTTTGATTTCTCTGTGTGAAGCCACTCTTTGTTGAAGCCTCAAAGAGCTAAAGTTTTAAGATCACCACTCCAACTCTGTCCACTCAAACGATGGCCATTGCGCTTGCCCCTGCCTTCCTTTAATTTGCTCTTACTAATCAATCCTTGGAACATTTGGAAGTAGGTACAGAGGAGATGTCAGGGGTAAGTTTTTTTACACAGAGAGTGGTGCATGCGTAGAATGTGCTACCGGCGGCTGTGGTGGAGGCGGAAATGATAGGGTCTTTTAAGAGACTCCTGGATGGCTACATGGAGCTTAGAAAAATAAAGGACTAGGTAGTTCTAAGAAAGGGACATGTGTGGTGCAGCTTTGTGGGCCAAAGGGCCTGTATTGTGCTGTAGGTTTTCTATGTTTCTGTGTTTCTAATCCCAAACACCGATAGGTCACTGGTCAAAGTCCCTTTTTTGCTGCTGCAACCCGCTGCAACCCGCTGCTCCCTTTTATTCTCAGCCACTGTAGCTGATTGAAGTACCCTCCTCTCCAGACTTCCAATGTCCAATTGGCTGCTGGTCAAAGCTCTTTTTCGCTGCCACGACCTGCTGCTGCCTTTTATCCTCAGACAGTAGTCCTGACTGAAGACCCCTCCGCTCCAAATTCTGATGTCTGATTAGTCATTGGTAAAAGCTCTTTTGCAACATAACTTCCTAACTCCTATACTCACTGCCCTGACTTATGAAGGCTAGTGTGCCAAATGCCTTCATTACCATTGTATCTACTTGTGACACTGCTTTCACTCTGATGTCTCCCTGTTCCACACCTACACTGTACAATTCCTGTGCACATGACAACAAATATTTTGTGAGTGCCATCTTTGATACATGCGCCACAGGTTCATCACACCTACAAGCATACTACATACTTGCAGACTGCATCATTACAAAGAGCATAATAGGCATAGGGACAGGTCTGGGGGAGAATGTGCTACTGTACAGGATTGAAAGAAGCTACAGAAAGTTTTAAAATTAGTCAGCTCCATCTTGGGTGCTAGAGTCCATAGTATCAAAGACATCTTCAGGGAGCAGTGCTTCAGAAAGGCAACATCCATTATTAAGTACCCCTATCACCTAGGACATACCCTCTTCTCATTGTTACTGTCAGGAAGTAGGTACAAAAGCTTGAAGGCATACACTCAATGATTGAGGAACAGCTTCTTCCCCTCTGCCATCTGGTTCCTAAATGGGCATTGAATCCATGAACACTAGCTCACATTTTCATTTCTGGTTTTGCGCTATTTTTAATTTAACTATTTAATATACTTATTGTAATTGATTTATTTGTCCAGATGATCATGTATTGCATTGTACTGCTACTGCGAAATTAGCAAATTTCACAACGAATGCCAGTAATATTAAGCCTAATTCTGATTAGGGCATCTGACCTGTTGAACCTGCTCTGCCATTCAACAAGATTGTAATTGATTTGGCAGTGGACTCAGCTCCTCTCACCTGCCTTTTTCCCCATAATCCTTAATCCCCTGCTGTGAAAAAATCTGTGTTAAATGTACTTAATGAGGTATCCTCTACAGGTTCCCAAGGCAGAGAATTCCACATATTCATTAATCTCTGGTAAAGCAGTTTCTCCTCATTTCCATCCTAAATCTATTCCACTGGATCCTGAAGCAATGCTCCCTAGTTCTAGACTCAACAATGGAAACAACTTTGCTGCTTCTTACAGTATTTATCCCTTTCATAATAGTTATATATTTCTGTAAAATCCCCTCTCATTATTCTAAATTCTAGTGCTGATAGTTCCGGATTATTCAATCTCTCCTTATATTCCTCATTTCCAAAATCAATCTGGTGAGCCTCCTCTGCACCACCTTCAAAATCAGGATGTCTTTCCTCAAGTAAGGAGATCAGAACTGCATGTTGTACTCCAATTGTGGCCTCACCAGTACCCTGTATATTTGCAGCAAAACCTCCCTGCCCTTAAGTTCAATTCCTCTGGCAATGAAGACTATCAATTTGTTTGCCTTCTTGAAACCTGCTGCACCTGCAAACCAGTCTTCTGCGATTCATGCACAACTCCCCCATACAGCAACAGCATGTTGCAATCCTTCCCCATTTAAATGTATTCTGATCTTGTATTTTCCTGACAAAGTGGATGACTTTGCTTTTACAATGTTGTACTCCATGTGCCAGACCCTTACCCACTCATTTAATCTATCTATAGCTCTGTGGGCTATCTAACTTAAAAATGCTACACTCAGTCCCTTCTTCCAAGTTGTTAATGTACATTGTGACCATTTGTGGATCTGCTGATTGCCAACCAGAGAAATATCTATTTATCCAACTCTCTGCCTTCTATTGGTTAACCACTGTCTATGTGGTGTCTGTGGTTAATGATGCCACTGTTGACGTCTGAATCAAAGATGGTGAAGAATCAACATTGGGAGATTGAAAATCTGGCTGAGTGGTGCCATATCAACAACTTCTCTCTCAATATCATCAAGACAAAGGAGATGGTCATTGACTCAGGAGGAAAAACTGGAGGTCCACGAGCAGTCCTCATAAGAAATCAGTGTTGGAGAGGATCTGCAACTTAAACTCCTTGGTGTTATCATTTCAGAGGAAATGGCCTGGGCCCAGCACGTAAGTGCCATTACAAAGAAAGCATGGCAGTGCCTCTATTTCCATAGAAGTTTGCAAAGATTCAGCAAGTCATCTTAAACTTTGCCAAACTTCTCTAGATGTGTGGCAATGAGTATATTGACTGGCTGCATCATGGCTTAGTATGGAAGCATTCCCTTGAATGGAAAATCTTACAAAAAGTAATGGATACAGCTCAGTCCATCACGTCAAGTCCTCTCCACAACTGAACACATCTGCATTGATTGTGGCCTTGACCCACCAGGTTCAGGAACTGTTATTACCCCTCAACCATCAGGCTCTTGAACCAAAGGGGCTAACTTCATTCAGCTTCATTTGCCCCATCGTTGAACTGTTCCCACAACAAATGGATTCACTTTCAAGGTCTTTCCATCTCATCTTCTTGATATTGGTTCTTTCTTTATTATTATTATTATTATTAATTTCTGTATTTGCATAGATTGTTGGCTTTGTACACTGGTTGTTTATCCATCCTGTTGGGTCTGTCAATGATTCCATTGTGTTTCTATGACCTACTCTATAAGCCAACAAGAAAATTAATCTCAGGGTTGTATATGGTGACATATATGTACTTTGATAATAAATTTAATTTCAGCTTTGACCCAATCCTATATCCACAGTGATATATTAACCCCATTCCATACATTCCGCTTTTATTGATCTATCTTTTATGCGATACATAGAAAGATAGAAACATAATAAACCTAGAGCACAATACAGGCCCTTCGACCCACAAAGCTGTGCCAAACATGTCCTTACCTGAGAAATTACCTAGGGTTACCCATAGCCTTCTATATTTCTGAGCTCTATATACCTGTCCAGGAGTCTCTTAAAAGACCCTATCGTATCTGCCTCCACCACTGTCACCAGCAGACCATTCCACACACTTACCACTCTCTGTGTAAAAAACTTACCCCTGATGTCTCCTCTGTACCTTCTTCCAAGCACCTTAGAACTGTGCCTTTTCATGCTAGCCATTTCAGCCCTGGGAAAAAGCCTCTGACTATCCACACGATCAATGCCTCTCATCTTATACACCTCTGTCAGGTCACCTCTCATCTTCCTTCGCTCCAAGGAGAAAAGGCCAAGTTCACTCAACCTATTCTCATAAGGCATGCTCCCCAATCCAGGCAACAGCCTTGTAAATCTCCTCTGCACCCGTTCTATAGTTTCACATCCTTCCTATAGTGTGGAGACCAGAACCTTATGGAACACTCACTTGAAACCCAAATGTACTACATCTACCTGTTCCCTTCTATCCACTATGCTCATCATAAGAATTCCAGCAAGTCTGTTAAAGAGGACCTGCTCTTCATTAAACCATGCTGTGTCTGCCTGATGGAATCACTTCTATCCAGATGTCTTGCTATTTCATCCTTATCAATAGCTTCAAGCATTTTCCTGACTACAGACATTAAACTAACTGCCCTATAATAACACAGAGGTTAGGGGTGTTGTGGATAGTGTGGAGGGCTGTCAGAGGTTGCAGCGGGACTTTGATAGGATACAAAACGGGGCTGAGAAGTGGTATATGGAGTTCAACCCAGATAAGTGTGTGGTTGTTCATTAAGATAAGTCAAATATGATGTCAGAATATAACATTAATGGCAAGACTCTTGGCAGAGTGGAGGAATAGAGGGATCTTGGGGTCTGAATCCATAGGACACTCAAAGCTGCTGTGCAGGTTGACTCTGCGGTTAAGAAGGCATGTGGTGCATTGGCCTTCATCAACTGTGGGATTAAGTTTAAGAGTCAAGAGGTAATGTTACAGCTTTATAGGTTTTTGGTCAGACCCCACTTGGAGTACTGTGCTCAGTTCTGGTCACCTCACTTTAAGAAGGATGTGGAAACTATAGAAAGGATGCAGAGGAGATTTACAAGGATGTTGCCTGGATTGGGGAGCATGCCTTATGAGAATAGGTTGAGTGAACTTGGCCTTTTCTCCTTGGAGCGACAGAGGATGAGAGGTGACCTGATAGAGGTGTATAAGACAATAGGAGGCATTGATCGTGTGGGCTGAAATGGTTAGCATGAGAGGGCACAGATTTAAGGTGCTTGGAATTAGTTTCAGAGGAGATGTCAGGGGTAAGTTTTTTACGCAGAGGATGGTGAGGACGTGGAATGGGTTGCTGACGATGGTGGTGGAGGTGGATACAATATGGTCTTTTAAGACTGCTGGATAGGTACATGGAGCTTAGAAAATTAGAGGGCTATGGGTAACCCTAAGAAATTTCTAAAAAAAAAGTACATGTTTGGCTCGCATCGTGGGCTGAAGGGCCTGTATTGTGCTGTTGGTTTTTCTCTGCTTATATGTTTCTATAATTATCTATCTTTTCCCTGCATCCATTTTTAAGCAGCACCATGACATTTGCCGTTTTCCAATCCACCAGAACCTGCCCAGAGTTCAGAGAATTTTCATGAATGATCACAAATACATTCTACTATAATTTCTGCCATTTCTTTCAATGCCATCAGGACCAGGGTACTCGTCTACCTTTAGGCACAGTGGAAGGAGGAAAGGGATGAATGTTGTATCATCACTGCCTCTTTAGTGGCAGCAGTTATATTGAGATACTAACCTCCCATCATGTCCGTAACATCATATAAATGAAGGGATTTACATTCACCATTGGTTTATGTGATAGATTTACTTTTCTTGGAATCTGAGGTAATACATTTGCTCCCTAGACAGAAACCTTTCTTTTACTAAATTGTCTTATTCTAAGTAGTCCTTCTGATGCATTAAGAAAGTATTCTGCGGATTCTGCGTAATTTCTTAGAGTAATTCTTAGGATCGTAGGCAGGCAGAGATTAACAATTCATTGCTTCTTTTGAGCATGTGTGTAAGTCTCTTCTAACTTTGGTAATTTGTATTTAATGGATGTTGCATTTCAACCATTGATAAACATTATAAACTGATTATAGAAGATTAAAGAGCAGGTTCTTTCAAAGCATTTTAAAATTCATATACAGTGGAGGGATACATGATGATTGAAGCCATTGATTTTCCTTTGGGGACATTAATTCTAAGTTGTGAATGCAGAGCATGGTTTGATCTTTTCTGAGAAACAGAAGCATTTAATTCACTGGCGTTTACTAACTAACTAGTTCAGTGGAATAAATATTCTCTGAGTGAGCAACAGGATAACAAATCTACATTTCATTTTAAACTTTTTGCTTGAAATTAATAATCAGAGTTTGCTGACTAATTCACATAAAAGGAAAGTGAATAGCATGTTTTAAAAACTTTATTGCTTTATTTACAGAGGTGCTACTGGAAAATATATTCAGTGGCCTGATAATTAGGTACCTCTGTTCACTTCCTCATTAATGCAAACATCTAATCAGCCAATCATATGAATGAAATTCAATGCATAAAAGCATGCAGGCATGGTTAAGAGGTTCAGTTGTTGTTCAGACCAAACATCAGAAATGGGGAAGAAATATGATCAAAATGACTTTGGCCCTGGAATGATGGTTGGTGCCAGATGGGGTGCTTTGAGTATCTCTGAAACTGCTGACCTCCTGGGATTTTCAAACTCAACAGTCTCTCGAGTTTACAGAGAATGGTGAGTAAAAAAAAAACATGGTGAGCTACAGTTCTGTAGTCAAAAACACCTTGTTAATGAGAGAGATCAGAGGAGAATGGCCAGACTGGTTCAAGCTGACAGGAAGGCAACGGAAACTCAAATAACCATGCGTTACAACAGTGGTGTGCAGAAGAGCATCTCTGAATGCTTACCATATCAAATGATACAGTGGCAGAAAATCATGAACATATATTCAGTTGCCACTTTACTAGGTGCAGGAGGTGTTAATAAAGTGGCCACCAATTGTACCTCCTCTGCATCAGTTGATACTACAGTCACTGGCCTAATCACCAAAGGTGATGGACCCAGATACACCAGGAAATAAACCACCTAGTGACCTTGTGCAATTATAACAACTTGGAGTTGAATGCCCTCAAAACAGTAGATATAATTAAGATATCGATCAACTTCAGGCAAAATGTGTCTCCTCTTCACCCACTCATCTTTGACTACTCTACAGTTAGCTCTGTTTCACCATTCAGATTCCTGGGCATCATTTTTTTGCAGGAACTCATGTGGGAAGCTGAGCCTTTTGGTCTCCTTCTTTGACAAAAAGGCTTATTAGAATATATACTTTCTACGGCAGTTTGTAAAACCCCACCTTCCCCAGTACATACAGTTTCAATTCTACACTGCCATCACAGAGAGTATCCTAACATCAGCCTTCACTGCCTGGTTTGGTGCAGCATCCTCTGAAAACACACAAAAACTACAGTGGACTGTCAGGTCAGCAGAAAGTGGCACTTGCTGTAGTCTACCATCACTGCAGACATGTATGTGTCTAGGACAAAGAAACGGGCAGGTAAAATAATTGCGGACACCACCAACCCAGCAAGACCATAAGGCACAGGAGCAGAATTCAGCCATTCTGCCCAGCGATTCTTCTCCGCTATTCCATCATAGCTGATTTATTATCCCTGTCAACCCCATTCTCCAGCCTTTTCCCCATAATGGCAGGGGGATGGGAAACAGAGTGATAGTGCCGAGGATGAGGTAGTTGATTTACAAATAGAGGCAGTGTGTTGTGAGACTCCTAGCAAGAAGAGGCTGTTGATAGGGCAAAACTGCAGTCAAAGGGATGAGTTGCAATGTAAATGGCAGACAAAATTGAAAATGATGAATATAGGTCTGAAGGTGTTATATTTGAATGTGCCAGTATAAGGAGCAAGGTAGATGAACTTGTAGAGTGTTAGAAATTAGCACGAATAATGCTGTAGGCACCACTGAATCATGGCTTTGATACACATTTTATCAAGAGGACAGGTAGCAATGCAGAGGGGTCGGCATAGTTTTGTTGGTAAGAAATGCAATCAAATCATTAGAAAGAGGTGATACAGGGTCAGAAAATGTTTTATCATTGTAGATGGAGCTAAGTAATTGCAAGGGTAAAAGGACCCTGATAGGAATCATATACAAGCCCCCAAATAGTAGTAAGGATATGGTCTACAAATTACAATGGGAGATAGAAAATGCATGCCAAAAGGGCAATGTTACAATAGCCATAGGGGATTTCAATATGCAGGTAAATTGGGAAAATCAGGTTGGTGCTGGATTACAGGAGGGGAAATTTCTCTTAGACTGCCAATGGGATGGCTTTTTAAAGCAGCGCATGGCTGAGCCCGTCAAAGGATCAGTGATCCTGGATTTTGTGTGGTGCAATGAACCAGAATTGCTAGAGAGCTTAAGATAAAAGTACCCTGAGGGGAAAGGGATCATAATATGATTGAATTCACCCTGATATTTAAGAATAAGCCGAATCAGGTGTATCAGAACTACAGTGGAGTAAAGGGAATTACAGAGGCATAAGAGAGGAGTTGGCTAGAATTGATTGGAAAAGAATACTGGCAGGGATGATGGCGGAGCAGCAATGCCTGGAATTTCTGGAAGCAATTCAGAGGCACTGGATATATATATCCCAAAGAGGAAGAGGTATTCTAAAGGCTAGATGACACAACTGTAGCTAACAAGAGAAGTCAAAGCCAATATAAAAGTCTAAAAGAGGGCATATAATAGAGCAAAAATTAGAGTGGGAAGTTAGAGACTTGGTAAGTCTTTAAAAACCAAAAGAAGAAAACTAAAAAAAGTCACTAAGAAAGTAAAGATGAAATACAAAAGAAAGCTAGCCAATAATATTAAAGAGGATACCAGAAGTTTCTTCAGATACATAAAATGTAAAAAGAGCTGAGAGCGGCTATCAGACCACTAGAAAATGGCGGTAGAGATGGGGGACAAGGAACTGGCAAACTGAGTAAGTATTTTGTATCAGTCTTCACTGCAGAAGATACTATCAGTATGGGGAAGTTATAGCTGTTAGGGGTCATGAAGTGTGTGAAGTTATCATTACTGGAAAGAAGGTTATTGGGAAAACCAGATGGCATACAACGCAGTGTTCGGAAAGAAGTGACTGAAGAGATTGTGGAGACATTAGTAATCATCCTTCAAGAATCATTAGATTCTGGAATGGTTTTGGAAGACTGGAAAATTGCAGAAGTCACTCCACTCTTCAAGAGGGGAGAGAAGCAGAAGAAAGGGAATTATAGACCAGTTAGTTTGAAGTCAGCTGTTGGAGTTGATTGTTAAGGATGAGGTCTCAGGGTATTTGGAGGCACATGATAAAATGGGCCATAGTCAGCATGGTTTCTTCAAAGGAAAATCTTGTCTGACAAATCTATTGGAATTCTTTGAAGAAATAACAAGCAGGATAGACAAAGGAGAATCGATTGATGTGTACTTGGACTTTCGGAAGGCCTGTGACAAGGTGCCACACCTACGGCTGCTTAACAAGTCGTGAGCCTAGTGTATCACGGAAAAGATTCTAGCATTAATAAAGCAGTAGCTGACTGGCAGAAGGCAAAGAGTGAGATAAAGGGAACCTTTTTTGATTGCCTGTGTCAGGAAGTTTATAGTCATACACATTAGTAGAAGAAATGAAAGGGTTGACTGTTTTCTAAATGGAGAAAAATACATAAAACTGAGGTGCAAAGGGACTTGGGAGTCCTTGTGCAGTATTCCCTAAAGGTTAATTTCCAGGTTGAGTCTGTGGTGAGGAAGGCAAATGCAACATTAGCATTCATTTCAAGAGAACTAGTGTATAAAAGCAAGGATGTGATCTTGTCACAAACACGAGGAAATCTGCAGATGCTGGAAATTCAAGCAACACAAACAAAATGCTGGTGGAACGCAGCAGGCCAGGCAGCATCTATAGGAAGAACTTTGTCCTATAGATGCTGCCTGGCCTGCTGCATTCCACCAGCATTTTGTGTGTGTTGATGTAATGCTGAGACTTTATAAAGCACTGGTGATCCCTTACTTGGAGTTTTGAGAGCAATTTTGGGGCCCTTATCTTGGAAAGGATGTGCTGAAACTGGAGAGGGTTCAAAGGAGGTTCACAAAAATGATTCCAGGATTGAATGGCTTGTCAGATGAATAGCATTTGTTGCCTCTGGGCCTGTATTCACTGGAATCTAGAAGAAGGAGGGGTGTCCTAATTGAAACTTATCGAATGATGAAAGGCCTTGATAGAGTGGATGTAGAGAGGATGTTTCCTGTGATAGAAGAGTCTAAGATCAGAGGAAACAGCCTCAGAATAGGTGGGCATCCCTTAGAACATTTTCTTTAACCAAATGGGAATGAATCTATAAAATTCCTATCAGAGTATTTTCACCCTTGCAGTTTCTTAACTCTGTCCACAAGGATTCTAATCTTCTGATCCTATGTCACCTCTTTCTAAGGATTTGATTTCATTTTTTACCAACAGAACCACACCACCCCCTCTGCCTACTTGCCTGTCATTTGGATATATCCTTTTATATTAAGCTCATAACTATGATCTCCTTTTAGCCACGGCTCAGTAATGCCCACAACGTTGTACATGCCAATCTCTAACTTCGCTACAAAATCATTTACCTTATTCTATATACTGTATACATTCAACTATAACTTCTTCAGGCATCACCCTTTTTGTTTTGCACCCTGGTTACTCTTTTACTCATCCCACTGACTCCAATTTTGCCCCATTATCTACCTCCCTTACAGTCTCACTGCTCACTAGTATGCCAAATGCTCCATCCTTAGCCCAATCAGTCCGGTTCCCGTCCCCCTGCCAAATTTGTTTAAAACCTCCCCAACAGCTTTAGCAAACCTGCCTGCATGCGGGTTCTTTTTGTACAGGTCATGCCTTCCCCCAGAAGTGATCCCAAAGATCCAGAAATCTGAAGCCCTGCCCCCTGCACCTATTCCTTAGCCACATATTCATCTGCCAAATCATCCTATTCTTGATCTCCTTGGTGCATGACGCAGGTAGCAATCCAGAGATAACTACCCTGGATGTCCTGCTTTTCAGCTTTCTACCCAACTCCCTATATTCTCTCTTCAGGACCTCCTCCCATTTCCTACCTATGCCACTGGTACCAATTCAAACAAAACCTTCACGCCATTTTAAAAGCTTTTTCTCTGGGCAATTAATCTGATCAACCTTTCTAGTTAGCACCCTGCCCCCAACTCCCTCTATTTAAGTTTCAGCATTACATCCTTGCCACTCTCAAAATGAATGCTAACATTATATTTGCCTCCTTACCTACCAACACAACATGAAATTTAACATTAAGAGAACCCTGCACAAGGATTCCCAAGTCCCCTTTCACCTCTGATTTATGAATTCTGTCCCCATTTAGAAAATAGTCTATGCTTTTATTCCTCACTTCAGCAATACTCCACGCTGTCTGTCCTGCATAATTTAACTTCACAAAATGCATCACTTTGCACTTACCTGTTACCATCTGTCTGCCATCCCTTTGCCCACCTTTCCAGTTGATCATTATCCTATTGTAACCTCAGACAACCTTCTTCACTGTCACCTGCAAGATTACTATATTCTCATCCAAGTCATTAATTTGTACAATAAACTAGAGACTCAACACTGATCTCTGAACTCTGGAAAGCAACTCTTTACTACTATGCTCTGCATCCTGCCACACAGCCAGTTTTCTGTTCATCTGGGTAGTTCAAGCGGGATCCCCAGTTTTGCAACCTTCTGGTCCAGCCTACTGTGTGGGACCTTGTTAAAAGCATCACTGAAGCCCATGTAAATGATATCTACCACCCCGCCCTCATCAATCATCCTGGTCACCTCTACAAAAAGTCAAATATATGAGACGTGGTTTCCAAGGCACAACACTATGCTGTTTATCCTTAACCAGTCCTTGTCTTTCCAAATGCAGGTAAGTCCTATCTCTCAGAATCCTTTCCCGTAGCTATATTACCACAAGTTAAAAGAAATTAATTTTATCCCATCAGACACAAGAGACTGCAGATATCGGAATCTGGAGCAGCATGCAATCTGCTGAAGGAGATCAGCGTGTCAAGTAGCAGTCATGAAGGAAAGAAATTGTTGATGTTCTGGATTAAAACCCTTCATCAGAATAATGCAGCTCCCAATTTGCTTATTTTAGCCACTCATTCTGTCCCTCCATTTTAAATACATCTCATCTCTCTTGTACAAGTCTCTGTTTATTCATTATATATTGCATATATAGAAATAACACAAGTAACTAGGGCTCATCTGAATTCCTTTAATTATAATGAATAATTACAGATGTCATACAATATTGATGATAGAACATCCAACTTCAACTCCCTCCCCACCAAGCACCAATTAAAGTTTAATTCACATTGTTATGTTTCCTTTAAAACATATTCAGACTTCTGGAACCTCATGTTTAAGTTCATAAAGTATTGTAATAAAGTTTGGGAAGAAAAATTATCCTTTACAATTTCTACCAGGCTACATTATTGCTTTATTTTACCAGTTAAGCGTTTGATTGCTTATTTTCATAAGGTGCTGTTTTCAGTCTGAAATTTGCATTGGAGACTACCTTGAGCAATTTGGAATGTGAAAATTTATTTCAAGAATTCATATGTCTGAAGTCGTAGACTGTCTTACTTCCTAAGAACCTGCAGAATCAAAGACAATCAATGCTGTCAGGCTGATCAACACCTTCACCTATTAATCCACCCTTCCACCACTAAATGCACAACACCCAGCATCACTTTATGTACCAATAACCAGTCTATGTATACCTGGTACTTGTATATTACTGTGAAAAAGTCTTAGACAGAGATATCTATATTTGTGTGTGTGTGTGTGTGTGTGTGTGTATAGATATAAATATATACATAAACCTTTGCACAGTACTGTAGTAATTTTATGTATTGCACTGTACTGCTGCTACAAATAAAAACAAATTTCATGAGATATGTGAGTGATGATAAATCTGATTCTGATATAGGTTGTTGTCAACTGAGAGTGGAAAGGAGGGAGGGACAAGGGAATTATGGTTGGAAAAAGGGCAAGAGAGAAAGGAGAGAGCAGGAAGCACCAGAGAGACCTTCTGTAATAACCAGTAAACCAATTGTTTGGAGTCAAATGACCTTGCCCGGTGTCTCAGGGCTGAGTGTGTCTGCACCCACATCACCTCTCCCACCCTTGACACTCCTACTTTGTGCCGTGCCTCACACCCCTCCCTCAGTGCTCCATCCTCGCCATTCCCAACATCTGTCTGGTATGGGGTGGGGGAAGGGCTACTGCACAGGACCGAAAGAAACTGCAGAAGGGCATAAATTTAGTCAGCTCTATCTTGGGTAATAGCCTACATCTTCAAGGAGCGGTGTCTCAGAAAGGCAGCGTCAATTATCAAGGACTCACCACACCCAGGGCATGCCCTTTTCTCACTGTTACAATCAGGTAGGAGATACAGAAGCCTGAAGGCACGCACTCAGCGATTCAGAAACAGCTTCTTCCCCTCTGCCATCAGATTCTTAAATGGACACTGAACCCATGAACACCACCTTACTTTTTTAAATATATATTATTTCTGTTTTTGCACAATTTTTAATCTATACAATATACAAATACTGTAATTGATTTACTTCTTTTCTCTTCTATATTATCATGTATTATATTGAACTGCTGCTGCTAAGCTGACAAATTTCACAACTCATGCCAGTGATAATAAACCTGATTCTGATTCTGATTCTGATTTTTTGGTCTCGCCAGATTTACAAATTCTCCACTCCTCGTTGACAATATAATCCTGTGTAAATGTCTCAGTCACATATATATGCCTAGACTTCTAAGTACCGTACATTGTGTTTTTACAGGATTGTTTCTGTATTTATTTGTTTTTTTTCTGATTTTACTGTGTTCTTTATGCTTATTGTGTTATTATATGCTGATTCAGATCCAGAGTAACAATTATTTTGCTCTCCTTTATGCTCGTGTACTGAAGAATGACAATGAGCAATCTTGATGCCTTGATTATAATAAGGAATGAGTCCACTTATTCCATCAGGTCCTTGGCAGCTCCTTGCATAACTATCTTATTGAACCCAATCCCTTCAACTTATGTATTTTCGTCTGGTCCTACAACTTATCTTCTCCTACGTACCTATCAACTCCTCTGACTCCTTTACAATATACTGATACAAAGTGATAAGTTACAGTGGCCAGTTATCATAGCAGTTCACCTTTCAGATGTGGCAGGAAAGTGGACCATTTACCTGTGAATGGTGCCAAGTTCACAGCATGGGAGTCCAAGCAAAGTATTGAGGCTGACCTCCTGTGAGCTGCATGAGAGTACTGTGAGTTCTCCATGACAACAGGAAGTTCAAACAGATTGTCAGCATTTGGAGGTTAATCTGATTTCACCTTGGTTGTTGAATCTGTTCTGAACCTCACCATCACATTTCAAAGTGCTTGGAAAGGCTATTATTAAACTGCATAGGTTTGTGGGAACCAAGTAACTATACTGAAATATATTTTTTGATTTTGTGTTTCACTCTTTTTTTGTTGCCTTTTGCACAATATTCCTTGCTCTGGGGAGGAAGTGTTTGATGTTTGATGTTTTTTCCCTGGGTGGGTTGGTTCCATGGTTCTTCTTTGTTTCTTGACTGTCTGTGAGGAAGATGAATTTCAGGGTTATATACTGCATTCATACATTGATTATACATGTACTTTGAAGGTTGAACATTGATTTAGCAACACTTCACCTGCATTCCAGATTTAGAAAACAGAGCTTTGCGGCAGTTTCCCCTGAGTTGGACAATCAATCTCAGGGGTGCCTATAAAGAACTAGTTTTCAATCAGGTCAGCGATTGAGGTTTAAAGGCAGTTTCTTTGAGTTGAGGAACAATCAATCAGCAAGGGGGATTCATCAGAAAGGGTCAATAAAAATAGCACATATGCAAATGGCGTGGCCAATCTGGTGAATGTGCCAGTGTTTGGAATGGCTTTGGATCCTCAGGTTTAGGCAAGGTTAAATATTTGATAGGTTTCTCTCTTTCTGTTCTTATTTGTTCATTCTTATCTGTTAGGGCATAGTAGTGCTGTGAGAATGGCTCCAGGGGTGGTGTTTTGTACCACGTGTGGCATGAGAGAAGTGTGGGAGGCCTCCAGTCTCCCGTATAAACACATATGCACCAGGTGCACTGAGCTGAGCTCCTGAGAGAACCCATTAAGGAAATGGAGCTGAAACTCAATGACCTTCGATTCATAGGGAGAATGAGGAGGTGATAGGCAGGAGCTACAGGGAGGTAGTCACCTCTAGGTTGCAGGAGACAGGTAACTGGGTGATTGTCAGGAGAAGGAGGGGAGGTGCACAGCCAGTGCAGAGTACACCTGCAGCCATTCCCCTCAATAATAAAATGTACAACGTTAGATACTATTGAAGGGCATGACTTAGGGGGTAGCCAGAGTGACTGGGTCTCTGAGACTTGCCTCTGACTTGCCTCAGAGAGGCAAGAGTGGATATCGGACTGTGGGAAAATAATGCTGGAGAAGTAGAAACAGGAGCCAAGGAAATGGCACATGAACTGAATAAGTATCTTGCTTCAGTCTTCACTGCAGAAGACACTAGCAGTATGGTGAAAGTTCTAGGGGTCCGGTGTCATGAAATGTGTGAAGTTGTCATTACTAAAAAGAAGGTTCTTGGGAAATCCAGATAGCATACAACAGTAGTCTCCAACCTCCAGGCCGTGGACCGATACCAGGCTGCACTTAATTAATTAGTTTGTTTATTTTGGCTTTTTTCTTAAAGATGTGCTGGCTACTGCTGCACCCCTGCATGCTTTACAGCCCAGTATCGCTCAGCAGCCTGGAGGTTGGGGACCTCTGGCATACAACCCAGTGTTTGGAAAGAGGTGGCTAAACAATTTGGGGAGACATTAGTAGTCATCTTTCAAGAATCACTACATTCTAGAATGGTTTTGAAAGACTGGAACATTGCAAGTGTCACTCCACCCTTAAAGAAGGGAGAGCGGCAGAAGAAATGAAACTATAAACCAGTTGGCCTGACATCAGTGGTTGGGAAGCTGTTGGAATCGATTGTTAAGAATGAGGTCACAGGGTATTTGGAGACACACGATAAAATGGGCCATAATCAGCATGGTTTCCTCAAGGGAAGTTCTTGCCTGACAGATTTAATGGAAGATTTATTTGAAGAACTAGCACGCAGGATAGCCAAAGGAGAATTGGTGGATGTTGTGTTTTCTGAAGACCTTTGACTAGGTGCTACACATGAGGCTGCTTAGCTGCTTAACATGGTATTGCAGGAAAGATTCTAGCATGGACAAAGCAGTGGCTGATCGGCAGGAGGCAAAGAGTGGGAATACAGGGAGCCATTTCCTCAACATCCACGTCCTCACTATCAATGTTATCAGAGTGCAGTGCAGGCTTAGTCTTCCTAAAGACCATCACCATCTCCTTTGTCTTACTGATGTTGAGCTGCAGATAATTCATCTTGCACCATTCAACAAAGTTCTCCAACATGGCCCAGAATTCTGTTCCACCATTCCTTCATGGCTGATTTATTTACCCTCTTAATGCCCTTATGATTCAAGAACCTATCAACTGCCGCTTTAAATAGTCTCAATGACTAGGCCTTCAAGGCCATCTGTTTCAATGATTAACTGAATGGTAAAGAGTAATTAAAATAAGAATGTATATTGGCCCATAAAATGAGCTAATTTTTTTAAAGCATTTATAGATTTAATGGTGAAATTTAATAACACACTGCTCCTTCCATAACTGGGCATCTCCACTGGAACATCACTTGTCAAAGATTCTTAAAATGGGAAGAGTTCGAATGGCTAATGAGATGCAACAACTTGACATTTCAATCAGTTTGTATTGAGTTGGATATTCATGACAGAATGCATTGTAAAAACGGAGTTTAATTCTTTCTCTGGAGTTCAGCATAAATTTATCAATAACTTGTATTCATGTACTGCCTTTATTGCATTTCATTGCTTTTCAGAGGCTGTTAGAAAATCAGATTTGCTTTACGTACTTCCAACAATACAAGAAGTTGTTTGGCTTTTTAGGTGGCAGCCAGCAGAGCACTCCCACTTGGTTTAAACAACAGCTCTGTTCTGTATTTCACTACTTTAATCTGGCTGTTTTGAGGAAGGATTTCTTTAGCCACAGGTAAATCTGTGGAATTCATTGGCAGTGAGAGGGTGAGAGTATTTTATTTTAAAACAGGGAGAAGGCAGGAAAATGGTGTTGAGGGAGATAATACAGTAAATCAGCCATGATAGATGGTAGAGCACAATATGGGCTGCATGGCCTAATTCTGCTCTTATATCTTATGGAATTATGGCCTTATGGTTTTTGTTTTCCATCTGACTGCCCTCATTATCTATTAACTAGTGGCTCTCTAAACTGGGCCTATCCTATCGGAGATTAGCCCCTTGCATAATCCCCACACTCTATGCAGCTCAAACTGATTTGTTTTCTTACATTTCCCTGAGCTGTTAATGCCCCCATCACCTTGAGGCTTCTCACTTCATCTATCTATCTACCCACCTATCTACCCCCTCACCTGGTTTCACCTATCACATGCCAGCTTGTATTTATTACCTTCTCTCCATCATCTTATTCTGGCTACATCCCCTTTCCTCTCCAAACCTGATGAAGGGTCTTGGCCCAAAACATCATCTGTTCATTCTTCAGTGTAGATGCTGCCGGACCTGTTGATTTCCTCTAGCATCTTGTGTTTATTCCTCTGGATTGTCAGCATCTGCAGAATCTCTTGTGTATATGATTTGCTGTTTATCAAAGTTCGCTTTGATTTTCTGCCACTTACTTACATTTGGGGTCAATTGACAAAAGTCAATTAACCTACCAGCCCCTTCTTTTACAAGTGGGAGGAAACTGGAGCAAACAAGGAAAGCCCCAGAAACCATGCAATCTCTACAGAAACAGCACCCGAGGTTGGGATCGAACCTTTCTCCCAGGTGGTGCGAGGCACTGGCACCAGCTGCAGTATGGCCACACCACGTAACAGGGAGAAAGAGGTGGAGAGGTTCGGACAGAGAATTCCAAAGTGTTAGGGACACATTGAGGGAATAACTCCTTTACCTGGCACAGCCTGATTTCCATCTTACTCCTCTCTGTCCAGCAATCACCTCAAACTCCTCTCTCACCACTCCCTTTCTCCTCTCTGCGCTTACCATCTTTTCTCTCCATACTCTGTCTAGTGCAGAGTTTTGACCCAAAATGTCAACACTTCCTTTCCCCTCTCAGATACTGTTTGACCTGTTGAGTCATTCTAGCAGATTGCTTCTGGCTCCAAAGAGAATGAAATCCAGGGTGTATGGAGGGCCAGAATTGGAAGAGCACAGAGACTAGAGGCTGGAGGAAGTCACAGAGGTAAGGAAGGGATCACCATATTGGTCTTACTCCATGGACTCACTCAAACTACACTCAGTGGCTACTATACTAGGTACAACTGTACACCTGCTCGTTAATGCAAATATCTAATCATCCAATCATGTGGCAGCAACTCAATGCATAAAAGTATGCAGACATGGTCAAAAGGATTACTCATTCAGACCAAACATCAGAATGGGGAAGAAATGTTATCCAAGTGACTTTGACTGTGCATTGATTGTTGGTGTTGGGCAGGGTAATTTGAGTGTCTCAAAAACTGTTGAACCCCTTGAGTTCGATCCCCTAAATCCCCTAATAGTCTCTGGAGTTTACAGAAAATGGGATGGAGAAACAAAAAAAAAGTAATGAGTGGCAGTTCTGCAGGTGAAAATGCCTCAGTAATGAGAGAGATCAGAGGAGAATGGTCAGACTGGTTGAAGCTGACAGGAAGGTGGCAGTAACTCAAATAGCCACACGTTACAATAGTATTTGGCAGAAGAGCATCTTTGAAAGCTCACACTGAACCTTGAAGTGGATGGGCTGCAGCAGCAGAGGACCTCAAACATACAGAGATTGTGACGAGAGTCCTTACCGAGGATGGTTTGGACTCAAATGCTGGGGTATCCAAATCAAGGTGCAAGTGATGTACCAAATTGGATCCAAATACAAAATAAATGCAAGACAATATCATTAGTAGGCTTACGATTCAGCACTGAACCATAGTTCAGGTGTTCCTTAATTCTTGGCCGTTGAAACATGATTACCAATTAGTGGGACCGCCCTGAACCCTTAAAGGGGCCACATCAGACAACCGTACTCTGGGGAGTTTGAGCATCCAAATGCCAGATGCTGGCACAGTTGGGAGCGTCTCGCAAAAGAAATATCCTCTGGGGCCGCTTTATTAGGTATCTCCTGTAACTAATACTGTGGCCACTGAGTGTATGTTCACTGCGTCTGATGTTAAAATTAAATTTTTACATTGCAATAAGGAGGGGAGGTTTGGGTACGGGCTGTGAGAAGAAGCCTGATAGGTTCTGCATCAAAATGCAAAACGAACTGCAGATGCTGCATGCCTGAAATAAAAACAGGAATCAGGAGGCCAGGCAGCATCTGTGGAGACAGAAATAAAGTTTAATGGCTCAGATAGACGATCAAATTCTACAATGATTAGATCATTTTTATTTCTCACATGTACGTTGAAACATATTGTGAAATGGGTAAACATGAGAGGCTGTACAGATGCTGGAAATCCAGAGTAACACACACAAACAGCTGGAGGAACTCAGCCGATTAGGCGGCATCTATGGAAATGAATAAGCAGTCGACATTTCAGGCCGAGACCCTTCTTCAGGACTGGACAGGAAGAGGGAAGTCACCAGAATAATAAAGCGGAGTGAGGGGAAGGAAGAGTAGTTAGTAGATGAACAGTGAAGCCAGGTGTATGGGAAAGGTAAAGGGCTGGAGAAGAAGGAATCTGATAGGAGATGATAGTGGTGCACAGAAAGAAAAAAAGAAGGGAGGATGCCAGGGAGAGGTGATAGGCAGGTGAGGCGAAGAGGTAAGAGGCCAGAGTGGAAAAGGGGAGGGAAATTTTTACCAGAAGAAGAAATCAATGCTCATGACATCAGGTTGGAGGCTACCCAAATGGAACATGAGGTGGTGCTCCTCCATGCTGAGAATGGCCTCATGTGGCAAAAGTGAAGGTCATGAACCGACATGTTGGAATGGGAATGGGGATAACAACTAAAATGATTGGACACCATGAAGTTCCACTCTTGGCAGATAGAGCGGAGGTGCTCAACAAAGTGGTCCCCCAATTTATGTCGGGTTTTACCAATGTACAGGAGGCCGCATTGGGAGCCCCAGATAGAGTAGACAACCCCAGTGGGATTTTTCTCAGGTGGAGTGATTTTTCACCTGGAAGGACTGCTTAGGGCCCTGAATGGAGGTAAGAGAGGAGGTGAATGGGCAGTTGGAGCATTTCAGTAGCTTGCAGGGGTATGTGCCTGGAGGCAGGTTAGTGGGGAGGGATGAATGGACAAAGGAATCATGGAGACAGCAATCCCTGCAGAAAGCAGAGAGTTGGGTGGGGGGGAAGGAAAGCTATGCTACTATGTTGCTTTGTATCAGCAACCAACACAGCCAGATGATTGTGCATGGGGCAACCTGCAAGTCACTGCACTTCTGGCACCAACGTGGCATGCCCATAAGTCACTCTGCCTAACCCTAGCTGTACATCTTTGCGATATGGGTGGAAACTGGAGCAACTGGAGGAAACCCACACGGTCACGGGGAGGATGTACAAACTCCTTGCAGATAGTAGCGGGAAGCAAACCTGATTGGTGACGGCTGATCGCTGGCACTGCAAAGCATTGTGCCAGCAGCTGAACTGCCATGCAACCTAGTTCCTGATTCGTAGCTAAGTTCAAAATTCAATTTCATCCCCACAGTTCAAGGAATATTGAGATGATGGTGAATTTATTCTGGAATGGACTGCCTACCAGCTGTAAAGTAGAAACTTGAGTGCATATGAGATGTACCCTAGTTTCAAGCAATTCTCACTCAACAACGATGAGCTGCGAGGGTCCAGGGAAACGTGATACCCCTGGCGACGGCGTGAAGTAGCAGAACCATGTTCACAAATAGATTAATGACTTTATTTTATTGGTGACACATTCTCTGGCCCCCAATCTAATAATACCTACAGTCTGGATTGGAAATAACATCTCCTCCTTACTGAATCAACGCTGGTGCACCTCAATTTTTTGTGCCTAGCTCATTGCTCTATTCTTTCTACAGCAGTGACTGCATGGCTATGTGCAGCTCAAATGCCATCTATAAGGGGAACGTTACGTGTAGGGGGTTGGTGATTGTGGCTGTTTTTTTTACCGTGGGGAGGGGTATTTTGGGGTCTACAAGTTTTGTTTCTTTTTTTATTTTTTGTGGGGGGGAAAATTGATGACTTTTCTTGTATTAACAGCCATGGTCTTTCTGTACTTAATGTCTGTCTGGAGAAGACGAATATCTATGTTGTATTGTACATGCATACTTAGAAAATAAAAGGAAACTTCGAACCTTCGAATTTGCTGATGACACAACTATCGTTGGTAGAATTTCAGATGCCGGAGGGGAAGCATACAGAGCCAATGGGTTAGGTGGTGTTGCTTTGACATCAATGTCAGTAAGACCAAGGAATTGATTGTGGACTTCAGGAAGGGAACACACACCAGTCTTCATTGAGGGATTGGTATTGGAAAGCAAGAGCAGTTTCACATTCTTGTGTGTCAACATCTTTGAAGATCTATCCTGGACCCAACATACTGATGCAATTACAAAGAAAGCATGACAACAGCTATATTTCAATGGGAGTTTGGAAAGGATTGGTAAATTGCTAAAGATGTATCAGGGACTGCAGTCTAACTGGGTGCATTATCTTCTGGAGTGGAGGAGCCATCACGTAGGGTTGGAAAAAGCTGCAGAAAGTTGTTAACTCAGCCAACTCCTTCATGGGAACTAGCCTCCATAGCATCCAGGGCACCTTCAAAAGGCAGCATCCAACATTAAGGACCCCCCCTCACCCAGAACATGCCCTCTTCTCATTGCCACCATCAAGAAGGAGGTAGAGGAGCCAGAAGACATACACTCAATGTTTCAGGAACAGCTTCTTCTCCTCCACCGTCAAATTTCAAAATGGACAGTGAAACCATAAATACAAATGCATTATTTTTTCTCTATTTGTGTACTACTTATTTAATTTATATATATACTTCTTACTGTAATTTATAGTTCTATTATTATATTTTACAATGTAATGCTGCTGCCAAACAAGAAATTTCATGACATATTGCAGTGATATTAAACCTGATATGGATTCTGATTCTGATCTCCAGCTCCCTCATTATTTCCTCTCACCTGTGCTCACTTCTCACTCTGCTTATCAACCTGCCTTCATGTGTTGCTTTAAGTTTCCATTTGATCTCTCCATTTTTAACCTCCTATGTTTTCCAGGGAAGCCTAACATGAACTTGAGCAACAGAATCACATCTCCCTTTGGAATATTATAGCAAACATTCAGTTCAATAGTGTCTGATGATTGGTCATTCCTACCTCTCACATTTCCAGCTATCCATACTGTATCCTCTTCTGTCACTTTCAAATTCATTTGTCCCCTGTTTACTTGCTGCTCTTATCACCTCTTGTCATTCAGTCTCTCCTGGACTCCAATATACCACAGACGTTTCCTCTGTCCTCTCCCTTTCTGCAAAAAATAAACACTTGCTTTGCCCATTCTGATGAAGTGTTGATGCTGTTTCTCTCCCCAAAGACTGACTGACCCACTGAGCATATTCAGCACTTATAGGAGTTTTCCTAAACATTCTAATTGTGGCTGTAATATCAGTCAAAGAGAGCACAGAACATTAGGGAGAGACAGAGAACCACAGAAGGTCAACATTTCGTGTCCAGACCCTTCATCAGGACTGCCTTCTCTCGTCCTGATGAAGTGTCACAGCCAGACTTTTCACAATTGAACTAAAGTGCAATGACTACTATTATCGGGTGTTTCAAGACTGTCTGGAGCCAACCACCTGAGAGCAGATTGCCTGCCATTGCAGTCAACCCATATTGGAGCCAAGTGAAACTGAATCGTCAGTAAATCTGACAAGCATATTGTATGAACATAGAGAATGCCCTTTTTATAAGGGAGTGATGCACACAAGATGAACTGACAAAGGCTTGTGGCCCAAATGTTGGCTCTTTATTTCTTTCTATGGATGCTGTCTAACCTGCTGAGTTCCTCCAGCATCTTGTGTGTGTTACCTTGGATTTCCAGCATCTGGAGGCTACCTTTATTACTTCCACAGTCAACAGAATGATACTTTAACAATGGTCTACAGCATTCATCCAGGTCAGCAGTACTCAGAGTTATGTGATTTTTGAGCCAAATTTGAATTCACCATTAATTCTGCAGCCATATTGCCATTCCATGCCCTACACACCAGTTCACCAACCACAATGTACTTTCTCTGCAACTGTAACATGATATTTTCCTTTATATTGCTCAGTGTACTGTTATATAAAATGATCTGTCTGGATAGCACACTAAATCTTTTCACTGCATCTTGACACATGGGGCAATAATAAACCAATCATATAGGCAAGCCAACATAAAAGCCAAAGAGAGGGTAGATAATACAGCAAAGATCATTGGGAAGTTAGAGGATTGGAAAGCTTTTAAAAACCAACAAAAGATAACTGAAGAGTCATTAAGAAGGTAAAGACAGAGTACAAAAGTAAACTAGCCAATAATGATAAAGAGAATACCAAAAATTTCTTCAGATACATAAAGTGTAAAAGAGAGGTGAGAATGAACATCAGACTGCTGGAAAGATACCAACGGAGGACAATGAAATAGCAGATGAACTAAATAAGTATTTTGCATCAGTCTTCACTGTGGAAGACGCAAGCCGTATGGTGGAAGTTCCAGGTGTCAGGGGTCATGAAGCGTGTGAAGATACCATAACTAGAGAGAAGGTTCTCGGAAAACTGGAAGTTCTAAAGGTAAATCAGTCACTTGGACCAGATGGTGCACACCCCAGAGTTCTGAAAGAGGTGGCTGAAGAGATTCTGGAGGCATTAGTAATGATCTTTCAAGAATCACTAGATTCTAGACTGGTTCTAGAAGACTAGAAAATTGCAAATGTCACTCACTGTTCAAGAAGGAAGAGAGGCAGAAGAAAGGAATCTATAGCCAGTTAGTCTGACCTCAGTGGTTAGGAAGATGGTGGAATCAATTATTAAGGATGAAGTACCTGGAGGCACATGATAAAACAGGCCATAGTCAGCATAGATTCCTCAAGGGAAAATCTTCCCTGAAAAATCTGTTAGAATTCTTGGAAGTAGAAAACAGGATAGACCAAAAAGAATTGGTTGATGTTGTGTACTTGGATCTTTTGAAGGATTATGACAAGGTGCCACAACCTAACAAGCTAACTGCTAAACAAGCTACAAGCCCATGCTACGAAAGGAAAGATTCTAGCATGGATAAAGCAGTGGCTGATTGGCAGGAGGAAAAGAATGGGAATAAAGGGAGCCTATTCTAGTTGGCTGCCAGTGACTAATGGTGTTCCACATTGGTCTATGGTGGGACTGATTCTTTTTATGTTACATGTGAATGATTTGGATGTTGGAATTGATTACTTTGTTTCAAAAGTTTGTGGATGATATAGGTGGAGGGTTCAGATAGCTCAGAGAAAGTAGAGAGGCTACAGAAGGACTTAGACAAATTATGAGAACAGGCAAAGAAATGGCAGGTGAAAATCAGAGTCAGTAAGTATATGGTTATGCACTTTGGTAGAAGAAATGAAATGGTTATCTACTTTCTAAATGGACAGAAAATACAACATGCTGAGATGCAAAGGGACGTGGGAGTCCTTGTGCAGGATTCCCTAAAGGTTCATTTGCAGGTTGAGGCTGTGGTGAGGAAGATAAATGCAACCTTTGCATCATTTCAAGAGGAATAGAATATAAAAGCAAGGATGTAATGTCGAAACTTTATAAAGCACTGGTGAGGCCTCACTTGGAGTATTGTGAGCAGGTTTGGGCCCCTTAGAAAGAATGTGCTGAAACTGGAGAGAGTTCAAAGGAGCTTCACGAAAATTATTCCAAGTGTGAATGGTTTGTCATATGAAGAGCATCTGATTGCTCTGAGCCTGTATTCACTACAGAAGAATGAGGCATGACCTCATTGAAATCTATTGAATGGTGTAAGGCCTTGATAGAGTGGATGTGGAGAAGATGTTTCCTATGGTTGGAGAGTCTAAGACCAGAGGACACAGCCTCAGAATAGAAAAGCATCATTCTAGAATGAGGATGAGGAGAAATATCTTTAGCCAGAGAGTGGTGAATCTGTGGAATTCATTGTCACAGACAGTATGTATATTTAAATCAGTGGTTGGTTGATTCTTGATCAATCATGATGTGAAGGGATACGGGGAGAAGGCAGGAGATTGGGGCTGAGAAGAAAATTGGATCACCATGATGAAATGGTGCAGTAGACTTGCTGGGCCAAATGTCTTAACTCTGCTCCTATATCTTATGGTCAATTCCTCTAAAACTTTAAAGAAATAAGTTTTCAGTCCAATTAAATCTTAATATAACTAAATTATTTATTGCATGACTAATGACCTGGCTGTCAGTTTGATGCATGATTCTCTTTCTAAGACAAGCTCCATGAAATTGGGCTCTGTGCTTGAGATGAGTGTAAGTTTATTTTGCACATCATATGTAATGTCTGGTTTTATTTTTGAACTGGACAAGTGAATTATCAAATTTTACGAAGACGCATTGAACTCCACAATTAGGCATAAAGTAATTACGATCCTACCCCTCTCAAAAGAGCTTTATATTTGACATCCTACTTCATTGCCTTCCCCACAGTAAATTTCATGTACACAGCAGGGGTACCAACATCCACGAAATGAATGCACTCTACTGTTCAAAGAATGCAAATTGTTTTTTAATTAGTGACCTACTGTTAGCAGTATGCTATAGCTGAATATAATGAAATGTGATATTCTAATACAGAAATTAGAAGTCTTGCTGAACCACAAGCAGCACATCAAGGAGCCACATGAGGCTAAAAAGCCACAGTCCAGCCTGAAGTCTTACCCAAAGCCTATTGCATACAGATTGTGTAAATGTTGATCAAATGTTCCATGATCAAAAATACTAATAGAACATTAATTGCCATCTTAGTGGATTCATAATTCAAAAATGAAGAGTAAGGCTTCAATTGGCTGCACTAGCTTCAATATTGGGCAAAATAATCAAAGTTCTGAGTAACTTATTATCAAAGTTCTGTACGTATGTGTCACCATATATTACCTTGAGATTCCCTTTCTTGTAGACATTCACAGTAGAAAAAATATAATAGAATTAATGAAAAACTATAAACAAAGACTAACAAACAACTAATGTGCAAAAGAAGACAATCTGAAAATGTATAAATAGTAAGAAATGGTAATCTCTGGAAGATCAGAATGGAAATCCATGCATACAGCCAAAGAGATGGGGGAGATCTGAAATTAATTTTTTGCATTTGTATTTACTCAGGCGATGGACACAGAGTCTAGAGAAGTGAGGCAAATAGGCATCAACTTTATGGACCCTATAGAGATAACAGAAGAGGAGGTGTTTACTGTCCTAAGGCAACTTAGGGTGGATAAAGCCCCAGAGCCTGACAAAGTGTTCCCTCAGACTCCATGGGAGGCAAACGCAGAAATTGCCAGGGCCCTACCATGGATATTTAAATCATCCTTAGCAATGGGAGAGGTACCAGAGGATTGGAGCATAGCCAATTTTATCCCGCTGTGTAAAAAAGGCTCTAAACATAAACAAGGAAATTATAGGCCAGCGAGTCTGTCATCAGTTGTGGGGAAGTTTTTGGAAGGTATTTTAAAGGACTGAATATAAGAGCATTTAGATAGACATGATTAACGATAACATGGTTTTGTGCATGGTAAGTCATGTCTAATAAAGGTTTCGAAGGTACATTTAACGTCAGAGAAATGTATACAATATACATCCTGAAATGCTTTTTCTTCGCAACCATCCATGAAAAGCAGAAGAGTGCCCCCAACAAACGAATGACAGTTAAATGTTAGAACCCCAAAGTCCCCCACTCCCAGCTCCCCTCTGTCCTGTGTTTTTCGAAGAAGTTACCAGGAAAGTTGTTGAAGGCATGACGGTAGATATTGCCTACATGGACTTTAGGAAGGCATTTGACAAGGTCCCGCATGGGAGGTTGCTCAAAAGGTTCAGTCCATCGGCATTCAAGATGAGCTAGTAAATTGGATAAGATATTGGCTTCGTGGGAAAAGCCAGTGAGCCGCAGTAGATGCTTGTCTCTCTGACTAGAGATCTGTGACTAGTGGAGTGAGGCAGGAATCCATGCAGGGTCCTTTGTTGTTTGTCATCTACAACAATAATCTGGATGATAATGTGGTTAACTGGGGCATCAAGATTTGGGGTGTAGTGGACAATGAGGAAGACTATCTGGGCTTGCAGTGAGATTTAGGCCAGCTGTAAAAATGGGCTGGAAGTTGTCAGATACAATGTAATGCAGACAAATGCAAGGTGTTGCACTTCAGTAGGACCAATCGGGGTAGGTCTTACACAGTAATGGTAGGGTACTGCGGAGTGCTGCAGAACAGAAGAATCTGGGAATTCTTTGAAAGTGGTGTCACAGTTAGACAGGGTCATAAAGAAAACTTTTAGTACATTGGCTTTCATAAATCAAAGTATTGAGTGCAGAAGATGGGATGTTCCGGTGAAGGTCTTGTAGCTTTAGTTTTTGGTCTTGTTTTGTCTGGTTGAATTGCAGCTTCTTTCCGGGGAACGCGCTAAGATGATAGCATGATATTAATACGCAGCGGCCTCTCCGGACTCTGAATTGGGGATTGCCAAACGTTATGTGGATTTTCTGATGTAGTCTGTTTTGTCATGTGCTTTTGTGATATCATTTTGGAGGAGCGTTGTCTCATTTTTTAACTGCATTGCATTTGTGGTTTCTAAATGACAATAAACTGAATCTGAATCTGAAGTTGTACAGGATATTGGTGAGGCCTCATTTGGAGTGTCGTGTGCGGCTTTGGTCACCTACCTATAGGAAAGATATAAACAAGATTGAAAGAGTACAGAGGAAATTTACAAGGATGTTGCTGTGTCTGGAGTACTAGAGTTGTAAGGAAAGATTGAATAGATTAGAACTTGATTCCTTGGAACGTTGGAGATTGAGGGGAGATTTGATAGAAGTATTACAAAATTATAAGAGGCATCGACAGGGTAAATGCAAGCAGGCTTCTTCCACTGAGGTTGGGTAGAACTACAACTGGAGATCATGAGTTCAAGGTGAAAGGTGAGAAGTGTAAGGAAAACATGATGGAAGACTACTTCACTCAGAGCATCACGGAATGAGCTACCAGCACAAGTGGTATATGCGACCTCGATTTCAAATGTTTAAGAGATGTTTAGATGGGTACGTGGATGGTATGGGTGTGGAGGGCTATGGTACCAGTGCAGGTCGATGGGAGTAGGCAGTTTAAATAGTTCGGCACAAACTAGACCAAAGGGTTTATTTTGGTGCTGTACTTTTCTACCACTCTAAATAAATAAATAAATAGATGGATAGATAGCTAGATAGAGCTAGTAGAATATGAAACAGAGCAGAGGGATACAATACAACTGATGGATGATTATGATTATGAAACATAACAGCATCTACACCCCTCATAATTTTGTATACCTCTATTAAATCTCCTCCCAATCTTCTACGTTCTGAGGAAGAAAGTCCCAACCTATTGGCTTTGTGGAAGAAGACAGAGAGTGGTTGTAAATGGTTGCCTCTCTGACTGGAGGCCTGTGACTAGTGGTGTACCACTTGGATGTTAATGTAGTAAACTGGATCAGCTAATTTGCGGATGACACCAAGATTGGGGGCTTATTCCCATGATTCAGGACACTTACAAAGACAGGTGTAAAAAAGAGCCTGAAGGATCATTGGGGACCTGAGTCACCCCAACCACAATCTATTCTACCTGCTACCATCTGGGAAATGGTACCACAGCATAAAAGCCAGGACCAACAGACTCCGGGACAGCTTCTTCCACCGGGGCATCAGACTGATTAACTCATGCTGATCTGAGTGTATTTCTGTGTTACATTTATTATAAATTATAATTTATTATAAATTATTACAAATTACTATGATTGCACATTGCACATTTAGACAGAGACGTAATGTAAAGATTTTTACTCCTCATGTATGTGAAAGATGTAAGAAATAAATTCAATTCATTTCAATATTGGAGAGCAAGGAAGACCGTCAAAGCTTGCAGTGGGATCTGGACCAGCTGGAAAATGGGCTGAAAAAATGGCAGATGCAACTTTATGCAAACAAGTGTGTTGCAGATTGGTGGACCAAAAAAACAGGGCAGGATTTACACAGTGAACAATAGAGCACGGAGGAGTATGGAGGAACAACAGCATTTGGGAAAGCTGGCTTTTTCCACCGAGGTTCAGTGAACTAGAACTAGAGTTTATAGGCTAAAGATCAAAGGTGAAATATTTAAGTGGAACCTAAGGGGCAGCTTCTTCACTTAGAAGACGGTGCAAGTGTGATGCAAGGTGCCGGCAGAAGTGGTAAATGAGGGGTCAATTGCAACTGTTAAGAGAAGCTTGGATGGGAGAGGGTATGGAGGGTTATGGTCCAGATGGAGGTCAATAAGTCTAAGCAGAATAACAGTTCGGCACAGATTAGGTATGCCGAAGGGTCTGTTTCTGTGTTCGATGACTCTGTGACGCTATTATGTAGAGAGACTAGGAAAGCACATCATTTCGATGAAATATTGTTTCTTTGATCAACCAAATACTTATTTCTATTACTGAATCATCTATTCACTGAAGTCTTGATGTGCGTCAGCTGCAATTGTTCAGCGGTGACCCAAGTGTAGGCTGGGGTCAGGTTGATGTTATGAGGTTAAAAATGAGAGATCCAAGTTCTCAGATTTGCCAATATTTGTATAGAGTTAAAACAATGATTGTCAGTCACTGTCCTGAGCACAATGTTTCCCTGCTGCCCCTTGCACCAAAGAAACATCATCTGCGGTTGGGGATGAGTGATTGTGCTATAATTTCTTACACACTTTGGCAGGTATTGTCCAATTTTATTTGTGTGTGGGAAGATGATATTGAATATTCTTTTACAACTATTGCAGCATAAGTGATGGAGGTTTCACCTTGTCCTGCTGGAGGGGGAGACCTGAGGTTCTGACTTAGTAATGCTGCCAGACCCAGTGATTTCCTCCAGCAACTTTGTGTGTTCCTCCAGATGTCCAGCTTCTGCAGTCCCCTGTGTCTCCTGTCCTAACCTATCCTCATATAGACTTCTGTCATACACTTCCACTCCATCCCACAGCTCTGTAAAATTGTAAAACCTTGATTCTCCCCCCATTTTGAAGAAATGTCCTTGTCTTAGAGTCATAGATCAATATAACATGGATACTAGCCCTTGGATCCAATGAGTCCATACCCACCACGATGCCCACCTTACTAGTCCCAATTTCCTGCATTCGGCACATAACCCTTCTAGCCCTGTCCCTCCACGTACCTATCCAAGTACTCCTTAAATGCTACTACCTGTATTGTAGAGACTCACCACTTCCTGTGGCAGCTCATTCCACGTACTTACCACCTTCATGTGTGAAAAAATTTCCCTCAGGTGCTTTTATATCATTCCTTTCTCACCCAAAATCTATGCCCCATTGATCTGGACTCCCCTGGCCTGGGGAAAAGACTGTTGCTATCTACCATATCAAAGGCTCTCATACATTTAAACACTTCTTGGGTTGTCACGCAGTTCATGTGACGCTTTTACATTCTGGATTTCAGAGTTCAGTTCCAGAGCCATCTGTAAGGAGTTTGTATGTTCTCCCTGTGAATCGTGTGGGGTTTCCTCCAGGTGTCCAGTTTCCTCCCAGATTCTAAAAATGTACTGGTTGGTAGGTTAATTGGTCATTGTAAATCATCCTGTAATTTGGCTATGGTACAACAGGTGGGTGGCTGGGCAGTGCGCTCATTGTGCCTGTCCCATGCTGTTTCCCTAAATAAATAAAGAAATAACTAAATAAGTTTGCTCCTTGTTCTCCTGTGCAAAGAATAAAGACCCAGCCTACTCAATTTTCCCTGCAACACAGATCTTCTAGTCCTGGCAACATCTTCATAAATTTTCTCTGCACTCTTTCCTGTTTAACCATATATTTTCTGTAATAGCATAGCCAAATCTGTACACAGTACTTTAAGTGTGGCCTCACCAATGACTTATACAACTACAACACAATGTCTCAACACTTATACTCTTTGCCCTGACTGACAAAGACAAACTTGCTAAATCCCTTCTTTAGCACGCTGTCTACCAGTGATGCCACTTTCAATGCACTTGTGCTCCTGGTCCCTCTGTTGTTTTACACTTCCTAATGCCCTACCATTCTGTCACAAGAGGCTTAGGTGAAGAAGGTAAGGAGCCAAGTGCTGGAGTATTCAAGACTAGAATTGAGACATGATTTCGAGATTGAGACAAAAACAGGGTTTTGTAGATGCTAGACAAGAACCCTGCAAGACTAGGTGAGAATCCAAATTGGACAGAAATCCTAAATGCAATTGCAGACAGAACCAAAGTTGAGCTGATGACTGAGCACCAAAACTGAGTTCAGGTGGTCTTTAAATGTCCAAGTCCTGGTGCCAAAACATGGCCGCAATTCGGCGAGTGGGTCAGAATCTTTCAAGGGACCATGCCAACGATCCATACTCCAGAGAATCGGAACATCTAAACCCCGGAGATTGGCATGGGGTCAGGTGTGTACTATAACACCTTTATAGTATAAAGCTTATGATTTGACTTTCCAAAATGCGTCACCTCACATATACCTGTACTGAAATCCATTTGCCACTCATCAGCCCACTTCCTTAACTGATCAAGTTCCTCTGAAATCTATGATTACCTTCCCTATTGTCAACAACACCTCCTAATTTCATTTCATACACAAACTTATGTATTCACCTGTAAATTCACTGATATAAATAATGAATCACAAGTGTCTCCCACCAGCAGCTACCCCTGAGACGCACTCTAGTCACCAACCTCAGTTTTGAGAAAAGCCTTCAAAGGTTCAAAGTAAAATGTTCAATGTAAGTTTAGTTTTAATACATATATATCACAATATATAATCTTGAGTTTCATTTCCTTATGAGCATACTCAATAAATCCATAATAGAATAATAACCAGAACCGAATCTATGAAAGACCACGCCTGTTTTGGCATTCAACCCCACTGTGCAAAAGACAGCAAACTGTGCAAATACAAAAAGAAAGAAACAATAATAAATAAATAAACAATAAATGTTGATAACATGATATGAAGAGTCCTTGAAAGTGAGTCAATAGGTTGTGAGAATAATTCAGTGATGGGGTAAATGAAGTTGAGTGAATTATCCTCTTTGGTTGAAGAGCCTAATGGTTGAGGGGTAATAACTATTCCTTAACCTGGTGGTACGAGTCCTCAGTCTCCTGTACTTGCCTTGCTGATGGCAGCAGCAAGAGGAGAGCATGTGGTGATGGGGGTCACTGATGATGGATGCTGCTTTTCTCTAACAATGTTTTATGTGGATGGGCTCAATGGTGAGGAGAGTTTTACCCACGATGGATCAGTCACATTCCCCTGCTTCCTACCTCTGATCCAATTTTCAATCCACCTAACTACTTCTCCTTGGATTCTTTGAAACATAACCTTCCATGCCAGCCTATGGGACTTTGTTGAAGGTCTTACTAAATCCAAATAGACTTTATTCACTACCCTACCCTCACTTACACTTTTGGTTATCCCTTCAAAACAAAAACTCTAAAAGGCTTGTCAGCATGACTTCCCATGCATAAAGCCAAGCTGACTCCTCCTAATTGGACTTTGTCTCTGCAATCACTGGTTGCTCCTGCCCCTTAGAGTCCCTTCTAACAATGTTCCCATGACTGACTAGCCTGTAGTTCCTTGCCTTGTCCTTGATGCCAATGGAACAACATTAACCACTTTCCAATCTTCAGGAGCTTCACTAGAGGTGAAGCAGAATCCATAAGGGCTCCATAATTTCTTTTTATAGAACTTCAGCATGAAAATAGGTCATTCTGGCCCAACAATCCCACACCAACTAAATGTGCCCATGTGACAAAATAACCTAGTAACCATATGTCTTTGGAATGTGGGAGGAAACCAGAGCGCTTGGAGGAAACCCACATGGTGACATGTAGATTTCACAAATTCCTTAAAGACGGCAGCGGATCCGAACCCAGGTTGCTGACGCTACAGTGGTGTTACACCACTGATGTGCTACTATGTTGCCTCTGGAGAAGACTTCTTCTCTATCTCCCACAAAGTCCAAGGTCAGTTGGCCTTTGGCATTAATCCACCTTAATGCACTGCAAAACTGCAAATGCCTCCTCCCTGCTAATATGAATGCTCTCCAAAAACTCTTCACTTCTTTCCAATGTCTCTTAGGCAACCATGATTTCCTCCTCAGTAACCACAGAACAGCATGATGAATGAGAGCAAGTTATTTCCAAGTAAGACTGACAGCTGATTGGAAGAGAACTTACAAGTAGTGACACCCCTATTCCTTATCATTCTCGATACTGAGTTCAACCTTTGGGAAGAGCCACTGACAAAGTTTTGCTGTAGTACTGATTGTAGACCTTTCAGACACAAGAGTCTCAACTGTGAAGGGAATTAAGTGCTTAAAGTGATGGATGGACAGACGAACAAGTTTATACAGTATAATGCCAAGCTTCTTGATACTGTTGGAGTCACACTTGTCTTGAAAACAGGAGTGTATTCCACAGACTTCTGACTTGTGCCTTGTAAATGGTGGAGAGTCTTCGGGCTAGCAGCCTCATCTAAGTAAACCCCAAGATAGGTATGATACGCTGCAGGGATTGGAGGGATATAGATGTAACATACTGTAAGGTTTAACTGCTAATGTAATGGCCTGTCTGTAATGTTCCACTGCTAAAGTATTGGTTTCTCTGTAGCAGTAATGTTTGAGTTATGACTAGAGATAACAGGACATGCTGGCCAATGAGCAGGATGTTGTTCTTGTGTCTCTGGGAGCCGAGATTTCACAGCCTTTTGTCAGGGTGAGGTAAGGAGAGAGGACGCGAGTGGAGAGTGTTGGTAGACCACTGGATGGAGTGGACTGAGGGTCGGCTACACTCGGAGGAGAATGATGGGAACAAATGGATGGAACCGTGAGCTCCAACATTTGCTCATTAGACTGTTTCATGAGAATGGGCCCTTTTCTTTTTTTTTGTTTCTTTACTAACTATGTGGTCAAATGAAGAATTATAAAACTCGATCATCTAATTGCATATTGTGTACTGTTTGTTATTTCGTGGTACTGATTTGTAACAGGGACACATCGCACAGCATCCACCCAAATGAGATTTCTTAAATTTGGCCAGGCCGGGATGGCTACCATTCCCCTAGTTTAAGCTTCTAGCCGAACTGAGGGTTACATAGATCATGTACAAGCAGAAGAGAATTAGTTTAGTTTGGTGTTGTGGTTCTGCACTGACATTGTCAGCTGAAGGCATGTTCCTGTTCTGTGTTTGTTCTATGTTCCTACAGCCTGGTCGAACAGTTAAGTACAGAGCTCCTCGATTCCTCACAGCATCCTGGCATAGACATTTTAGTACTCCTTAGTCCACATTGATTGACTAAGCTTAGAGTTCACTTGCTGGACGTAGGTAGTCTATAACTGTGTAGTTATAGACTAAACAGGAAATTGATCAACAGGTATAGTACATAGGGGAATGGCAGGTGAAATTTTAACCAAGTCCAGAATGTTGCAGCTCATCCCAATGCATAGAATAAGGCAGAGGATCTTGTAGCGCAGTTAGAGATTTGCAAATATGATGGTGTGGGTATCACTGAGATGTGGCTGAATGAAGACTATAGCTGGGAGCTTAACGTCCAAGGATACACATTTTATCAAAATTTCAGGCAGGTTTGTGGATACAGTGGGGCGGCCCTGTTGGTAAAAATGAAATCAAATCCTTACAAAGAGATGACAGAGGATCAGAAGCTGTAGAATCATTGTGAGTAGAGTTCAAAAACTGCAAGGGTGAAAAAAAGAACCAGTTATATACAGACCTCCCACAGTAGCCTAGATGTGGAATATAAATTACAACAGGAGATAGAAAAGGCATGTCAAAAGGGCAATGTTACAATAGTCATGGGGGATTTCAAAATGCAGGTAGATTGGGAAAATGGTGCTGGATCCCAAGAAGGGGAATTTGTAGAATGGCTACAAGATGGATTTTAAGAGTAGCGTGCTGTTGAGCCCACTGGAGTAAAGGCATTTCTGGATTGGGTGTTGCATAATGAACCTGATTTGAATAGGGAGCTTAAGGTAAAGGAACCCTTGGGAGCCAGTGATCGTAATCTGATAAAATTCACAGTGCAGTTTTAGAAGGAGGAGATAAAGTCAGAGATACCAGTACTACAGTAGAGAAAAGGGAATTACAGAGGCATGAGAGAGGAGCTGGCCAAAGTCAATTGGAAGGGAACATTAGCATAGGTTTTCTCAAATAAAATTATGTGAGTCATTTTACGTTTCAGCAAAGCCATACAAACTCATTTATTGAACACCAAAAAAACTGAACTCAAAGCTCACTAAAAAACCTTTACTTAATTACATCATCACATCAGACCAGCCTCTTAATGTGAACCCCCAGCTCAATGTTGGTGGTTGTGACTTATGTACACTTACATAAGTCACAACCACCGACATCTCTACACAGGCTCCCCAGAATTCACTAAAACCGGCATTGTGAGCCTGTCTGGATTTCAGACAAGCCACCCAGCTCAGGTCCTATATTCCAAAGTTGGCGGAACAGCAAGTGCCTCTGATTCACCAGCTGTGTGTTGGCATGCTCATGGTCATGTCAGGATGGTAGGGGCATGGTAGCAGAATCCTCCAAATCTTGGTGGGCTAATTTAAGGCAATCTACCAAAATACATTCATGTTCACTTCTCTTATCTATGATACGGGTCTTTTCTCCCTTTTCCAAAACATGGAATGGGCCATCCATCATAAGGGAGCCCAGGAGGATGTGGGCATACATCATGGCAGACAAAAACAAATGAAGTGGTATGTAGGTCAACAGGAACCCAAGAGTACTGTACGCCATGATGGGAGGTAGAAATAGGTGAAAAGGAATTGAATTTACTGAGAAGAGTGGAATGCTGTTGAGAGGCTGACCAGGCAGTTGTGGCGTCAAAAATTGAAATCGCTTGGCATTCATAATGGCTATTTATATACCAACTCTGCCGCAAATGACCGCAGGTCCTTTTCTGGAGCTGCTGTGAGCCCCAGCAGGACCCATGGGAGACAATTATGTCAACACTCATCCATCAGGGAAGCCCGAAGAGCAGCCTTTAAGGAGGGGTGAAACCACTCGCATTGGCCATTGCTCTGCCGGTGATACACAGTGCTGTGATGTAGCCTAACACCAAGGTTCTGGGCCATCACAGCACAGATATGAACTGGGGGCTGTGGTCAGAGGAATATCAGATGGGTTGCCAAACAGAGCAACCCAGGTGCTGATTAATGGCTGAGCCACGTTTGCGGCTGACGTTGATGTTAGATGGATGACCTCTGACCAGTTGGGTGTATGGTCCACCATGGTAAAGAGGTGTGTGAAGCAGCGGTAGGGGAAAGAGGAACAACAAGGTTCACATAGACATGGTCATACCGTCACTCAGAGACCTCAAAAGGTGCCGGTGGTGCCTGGACATGACAGTTAATTTTTTCCCGCTGGCACTCAACACAGACTGCAGTCCAATCTTACATGTCCTTTCTAAAGCTGTGCCACACAAACCAGTTTCACTGAGGCCTTGCAGCTCGAATGCCGGCCATGTATGGAGCCAAAGCCAGTCTGCATCCCGTTTGCAGGCATTATGGGGCGAGGGTGATTGGTTGAGACATCGCACAGGAGAGAAACCCCAGCTTCTCCAAAGTTATTCAGCCTACTGCAGGGTGTGACTGCTGTTCGGTAAGCTGGACCTCTGGGCCAGTAGCTTGGTCGGCTGCCATGCTGCCATAATCAACCCCGATGTGTATGGCCACAACAACTGGCTGAGAGAGGCAATCAGCTCGGGCATTATATTTCCCCTTGGTATGTTGAACATCATTTGTGAACTCTAATATGTAGGCCAGGTGGTGTTACTGCTGTTCAGACCAAGGGTCTGATATTTTGGCCATTGCATGCATGAGGGTTTTGTGGTCAGCAAACACTTAAATGGTGAACCTCTGAAAGAAAATAAAAACAGCGGACTGAGATGCTTGTGGTCAATCTGTCATGACATAGTCATGCTGTAGTTCCTTTCAGGGGAACATAGCTGGTGGTTGAAGAAGGCAAGTGGCTGCCACACACCTCCCACCAAGTGTTCCTACACAGCTCCCACAACATAGACTGAAGCATCGGTAGTAATGGCTGTGGGGCTGTTCAGGAGCTGGTGTGCCAGTAGGGTCATGTTAGAAAGAACTCATTTGGTATCATCAAATGCCCTGGCTATGTCTGCTGGCCAGTCATAGAGTATTGCACTTAGGCACACTCTACAGGGGAAGCATAGGTTCAGCAGCTCGCAAAATGAAGCTGTGATAGAATTCACCATGCCTAAAAACTCCTGTAGTTTTTTAGTAGTGCTGGTCAGTGAGAAATCCATAATAGCAGCTACTTACCTCTGATATGCCCCTTGTGCATACTTCCAAGCACCTTAAAACTATGACCCCTCCTGTTAGCCATTTCAGCCCTGGGAAAAAGCCTCTAGCTGTCCACATGATCAATGCCTCTCATCATCTTATACACCTCTATCAAGTCACTTCTCATGCTCCATTGCTTCAAGGAGAAAAGGCCAAGTTCACTCAACCTATTCTCATAAGGCACACTCTCCAATCTAGGCAACATTCTTTTAAATCGCTTCTGTACTCTCTCTATAGTATCCACACCCTTCCTGTAGTGAGGTGACTGGAAAAGAACGCAGTACTCCAAGTGCTGTCTAACTAAGGTCTTATATAGCTTTAACATTACCTCACAGCTCTTGAACTCAATCCCACAATTGATGAAGGCCATCACACCAAACCCTTTCTTAACAACACTGTCAACTTGCGCAGCAGCTTTGAGTGTCCTATGGACATGGACCCCAAGGTTGCTCAGATTCTCCACACTACCAAAAGTCTTACTATTAATATTATATTCAGTCTTCAAATTTGACCTACCAAAATGAACCACTTCACACTTATTTGGGTTGAGCTCCACCTGACACTTCTCAGCCCAGTTCTGCACCCTATTGATGCCCTGCTGTAACATTTGACAACCCTCCAGGCTATCCACAATACCTTCAATTTTTGTGTCATCAGCAAACTTCGAACCCACCCTTCAACTTCCTCATTCAGGTCATTTATAAAAATCACAAAGACAAGGGGTCTCAGAACAGATCCCTGCAGTACACTATCGTCCATGCAGAAAATGATGATCGAAATAAATATTTTGCATCAGTGTTTACTGTGGAAGACACTAGCAGTATGGTGACAGAAGTGAGTGTAGTTGCTATTACCAAGGAGAAAGTGCTTGGAAAGCTGAAACGTCTGAAGGTAGATAAGCCACCTGGACAAGTTGAATTACAACCCTGTGCTCTGAAAGAGGTAGTCGAGGAGATTGAGGAGACATTGGTAATGGTCTTTCAAGAATCACTAGACTCTGCAATGGTTCTGGAGTACTGGAAAATTTTAAATGTTACTCTACTCTTTAAAAATATTAGGATGATGGAATTGATGGCTTTGTTAGTGAATGATACAAAGATAGGTAGAGGGTCAAGTAGTGTTGAAGAAGCAGGAAGTCTGCAAAAAGGATTAGAGAGATTGGTAGAATAGGCAAAGAAGTGGCCAATGGACTATAGTTCAGGGAAGTGTATGGCCATGCACTTTGGTAGAAGGAATAAAGACGTAGGTTATTTTCTAAACAGGGAGAAAATACAAAAATTAGAGGTGCAAAGGGACTTTGGAGTCCTTGTGCAGGATTCCATAAAGTTTGACTTGCAGGTTGAGTCAGTGGTAAGGAAGGCAAATGCAATGTTAGCATTCATTTCAAGATGACTAGAATATAAGAGCAAGGATGTAATTCTGAGAGTTTTATAAGGCAATGGTTAGATTTCACTTGGAGTATTGTCACCAGTTTTGGGCCCCTTATCTAAGAGAAGATGTGATGCCATTGGAAAGGGTTTAGAAGAGGTTCATGAGAATAATTCAGGAATGAAAAGGTTAACATATCAAGAGCGCTTGATGGCTTTCGACCTGTATTCATTGGAGTTTAGAAGAATGGGGGGTGGGGAATTTCATTAAAACCTTTCGAATATTGAGAATGTGGAGAGAATGATTCCTATAGTGAGTGAGTCTAGGACTAGAGGACACAGCCTCAGAATAGAGGGACATCCATTTAGATCAGAGATGGAGGAATTTCTTCAGCCAAATGGTGGTGAATCTATGAAATTCACTGCCATGGACAGCTGTGCAGGCCAAGTCATTGGGTATATTTAAAGCAAAGATTGATAGATTCTTGATTAATCAAGGCATTTTTGATTTGGTGGGGGGGAAGGGAGACTGAGGATGAGAGGAATAATAAATCATCCATGATGGAATGACAGAGCTTATGTGCTAAACATGCTTTAATACAATTTAAAATTGTACATAGAGCTCATATGTCTAAAATAAACTTGCTCGATTCTATTCTCATATTAACCCTCAATGTGACAGATGTCATTCAGATGCGGCTTCATTGACCCACATGTTTTGGTCATGTCCCACTTTACATAACTATTGGAAGGACATATTTGCTACCATTTCCTTAATTTGGAATATCGATTTACAACCTCATTTTATTACTGCAATTTTTGGTATACCAAATGAGGATGATAATCAGTTTTCCCCTTCAATTAGACGAATGATTGCTTTTGTAACAATAATGGCCAGAAGGTCTATATTACAAAATTGGAAAGAAGTAAATCCTCCTACCACGTTCCAGTGGTTCTCTCAAACTATTTCTTTTCTAAGCTTGGAAAAAATTAGAAGCACTACTTTTGACTCATCAATTAAATTTGAAGAAACTTGGGGACTGTTCATTCGACATTTTCATATGAATTAATTTGGCCTCTTCCAGACCTTCTCTTTACTTATTCTTGTTCAGGTATGGAGTTCCGGAGTTTTTGGCACTATCATATACATATAAACTGTTATTATTGCCCATGTTAGTTTAGTTTAGTATTTTTTTTATATTTTTTGCCTGTATTTTTATAATTTTTTTCTTTTTCTTTTGATGATTATTTTTATTTTTTTCATATAATTATTATAGACTTGATTGATAATGTACTATGTTTTTCTATTGATATTTTAATAGGATATTGTTATCCTACTATTAATTCAATTTCAAGTCTTATGCATTTATAACCTATTTATTATTATATTATGTTTTTTTTATATATATGAAATTCAATAAAAAGATTGAAAAAGAAAGAAAGAATGACAGAGCAAACTCAATGGGCCAAATAACCAAATTCTTCTCCTATGTCTTATGGTTTTCTAAATGCTCCTGTGCCAAGCTCTATCACCATTGGCGGGGCTGCAGAGTTTTCATTCCAACCTGGAATCAGTTAGCTCATCAACCATCCATTGTCACTGAACGGTCCCTGGATTCCTCATTCCAGTTATTTCCTTTTCCCTGTGTTCTGTTGGGTGCCTTGATTAAGGCACCCGATCCTCATTTTGTACCGGCAACATAAAAGGGCTTTGGGTTACAGCTACTCCGTGCTGGACCATCATCAGAAGTTTGTAACCAAGTCACCGGAAGCCAGTCATCTCAGCAAGGCAGCTATGCTTGCTCCGGGGCCGCCGAGAATCATGGACTCTAGTTGCTTCAGTGTCGTGGCCGCTTAGTGAATTCAGTCATTTTTGTGTCCAGCTGGGGTGCTGACCATTTTGCCGCTACTCCAAGTAAGATATGAATTCTGTCATTTTTATGGCCGGCTGAGACTGGATCGAGTTGGGAGCCTGCCGTGCACAGTTCCTCGGTCAAGTCGAGAGCCTGTCGTCGGCAGTTCCTGAGTCAAGTAGAGAGCCTGCTGTCCTAGTCCTTCCAGCTGAGTGGGTCTGGCCATTGGCCACTACTGCGAGTTGGGTAGTCTGTCTCCTCATTGTCCAAGTCCTCCAAGTCCAGGCTCGTGGTCCGTGCTCCAGTTCCAGGTTCTGTGTTCCAGTTCCAGGTTTCGTGTTCCAATTCTAGACCAAGTCCAAGTCAAGATCCAAGTTTCGAGTCAAGTTCTGAGTCCGTGTCAAGTCCAAGTCCAAGTCAAGTCCGAGTCCAAGTCCTAGTCCTGGTTTTATTGGTTTGTTATCCAACATTTACGTCCAGGTTGACATTTTTGTCCTCGCTCCCTGGCTTTCCTAGTAATTATCAATAAACACTGTTCTGTTTATACTACCTCTGTGTTTGTGTCCTGCACTTGGGTCTGCTCTCAATGCCCCTTTGTAACATCCACTTCCGTCATTCAGCACCATTGTTGTCCTGTGTTGTAATTTTACCGGTTAGGCAGCCAGTTGGTATTCCTAATATTGCTCTGCATGCTTTACTACACCTCACAGAGTGATCATAAAGATAAGGTGTAATACCTCATGAAGCTAATGGACCATGATGAAGTAAAATTCTGTGCTACCAATAGCACCACATGAAAGTCCAAGTTTAAGCTTCCAGAGATGTTCTGAATCTTCTCCAAATCAGTTTCATCATGATGCCATTCAACTTGATGAAAGAGCATGTTCTTTGGGAAGATGAGATCTCCACAAGGAGACCATAATTCATACCAATGCTTCCATGGACAAATGGATCTCCTACAGGAAGACTGCTGAGACTAGTTGTACATTTACCTCTCCATTTGGTTTGTTAATCACCTGCTACAATCCTTCAGAAATCAGACACCCTGACAATGCCACAAATGCCAGAAATTACATTTCCGAAACCTTGCTGTCTTTAGTACCTTTTCCCAAGTGTTGTTTGATATGCAGGAGTACTGGTTCATGTGGGAGGTGGCAGAATGTAATCATCAGGAAGGAGGCTTAGCTTTTAATTATTTTCAAATAATTATGTGGGTGATGCTGGCATGGATACATTCATTGTGCATCTCTACCTGTCCCATAACTGAGTGGCCTGTTTGCTCGCCTCAAAGGACAGCTAATGTCATCTCCACACTGGTGGGTGCAGAACCTCATAAAAACCCAGGCCAAGTATGGATTTCCTTCTCTGAATGATATCTAGAAAACATATGTTTTGAATGACAATCAAAATGGTTACCATTACAAACTTGAGCTTTTCATTCCAAAGTACAGTATTAAAATATTTGCATTTACTGTATGTTCTTGGACTTCATCAAAGTCAAAGTTAAAAGTATCAAAGTATATATAGTATGTTACCATATACATACCCTGAGAATTGTTTTCTTGTGGACAGTCATAGTAGAAGAAAGAAATACAAGAGAATCAATGAGAAACTACACCCAAAGACTGACCAAAATCAATGCGCAAAAGGAGATTAACTGTGCAAATACATCACAACTCATAATAAATAAGAAAGTGAACAAGTAATACCATGAGCACAAGCTGTAGAGTCCTGAGAGTGAGTCAGCAGGTAATGGAATCAGTTTAGTTTTGAGGTGAGTGATGTTATCCACGCTGATTTCCTGATGGCTGAAGGATAATAACTGTTCCTGAACCTGGGGTGAGTCCTAAGGGCTCCTGGATATCCTTCTTGATAGCAGCAGTGAGAGGAGAGCATAGCCTGGTTGGTGGAGGGTCCTTGGCAATGTACAATATGCTTCTTTCTTGGGGCAGTGCTCCTTGTAGATCTGCTCAATGGTGGGGATGGCTTTTCCTGTGATGGACTTTTTGTAGGTCTTGCTGATCTTGGGCTTTGGTGTTTTCACACCAGGTACTGGTCCAGATACACTGTCACCGATAAGAGCTACCAACACGTTGTCGTTTTGGAAGTAAAGCCCATTTTCATAGCGAGGACACTTCCATCATGTTGGGTAGCATAACCGGGGTGTGAATGCATATCCCCATACCTACAGTGCAGGCTTCTGAAAGCTATGCTTCTATGGTTGATTCCATAACACAGTTTTCTGTGTTGAGAAGCTCCCTCACTTTATGTTACTGCACCGTTACCTCGAGTGGTTTTTCATGATGGGGAGCTACTGAGCCAGGGAGCTGAGCAAGGAATCATGCCACAAAACAACTAATTTCACAACATACCCCAGTGATTTTAAACATGTTTATGATTCTGAGATCTGAAATTTTGGGTGGGTAGGGAGTGAGATTCTCTGAGCATGTTGTCTGAACAGGCTGTTGGACTGCTCTCCCATGTTTTGGACAAGTCCCCAGACCTTTTTTTCTCTGAAAGACTTGACCGGAATGGGCAAACAGACATGTGTGTAAATGGTTTGGGACTTTGTATAGGAGACATATTTACAATGTTTACAGATAATTGCACATTCTTCAGCCAACATGATCCCTGTGCCAAAAAACTCTACACCTTCAGAACTGAATGACGACTGCCCATTGGCACTAACACCAATCATCATGAAGTACTTTGAACATTTGGTAGTGGCACATATCAGAAACTCCATTCCTGCCACATTGGACTGTTCTGTGACAGATGCCATGGTAGTGTGAACAGTGTAGAGCAATGGGCATTTGTCATGCACCTGGCCCTGACACACAGTAAACAAAGGCACTTATGTCAGAATGTTGTTTCTGGAGTTCATTTCAATGTTCTACATGATTGTCCCACAGACCTCGGTGAACAAACTCCTACTCCTCAGTCTAAATACCCCACTGTGCAACTTCCTAGCCAACAGATCTCAGATGGTCAGAATCTTAACTGCTCCAATCTCCCCAGCATCCTGAGATCCTGAGGAACAGTGCCCTCCAGGGTTGTATGTTGAGCACATTGCTCGACACTGCTCACACATGACAGCGCTGAAAAACACCCGAATAATCACATTGTCAAGTTCGCTGCTGACACCACAATGGTGAGGCTCATCACCAATAATGATGAGGCAGCCTAAAGAAGAGAAGTGGAAGAGTTCAAGGCCTGGTGCTAGGCAAATAACCTCCTCCTAATGTCAACAAGACAAACAAGATGGTTATTGACTTCAGGAGAACTTTGCACCAGTCACTCCCCTCTTTATATCGGCGGCACAACAGTGGAAGCTGTGAGCAGCTTCAAACCCCCTGGGAGTGCACGTCTCGCACAACCTCTCATGGTCCCAGAACACCTTCTAAACAATCAGGAAAGCTCACCAATGTCTCTACTTTCTGAAGAGAGCTAGACTTTGACCATCAATATTCACAGCATTCTACAGATATGCAGTAAAGAGCATTCTAACAAGCTGTATTTCTGCATGGTATGGAAATAGCATTTTGGGGAATAGGAAGGCTCGTCAGTACTGCCCAATGCACCACTGGCACTAGCCTACCCACCATACGGTGCTGGAAGAGAGTCAGTAACATTATGAAGGTTCTTACCCACCATGCTCATGGACTGTTTGTCCCTCACCCATCAGATAGGAGGTTATGTTTAATCCACAGCAGGGGATCAGACTCAAAAACAGTGACTTTCCCCAAGCAATAGGGCTGATTAACACCTCCACCCTCTAATTCACCCCTCCACACCCCCAACACCACAATTCTATCATTTCCTGTCAGTCACATTGTGTACAAACACCCCTGTGCCTAGTGTCAATTTATGCATATACGATCAATCTATGTGTATAAACTATTTTGCATATCTATACTTATTGTATTTTTTATTATTGTGTTCTTTACCTTACATGTTTTTTTTTTGTTTCAATCTCCTTTACATTTGAGTTCTGGAAATGACTCTGTCTGTCTGTCATTAAACAATCTTGAATCTTGAATCTGGATGCAAGATTTTGGAAGTGCAAGATGAGGAACAATTAGACATGGAAGTAGTGGATACCTGAATCAGAAATTCACTAAGTTGCTCCACTACTCTGACTGACACAGGACCCATTGCTTAGTTCCACTCCCATCCCTCCTACCTCTGCTTATTAGTTCATTCCAGGCTATTCATGTTCCCTGAGACCATTTTCCCGCATCATCAACACAAAAATAAATAATTTAACTGAAGTGCAATCTTTTCCGAAAGCCCCAAGCATTATGTCTCTTAATTATAAATTAAAGAAAGGAAACTGATGGAATTAAGTAAGATTTTTTATCCCAGTATCTGCTCTGTATTCCAGTCACAGTAATTCCATCTGAAACTTTAAAAACACCAGCAAAAAGAGAAACAAAGCTAACATTTCAGATGAGAGCGACATTTGATAATGAATCTCCTTAATTCCAGCGTGTACAAGCCCAGTCTCTCTAACCTCTCTGCGTAAGACAGTCCAGACATCCCAGGAATTAGCCTCGTGAATTTACGCTGCACTTCCTCTACAGCCAGGATGTCCTTCCTTAACCCTGGAGACCAAAACTGTACACAATACTCCAGGTGTGGTCTCACCAGGGCTCTGTACAAATGCAAGAGGATTTCCTTGCTCTTGTACTCAATTCCCTTTGTAATAAAGGCCAACATTCCATTAGCCTTCTTTACTGCCTGCTGCACTTGCTCATTCACCTTCAGTGACTGATGAACAAGGACTCCTAGATCTCTTTGTAGTTCTCCCTTACCTAAATCTACACTGTTCAGATAATAATCTGCCTTCCTGTTCTTACTCCCAAAGTGGATAACCTCACACTTATTCACATTAAACGTCATCTGCCCACTCACCCAGCCTATCCAAGTCACCCTGAATTCTCCTAACATCCTCATCACATGTCACACTGCCACCCAGCTAAGCATCATCAGCAAATTTGTTGATGTTATTGTCAATGCCTTCATCTAAATCGTTGACATAAATTGTAAACAGCTGTGGTCCCAATACCGAGCCCTGTGGCACCCCACTAGTCACCACCTGCCATTCCGAGAAACACCCATTCACCGCTACCCTTTGCTTTCTATCTGCCAACCAGTTTTCTATCCATGTCAATGTCTTCCCCCCAATGCCATGAGCTTTGATTTTACCCACCAATCTCCTATGTGGAACCTTATCAAATGCCTTCTGAAAATCGAGTTACACTACATCCACTGGATCTCCCCCCTCTAACTTCCTGGTTACATCCTCGAAAAACTCCAACAGATTAGTCAAGCATGATTTGCCCTTAGTAAATCCATGCTGGCTCGGCCCAATCCTATCACTGCTATCTAGATATGCCACTTTCCCACCACCGATGTCAGGCTGACAGGTCGATAGTTCTCTGTTTTCTCCCTCCCTCCTTTCTTAAAAAGTGGGATAACATTAGCCATTCTCCAATCCTCAGGAACTGATCCTGAATCTAAGGAACATTGGAAAATGATTACCAATGCATCCATAATTTCCAGGGCCACCTCCTTTAGTACCCTAGGATGCAAACCATCTGGACCTGGGGATTTGTCATCAGTCTCATCAGTCTACACATCACTGTTTCCTTCCTAATGTCAATCTGTTTCATTTCCTCTGTTACCCTTTGTCCTTGGCCCATCCATACATCTGGGAGATTGCTTGTGTCTTCCTTAGTGAAAACAGATCTAAAGTACTCATTAAATTCTTCTGCCATTTCTCTGTTTCCCATAACAATTTCACCCAATTCATTCTTCAAGGGCCCAACATTGTTCTTAACTATCTTCTTTCTCTTCACATACCTAAAAAAGCTTTTGCTATCTTCCTTTATATTCCTGGCTAGCTTGAGTTCGTACCTCATTTTTTCTCCCAGTATTGCCTTTTTAGTTAAGTTCTGTTGTTCCTTAAAAACTTCCCAATCATCTGTCCTCCCACTCACCTTAGCTCTGTCATACTTCCTTTTTTTAATGCTATGCAATCTCTGACTTCCTTTGTCAACCACTGTGGCCCCTTTCCCCCCTTTGAATCCTTCCTTGTCCGGGGGATGAACTGATTTTGCACCTTGTGCATTATTCCCAAGAATACCTGCCATTGCTGTTCTACTGTCTTTTCTGCTAGGATATCCGTCCAGTCAACTTTGGCCAGCTCCTCCCTCATGGCTCCATAGTTTCCCCTGTTCAACTGCAACACTGACACCTCCAATCTGCCCTTATCCTTCTCAAATTGCAGATAAAAACTTATCATATTATGATCACTACCTCCTAATGGCTCCTTTACTGCAAGATCGCTTATCAAATCCTGTTCATTTCATAACACTAAATCCAGAATAGTCTTGTCCCTGGTCAGCTCTCGTACAAGCTGTTCCAAGAATGCATCCCATAGGCCGGGGGTCGGCAACCTGCGGCTCCCGAGCCATTTGTGGCTCTTTCACCTCTGTGCTGCGGCTCCCTGTGGCTTTGGGAAATAATTGGTCAGTATTTAATTAAAATGTATTTTATGTTAGTTTGTTAGCTTTTGAAATGTAATTCTAAATTTGAAGATTATGGTGATCTTGTACAATCTAAGTGTGGCGACACATTTCCTCACAATTAGCCAGCATTCCGGCTAAGGGAGATAGCCTACGGGGGTTTGTGAGTACGCGTCTTTTGCAGCATCTGCGTCCATGGGGGCTGGGTTGAGGGAGGCTTAAAAGCAAGGCTGTTTAGTTCGAATAAAGTTACCTTTGACTGCAGTCTTTATTTTAGCGCTGCGTGTAGCGCTACACCGCTACAACGTGTTTTTTATCGCTATTAATATACATCACCACTGCCAATGCCTGACACCCACCAGTGCGCGCTTTCTTTTAATTCTTCGATCCAAGGTAGGCTACCTATGTAGTAACCTTCAACCCAATGTCTTTTTTTCGGAGTTCAAAATGTTTTTGTTGCATGCAGAAATGTAATTTCGTTTTCTCTGCAGGAGTTCATCAATTTCAAAAATGCAACACATTATAGTTTGTTTATACATAGCATAAAGGCAAAAAAACCCCGTTGTATGCAGTGTTATTTCATTTTGTGGCTCCCAGTGTTTTCTTTTCTGTGGGAAATGGGTCCATATTGGCTCTTTTAGTGGTAAACGTTGCCGACCCCTGCCATAGGCACTCTACAAACTCCCTATCCTGGGGTCCAGCACCAACCTGATTCTCCCAGTTCACCTGCATGTTGAAATCCCCCATAACTACTGTGACATTATCTTTGCCACATGCCAATGTTAACTCCCTATTCAACTTGCACCCAATATCCATGCTACTGTTTGGTGGCCTGTGGACAACACCCATTTGGGTCCTTTTGCCCTTACTGTTCCTCAATTCTATCCACACAGACTCTACTTCTCCTGACCCTATGTCCCCCCCTTGCAAAGGACTGAATCTCATTCCTCACCAACAGGGCCACCCCACCCCCTCTGCCCACATTTCTGTCCCTACGATAGCACGTATACCCTTGTACATTCATTTCCCAGGTCTGATCTCCCTGCAGCCATGTCTCCGTTATCTCAAGAACATCATAGTTACCCATTCGCACCTGAGCTTCAAGCTCATCCGCCTTATTTCTGGCATTTTGTGCATTCAGATATAGAATTTTTAGCCCATTTCTCCTCTCTCTCTTTGAATCGCTGCCTATTGTGCTTAACCCAGCTCCCCGAACTCCCATCAGGTTATACACCCCTAGAATTTTGTTGTCCTTCCTAAATTTACTTATTCTTTCTGCACATTTAACTCCATGTTCCGTCAGACCATCCCTCTGCATGTGTCCTCCTTATCACTTGTTCTGCCTCACCTTTCCCTACTACACACTTAATATTCCGGAACCGTGCAGTCCCCACCTGTCCTTTATTCTTCCTCTCGCTATCCTCTCTCACATTCTGGATCCCCGCCCCCTGCAAATTTAGTTTAAAACCCCCCCCCAAGAAGCACTAGCAAACTCTTGTTGTTTTAAATGTGGCAGAGAGGGAAGGATTAAAGAAGGAGGGATGGTGTTACTAATCAGGGAAAATGTCACAGCATTGCTCAGTCTGGACAGATCAGAGTGAGATGTTATGGGTGGAACTGAGAAATACAGTAAGAAAAGTTTGATCATACCAATGGGGTGAGACTACAGACCACCAAGCAGTCCAGGGGATTGAGAGGAACAAATTTGCAGAGAGATTGCAGACTGTTGCAAGAAACATATAGTTGTTTTAGTAGGTGATTTTAACTTGACACATACTGACTGGAGCTCCCATACTGTAAAAGGACTAGATGGGATCAAGTTTGTCAAATGGGTTCAGGAAGATATCTTAATAAATACATAGAAGTCCCAATCACAGAACATGCGATACTTGATCTGCTATTATGAAATGAGAACAGCAGGTGACAGAAGTTTGTGCAGGAGAACACTTTGCATCTAGTGATCACAATGCCATTAGTTTCAAAGTAAATATGCAAACAAATAAGCCTCAGCTGTGGGTTGAGATTTTCAATTGGATGAAGCCCACTTTTGGTGGCATCAGAAAGTTGCTGGTAAGTGTGGACTGAGACAGACACAAAATGCTAGAGGAACTAGCATTTAGAGCAGGCTAAAAACCTTTGGCAGGACTGGACAAAAGAGTTGAGGATTACATTTAAAATGTAGGGGGAGGAGAGAGAGAAACAGCAAGTGACAGGTGAAACCTGAAGGAGGAGGGATGAAGTAAAGATCTGGGAAATTGATTGGTGAAAAAGACAGAAGTCCATGGAAGAAAGAAAAAGGGGAGAAGGAGCACTGGAAGGACCTGATGGGGAGGCAAGGAGATAAGCTGAGGGAAGAAAAAGGGGATGGGGAATGATGAAGAGAGGGCATCAGCGGAACTTTGAGAAATCGATGTTCATGCCATCAGGTTGGGGGCTAACCAAATGGAATATAAGTTGTTGTTCCTCCAACGTGAGTGAGGCTTCATCACGACAGTGGAGGAGGACATGGATGGACATATCCAGAATGCGGACACCCTGTAAATGATTGGCGAAGCTGTCTCCAGAAGTTGGAGGCAAAGTGGATGAAATCAATGAGCTCAGCGTGGGTACAGGAACTTCTACCCTGCCCTCAAATCCACCTGGTCCACTTCCGACACCTCGCTTCCCTTTCTCAATCTCACTATCTCTATCTCTGGAGAGAGCTTATCCACCGATGTCTATTACAAACCCATGGACTCTCACAGCTACCTGGACTACACATCGTCCAACCCTACTACTTGTAAAAACATCATCCCCTTTTCACAATTCCTCCGTCTCCGCTGCATCTGTTCTCAGGATGAGGCCTTTGAATCTAGAACAAATGTGATGTCCTCCTCTTTCAAAGAGATGGGCTTCCCTTCCTCCACCATCAATGCTGCCCTCAACCGCATTTCTCACACATCTGTTCATACCCCATTCTCCTGCCACCCTACCAGGGATAGGGTTTCCCTTGTCCTAACCTAGCACCCCACCAGCCTCCACATCCAACACATAGTTCTCCAAAACTTTTGCCACCTCCAACAGGATCCCACACTAAGCCCATCTTTTCCTCTGTCCCCAACCCCCCCCCCCACGCTTTCTGCTTTCTGCAGGGATTGCTCCCCACATGACTCCCTTGTCATTCATCGCTCCCCACTGATCTCCCTTCTGGCACTTATCCTTGCATGCGAAGCAAGTGCTACACCTGCCCCTACTCCTCTCCCTCACTATGTCTCAGGGCCCTAAGCTTTCCTTCTGTGAGTCTGTTGAGGTCATTTGCTGTGTTTGCTGCTCGCGGTGTGGCCTCCTGTATATCAGTGAGACCCCACATAGATTGGGAGATTGCTTTGCTGAGCATCTACGCTCCATCCACCAGCAAAAAGTGGGATTTCCCAGTGGCCACACATTTTAATTCCACTTCCCATTCCCATTCCGATATGTCCGTCCATGGCCTCCTCCACTGTTACGATGAGGCCACACTTAGGTTGGAGGAACAACACCTTATATTCCGTTTGGTTAGCCTTCAACCTGATGGCATGAACATCAAATTCTCAGACTTCCAGGAATGCCTTCTACACCACCCCCTTCACCATTTCCCATCCCCTTTTCCCTCTTTCACCTGATCTCCTTGCTGGCCCATCATCTCCCCCTGGTGCTCCACCACCCCCCTTCTCTTTCTTCCATGGCCTTCTGTCTCTTTCACCAATCAACTTCCCAATTCTTTACTTCATCCCTCCCCCTCCAAGTTTCACCTATCACCTGGTGTTTCTCTCTTCCCTCCACCCACCTTTTAAATCTACTCCTCAGTTTTTTCTTTCCCCCAGTCCTGCCGATGGGTTTCAGCTGGAAATGTTGACTGTACTTTTTTCCATAGATGCTGCCTGACCTGCTGAGTTCCTCCAGCGTTTTGTGTGTGTTGCTCTGATTTCCAGTATCTGCAGATTTTCTCTTGTTTATGGATTGGGACAGGCTGTTTCCTGGTAGAAGTGTGCTTGGTAAGTGAGGGGCCTTCGAAAGTGAAATTCTGAGAGAACAAAGCTTGTATGTGTCTATTAGAATAAAAGGCAAAGATAACATGTTTATGGAACCTTGCATGAAGCTGCAGTAGCAGACAAGGTGAGGGAGAATCCCAAGGGATTCTATGGATATGTTAAGAACAAAAGGATTGCAAGGGACAAAATTGATCCTCTGGAAGATCAGAATGGTAACCTGAGTGTAGAGTCAAAAGAGATGGGGGAGATCTTAAATAAACTGTTTGTATCTGTGTTTACTCAGGAGACAGACAGAGTCAATAGAAGTGGGGGAAAGTAGCATTAACATCATGGACCCTATACCAATTACAGAGGAGGAATTGTTTGCTGCTCTGAGGAAAATTAAAGTGAATAAATCCCCAGGGCCTGACTAGGTGTTCCCATAGAACAGAAGGAGGCAAGTGCAGGAATTGTTGGGGACCCGAGCATAGATATTTAAATCATCTTTAGCGACAGATGAGATACTGAAGGATTGGAGGACAGCCAATGTTGTTCCAGTGTATAAGAAAGGCTCTAAAAATGAAACAGGAAGTTACAGGCCATTGAGCCTGACATCAGTTGTGGGAAAGTTATCAGAAGGTATTCTAAGGGGCCAGATATATGAGTATTTGGATAGACATGGACTGGTTAGGGATAGTCAGCATTGTAGGTCATTTCTAAGCAATCTTATAGAGTTTTTTGAGGAAGTTACCAGAGAAGCCAGAGAGATCATTGTAGATCATTGTCTCTCTGACTGGAGGCCTGTGACTAGTTGAATGCTGCAGGGATCAGTGCTAAGTCCATTGTTGTTTGTTATTTATATCAACGACCATGATGATAATGTGGTTAACTGGATCAGCAGATTAGCGGATGACACCAAGATTGGGGTTATAATGGACAGCAAGGAAGGCTATTGTGGCTTGCAGTGGGATCTAGGCTGTAAAATGACAGAGGAAATTTAATGCAGACAAGTGCAAGGTGCTGCACTTCGGTAGGACCAACCAGGGCAGGGCACTGAGGAGCGTGGTAGAACAAAGGGATTTGGGAATATTGGTCCATAATTCATTGAAAGTAGCATCGCACATAGATAAGGTTGTAAAGAAAGCGTCTGGCATGTTTGCCTTCATGAATCAAAGTTTTGACAACAGGAGATGAGATGTTATCTTCAAGTTGTATAAGATATTAATGAGGCCTAATTTGGTATTGTGTGCAGCTTTGATCATCTACCTATAGGCAAGATGAAAGAGTAGAGAGAAAATTTACAAGTATTTTGCTGGGTCTGGAGGACCTGAAATATAAGGAATGATTGAATAGGTTAGGACTTTATTCCTTGGAATGTAAAAGATTGAGAGGAGATTTCTTAGAGATACAAAATTATGAATAGTATAGATAGGGTAAATGCAAGCAGGCTTTTTTCCACTGAGGCTGTGTTGGACTACCATTAGAAGTCATGGGTCAATGAAGAAAGGTGAAAAGTTGATTGGGAACATGAGGGAAACTTCTTCACTCAGAGGGTTGTGAGAGTGTGGAAAAAACTGCCCGCACAAGTGGTAGAAGCAAGCTCAAATTCATTGTTTTTTTAGAAAGATTTGGATTAGTACATGCATTGTAGGAGTATGGTCCTACTTCAGGTTGATGGAAGTAGGTTACTTAAATGGTTCTGCACAGACTAGATGGGCCAAAGGGCCTGTTTCTGCACTGTACTTTTCAATGACTATGACTGTATATCACCATAAACTAACTTAAGATTCATTTGCTTCTAGGCATTTACTATAGTACAGCAAAATACAATTGTAGGCTTTTCCATTCTTGTAGGTGTTTCCATACCAGGCTATAATGCAATCAGTCAGGATATTCTGCACTGTGCATCTACAGAAGTCTGTCAAAGTTTTAGATGACAGGTTGAATCTGTGCAGACCTCTAAGATAGTGGAGGCACTGTTGCAATGGCACTTATGTGCTGATCCCATAACTGACCTGCTGATGAATGCTGAACTGTAGTCAATGAAGAGCATCTTGGCATCCAGATGTTCCAAAGTTGTGTGAAGAGCTAATGAAGTGGCATCTGCTGTTGACCTGTTGAGCTGGTAGGCAAATTGAAGTGGATGTGACTATCTCCTCTGGCAGGAGTTGATATGTTTCAACACTGTGGCACCAGGACAGGTCCTTTGGCCAACAATATCTGTGTCAAACTCAATGCTGAATTTAACCAAATCTCTTCTGCCTGCACATGATCCATATCCTTCATTTCCAGAATATTTATGTGTCTGTTCAACAGCCACTGAAACGTCAGTATGCTATCTGTTACTCCTAGTATCCATCATAGGTACCTTCTACCCTTCTTTAAACATTCTCCCTCCCTAAATGGATGCAACATTTCTGGGGTAGTACAAAGAAGATACAAAGCAAAAACATACAGTCTCATACTCAGATTAGAGGTAACAAAAATTCCAGCAATAAGAATTAATGTATGAAACATCCAGATTTAAATGACGTGATACCTGCTACTCAAAACTAAGAAGCTGCTAGAAAAATACTGAAGCAACTCTACCATAATTGCTGGAAAATTCACTAAGCAATTACATATGTATAGGTGAATATATAAAAATACAAGCCAGCATAAGAAAATCAAATTACAAGAAAAATACAATTCTATACCCAAATCCAACAACAACAAATATCAGGCTCCAGGGAGGAGGTCAACATCGGTGATTCTACAACTTACAGATCCATTTTCAAAGATTCTCTACAATTCATGTTCTCAGTATTTTATTTATTTGCACAATTTGTCTTCTTTTGCACATTGGTTGTTGATGAGTTTTGTTTATGTATAAAGTTTCATATATTCAATTGTACTTCCTTATTTTATTATAAATCTCATCAAGAAAATGTATCTCAATGTAGTGCATTGTACATGGTAACAGATATGTACTTTGAGAATAAATTTCACTTTGTACTTTGAAGTTCCTAATGTTGAGATTTTCACCTCTGTTACGCACCAATAGACATCTGGAATTTGATTGCCAATTGACACAGACTGAAAAAGGGCATCACAGTGCTGCAGATAGCACAGCTGCTACGTCTCAGCTCCAGGAACCTGGATCAATCCTGACCTTCGGTACCACTTGTGTCAAACCTGTCGGTTCTTTCCATGACTCCATATGTACACTTTCTCCCAGCGTTTTGCTTTGCCCAAGGATGTTCAGGTTGGGAGATTATTTGAACTCTGTAAGATCGTTCCTGGTGTGTGAGTGTTAGATCTAACAGCAACGTGTCCAGAACAGGTTCTAAGGAAACACGGTCACAAGTGACTCCACAGATGCTGGAAATGTGAGCAACACACACAAGGTGCTGGAGGAACTTAGCAAGTCAGGCAGCATCAACAGAGGGGAATCAATAGTGAATGCTTTGGGCCAGAACCCTTCATTGGGATGAAATATTGTGATGAATGGAAAAACTTACAAAAAGTAGTGGGTCAGTCCAGTCACAGAAAACCCCCCCTCCACCATTGAGTATGTCTACAAGGAGTACTGCCAGACGAAAGCAACATCCATCATCAAGGGCCCTCACCATCCAGGTGATGCTCTGTTCTCGCTGCTGCCATGGTGCAAGAGGTGCAGGAGTCTTAGGCCCCATGCCAGCAGGTTCAGGAACAGCTACTGCCCTTCCACCAAGCGTCTCCTGAACTTCACTCAACTCTGAAATATTCAAGTACTCTACAACTTATGTTCCCACTATTATTTATTTACTTTTTTTTGTATTTGCACATTTTTTTTCTTTTGCTCATCACTTGGTTGTCAATCTTCTTGTGTTTTTTATTATTTCTATTGTATTTTTGTTCTACTTGAATGCCTGCAAGAAAGTGAGACTCAGGGTAGTAGATGATGACATTATATACTTTGATAATAAACTTACTTCCAACTTTATTTATTCTGTCTATAGATGCTGCCTCACTTGCTGAATTCCTCCAATGTAAATTACATAGAAAAACCATGGGGAAATGGCAATATTCCATCAGCCAGCATGGATTCCAGGGGCCGAATGGCCGAAGACACAAAGAAATATGGAAAAGAAATAAACTTTGAAATCCAAGTTCTGGACTAGTACAGTGTCTGTTTCTATCTAAATGTAAATTTATTAAAATTTAGGACATGCGTGTATTTTTTTTCCACTCCTGGTCATCTAACAGATACATCAGAGACCGTAGACAACACCATCCCACCGCTTTTCCTTAGCGATGAACAGTTCTATAAACTCCGAAGATGTTGAGAAATTATTGAAAATGTGACTTTGGAAGCTTACAGAAAACTCCGCCTTTCTTTCTTTGAACCTAGTACTCAATGATGCGTGCGGAGATTTTTTTGTCTCCGGCTCCAAAGTTCACACCCCCGCTCAGCAAGGGGGCTCGGGGGTGGGGGGGGGGGGTGTTTAAGGGGCAGCGCAAGTTGCTGAAAGATTAGACAACTTTTCCTTTGCCCTAAACGAAACATATTTCTCTGCGCTATCACTCGAAAACGTTTCCCTGTCGAACGTTCGTGTTATTTTAACGAGTTCGTGGTCATAAAGTGGTCCACGCTTTCTGCGTGCTTGGCACTGGGATGTTGCGATTACAGTCGGCATTGCAAAATGACAATAAAATGTCACCAGTAAGTTATGCAGAAGATGACTTGGTAGATAGTGGTGACGTCTGCGGCGGAGTATAAATAGAGGAAACGGACCCCAGTGTTGCCACAAGTTACAGCTGAACATCATGCAGCCGCTCTCTTCCTTTGGCTGTTTCCTGTGCCTTCTGGCCTTCGTGTCTGCATGCTACATCAAGAACTGTCCCAGAGGAGGCAAGAGATCTAGCCTCAGCACAGATATCAGGCAGGTAAGGTACCATCTCCTCTCAGCCTTTTGTCTCCCACCGTTCTGCTTCTGTATTTTAGTTTAACAAGTCACCCAGTGGCGCTTTCGAATCTGAACTTTGTCCAAGTTGTTCCCAGGTGTGTGAATGCGCCTGGCAAGTGCCGAGCTCTGGAACAGTTTGTTGCCAGGAGGGATATGACACCTAACATATATTTCCATTTTTCTGAGGAAAAGCCTATTTTAATGTCTGCTTTTCAAAGGTAAAGTTTTTAATTTTTCACTCATACAGATTGAAAAAAAAAATAATGTGGAGGGTCAGGGGCTGGAGATGGATCACCCCAGTGGGAGGAATCGTAACAATAGGGACTCGAGCTGATCAGCTTTACCCTGAGGATTTTAATGAGAATTTTGGGGTGAGGGAACTGAACCTGGACTATCACACTGGTCCACTCCTCCACCTTCACCAACCACTCTCCTTATTGTGTGGCACTTTCTGCATGCAACATGATGATATACAGAATGTTTCCTTTCACCTCTCCCCATCATGCAGGGATCCAAACAGTCCATTAAGGAGAAGCAGCTGTTCACTTGCTCTTCTTCAGAATCAAGTTTAACATCACCGGCATATGTTGTGAAATTTGTTGTCTTTGCAGCAGTAAATCAATGCAATACAGAATAATAGAAAAATGTGAATTAGAGTAAGTGTATATATATATTAAATATTTAAATAAATAGTACAAAATAGGAAAAAAAAGTGGGGAGGTAGTACCCAAAGGTTGAATGTCCATTTAGAAATCAGGTGACAGAGAGGAAGAAGCTGCTCCTGAATTGTTGAGTGTGCCTTCAGGCTTCCTGATGGTAACAATGAGAAGGATGCATGTCTTGGGTGTTGGGGTTCCTTAATGATGGATGCCGCCTCTTTGGGGCATCGCTCCTTGAAGGTGCCCAGGATACTACGGAGTCTAGTGCCCATGATGGAGCTGACTAAGTTTACAACTCTCTTCAGCTTATTTTGATCCTGTGAAGTAGCCCCCCACCCCCCACCCGCCTCCCCAATACCAGATGGTGATGAAGAAGTACAGGACACCTGTAGAAATTTGTGAATCTGGCTTACAGGATAAGGTAGATACTGATGGCTTTTTCCCCAGAGTCAGAGAGTCCAAAACCAGAGGGTATAAATACAAAGTCAGGGAAGAGAGACTGAAAAGAGTTCTAAGACATAACTGCTTTGCGCAGAAGATCGTAAGTACTTGAGATGAGCTGCCAGATTAGGTGGTTTAAGTGGTATAATTGCAAAATCTAAGAAGCATTTAGGTAGGTACATGAAGGGGAAGGGGTTGGAGGGTAATGGGTTGAATACGGGCAACTGGGACGAGCAGGGAGGATGCTGCGGTTGGCATTGTCCAGTTGGACTGAAGGGCCTTTTTCTGTACTGTGTCATTCCATGACTCCACTGAAGAGGTATGGAGCTGTCAGGAAAAGGAAGGAAGTTTTTGTTTCATTTTCCATTACATCCAAGCAGCTCTAAGAGAAGATCAGGTTGAAATGAGGCAATGATGATGCAGATGTAAGTCATGTTGATTATTTTCATCAATGTACAAAGATTCCGCTGGCACGTTTCGAAAGGGTGCTAAGAGATTTGCAGGATGTTACTTAGAATGGAAGGTTTTAGGTTATAGGAAGTTTGAATATGCTGAAATGTGTCTTGCTGGATTGCAGAGAGCTGAAAGCTCAAAGGTATATAAAATTTGTGAGTGGAATAGATACCGTCCTGTGTAAAAATCCTGGGCACATATATGTAGACAGGGAGCCTAAGAATCTTGCACAGTACTGTAGTAATTTTATGCATTGAACTATACTGCTGCTGCTACAAAAAAAGCAAATTTCATGACATATGTGGGTGATGATAAACCTGATTCTGTTATGGGTCTCTATTGTGGACTCAGAGTGGGAAGGGAAATCATGGTTAGAGAAAGGGGAAAGGAGAGAGGGAGAAGCACCAGAGACATTCTGTAATGATTAAAAAAACAATTGTTTTGGAATGAAATGTCCTTGCCTGGTGTCCCAGGGCTAGGTATGTCTGCACCCATACCTGTCCCTGACACTCCTTCTCTGCCACCTGTCTCACACCCCTCCTGAAATGCTCCACCTTCACCATTCCCAACATCCTTTCCTCCTGCCATATTTACAAACTTGCTCCTCTTTTCACGTTGAGAAATACAGTGCTGTGCAACAATCTTAGGCACACTATTGATATATGTGTGCCTAAGACCTTTGCACAATATTGTAGGGTGGATAAGACCATAAGCCGCAGGTCCAGAATTAGGCCACTGGCCCCATCGAGTCTACTTGCCCATTCCATCATGTCTGATTTTTCTAAAGGGACGTCCTTCTGTTCTGGGGCTGTTCCCTTGGGACCTTGTCTTGCCCGCTATAAGGAACATCCTCTCCATGTCCATATAGGAAAGATATAGGGACTATGGGTCAAATGCTGAGAAATGGGATCAGCATTGCTGGACATCTCAATCGGCATGGATGAGTCAAGCCAAAGTCCCTGTTTCTGTGCTGTATAACTCTGACTCAATATACAAAACATTGAATCTATCCATAATTGGTTTCCTCCAGTGCTCTGGGTTCCTCCCACATTTCAAAGAGGTAGCAGTTGGTAGGTTAATTGGTCATTGATTAGGCAAGGGTTGCTGGGCAATGTGGCTCGGCGGGGGGGGGGGGGTGCTGAAAGGACTATTCCATGCTGTATCTCAACAAATAAAACATAAAGTATTCTTCCATTTACTTCATGTAAAGAAATATATTATCATTGATATTTCAGAAGCATGGAAGTAATATCATTTCTTTATGATTAGCTGGAATTACATTCAAATGAAATGTCAATAATGAACAAGCTATAGAATCTGTCAATAGAATCCCAAATTGTCAACTGGCCAAAAGAGAACTATATATATAGTATTGTTTCAATAAATTGTGCAATGGTTTACAAATTATGAATTGTAAAACCCAGAAGTGTCTATAAACTTGCTGTGCAATGTAAATTGTGATGCCCGTACAGATCTTTGGAATCGCTGCAGGAAGCATGTTCAACTTCAGGGTCATAGTGCTGCACTTGAAGCTCTTCCTACAAATCAAATCCACCAATGACTGAAAGGAAACAATACACAAAATGCTGGAGGAACTCAGCAGCTCAGACCGCATCTATGGAGAAGAATAAACATTCAACATTTCATGCTGAGATCCTTCAACAGGTCTGCAGAGGAAGGGGGAAGAAGCCAAAATAGGAAGTTTGGGTGAGGGAGAAAAATACAAGCTGACAGGTGATAGGTGAAGTGGTGAGGGGGATGGTGGGTTGGTGGGGCAGGGGGGCGATGAAGTGAGACACTGGGAGATGATAAGTGGAAAATATAAAGGGCTGAAAAAGAAATCTGATAGGAGTGGAGAATTGATGATGGGAGAAAGGGAAGGAGGAGGAGTGTCAGAGGGAGGTGATAGACAAGTGAGGAAAAGAGGGGTAAAAGGGGAGCCAGAATGGAAAATACAAAAAGAGAGAAGGGAAAAGTGGGAGAAATTAACAGGCTAGAAAAATCAATACTCATGCCATCAGGTTGAAGGCTACCCAGACTATTGGAGGAAGTCATCATCTATGGTGGGGTTCTCCAGCATTCTTGTGTTACCCCAGCATCTGCCATCTCTGTGCCTCCAACGACTGAAATGGGACAGTTCAACCAACACTAGTAATGTTATTTAGATTCAGAAATCATTTTTAAGAATGGATGTTTCGATATAAGAAATGGAGTTCATAACTAAGTATTTTAAAATTAAACAAAGGGATTTCTCAGAAAGATTAGTGGGCAAAGATTAGGGCACATGGTATTGGGGGCAGAGTACTGACGTGGATTGAAAATTGGCTGGCTGACAGGAAACAAAGAGTAGTGATTAATCGGTCCCTTTCGGAATGGCAGGCTGTGACCAGTGGGGTACCGCAAAGTTCGGTGCTGGGACTGCAGCTGTTTACAATATACGTTAATGATTTAGATGAAGAGATTAAAAGTAACATTAGCAAATTTGCTGATGACACAAAGCTGGGTGGCAGTGTGAAATGTCAGGAGGATGTTATGAGAATGCAGGGTGACTTGGACAGGCTAGGTGAGTGGGCAAATGTATGGCAGATGCAGTTTAATGTGGATAAGTGTGAGGTTATCCACTTTGGTGGTAAGAACAGGAAGGCAGATTACTATCTAAATCAGGGGTCGGCAACGTTTACCACTGAAAGAGCCAATATGGACCCATTTCCCACAGAAAAGAAAACACTGGGAGCCACAAAACCTGTTTGACATTTAAAATGAAATAACACTGCATACAACGTTTTTTTTGCCTTTATGCTATGTATAAACAAACTATAATGTGTTGCATTTATGAAATTGATGAACTCCTGCAGAGAAAATGAAATTACATTTCCGCATGCAACAAAAACATTTTGAACTCCAAAAAAAAAGACGTTGGGTTGAAGGTTACTCCATAGTTGGCCTACCTTCCTACCTTGGATCAAAGAATTAAAAGAAAGCGCGCACTGGTGGGTGTCAGGCATTGGCAGTGGTGATGTATATTAATAGCGATAAAAAAACACGTTGTAGTGGTGTAGCGCTACACGCAGCGCTAAAATAAAGACACTGCAGTCAAAGGTAACTTTATTTGAACTAAACAGCCTTGCTTTAAAGCCTCCCTCAACCCGTCACCGTGGGCGCGGATGCTCCAAAAGACACGTACTCACAAACCCCCGTAGGCTATCTCCCTTAGCCGGAACGGTGGCTAATTGTGAGCCGGTTCGGATGTGCCAGGAAATGGGGTCTCCACAACGTTTTTAGATTGTACAAGATCACCATAATCTTCAAATTTTGAATTACATTTCAAAAACTAACAAACCACGGGGAGCCACAGCACAGAGTTGAAAGAATCGCATGCGGCTCCAGAGCCGCGGGTTGCCGACCCCTGATCTAAATGGAGTCAAGTTAGGAAAAGGGGAAGTACAACGCGATCTAGGTGTTCTTGTACATCAGTCAATGAAAGCAAGCATGCAGGTACAGCATGCAGTGAAGAAAGCTAATGGCATGCTGGCCTTTATAACAAGAGGAATTGAGTATAGGAGTAAAGAGGTCCTTCTGCAGCTGTACAGGGCCCTGGTGAGACCCCACCTGGAGTATTGTGTGCAGTTTTGGTCTCCAAATTTGAGGAAGGACATTCTTGCTATTGTGAGAGTGTAGCGTAGGTTCACAAGGTTAATTCCCGGAATGGCAGGACTGTCATATGTTGAAAGATTGAAGCGACTAGGCTTGTAGACACTGGAATTTAGAAGGATGAGAGGGGATCTGATTGAAACATATTTTTAAGGGATTATTAAGGGATTGGACCTGGAGGCAGGAAGCATGTACCCGCTGATGCGTGAGTCCAGAACTAGAGGCCACAGTTTAAGAATAAGGGGTAGGCCATTTAGTACAGAGATGCAGAAAAACTTTTTCACCCAGAGAGTGGTGGATATGTGGAATGCTCTGCCCCAAAAGGCAGTGGAGGCCAAGTCTCTGGATGCATTCAAGAGAGAGAGCGCTTATAGATAGCAGGGTCAAAGGATATGGGGAGAGGGCAGGAACGGGGTACTGATTGTGTATGATCAGCCATGATCACAGTGAATGGCGGTGCTGGCTAGAAAGGCCGAATGGCCTACTCCTGCACCTACTGTCTATTGTCTATTAACTGTTCGATATTTACTGTGCAAGCATCTCAGTTTATTCACAACAAAAGAAATAGGAGAAGGTCATTAGGACTCCTCTGCCTCTTTTGCCATTAATCATATCCTGGCTGAGCCTCAAGTTTTCTTAATCAGAGTTTTCACTATTTACTAATATTACTGAAGGAAGAGGAAGATATTGTTATCGAAAAACAGGAGCTTGGAAAGTGGTAGAGGAGTGCAGATTGAAATGGAGCTTGTAGAAGAAAATGGGCTCTGCCTTTTGAAGCTTAATTCATGAACTTTAAATTAGCTTGCCCCACATTAGAAGATAGAACATAGAACAAAGAAATCGACAGCACATTACAGGCCCTTCGGCCCACAATGTTGTGCCAACCGTGTAATCTACTCTAGGACCTGCTTATAATTACCCTACTGCATAGAACCTCTATTTTTCAAAACTCCATGTACCTATCTAAGAGCCTCTTAAAAGACCCTATTGTATCCACCTCTATCACTATCGCCAACAGTGCATTCCACACACCCACAACTCTCTGTGTAACCAAAAAATAAACCCCACTAACCCTGACATCCCGTCTGTACTTTCTTACAAGTACGTTAAAAATGTTTTCCCTTATGTTAGCCATTTCCACCCTGGAAAAAAGCCTCTGACTATCCACACGATCAATGCCCCCCATCATCTTGTACACCGCTATCAGGTCACCATTCATTCTCTGTTGCTCCAAGGAGAAAAGGCCAAGTTCACTCACCCTATTCTCATAAGTCACACTCTCCAATCCAGGCATCATCCTTGTAAATCTCCTCTACACTCTTTCCGCGGTATCCACATCATTCCTGTAGTGAGGTGACCAGAACCAAACAGAGTACTCCAAGTGGGGTTTAACTAAGGTCTTCCATAGCTGTAACATTACCTCACAGCTCTTGAGTTCAATCCCATGGCTGATGAATGTCAACACACAATACGCCTTCTTAACAACACTGTCAACCTGCACAGCAGCTTTGAGTGTCCTATGGACATGGACCCAAGATCTCTCTGATCCTCCACACTGCCAAGAGTCTTACCAGTAATATTATATTCTGTCTTCAGAATTGACCTACTAAAATGAACCACTTTAGACCTTTCTGAGTTGAACTGCATCTGCCACTTCTCAGCCCATTTCTGCATCCTATTGATATCCCACTGAAACCTTTGATAACCCTCCACACTATCCACAACACCCCCAACCTTTGTGTCGTCCGCAAATTTACTAACCCACCCTTCTACTTCTTCATCCAGGTCATTTATAAAAATCATAAAGAGGAAGGGGTCCCAGAACAGATCCTTGCAGAACACCACTGGTGACCAACTTCCATGCAGAATATGAACCATCTACAACTACCTTTTGTTTTCTGTGGACAAGCCAATTCTGGATCCACAAAACAAGGTCTCCTTGAATCCCATGCCTCCTTTCTTTTTGAAAGAGCCTTGCATGGGGAACCTTATCAAATGCCTTATTGAAATCCATATTCACTACATTCACTGCTTTATCAATGTGTTTGGTTACATCCTCAAAGTATTCAATCAGGTTCGTAAGGCATGATCTGCCCTTGACAAAGCCTTGCTGACTATCCCTGCCTTTCAGGATCTTTTCCAACAACTTGCCCACCACTGAAGAAAGATTCACAGTTCTGTAATTTCCAGGGTTATCTCTACTCCCTTTCTTGAACAAGGGAACATTTGTAACCCTTCAATCCTCTGGTACTTCCCCTGTCCCTGATGATGATGCAAAGATCATTGCCAGAGGCTGAGAAATCTCCTCCCTCACTTCCCACAATAGCAGAACCCAGCAACTTATCTAACTTAATTCTTTTCAAAAACTCCAGCACATCCTCTCTCTTAATGCCTATATGTTCAAGCATTTCAGTCCGCTGTAAGTCATCCCCACAATTACCAAGGTCTAGATTTTCCACATCCTTTGTACATCATAGTTCTTTTACCCTGCCATCCTTTCCCTGCCTCAATGGAAAATACCTATGCAGAACACCAGGCAAATGTTCCCGAAACATTTGCCACGTTTGCAATGCAATGCCACAGTGCCGGGAGTGGTCAGCGGAGTGAGAGGCTGCAGAGTGAAAGGGCTTTGGCTCCACGGGCTTCGATGGTAACGGGACGAGGTGAGGCAGTTGTTGATTGCAAAAGGAGGTAGTATGTGTGTGAGGCCAGGTTTCTGTGGTCGGTGTCAGATGTGGGAGGTCCTGGAGTCTCCCGGCATCCCGGACGGCCACTCGGTGCATCGAGATGCAACTCCTAAGGGACCATGTTAGGGAACTGGAGCTGAAGCTCGATGACCTTCATCTGGTCAGGGAGAGTGAGGAGGTGATAGAGAGGAGTTACAGGCAGGTGGTCACTCCGGGGCCACGGGGGACAAAGAAATGGGTCGCAGTCAGTAGAGGGAAGGGAAGAGTCCAGTACCAGAGAGTACCCCTGTGGCTGTACCCCTTGGCAATAAGTACTCCTGCTTGAGTACTGTTGGGGGGGACAGCCTACCTGGGGGAAGTGACAGTGGCCGTGCCTCTGGCACAGAGCCCGGCCCTGTGGCTCAGAAGGGTAGGGAAAGGAAGAGGAAGGCAGTAGTGATAGGGGACTCTATAGTCAGGGGTTCAGACAGGTGATTCTGTGGACGCAGGAAAGAAACTCGGATGGTAGTTTGCCTCCCAGGTGCCAGGGTCCGCGATGTTTCTGATCACGTCCAAGATATCCTGCGGTGGGAGGGAGAACAGCCAGAGGTCATGGTCCATATTGGTACCAATGACATAGGTAGAAAAAGGGAAGAGATCCTGAACGAAGACTACAGGGAGTTGGGAAGGAAGTTGAAAAGCAGGACCTCAAAGGTGGTAATCTCAGGATTACTGCCTGTGCCACGCGACAGTGAGAATAGAACTAGAATGAGGTGGAGGATAAATGTGTGGCTGAGGGATTGGAGCAGGGGTCAGGGATTCAGATTTCTGGATCATTGGGACCCCTTTTGGGGCGGGTGTGACCTGTACAAAAAGGACGGGTTGCACTTGAATCCCAGGAGGACCAATATCCTGGTGGGCAGGTTTGATAGAGCTGTTGGAGAGGGTTTAAACTAGTTTGGCAGGGGGGTGGGAATCAGAATGTGAGTGCAGGGTTTAAGGGAGAAGGACAAGGACATGATGCTAAGAGTTCTGAGTTGATGAGGAAGGACAGACAGGGGACAGAACATAACTGTAGCCAGTTAAAGGGGTTGAAATGTGTCTACTTCAATGCTAGTAGTATTAGGAACAAGGAGGATGAACTTAGAGCATGGATTAATACGTGGAAATACGAAGTTGTGGCCCTTACTGAAACTTGGTTGGAGGAAGGGCAGGATTGGATGATGCAGGTCCCGGGGTTCAGGTGTTTTAAAAGGAATAGGATGGGAGGTAGAAAAGGGGGGGAATGGCATTGCTGTTCAGGGAAAGTATCATGGCTATAGAAAGGGAGGACGCTACAGAAGGAGTGACCACGGAGTCAGTCTGGGTGGAAGTCAGAAATAGGAAGGGATCAATCACTGTGCTGGGAGTAGTCTATAGGCTCCCAAATAGCCCTCGGGACACCGAGGAGCAGATAAGCAGGCAGATTTTAGAATAGTGTAGGAAATACAGGGTAGTAGTTATGTGTGATTTCAACTTCCCTCATATTGACTGGCACCTCCTGAGTGCAAGGGGAATAGGTGGGGCTGAATTTGTCAGGTGTGTTCAAAAAGGATTCCTGACACAGTATGTGGACCGGCCAACGAGAGGAGAGGCTGTACTGGATCCAGTTCTGGGTAATGAACCTGGTCAGGTGACAGACTTCTTGGTGGGGGAGCATTTTGGTGAGAGTGACCACAACTCCCTTAGCTCCAGCATAGCTATGGAAAGAGATAAAATCAGATGAAATGGTAAAGTGCTTAACTGGGGAAGGGCTAACTTTGAAGGGATGAGGCAGGAACTAGTGAGAGTAAATTGGAAACAGATGTTCAAAGGGGAAAGCACAGAAGTAATGTGGGAGAAGTTTAGGGACCACTTGAGCTGGGTTCAGGATAGCTTTGTCCCACTGAGGCAAGGTAAAAGTGGTAGGAAAAGGGAATTGTGGCTGACAAAACATGTGAGGCAACTCGTCAAGAGGAAAAAGGAAGCATATGTTAGATATAAGAAGCAGCAAGTGGGAGGGGCTTATGAAAAATATAGGGTAGCCAGAAAGGAGCTAAAGAAAGGACTTAGAAGAGCTCGAAGGGGGCATGAGAAGGCCTTGGCATGTAGGATTAAGGTGAACCCCAAAGCGTTCTATGCATAAGTGAAGAACAAGAGGATGACGAGAACAAAGGTGAGACCACTAAAGGATAAAGAGGGCAACATATGCCTGGAAGCGGAGGAGGTTGTGGGTGGGGTGGGGTCCTAAATGAATACTTTTCTTCAGTATTCACAAGTGAAAAGGATCTTGATCAGGATGAGGTCGAAGTAGAGGGGACCTGTGTGCTGGACAGTATGGAGATTAAGGAAGAAGAAGTGCTGGATCTTCTTAAAAACTCTAAGATTGATAGATCCCCAGGGCCGGATATGATACAACCCAGGTTGCTGTGGGAATTGAGAGAAGAGATCGCAGGAGCGTTAGCTATGGTCTTTGAATCCTCTTTGGCTGCAGGGGAAGTGCCGGAAGACTTGGAGAATGGCAAATGTAGTTCCCTTGTTTAAAAAAGGTAATAGGGAGAAGCCTGAGAACTATAGACCAGTGAATCTTACATTGGTGGTATGCAAACTACTGGAAAGGATTCTTAAGGATAGGATCTACGAGCATTGGGAGAAGTACAGTCTTCTCATGGATAGTCAACATAGCTTTGTGAAGGGAAGATTGTGCCTCATGAGCCTGATTGAGTTTTTTGAAGATGTAACAAAAGAAATTGATGAGGGTAGGGCAGTGGATGTGGTCTACATGGACTTTAGCAAAGCATTTGACAAGGTCCCTCATGAGAGACTCATCCAGAAAGTCATGAAGGATGGGATAAGTGGAACTTTGGCTGTTTGGATAAATAATTGCCTTAAAGGAAGAAAGCAGAGGGTAGTTGAGTAAGGGAAGTATTCTGCCTGGAGGTCGGTGACTAGTGGAGTGCCGCAGGGATCTGTCCTGGGACCCCTGCTATTTGTGATTGTTAAAAATGACCTGGATATAGAGGCAGGAGGATGGGTGAGTAAGTTTGTGGATGACATGAAGATTGGAGGAGGCACTAGACAAGGATGTCCTCTTAGTCCATTCCTATTTAACATTGCCTTAGAACCTTTGGCAATTGCCATCAGACAATCACAGGATATTTTGGGTATTAATCGTGGGACAGACATTCATAAGTTATCTTTGTATGCAAATGATTTATTACTATTCATTTCTAACCCGGAGAAATCCATCCCAGCAGTTTTATCATTATTGGTTCAATTTAGTGAGTTTTCTGGGGATAAGTTAAATCTTAATAAAAGTGAATCGTTTTCTTTGAATAAACGGGTCCCAAATTATGGAAATTTACCTTTTAAATTAGTTAATGATTCTTTTACTTATTTAGGGATCAAAATCACAAAAAACCATAAAGATTTATTTAGATTTAATTTTTTACCCTTATTTGATCAGATTAAAGGTTTGTTTACTAAGTGGTCACCTTTATCTTTATCCCTAATAGGTAGGATTAATGCTATTAAGATGGTTATTTTACCTAAGTTTTTATATATTTTTCAAGCGATACCAATTTTTATCCCGAAATCTTTTTTTACTAATGTTGACTCTAAAATTTCTTCATATATATGGCAGAATAAAAATCCCAGGTTAGGTAAAATATATTTACAGAAGACAAAAAAGGAAGGCGGGTTAGCATTACCTAATTTCAGATTTTACTATTGGGCAGTTAATATTAGATATTTGTTATGTTGGTTGAAAGATGGGGGTGGATCTTTCGGCCCTTGTTGGGTGAGTTTAGAAACTAAATCTGTATCAGCTTATGCTCTGGGTTCTATTTTAGGGACTTCTCTCCCTTTTGCTCTTTCTAAATTGCCGAAACGAATTGACAACCCGATAGTTAAACATACTTTGCATATATGGTTTCAATTTCGGAGATTTTTTGGGTTGACTCAATTTGTTTTAAATAGTCCTATTGTATCTAATTGTTTTTTCCACCCTTCCATTATAAATCAAGCTTATTCAGCTTGGAAAACTAAGGGATTACTAAGATTTTCTGATTTATTTTTGGACAATTGTTTCATGTCTTTTGAGCAATTATCCAACAAATATAACTTGCCTAGATTTCATTTTTTTAGATATTTACAGATTAAACATTTTTTAAGTTCTGTATTCCCTACGTTTCCAAATTTTGTGCCTTCAGATATTTTGGAGAGTTTATTTGAATTAGACCCTTTTCAAAAAGGGCTTATTTCAAAACTTTATAATATAATTATGAAGATACGTTCAGAGCCTCTTTATAAGACTAAAAAGGATTGGGAAAGAGAGCTTAGCCTTATTATTTCTAGTGAGAATTGGGATAGAATTCTTCAATTAGTTAATACATCATCGTTATGTGCCAAACATTCATTAACACAATTTAAGGTCATACATAGGGCCCATATGTCCAAGGATAAATTAGCTCATTTTTACTCTCATATTAGTTCTATTTGTGATAGATGTCAATCTGAAATTGCGTCTTTAACTCATATGTTTTGGTCTTGTTCATTTTTGGAGAAATATTGGAAAGATATTTTTGATATTATTTCTGCTGTTCTGAATATTGATTTACAACCTCATCCTATTACCGCAATTTTTGGTTTACCAATGATGGACTCACTGCATTTATCTTCTTCCGCCCGTTGAATGATTGCATTTCTAACTCTGATGGCTAGAAGATCTATATTGTTGAATTGGAAGGAAATTAATCCTCCCACTATTTAATTGGTTCTCTCAAACTATGTTATGTTTAAATTTAGAAAAAATTAGAAGTGGTGCTTTTGAGACTTCTATTAAATTTGAAAAGTTATGGAGACCATTTAATCAACATTTTCATATGATGTAATATGACCCTGTGCCAAGTTCATTTGATTTCCCAGCTTTTAGCTTATGTATGTTGAAGTGACGGCATTGATGAATATTTATTTTTGTGAGATATTATAAACAGCCCCCTTTTTTTTCTCTCTCTCTTTTTTGCTTCTCTTTTCTTCTATATTAGTTATTAGATTAGTAGATTAGCTAGTTTTGCATTATATATATTTTTTTTTCTTTCTTTTTTCTGTTTTTTTATATCATATATTATGAAATATTTAGATTTACCTTGTTCATACATATATTTTATGGCTTACATCTTGGTAAACTCATTTATATTGTAACTATTATGTATGTTTTTTTTCATATGTAATGGAATTTGTATGTTGGTAATTTCTTTATCAATATATCATTTGTATTCTGTCCATATTACTAATAATAATAAAAATATTTAGAAAGAAAAAAAGAAGATTGGAGGAGTTGTGGATGGAGCTGTAGGTTGTCGAAGGTTACAAGAGGATATAGACAGGCTGCAGAGTTGAGCAGAAGAATAGCAGATGGAGTTCAATCCGGACAAGTGTGAGGTGATGCATTTTGGAAGGACAAACCAGAAGACTGAGTACAGGATTAATGGTCAGTTACTTAAGAGTGTAGATGAACAAAGGGACCTTGGGGTTCAAATCCATACATCCCTCAAGGTCCCTACACAGAGTAGTTAAGAAGGCCTATGGGATTCTAGGCTTCATTAACGGGGATTGAGTTCAAGAGTAGATAGGTCATGTTGCAGCTCCACAAATCTCTGGTGAGACCGCACTTAGAGTTTTGTGTTCAATTCTGGTCACCTCATTATAGGAAGGATGTGGAAGCTATGGAGAGGGTGCAGAGGAGATTTACCAGGATGTTGCCTGGTTTGGAGAACAAGTCATATGAAGCAAGGTTAGCAGAGCTGGGACTTTTCTCTTTGGAGCGTATGAGAATGAGAGGGGACTTGATAGAGGTCTACAAGATTATGAGAGGCATAGATAGTGTGGATAGTCAGTACCTGTTTCCCAGGGCACCAATAGCAAACACCAGAGGGCATAGGTACAAAATTAAGGGAGGGAAGTTTAAGGGAGACATCAGGGGTAAGTTTTTTTTTTTACGCAGAGGGTTGTGAGTGCCTGGAATGACTTGCCAGGGATGGTGGTGGAGGCTAAAACATTAGGGATATTTAAGAGCCTCTTGGACAGGCACATGGATGAAAGAAAAATGGAGGGTTATGGGTAGTGTGGGTTTAGTACGTTTTTTAAAGGATTATATGGGTTGGCACAACATGGAGGGCTGAAGGACCTGTACTGTGCTGTAGTGTTCTATGGTTCTATTTCTGCCATGCATTTCCTTGAGCACATCTGCTCCCAACTTATGCTCCCAAGTTCATACCTAACAACATCATATTTCCCCCTACCCCAATTAAATGTTTTCCCAAATTGTCTGTTCCTATCCCTCTCCAATAAAGGAGATAGACTTGTCATCACTGCCTCCAAAATGCACTCCCACTGAGACATCTGACACCTGACCAGGTTCATTTCCCAATAACAGATCAAATACAGCCTCTCCTCTAGTTTCCTTATCTACATATTGCATCAGAAATTCTTCCTAAACATGACTAACAAACTCCATCACATCTAAACCCCTAGCTCTAAGGTGATGCCAGTCAATACTAGGAAAGTTAAAATCTCCCATCACAATGACCCTATTGTTATTACACCATTCCAGAATCTGCCTCCTATCTGCTCCTCAATGTCCCTGCTACAACTGGGGGGCATCTATAAAAAAACGCCCAGTAGTTATTGCCCCTTTCCTGTTTCTGACGTCCACCTATACTAACTCAGTAGCTAATCCCTCCATGACTTCCTCCTTTTCTGCAGCCGCGGCACTATCCCTGATTAGCAATGCTACCTGCCCATCTCTTTTGCCTCCTTCCCTGTCCTTTTTGAAACACCTAAAGCCTGGCACACTCAGCAGCCATTCCTGCTCCTGAGACATCCAAGTCTCTATAATGGCCGCATTGTCATTGTTCCACGTATTGATTCACGCCCTGTTTATCTGCCTTGTTTATGATCCTGCTCGCATAAAAATACACACCTCAAACCATCAGGCTGAGTACATCTTTGCTCTATCATCTGCCTCACAAATTCCCTACAAGCTATCTCTACTTGTACACCAACCACTCCATGTTATGTCTCTTCACTTTGATTCCAACCCCGCTACAAATCTAGTTTAAATCCTCCCCAGCTGCATTGGCCAACCTCCCTGCCAGGATATTGGTCCCCCTTGGATCCAAATGAAACCCATCCTTTTTGTACAGATCACACTTGCCCCAGAAGAGATCCTAAAAATCCAGAAATCTGAATCCCTGCCCCTGCTCCAATCCTTAAGCCATGCATTTATTCACCACTTCATTTCTATACTCACTGGTGCGTGGTACAGCCAGCAGTCCCGCGATCACTGCCCTTGAGCTTCTGCTTCTCAACTTCCTTCCTAACTCCTTGTATTCTGCTTTCGGGACCTCCTTTTTTCTACCTATATCATTTGTACCAATATGTACCACAACTTCTGGCTGCTCACCCACCCATTTCAGGATATTGTGGACATGTTCAGAAACATCATGAACCCTGGCACCTAGGAGGCAAACTACCATCCATGTTTCTTTTTCGTACCCAAACAATCGCCTATCTGACCCTCTAACTATAGAATCCCCTATTTCTGCTGCCATCCTCTTCCATTCCCTACCCTTCTGAGCCACAGGGCCAGTTTCACTGCCAGAGGGACGGCCACTGTTGCTTCCCCCAGGTAGGTCATTCCCCATCCCCCCAACAGTCCTCAAAATGGAGTACTCACTGTTAAGCAGATAGCCACAGAGATGCTCTCCACTACCTGATGTTCCCCCTTCCCTCTCCTGACGGTCACCCACTTATCTGTCTCTTATGGTCCCAGTGTGACTATAGGCCTGTAGCTCCTATCACCTCCTCGCTTTCCCTAACAAGCCATAGGTCATCAAGCTGAGCTGCAGCTCCAGCTCCCTAACTCAGTCTTTATGGAGCTTGATGTTTTTAACCATCTTAATATTATCTTGATATCAACTTATCTTGATTTTGTTGTTATTTTCCAGTCACATCTCAAATATCAGAGCAGAAATTTCATGTCATTGAATCAAAGAGATAAAGAGCAGTTTAGCCGACCAGCCCACATTGAAACTGTCCATTTACACTGATCTTACACTAACCCCATAATATCTTTTCCCATTTTTTCATTAATTTCCCTCAGCTTCCACCAATCACAAACACTCCTGAGGCAATTTACAGTGATCTCAGACTTTAGACTCGCTACATTCAGATTCACTTTCAAGGACTCTACAAATCACATTCACGGTATAATTTATTTACTTTTTAAATATTTGCACAATTTGTCTTTTACACATCAGTCAGTTTTGGGTTGTGTATAGATTTATGTAAATTCTGTTGTATTTCTTTAGTTTCCTGTAAATAGACAATAGACAGTAGGTGCAGGAGTAGGCCATTCGGCCCTTCTAGCCAGCACCGCCATTCACTGTGATCATGGCTGATCATACACAATCAGTACCCAGTTCCTGCCCTTTCCCCATATCCCTTGACCCTGCTATCTATAAGATCTCTATCTAACTCTCTTTCTTGAATGCATCCAGAGACTTGGCCTCCACTGCCTTCTGGGGCAGAGCATTCCACATATCTACAAGAATGACTGCAATAAAATAAATAGGGTGGTACTTGATGACCGTAGAACCATAGAACACTACAGCACAGTACAGGCCCTTCAGCCCCCATGTTGTGCCAACCCATATAATCCTTAAAAAAAAAGTACTAAACCCATATTACCCCATAACCCTCCATTTTTCTTGTGCCTCCATGTGCCTGTCCAAGAGGCTCTTAAATACCCCTAATGTTTTAGCCTCCACCACCATCCCTGGCAAGTCATTCCAGGCATTCACAACCCTCTGTTTTAAAAAAAAAAAACTTACCCCTGATGTTCTCCTTAAACTTCCCTCCCTTAATTTTGTACATATGCCCTCTGGTGTTTGCTATTGGTGCCCTGGGAAACAGGTACTGACTATCCACCCTATCTATGCCTCTCATAATCTTGTAGAACTCTATCAAGTCCCCTCTCATTCTCATACGCTCCAAAGAGAAAAGTCCCAGCTCTGCTAACCTTGCTTCATATGACTTGTTCTCCAAACCAGGCAACATCATGGTAAATCTCCTCTGCACCCTCTCCATAGCTTCCACATCCTTCCTATAACGAGGTGACCAGAATTGAACACAAAACTCTTGTGCGGTCTCAACAGAGATTTGTAGAGTTGCAACATGACCTCTCTACTCTTGAACTCAATTCCCCTGTTAATGAAGCCTAGCATCCCATAGGCCTTCTTAACCACCCTATCAACCTGCTCAGCGACCTTGAGGGATGTATGGATTTGAACCCCAAGGTCCCTTTGTTCATCCACACTCTTAAGTAACTGAACATTAATCCTGTACTCAGTCTTCTGGTTTGTCCTTCCAAAATGCATCACCTCACACTTGTCTGGATTGAACTCCATCTGCCATTTTTCTGCCCAACTCTGCAGCCTGTCTATATCCTCTTGTAATCTTCAACAACCTACAGCTCCATCCACAACTCCTTCAATCTTCATGTCATTCCAATATCCAGAATGCTTTTGAATCGCTCGCGCAAAGAAGAGTCTTTACTCGGAAGCTTGGACACGTTCACCTAGGTTACCCCCCACCACTCGTTCCGAGCCCGGTTGCTTCTCTCTGCCATGGGACTGGCTACAGGCCCAGTACAAACTCCAGGAAATGATGTTTGACAATAGTTTTACTTCTGACCTATCAATCTCACGTATCACATGCTTCTGTGATATGGGACACAACTAGAGCATCTGTAAGAATTCCACATAGTCTCGAAGAGTGAAGGTGCACAGACAGCAGTGGAAGTCAGATCTTTGGCACTGCTAGGTAATGGCTGGACTAGCTGTGCTCATGTCCTGTATCTGAGGTGTCTGATGCTGTGCAGTCTTACCTTCTTCCCAAACTAGAATATGTCCAGAATTTTCCAGTTATAGCAAGAAAAGCATATGGATTACTTGCTTTTAATGGTAAGTAGACATAAGTGAGGTTGTGCTAAACTCTTGAAAGTTGGAAGTAAACTGATTATCAAAGTACATATAGGTCAACCCATATATACAACCCTGAGATTCATTTTCTTGGGGGCATACTCAATAAAACCATGATAGAATAATAAGACCACCTGAACTGAGTGTTCCATCAGTGTGCAAAAGACAACAAACAGTGCAAATACAAAAAGTAAGAAAGAAAGAAAGAAGGAATAAATAAGCAATAAATATCGGGAGCATGAGATGAAGAGGGTTGGCGCTTAGCCAAGTGGTTAAGGCGTTGGTCTAGTGAGCTGAAGGTCGCTAGTTGGAGCCTCAGCTAAGGCTGCGTGTTGTGTCCTTGAACAAGGCACTTAACTACGCATTGCTCTGCGATGACACTGGTGCCAAGCTGTATCGGCCCTTCCCCTTGTATGGACAACATCGGTGGCATGGAGAGGGGAGACTTGCAGCATGGGCAACTGCCAGTCTCCCATACATCCTGGCCCAGGCCTGCTTCCTGGAAACTTTCCAAGGCGCAAATCCATGGTCTCTCGAGATTAATGGATGCCTAGATGAAGAGGCCTTGAAAGTGAGTCCATATGTTATGAGAAGTCGAGTGAAGTTATTTCCTTTGTTTTCAGAGCCTGACGGCTGAGAGGTAATAATTTTTCCTGAACCTGTTGTTGTAAGTCCTGAGTTTCTTGTACCTCTTTCCTGATGGCAGCAGCAAGAAGAGAGCATGAAGAGTCCCTGATGATGAATGTTGCTTTCCAGCAACAACGCTCCATGTAGGTGTGTTCAAAAGTGGGAATGGTTTACCTGTGATGGACTGGGCCCTATCCATTACGTTTTGTAGGATTTTTCATTCAAGAACATTGGTATTTCCATAGCATGCTTACATTTCCTCCATTACAACACTGAAAATGCTTATTATTGTTGTGGAGTGTACCTCCGTCCTGAAGTAACAGAACATCTTTGAGTTGTGGGTTTACAAAAATCACTATAGGGAAAATCCACGTGGTCATAGAAAGAGCATGCAACTTCCCCACACGAAGAACCTGGATCATTCCAACTGTGAGGCATCTCTACAAGCTGTTAGAGTACCCCAATTAGGATCATAGTTCCTTGAGGTTGTCATAATTCCATAAGACATAAGAGCAGGATTACACCATTCACCCAACCGAGTCTGCTGCACTATCTCTTCATAGCTGATCCCAGATTCCACTCAATTCCATATATCTGCCTTCTTGTCATAACTTTTGATGGGCTGGCCAATCAGGAAACTATCAATTTTCGCTTTAAATACACCCACAATCTTGGCCTCTACAGCTGTCTATGGCAGAGCATTCCACAGATTCACTACTCTCTGGCTAAAAAAAAAATTCCTCCTTACCTCTGTTCTAAAGGGTCGCCCCTCTACTTCTGGATACCCCCACCATAGGAAACATCCTCTCCACATACACCTTTTTTCAACATTCCGTAGGTTTTAGTGAGTTCCTCCCACATTCATCTAGATTCTAGTGAGTGCAGACCCAAAGCTGCCAGATGCTCCTCATATGTTAATGCCTTCATTCCCAGAATCATCCTCGTGAACCTCCTTTGGACACTGTCCAATGATAACACATCCTTTCTGAGATATCCAGCCCAAAATTGTTGACAACACTTCATCTGGCCTGACTAGTGTCTTATAAAGCCTCAGCATTATCTCCTTGTTTTTATATTCTATTCCCCTTGAAATAAATACTAACATTGCATTTGCGTAAGGACTCCTAATTCCCTCTGCACATCTGATATTTGACTTTTCTCCCCATTTAGATAATAGTCCACACTATTGTTCCTTTTACCAAAATGCAATATCATACATTTCCCAACACTGTATTCCGTTTGCCAATTTTTTTGCCCGTTCTTCCTATTTGTCTAAGTCCTTTTGCAATCGCATTGCTTCCTCAGCACTACCTATCTCTCCACCTATCTTCATATCATCTGCAAACTTTGCTACAAAGCCAACAATTCCATTCTCTAAATCATTGACAAACAATGTGAAAAGTAGTGGTCCCAATACTGACCCCTGAGGAACACCACTAATCACTGGCAGCCAACCAGAAAAGGCCCCCTTTATTCCCACTCGCTGCCTCCTGCCATTCCACTATCCATGGCAGTTTCTTTCCTGTGATGCCATAGGAGTTTATCCTGTTAAGCTGCCTCATTTGTGGCACCTGATCAAATGCCTTCTGAAAATCCAAATAACTGACATCCACACCTCTCTTTTGTCTACCCTGCTTGTTACTTCCTCAAAGAACTCTAACAGATTTGTCAGGCAAAGATTTCCCTTTACAGAAACCATGCTGGCTTTGATTTATTTTGTCATTAGTCTCCAAGTACCTTGAAACCTCATCCTTAATAATGGACTCCAATACTTACCCAGTCACTGAGGTTAGGCTAACTGGCTTATAATTTACTTTCTTTTGCCTTCCTCCATTATTAAAGAATGGAATGATATTTGCAAACTTCCATTCCTCCAGAACCATGCCAGAATTAAGTTTCCTTGAAAGATCATAACCAATGCATCTGCTATCTCTTCAGCAGCTTCTTTCAGAACTCTGGGATGTAGTCCATCTGGTCCAGGTGACTTATCCACCTTAAGCTTGCCTAGCACTTTTTCCTTTGCAATAGCAATGGCACTCAGTCCTGCTCTCTGACATTCAAGGACCTCTGGCACACTGCTAGTGTCTTCCACAGTGAAGACTGATGCAAAGTACTTATTAAATACGTCTGCCATTTCTTGGTCCCCTATTACTACCTCACCAGCATCATTTTCCAGTGATCCAATATTAACTCTCACCTCCCTTCTACTCTTTATATAACTGAAAAAAATATATAGTATCCTGCTTTATACTATTGGCCAGTTTGCCTTCATATTTCATCTTTCCCCTTCTCCTGGCCTTTTTGTTGGATTTTAAAAACTTCTAAATCATTCAAATTCCCACTCACTTTTGCTACATTATATGCCCTTTTCTTTGTGGGACATATCTATCCTGCACTTGTGAACTATTCGCAAAAACTTCAGCTAACTCTGCACTACTATCATCCCCAACAGCAACCCTCTCCAATCCACTTGGGCAAGCTCCTCTTTCATGCCTCTGAAATTCCCTTTATTCCATTGTGATACTGAAACATCTGATTTATGCTTCTCCTTCTCAAATTGCAGTATGAATTTAATCATATTATGATCACTGTCTCCTAAGGGTTCCTTTGTCTTAAGCTCCCTAATAAAATCTGGATTATTACACAATACCCAATCTAAGATAGCCTTTCCTCAAGTAGGCTCAAGCACAAGCTACTCTAAAAAAGCCATCTCGTAGGCATTCAACAAATTCACTCTCTTGCGAACTGACATCAATCTGATTTTACCAATCCCTTTTCATATTGAAGTCACCTATTACAATTGTGGAATTATCATTATTACATGCCCTTTTCAGCTCCCTTTGCAATCTCAACCCCACATCTTGGCTACTATTTGGAGGCCTATATATGATTCCCATAATATTTTTTTACCCTTTCTGTTTTTATCTCCACCCACAAAGATTCAACATTGTCTGACCCTATGTCACCTCTTACTAAAGGTGTAATTCCATCTCTTACTAACAGAGCCACACCACTGCCTATGATTTTGTGCCTGTACTTTTAATAGAAAGTACATCCTTTGATATTAAGCTCCCAACTTTGACCTTTCAGCCATGACTCAGTGATGACCACAACATCATACCGACCAATCTTTAATTGTGCCAGAAATTAATCCACCTTATTCCAAGCACTATGTACAATTAAATGCAGCACCTTCACAACTGGGGGGAGTTTCAAATAGCCTCTGACAACCAAGTCAGCTCCGGGACTTCATATTTGGCTGAACTAATAAGCCTGGTGCAACTGTTCCTAATGACAGGAGAAGGGGCAAAGGCAGGTTACTGGTGCCTTAAAACCTGTGGGTAGATGGGGCTCATCAGCTGTGGTTGGCAGCTCATCTAGGAGAAGGAAAACTCCAATTTCAAATCTCTGCTGCTTTGCAGCTATACCACTTATGGGGAAGGCTTCAGGAGGAAAGCCCGAGGGAAAAATCCAGAGCTGGAGTCCCTATGGCAGTCCTACATTGAGTTGAATGTTGACTATTCCTTTGCATTCATCAGCAGTGTGGAGAGGGGGAGCCTGCTGCATGAGCACCAGCTTGCTCTCCATATCGCACTGCCCTGGCATGCACAGGGAACTAGGACGCAGCATCTATGGTCGACTCTGATCTACGGAGGGCCTACATTAGGATCACATTTGGACCATTGTGCTTCCCACTGAATTGAATGAATGAATTGGCTTTATTTCTTACATTCTTCACATACTCGACGGAGAATGAGAGATGATCTGATTGAGATGTATAAGATGATGAGAGGCATTGATCGTGTGGATAGTCAGAGGTTTTTTCCCAGGGATGAAATGGCTAACACGAAAGGCCCCAGTTTTAAGGTGCTTGGAAGTAGTTACAGGCGAGACGTCAGGGATAAGTTTTTTAGGCAAAGAGTGGTGAATATGTGGAATAGGCTGCTGGCAACGGTAATGGAAGCGGATACAATGGGGTCTTCTAAAAGACTCCTGGATAGGTACATGGAGCTTAGAACAATAGAGGGCTATGGGTAACCCTAGGTAATTTCTAAGGTAAGGACATGTTCGGCACAGCTTTGTAGGCCAAAGGGCCTGTATTGTGCTGTAGGTTCTCTATGTTTATACACTGTACACTATATACACTATATAGTGTGTAGTGTCTATATACACTATACACTAGGAGTAAAAATCTTTATATTATATCTCCGTCTAAATGTGCAATGTGCAATCATAGTAATTTATAATAATTTATATTAAATAGAACAGTCAATGTAACATGGAATACACTCAAATCAGCGTGAGTTAATCAGTCTGATGGTCTGGTGGAAGAGGCTGTCCTGGAGCCTGTTGGTCCTGGCTTTTTTGCTGCGGTTTCCCAGATGGTAGCAGGCGAAACAGTTTGTGGTTAGGGCGACTCGGGTCACAATGATCCTTCGGGCCTTTTTTTACACACCTCTCTTTGTAAATATCCTGAATAGTGGGAAGTTCACATCATATCCTTTTTTTAAATGAGGTATAAAAAATAATAAGCTTTCCTCCATGTTTTTAATCTATCACAGGATGTGGCCATCACTGGCAAGGTCAATATTTATAGTTCATCCCTTTGGCCTTAAAGGCTATGCTGAGTTGAATCCCTAACCACTGGAGACAATGCAATGGTGAGCTGTCTCTCTGAACAACTGGTGTCAATGCAGTGGTGAGCTGTCTCTCTGAACAACTGGTGTCAATGCAGTAGTGAGCTGTCTCTCTGAACAACTGGTGTCAATGCAGTGGTGAGCTGTCTCTCTGAACAACTGGTGTCAATGCAGTGGTGAGCTGTCTCTCTGAACAACTGGTGTCAATGCAGTGGTGAGCTGTCTCTCTGAACAACTGGTGTCAATGCAGTGCTTAATCAGGTTTCATTTTCTTTGTTTCTCCACTTCGCTAGTGTGCTCCTTGCGGTCCCAACAACAAAGGCCAGTGTTTTGGAAGTAACATCTGCTGTGGTCAGGAGATTGGCTGCTACATGGGAACCCTGGAAACACAGTCCTGTAAGGAGGAAAATCAACTGCCTTCACCTTGTGAACCTGCTGGAAAACCCTGTGGTGAAGATGATGGGAAATGTGCCATACCTGGGCTCTGCTGTGACAACGGTACTGTTCATTTTTTCTGAAATACAGGCATCAAATTTATGGAACAGGCTGACATAGAGAATGCATATTTCTGTCTGACTTTTTCTGTTAAAGCTGGGAGTATTCTTTTGGAAATTAGTCTGTGACTTCTGTCATGTTATTGAGAATTTTACAAATTTACTGCCACTTTCTTGCCCCGGAAACCATGGTTTGGAAAATCAGAGTAAAGATGCTGCAGCACAAACAATCCACACGAAGCACTCAGCAGGTCAAACAGCATCCATGGGGAGAGGAGGGGACAAAGCAACGGTCAACATTTTGGGTCAAGACCCTGCATCAGGTTTCGGAATAGAGGCGGGGAAAGGCGGGATGTGGTGAGACAGGGAACACAGGTGTTGATGGCTGAGGGCTGAGGGGTGGCTGAAAGATAATGGGCAGACTGAGACCGGTAGTGTGGGGGAGGGAGCGGGATGCAGTGGAACAACAGAGGGAGGTGGATGATAGATGGAAGCAGTTTATAAAAAGAGTAAGATGGAGTCACGGTAAAGGAGGGTGAAGCTGGTGACAGCTGCTGGAGGGTGATAACCAGCAACACAAAGGCTTCAGCGTTGGAATCTGATTAGCAATCTTACCCATTGCAGCTCTGGTCAGGAAATGATAGATCCTTGAAGAATCATTTTATTTTGTTACCTAATCAGACTCTTAATTCAAGCACAAGAAACAAGTACACATGTAGGAAATTTAATGCAGTTAATACAGGAAATTTAATAATAAAACCAGGCAATTTTGTAAATACTCAACTTCAACAGCTGTGGGAAGAGAAATGGAGCTGGTCAAATTTCAGGTCAAAGTTACCTCATCAGACGGTCAGGGATATGATGGGAAGTCCCAGCAATGATTTGTAGTCATTTTTTTAGATGAGAGAGTGAATGGCATGGGGCCTGTAGAGCAGTGGACACAATTAGAAACAATGGGCACTTCACAATAGATTCTTTTCCATCTTAAACTCTTTTTTGATTCCTTAAACAGAAATAAACTTCATTATTAGAAGATTGACAGTGTTGTGGGACTGATAGAGCTCACAGCTTGAGTGACCTGGGTTCAATTCTGACCCCTTATTTCAGTGGAATAGAAGAAATTACAATGGCATGAGAACGGAACTGGCCGAAGTTGACTGGAAAGGGACACTAGCAGGAAGGACAGCAGAGCAGCAATGGCTGGAGTTTCTGCAAAAATGAGGGAAGTGCAAGACAGATATATTCCAAATAAGAAGAAATTTTCAAAGGGAGGAAGGACACCATGGCTGACAAGAGAAGTTAGAGCCAATGTAAAAGCAAAAGAGAGGGCATACAAGGAGGCCAGAGCTAGTGGGAAAATGGAGGATTGGGAAGCTTTTTAAAACTTGCAGAAGGAAACTAAGAAGGTCATTAAGAAGGAAAAGATGAATTATGAGAAGAAGCTGGCGACTAATATCAAAGAAGATACTAAAAGCTTTTTTTAAGTATATAAAGAGAGTTGGGGGTAGATATAGGACCAATACAAAATGACGCTGGAGATATTCTAATAAGAGATGCAAAGATGGCAGAGGAACTAAATGCATATTTTGCATCAGTCTTCACAGTGGAAGATGTCTGCAGTATCCCAGACATTCAAGAGTGTCAGGGAAGTGAAGTTTGTGCAGTGAAAATTACGACTGAGAAGGTGCTCAGGAAGCTTAATGGTCTGGGAGGTGGATAAATCTCCTGGTCCTGGTTGAATACAACCTCGGGTTCTGAAGGAAGTAGCTGAAGAGATTGCAGAGGCGTAATGATAATCTTCCAAGAATTGATAGATTCTTGCATTGTACCGGATGACTAGAAAATTGCAAATGTTACTCCACTATTTAAGAGGTGTGGGAGGCAGCAGAAAGGAAACTATAGACCTGTTAGCCTGACATCAGTGGCTGGGAAGTTGTTGGAATCGATTATCAGGGATGAGATTACGGAGTACCTGGAGGCACATGACAAGATAGTTCAAAGCCAGCATGGTTTCCTGAAAGGAGAATCCTGCCTGACTAACCTACTGAAATTCTTTGAAGAAATTACAAGCAGGGTAGACAAAGGAGATGCAGTAGACATGGTGTACTTGGATTTTTAGAAGGCCTTTCACAAGGTGCCGCACCTGAAGCTCCTTAGCAAGATAAGAGCTCATGGAATTACAGTAAAGTTACTAGCGTGGGTGGAGCATTGGCTGGTTGGCAGAAAACAGAGAGTGGGAATAAAGGGATCCTATTTTGGCTGGCTGCCGGTTACCAGTGGAGTTCCACAGGGGTCGGTGTTGGGGCCGCTGCTTTTTACAATGTACGTCAATGAGTTGGACTACAGTATTAATGGATTTGTGGCTAAATTTGCTGATGATACAAAGATAGGTGGAGGAGCGGAGAGAGTTAAGGAAACAGAGAGCCTGCAGAGAGACTTAGATAGTTTAGGGGAATGGGCAAAGAAGTGACAAATGAAATACAATGTTGGAAAGTTGGGGAGAGAACTCAAAATGCAGAGATGCAAAGAAACTTGGGAGTCCTTGTGCAAGATACCTTAAAGGTTACCCTCCAGGCTGAGTCGGTGGTGGAGAAGGTGAGTGCAATGTGGGCATTCATTTCTAGAGGTATAGAATATAAGAGCAGGGATGTGATGTTGAGGCTCTATAAGGCACTCGTCAGACCACACTTGGAGTATTGTGTGCAGTTTTGTGCTCCTTTTTTTAGAAAGGATATACTGACATTGGAGAGGTTTCAGAGAAGATTCACAAGAATGATTCCAGGAATGAAATGGTTACCATCAGGCAGCTCTTGGGCTGTATTCCCTGGAGTTCAGGAGAATGAGGAGGGATCTCAGAAACATTCCAAATGTTAAAAGGCCTGAATGGATTAGATATGAAAAGTTATTTCCCATGGTTGGGGATTCTAAGACAAGAAGCCACAATTTCAGGATTGAAGGACATCCATTTGGAACTGAGATGCGGAGAAATTACTTTAGTCAGGGGGTCGTAAATCTGTGGAATTTGTTGCCACGAGCGGCTGTAGAGGCCAAGCCATTGGGTGTATTTAAGGCAGAGATAGATAAGTTCTTGATTAGCCAGGGCATCAAAGGGTGTGGAATGAAGGCAGGGGAGTGGGGATGACTGGAAGAATTGGATCAGTCCATGATTGAATAGTGGAGTAGACTCAATGGGCTAAATGGCCTACTTCTGCTCCTCTATCTTATGGTCTATACTGCATGTGTGGAGTTTGCACATTCTCCTTGTGACTGTGCGGGATTTCTCCTTGTGCTCTGGAGGAAATAGTTCCCAAAAGCAAGTATTTCAAGAGTCAGGAGGTACCAATTTTAAATGTTGATGAGGTGGTGAGGGACTTGTGGGAAAATTACATTTACTCAAGTAATTTGATCTGAATTTCATTGCCTGTAAAGTTGAGAGACACAAAATCGGCCAATGGCTAACAGAGAATAGTTTGCAGGCTTGTGGAGACGAGAGAGGCAATGTACTGACATAGATTCCCTCTGTGCCATTGACATTTCTGTGATTCTGAATGTCTTTTTCTGTGTCCTTCCAGAGAAATGTACCACGGACTCTGCTTGCGTGGAGAACTCAGGCAAGTCAATGCGTCGCTTCCTGGGAAGAAACTTGAGCCAGTTAGACAATGCTGCAGCTGATCACCTGCTGAGACTTTTGGGCCCCTCTCTCTCAAAGACTGCTGGGAAGAATTAGCGAATATTAATTAATGTTCATAATGTACTCCTTTGTTGCCTTTACATAGATCTAGTTTTATCAAGAGAACTGAAACAATTCCTGATATGTGATACATCAGACTCTGCTTAGCTAATATTGTAGTCTGATTACTTTTGTTGGAAGTCATCAATATACATTATCAAATGGCAATTTTAATTAAATAAAAAGGCAATTCAAATCATCTTAACAGCACCAACTGTGTTATTCACTTAATGAGTAACATGTTAACAGAAATATTGAGTAACTTTGTACACACAAACCAAAGTAAAATGGATTATTGTGTAATGTGGACTTTCATTGCAATTTGATTGGATCTCATTGTCCTGGAGTTCTGTTTGAAACATCATGCCGGTCAAATAACAGAAATAAAGATAAGATCCTAAAACAATCAAAGCCGTTAATTAATTTGTTCTCAAATATGACATTGAGAAATTGCTCACATTTTTGGAAAGGAAGGACTAGATCTGTCAGTCCCAGTGCTGAGTCATCTTGTCAAGTTATTCTGACTGAGAGGTGGAGGCTTGAGTAAGCAGGTGACCCTGAGCAGAGCTGTGTCTGATGGGGCTTTAGTACAGTGGGTTAGTTACTATCCTGTAATCCAGCAGTCTGGCCCTTCAATGAGTTCAAATCCCACCATAACAGCTGTCAAATTGAAACTGCCTTGGTAATGAATGACCATACTCGATGGTTACTGGGGACTTGATACTATCAAAAGGTTTGTCAGGAGGCAGACAGAGTCAGGAGTCTAGATGTAGGGATGAGCATGATTAGATCTCCAAGTAGAGTCTGAACAGCCAACAGACTTTGATCTGTGAGGGGGTCAGTAAGACAAAAGAGCTGAGTGTGGGCTTCAGGATGGGTAAGACGAAGGAACACATACCAATCCTCATAGAGGGATCAGAAGTGGAGAGAGTGAGTACCTTCAAGTTCCTGGGTGTCAAGATCTCTAAGGACCTAACCTGATCCAATTCATTGATGTGGTCATAAAGAAGGCAAGATAGTGGCTATACTTTATTAGAAGCAATTTGGCATGTCAACAAATACACTCAAAAACTTCTATAGTTGTAACGTGGAGAGCATTTTGACAGGCTGCATCACTGTCTGGTATGGAAGGGCTACTGCACAGGACCGAAAGAAGCTGCAGAAGATTGTAAATCTAGTCAGCTCCATCTTGGGCACTAGCATACAAAGTACCCAGGACATCTTTAGGGAGCGGTGTCTCAGAAAGGTAACATCCATTATTAAAGACCTCCAGCACCCAGGGCATGCCCTTTTCTCACTGTTACCATCAGATAGGAGATACTGAAGCCTGAAGGCACTCACTCAGCAATTCAGAAATAGCTTCTTCCCCTCTGCCATCCAATTCATGAATGGACTTTGAAGTTTTGGACACTACCTCACTTTTTTAAATATACAGTATTTCTGTTGTTGCTCATTTTTAATAGTCTATTCAATATACGTAATTGATTTACTTGTTTATTTATTATTATGTTTTATTTTATTTTTTCTCTCTGCTAGATTATGTATTGCATTGAACTGCTGCTGCTATTTTAGCAAATTTCACGTCACATGCCAGTGATAATAAACCTGATTCTGATTCTGATTCTGAAATAAAGTGGATGCTTTTCATAGAGTACTGTAAAATGGTCAGTTACAAACTGTAAATTCCATGATTGGATGACCTCAGCTATTCTACAAATATAGAATCATCTCACCCACTTCCACATAGCAAATTGACAGTCAGCACTTTACACCATTTAATATCTTTGAACCCAAACCCTGGCTCCTGAAGGGCAAAGGGTAGCTCATGAGGCATCGTGAATAAATTATTGAGATTTTTTTATTGCCAGCTGAGGAATGCTATGGTAGCTCCCAGATCTTGTATTATCTGAATCGGCTGGTCGGTGTGCAACACACCTCAAGGCTGATCTCCCATTGAGGCTAATAGGTATCTGTGGAGAGAAATCCCCACAACTGGACAATTGTAAAACCTGTGTTCCACTCAGAAGATGGCCCCTGTGCTCCACCATAGACTTTCCAGAGTCCAAAAAGAGAGAGTGACCTTCCACAGATTTTCCCAGTTCTCAAGCTGAGAAATCCTCTGGCTAATCTTATCCCAGATTAACTATGTACAAACTAAATTAATGACATAGTTAGAGATTAGGGCAGGTGCATTGATTAGAAAGATTTAGAGGGTCAATGCAGGCAAATGAGACAAGCTCATTCAGGTAACTTGCTCAGCATGGATGAGTCTGGACGAAGAGTCTGTTTTCTGTGAAGTTTATTTCTCTGAATCTATTTCATCAATCAGTTCAAATGATTTTTGTCTTTGTAATTGTGAGCATGTGTTTTGAGCCGATGATGAATTGTTAACATTGAGTTTGTGGGAAATCTCCTCACTGATTGCTAAAGGCTGTTCTGTCAACAGAGGTGCTGCTCGCTCTGGAACTGGCCCTGTGCTCTCTGAGACCAGCTGATGTCCAGTGAGCCGGCTAACCAGGGGAGAGGATCAGTTTTCAACATGATCTACTGTCACCAATGCTTCCAGCTCCCTTGTAAGCTGATTCCATGGGTGTATAGGGTGCTAGCTTATGGACTAAGCAGCTCTTAGCTTGAGGACCTACTTCTAAATTAAGCCCATGGACTCTCTGAAGAGCATGTGGGTGAAACACAGGTGCTGTCTGCTGAGACATTAACTTCAAATTGAGGCATTCATGATGAATATAAATGCAATGTTAACATTCATTTCGTGAGGACTACGATATAAAAGCAAGGATATAATGCCAAAGTTTTATAAAACATTGGTCAGACCATATTTAGAGTACCTCAAGCAATTTTAGACCCCTTATCTAAAAAAGAATGTGCAAAGGTTTAAAAGGAAAGACCGCCATATACAGTGGCCATTGTCGTAGCGGCCATTGTTGGAGTGCACTGAGGCAGAGTGGGACGGCTTTGGCTCAATCAGGCTTCGGCAAGAACAGGCAGAGGCGAGTTTTGAACGGGGCACAACTGCGCAAGTGCGTGAAAGTCAGCCTGTGAGGTAGCGGGAGAATTTAAATAGCGAACAGAGGCTGAGGACAAGCTTCACTCCAGATGAGTTAAGGCCAGGTAAGCTCCTTTAATTAATCTAATTAGCTTAGGAGTAGGTAATGGAGGCAGCAGTTAGGGCAGTTGAGTGCTCCGTTTGCAGTATGTGGGAAGTCAGGGTGAGCACTGTTGTCCCTGATGACTACACCTGCAAAAGGTGCATCCAGCTGCAGGTCCTGACAAACCGTGTTAGGGAACTGGAGCTGGAGCTGGATGAACTTCGGATTATTCGGGAGGCAGAGGCAGAAATAGACAGGAGTTTCAGGGAGATAGTCACCCCTAGGAGTCAGGAGACAGGTAGCTGGGTGAGTGTCAGGAGAGGGAAGGGGAATAGACAGGAAGAGCAGAGCACGCCTGTGGCCGTTCCCATCAACAATAAGTATACCGTTTTGGATACTGTTGGTGGGGACGACTGACCAGGGACAAGTTGCAGTGGTTGTGTCTCTGGCACCAAGACTGGACCCTCAGCTCAGAAGGGAAGGATGGAAAAGAGGAGAACAGTAGTGATAGGGGATTCGATAGGGGGACAGATAGGAGGTTCTGTGGAAGACATCGAGAATCCCGGATGGTTTGTTACTTCCCTGGTGCCAGGGTCTGCGATATCTCGGATTGAGTTCTCAGTATTCTCAAGAGGGAGGTTGAGCAGCGGGATGTCATAGTCCATGTAGGGACCAATGACGTGGGTATGAAGAGTGAGGAGGTCTTGAAAGGTGAGTTTAGGGAGCTAGTTGCCAAGTTAAAGGACAGGACCTCCAGGATAGCAATCTCAGGATTGCTACCAGTGCCACGTGCAGGTGGGTATAGAAATAATAAGATAGTGCAGATCAACACATGGCTGAAGACATGGTGCAGGAAGGAGGACTTCAAATTTATAGGTAATTGGGCAGTTTTCCAGGGAAGCTGGGACCTGTTCCGGCGGGACGGTTTACATCTGAACTGGAGGGGGACAAATATTCTTGCAGGTAGCTTTGCTAGAGAGGCTCCAGCGGATTTAAACTAGATACAAGGGGGGAGGGGAACCAGAGTGTAGGAACAGATGTATGGGAGAAGGAAGTTCTAACAGTTCTTTGTACTGTTAGAGATAAACAGAGAGGAAGAGGTGAAGAATTTCTTAAATGCATTTATTTTAATGCTAGGAGCATTGTATGAAAGGTGGATGAGCTTAGAGCATGGAATGATACCTGGAAATATGATGTTGTAGCAACTAGTGAAACATGGTTGTAGGAGGGGTGTGATTGACAACTAAATATTCCTGGATTTCATTGCATCAGGTGTGATAGAATCGGAGGGACAAGAGGGAGAGATGTTCTGTTGCTTGTCAGAGAAAATACTACAGCAGTGCTCTGGCAGGATAGATTAGAGGTGTCATCTAGGGAGGCTATTTGGGTGGATTTGAGGAACGGGAAAGGTATAGTAACACTTATAGGGGTGTATTATAGACCACCTAATGGGGAGGGAGAATTGGAGGAGCAAATTTGCAAGGAGATAGCAGATATTTGTAGTAAGCACAGGGTTGTGATTGTGGAAGATTTTAACTTTCCACACATAGACTGGGAAGCCCACACTGTAAAAGGGATGGATGGTTTGGAGTTTGTAAAATGTGTGCAGGATAGTTTTTTGCAAAAATACATAGAGGTACCGACTAGAGAAGGGGCAGTGTTGGATCTTCCGTTAGGGAATGAAATAGGTCAGGTGATGGAGGTATGTGTTGGGGAGCACTTCGGGTCCAGTGATCACAATGCCATTAGTTTCAATATAATTATGGAGAAGGATAGCACTGGACCCAGGGTTGAGATTTTTGATTGGAGAAAGGCTAACTTTGAGGAGATGCAAAAGGATTTAGAAGGAGTGGATTGGGACAATTTGTTTTATGGGAAGGATGTAATAGAGAAATGGAGGTCATTTAAAGGTGAAATTTTGAGGGTACAGAATCTTTATGTTCCTGTTAGGTTGAAAGGAAAGGTTAAAAGTTTGAGAGAGTCATGGTTTTCAAGGAATATTGGAAACTTGGTAAGGAAAAAGAGAGATATCTACAATAAATATAGGCAGCATGGAGTAAATGAGGTGCTCGAGGAATATAAAGAATGTAAGAAGAATCTTAAGAAAGAAATTAGAAAAGCTAAAAGAAGATATGAGGTTGCTTTGGCAAGTAAGGTGAAAATAAATCCGAAGAGTTTCTACAGTTATCTTAATAGCAAAAGCATAGTGAGGGATAAAATTGGTCCCTTAGAGAATCAGAGTGGACAGCTATGTGTGGAGCTGAAAGAGATGGGGGAGATCTTGAACAATTTCTCTTCTTCAGTATTCACTAAGGAGAAGGATATGGAATTGTGTAAGGTAAGGAAAACAAGTAGGGAAGTTATGGAAACTATGACGATTAAAGAGGAGGGAGTACTGGCACTTTTAAGGAATATAAAAGTGGATAAATCTCTGGGTCCTGACAGGATATTCCCTAGGACTTTGAGGGAGGTTAGTGTAGAAATAGCAGGGGCTCTGACACAAATATTTCAAATGTCATTAGAAACGGGGATGGTGCGTATTGCTCATGTGGTTCCATTGTTTAAAAAGGGTTCTAAGAGTAAACCTAGCAATTATAGGCCTGTCAGTTTGACGTCAGTGGTTGGTAAATTAATGGAAAGTATTCTTAGACATGGTATATATAATTATCTGGATAGACAGGGTCTGATTAGGAACAGTCAGCATGCATTTGTGCATGGAAAGTCATGTTTGACAAATCTTATTGAATTTTTTGAAGAGGTTACGAGGAAAATTGACGAAGGTAAAGCAGTGGATGTTGTCTATATGGACTTCAGTAAGGCCTTTGAGAAGGTTCCGCACGGAAGGTTAGTTAGGAAGATTCAATCGTTAGGTATTAATATTGAAGTAGTAAAATGGATTCAACAGTGGCTGGATGGGAGATGCCAGAGAGTAGTGGTGGATAACTGTTTGTCAGGTTGGAGGCCGGTGACTAGTGGTGTGCCTCAGGGATCTGTACTCGGTCCAGTGTTGTTTTTCATATACATTAATGATCTGAATGATGGAGTGGTAAATTGGATTAGTAAGTATGCAGATGATACTAAGGTAGGTGGTGTTGTGGATAATAAAGTAGGTTTTCAAAGCTTGCAGAGAGATTCAGGCCAGTTAGAAGAGTGGGCTGAAAGATGGCAGATGGAGTTTAATGTTGATAAGTGTGAGGTGCTGCATTTTGGTAGGAATAATCCAAATAGGACATCCATGGTAAATGGTAGAGCATTGAAGAATGCAGTAGAACAGAGTGATCTAGGAATAATGGTGCATAGTTCCCTGAAGGTGGAATCTCATGTGGATAGGGTGGTGAAGAAAGCTTTTGGTATGCTGGCCTTTATAAATCAGAGCTTTGAGTATAAGAGTTGGGATGTAATGTTAAAATTGTACAAGGCATTGGTAAAGCCAAATTTGGAGTATTGGGTACAGTTCTGGTCACTGAATTATAGGAAAGATATCAACAAAATAGAGAGAGTATAGGGAAGATTTACTAGAATGTTACCTGGGTTTCAGTACCTACGTTACAGGGAAAGATTGAACAAGTTAGGTCTTTATTCTTTGGAGCGTAGAAGGTTGAGGGGGGACTTGATAGAGGTATTTAAAATTATGAGGGAATAGATAGAGTTGATGTGGATAGGCTTTTTCCATTGAGAGTAGGAGAGATTTAAACAAGAGGACATGAGTTGAGAGTTAGGGGGCAAAAGTTTAAGGGTAACACAAGGGGGAATATCTTTAGTCAGAGATTTGTAACTGTGTGGAACGAGCTTCTAGTAGAAGTAGTAGAGGCAGGTTCAGTATTGTCATCTAAAGTAAAATTGGATAGGTATATGGACAGGAAAGGAATGGAGGGTTATGGGCTGAGTGCGGGTCGGTGGGACTAGGTGAGAATAAGCATTCGGCATGGACTAGAAGGGCTGAGATGGCCTGTTTCCATTCTGTAATTGTTATATGGTTATATGGATCAGAGCTATCAAGCCAGTATGTTGTAGAAAGCGGGATGCCTCAGGGGAGTGTAGTGAGTCCAACTTTATTCTCCATTTTGATAAATGATGTATTCGTAAATATACCTACAGAAGTGGGGAGGTCATTGTTTGCAGATGACGGGGCTTTATGGAAAAGAGGAAGAAATGTTGAACATACAGTTCTGAAAATGCAAGATGGAATTAATCAAGTTGAAGAGTTGGGGACAAAGTGTGGTGTTAAATTTTCAGTGGAGAAGACAAAAACCATGTTCTTTACAAGGAAAAAGCTCAGGGGACTTAATCTGATCTGTATGGAAGTAACCAGGAGAGAGTTGAAAGTTTTTGGTTTTTGGGAGTACACTTTGACTTGAGATTAACATGGAGAGAACATGTTAGATATGTAGCTGCTAAATGTAACAATGTGATAAATGTCATGAGGTTTCTTGCTGGTTTGGAATGGGGCGCTGATTTTGCATCACTGAAGTATATTTATGTAGCATTAATAAGATCAAGATTAGATTATGGAAGTATTGTATATGGGTCAGCAGCAAAATCTGTGTTAGCAGAACCGGATATCGTGCAAGCTCGGGCTCTAAGGGTGTGCTTGGGAACAGTTAGAACTTCCCCAGTGTGTGCACTCCAAGTTGAAGCAAATGAAATGCCATTGGGACTGTGACATAAACAGCTGGAGGCCAATTACTGGATTAACTTAAGGGGGCATTGTGATAGCCATCCTACAAAAAGGGTTTTGGAGACACGCTGGGAGAAGGAAAGGACACAAAAAGAAATTTTTGGCTGGACAGGAGAACAAACAGCAAAAGATATGAGTGTATATGATAAAGAGTTTTGTCCAAGTGTGGTGTGGCCTGTCAGGCCTTTCTGGGTATTAGAAAATCCCTCTGTAGATTTGGAATTGCTTAAGATTAAATGCAGTAATAAAATGGCTGATATACTCAGTGAATATCATAGGTATAGGGAATGTAAATATAAAGACGTATTGATTTTAACGGATGGATCAAAGGATCCAGAAACAGGTGCAACAGGGTCTGCAATTGTTGTGCCAAATCATCAAGTGGAAATTAGCAAGAGAATGCCAGACTGCTTGAGTGTTTATGCAGTTGAAATGTTTGCCATATTGTTAGCACTAGAATGGAGTGAGCAGGTTGATTGTAATAATATTGTGATAGGTAGTGATTCTGTACTGGCCCTGGCAAGCATTAAGGCGGGTACAGCTAGAGGACACCAGGATCTGCTTTATGAAATCCTGTTTGCAAATTCAAGACTGGATAGACAAGGCAAAAATATTGCATTCATGTGGGTTCCAGCACATTCATGTATTAAGGGAAATGAGACAGCAGATAAGCTGGCAAAAGCAGCAGTCAAAAAAGGATCTGTAGTGGTCAATATTAAACTATCAAAATCAGAGGGGAAGAGCATAGTGTGGAGAAGGATGAATCAACAGTGACAGCAGCATTGGGATAGAGCAATAAAAGGAAGACATTTACATTCAATTCAGAACAGAGTAGATATGGGAAGGAGTAGGGGAGTAAAGCGGAAGGAGCAAGTAATTATAAGTAGACCGAGAATTGGGCACAGCAACCTTAATGGTACTCTGGCCATCATAAATGAACATCCAACAGGTTTTTGTGATCTAGGTCAGGAGACTGAAACAGTAGAGCATGTCCTTATTTCATGCAGGAAATTTGCACAGGAAAGACAACAAATGCTACAACAATTATGCAAAATAGGACTGGTAGAGAACAGTATTAAATGTTTATTGGAATGTGGGGAGAGTGATCAGGGGAGGAAATGGTTGTTTAGTTTTTTAAGGGCGACAGGACTGGAAAGAACTTTAGGCAGTAAAGTGAATGGACAATGAGGGGCAGTAAATCCTGAAGATGGCAGTAATTCAACAGTGTGGATGCCAACTGCTGTAAAAACCCAAGGAAGAAGAAGAGGAAGAAGAAGCCTTTGGCTGCTGGATTGTTCCTGTCCAAACCCCCTGTCTGTATCCCTTCCCTTCACCTTCCTCCTCAAACCTCGCCTGGAGCCTGGCCTCGCCTGTAACCCTTGCCTTCACTACTATCAAGTTCAATCACCGGAGCAAAATAAGGAACTGTCTTTTGTTGTTTTGAACAGTCTCTATGCCCACACCTTCGCTAGGTAGGTCCGGCTGTCTGCCACTACCTTGTGTTGGGAACTGTCTGTGCCCACACCTTCGCTAGGTAGGTCCGGCTGTCTGCCACTACCTTATGTTGGGAACCGTCTCATCGTACTCTGCATTTCTGTCTCTTCCTCGACCAAGTCAAGGCTTCGGGCTCTCATCCAGTCCTAGCCGCGTGCAAAAACCTTGTCCTGTCCAAGCAATGGCTTTGTGTTCTCATCTTGTCCATGTGCCTCGCCCAGCCCAGTGCTGGGATTCCCTTGTCCTGTGCTGGGGTTCCCTTGTCCTGTCCAGGAGTCTCACATCCAGTCCTCTTGCCTCTCCTCATCCTGTAGCCTTGTTATTTCCTCACCTGGTTCTGGACTCCAAGCCCGAGTCAAGACCCAGTTTCTGGGTCCTTTTCCAGTCTCTGTCTCAGAGTCCTTGTCCAGGTTCCAAGTTCCTAGTTCCCAGTTCCTAGTTCCTCGTCCAGGTCCCAGTTTCCTACTCAAGTCCTAGTCCAAGCCCTTGTCTTGTCCAGCGTTGTTTCGTCCCCATTTCACTTGTTTCCTTGATACACCTATTCCTCTCCCTAGTACTTCAGTGTCTGTGTCTTGCATATGTGTCCGTTCCCACTGCCCACCATATGACACCTAATCTGTCTTTTTATAGCCTCTCTACATCCTTAAAACTACTTTCCCCTCCACCAATCTCCATATTATCTGAAAACTTTGCAAAAAAAACAAAGCCATCAATTCCATCATCCAAGTCATTAACATATACTATAAAAAGATTCAGTCTCACTACAATCCTTTTTGGAACACTGCTAGTTACTGATGGCCAAGCAGAGGAGGCTCCCTTTATTCCCAATCCTTTCATCCAGCCAATCAACCAATGCTTTATCCATTGTAATGTCTTTCCTGTAATACCATGGGCTTTTAACTTGACAAAAAGACTTGTGTGGCATCTTGTCAAAGGCCTTCTGAAAATCCAAGTACACAACTTCCACCAATTCTCTTTTGTCTGTCCTATGCGTTATTTCTTCAAAGAATTCCATCAGATTTGTCAGGCAAAATTTCCTCTTCAGGAAACCTTACTAACTACGCCCTATTTTATCAGGTGCCTCCAAGTACACCAAAATCCTGCTCCCATGTCTCATGGGCTTAGGGGATGGTTGATGATATACCCACTTGAGTATAAAGTGGGCCTTACTGTAACCTGTGGGGAAATAGATGTTAAGGTGACTTGTTCTCTACTCATACCCTGTCACAAATAAGGCTGTTTGCACCACTACCTTCAGTGAAACATCTGAAACAAGAGGGAAACACACCCGAATTTCTGGAGAAACTCAGCAAATCAGGTAGCATCGATGAACAGGAATAAACAGTCATTCTTGCTTCAGATACCTTCACCCGTCAGTGCCTCAAAAATAGTGCAGATCTTTAACCAACACCTGAAAGAATAGACGGGCTCTCATCCTAAAGACACCACAGCACCTCTTCAATGCTGCACTGAAACATGTATTATTTTTGTTTTGAAATGGAATCCGTGACCTACTGATGCAAGTGTGCTACCAGCTAAGGCCTGAAGTAAGTCATAAAGGTGGGAGCCAAAAAACATAGAATAGTACAGCACAGTAGAGGCCCTTCAACCTACAATGTTGTATCAACTTTTTACCCTACTCCAATCTTTCCTTCCCCCTTCGTCCACCATTTTCCTTTCATCCAAACACCATTTTAACATGACCCGCTGCAGGATGTCTGAACAAAGTAAAGCTTTGATAAAATATACAATGCTATGAGTAATTCTAGAGGCCTGTCTACAAAACATTACACTCAATTGTGAAGAATTGCATATTGACTGCAATAATTTGAGACAGGAAGTCCAATATTCTGTGCCATCGCCCTTCAGACACCAAAGTAAGGGGGCAACTACTCAGTCACACCTCTTGCTTTAAAGCTGTAAATCAAACCTTACAGCATTAATTAGCTCTGGTACATCCATTACCATTCCCTGAATCCTCTATAGTTATGGATAGATGAAAAGGGTTGGGTGTAGCGTCGTTGGATCTAATGGCTTATTTCTATTATATAGGTCTCTTGAACTTATTCAACTGACTTCCCTGAAGATTATCAGCTTGTCATTCTGGAGTGGCTTGCGAGTTCCTCAGATCCGGACCATGATACCACCAGGAGTTTAGCCATCTAGCACTTATATCCTTGTAGGGTTACCGATGGTGGCAACATCAAGGGGGAAGTTTCAGACAAAGAGTGATCCAACCAAAACCTCAACAGTGGACTTCGGTGGAAGATGATGGCACATCACAATGCAGTGAAGGTGGAAGAAGGCCCTAGTCATCTTGCATTCCATGCCACTGGACCCTGACATTGATCTGACAAGGACTGTGTGGTGGCTGTCCATGCATGCCCATATCCCACATTAAACAAAGTCACCCACTGGCATTCTCCATTAAGGAATTCCAAATTAAGCCCTGTGGTGATCAGCAAGTGGTGAAAGTGGCAGGATTGTGAGAGCTGGAAGCCCCTAATCAGGAGCTGGCCAGAATAAGTCAATCCTAGATCAGCCTCTACAGCCAACTGAAGTCCCACCATAGACAAACCCTTTGGAGAACATCTTACTCTACTCAAGTGATTGCAATACTACTGCAATGGCACACTGTCTGCACGTTTTTACTTCATTCACCTTTCAGTAAGCAAGCATCTCAGGTTGTCCTTGAGAAGATGACAGCGAGGTGTTTTCCTGAATTGTTGCAATCTCCCATAATGTTCTGGTTGACAGAGACCACAGGGTGTTGCTGGTGGGGCACTTAGTGATGTATGCCTTTGATGCCTTTGAACATCAAGGCTAGGTGGTAAATATGGTGAAAGACTGACCAGCTTATTTGCAACAAAGTTTTCAGCATGTAGTCATTTCTTACTTCCTTCAAGAATGAACAACCTTGCCAATTTTGTCAGAGGCTTCATTCCAGAGGTCGCCATGCTGGTGCATACATAAGTACGTGCACTCAGTGGCCACTTTATTAGGTACACCCGTACCCCTGCTTATTAATATAAATATATAATCAGCCAGTCATGTGACAGCAATTCAATGCATAAAAGTACACAGACATGGTAAAGACAGGAAGAAATGTGATTTACATGACATTGACCATGAAATGATTGTTGGTGTCAGTCGGTGTTTGAATATCTCAGAAACTGCTGATCTCCTGGGATTTTCATGCACAACGGTCTCTAGGCTTTACAGAGAATGGTGTGGAAAAACAAAAAAAAATTCCAGAGAGTGCTTGTTTTTAGTAAAGACAAAGTTGGTGTGGGTTTACATTAGAACATTTTATTACTGAACTGCTGCTCACCCCTGTGCATGGTGTACAACCAGATCACCATCGGAACTTTTGGTTCCAGGTGCCCACTGGGGACTGAAGATCTTTATAATGCATACATATTAACACATCTTCACCCATCCCCAGAAAGAAAAACAAACACAACACTATGTCCTCAAATCTGCAAGGATTAATAATCTTTTCCAACAAAGATGTCCACATTTCATAGCCAACTCTTCCCTTTTTTTTCCAGGTTTTCAACTGTTCAATATTTCAACTTCAATAATAATGAGCAACCACAGTCCATTTTTCACTCGTAAACTTTCAATCCATCTCTGAGGTGGTTTAATGGCCCTCTTTGGTATTCTATTTGTTTCCATAGCTGTATTGCTTTCATTTGTTGCATTGATATTTGTGCCTTCAGAGCCAGCCATTTGCAGCTTGGAGATCATTTGAGTGATCCAGCACTTTGCTGGCTCTGAGTAGATTCCCGGAAGCAAGCATGTACTCGGACAGCCTAGATGCAAAGAAACTTTGAGACAGGGCGAAAGCTGATGTTCCTCTCTATTGTGCTGTTTAATGCATCCATTAATCACTTAGTAAGGTGTGGAGGAAGACTGAGACAATGAAGAAGTCGAGCGAGAGTGTCAGGGCTGACTGCCTGCCTTTTGTTCACTGCCAGATGAAGAGTCTATGAGCGGCCTATCACTGTGTGGCTCACTGACACGGGTGGGTAGGCCTCTCTGCCTCACGTGGTGTCCCTCTCTTTCATTGAATGTTAGAGGATGGTATCATGGTTCTGCAATTCTGGATTGGACTATTGTGTTTATGAACTGTGGACTTTTCAGACTTTTGATTTTTATATTCGGTGTTTTTATCACCTGTTCCTTTTCCATTTTGTTGTTTGAGGGGAGGATGTTTGGGGGTTGATGGTCTGTTAGTTTTTGTGCAGGGGAGGGGTTGATTACTGAGGGAGTCGATGTTCTTGTACTATTCAGTTTCCTTGGGAAGGGCGGTTTGGGGAGAGGATTGATGAACAGATGCTGTTCTTTTTTTGTAATGGGAGGATTGGTGTTTCTCTTTGAATGACGTTCATCTTCTTTCTTTGTTTCATGGCTATCTAAAGAAATGCAAATTTCAGAGATGTAGAAGGACACGCACTTTGATAATAATAGATGAACCTATGAAACCGTGTCTTTCTGAGAACTCTAATCAACATGTCTATTTTTTACATATGCTGGCCCCTTTGATGTACTGTCAGGCAATGCATCACAGCTATGGATTTCAGCTTGTGGTCATAGTTCCACGGGGTTCCTTTTCAGAGGTGTCCCTTCCTCCATATGAATCTAGTAGGAATGTGGAGCTACCTCCTTGTATCATATCCTTGCATGAACCATGTGCCAGAATCATGATCTCAGATTCGCACTTAAACTCTAGGCTTCAGGACTGGTAGGCTTTTCACAGTCTTGTCGTGATACTGCTTCTGTTTTTCTTCCCCTTTCACTTTAACCAATTTGACCCTGTCTGCTCCTTTGGGTGTGTAATGCACTGATTATGATTTCTACTGCAATATTGTGAGGTAATTCCTCTGCTATGCTGTGCAGTTTCCTGCAAAAGCTGTGTGTCCTGTGAGCAAGAGTGTTTTAGCTTCAGCTAAAGATAAGGAGCCATGATGTCCAACTTGGGAATGTTGTGTCAGCCATTCAGGGTTGTCTTGCCCATGAAAGTCATTGCTTTGCAGCCGCAATGCCATTACTTGGCACAGTTTTCAGCATTTGGCCAGATATACCTGGAATGTGAAAAGGCGTAGGACATACCCAGCAGTTGAGCCTGTACTTATGGAGGGAGGAAAACTGAAGCAATATCTCAGGTGATGATTTACAGCAGCAATGGCCAGTTCTGATAGACGTGTCACTTATGATGACTTGCTAGTAGGGAACCTCTTCACCCTGATGGTGGTGAGTGTGTGGAATGAGTTGAAAGCAGAAATGGTGGATGTGGGTTTGATTTCAACATTCAGGAGAAGTTTGGATAAGGATGTGGTTGTAAGGCTATAGAGGGCTATGGTCTGGGTGCAGTTTGATGCAAATAGGCAGAATAATAGACAAGAAAATCTGCAGATGCTGGAACTCTCTCAGCCTGAAACGTCAACTGTTCACTCTTTTCCATAGATGCTCCCTGGCCTGCTGAGTTCCTCCAGCATTTTGAGTGTCTTGCTAGGCAGGATAATAGCTCAGCACAGACTAAATGGGCTGAAGGTCAGTGAGTAACAAAATTTCCACACAGCGCAAAACAAGTATATTGGTGAGATATCCAGTCATAGGTACTGCCTGGTCATAACCTTCCTTCACAACAGGTTATTTACAGAGACCACTGAAACATTAGGATGGAAAAAAAACTAGGGGACGAGTAAATTAAAGGACTGTTAATATAGTACAACATGAAAAGCATTTTCCAGCATATCCTATTCACCAAATCTGAAAGATCAGACATTTGGTTAGTTGTGAAGCTAAGCACCAGCTTAATGGATGTACACTGCCCCTTAGTGTTTACATTTATCATTCTATCAAATTTGAATCCCCTTTCATGCTTAACTGTAACACAAGCATCAGTAATAGAAAGAAAACTTGTCAGTAATGGTAACCTGATTGTCGTAAGTAACACATGTAAAACATTAAAACATTAAAAATTAAAACATTTAATTCAGCAGTGAACTTCTAGGAATTCCTGGAGGACACTGGAAAAGAGGTTCAGTGGGAACAATGGGCTGGAGACCAGGAAGGGTCTGGGCATGGAGACTGGGAAGCCAGAGAGGGTGAGGGATCAGAGACTGGAAGGGAATAGTGGACTGGAGATTGTAAGATCCCTTAGTGAGGTTAACAAAATCAAAATCATAATCAGAATTATAACTGGTTTATTATCAGCTGTACCGTGCAAAACATAAAATATACTATAAATTAAAATAAGGAATATATATATAAAAAGTAAGTAGTGAAAAAAGAGAGCAAGCATAGTGAGATGGTGTCCATGGTTTTGTTGACTGTTCAGAAAGCTGATACTGGAGGGGAAGAAGCTGTTCCTAAAACATTGAGTGTGTATTTTCAGGCTGCTGCAACTCCATGCTGTTAATAGTAATGAGAAGAGGGCACGTCCTGGATGGTAGGGGTTCTTAATGGTGCAATTTCAACTTTGGATTTACTTAATGCCTTTGTCTGGCAGATTGGGTTTTACCCAGGTGACCATGCCCTGTTCATCAACAAAGGCCCGATGTGGTCAAAAACAAAGCCACTGGCAGTTTGTGGGTGAATCCCAGGAATACCAGACCATGGTTTATTTTACAGTTGGTATTAATAACACAGAGCCAGCTCATAATTTGTGGTGGAAGCAGCATGTTACTGGTTTATAACTAACAATTGACTGCATCAGAAACAAGGTTAATTTACTCCAAAAATGTTTTAACACTCTGCTGCCACCAAGCACACATGTATCCCCTGTCTGAATGCCCTCATAACCCAGGTTAATTAAACCCAAAGATATAATGTTAGAAAGCGCCACCTGTGGAGGGACGAAAACAAGGTTTATTGAATTTTTTTAAAAAGAGAACTTGAAAAAAATCCTATGCAAGAACTAGGTGTGGCTGATGCAGGTATGGACAAGCAACCGACTCACAGCGAACTACAGAAACTAACGAAAGATATAAACTGTTAAAAGTGGAATTAGTATTCAGTATCTGTACCCTACTTATCTGAAATCCTCAGGGTGGAACCCCTGGAGAAGAGACAGTATCAATAAAAGATTTATTGAAGCTACAGCTAGAATAAGCACCATCTAAAGTGAGACAATACTGGCAGAGAGTAGTGTCCAGGATCTCTACAATGTAACTGGGGATTAGTTCTGTTAAATCATTCCAAGGGATTTAGTGATTTAAAACACTTTTACTGTCCTGAGTGTAAAATCTGTGTGTGAAATATTTTCAGTAATTGAGAAACGTTTGGAAATGACAATGTGATATTGAGTTATTTTGAAATAGAAAATAGAACATGTATAAGAATTTATGGATTGTAATCCTGTTGTATTCAAGTCATTTGTTTGTGTAAGTATTGTGAATTGATTTTCCATGGATGACCCACTATTTCATACAATGAACCAAGAAACAAAATGGCAAGCCACCGAAGATCAAATAACCAGCACAGGAACAAAGTGTTTCAAGGTGTAGAGGATTAAATATGGTTGGATGTATATTTTTTTTTGCATTTGAAGGATCTGCATTTAATTTTCTGGGAGAATTTATTATTTTTGCAAAGACTTTGATAAGTGACTGAATTAGATTTACTTTGTTTAAAAGTTGTGATGTTGGAGAATTTGTAGTCAAAGGAGTTCAGCTGTGTATAAATATTTTTGGGATTGAATAATTTGTATTCTGACCTGAAACTGAAGTTAACCATAGTACTTAGAATACAATTCAATTAGTTTCCTAACTAACTAGCGATAAATAAAAAGGCAAATGTTAATCTGTAAACCTTTAAACAGGGAATAATACTAAACCTAATTAGTTGGAGAATTTGGAGTAATAAAGATTATTCTAATGAATCTCACTGACTCTAGCTAAAAAGCATTTTGGTTTTTGTTTGATATCTGAGATTTGGAACCAAAGACATGATGTTGGAATTTTAAATTATTCTTTCTTATGTAAATATTTTGTATATATTGCTATTTTTATAAACAAAAATTACCTCCAGATATGTATGTTTTCTCTTCATTGCTTCCTTTTGATAACTAGAGCTTTTGATGGCCCACTAGCACCTAGTGTAGTACTATGTAATTAGATTTTTCTCATAAAGAGTGTGGTGATCAGTCACACAAGATAAGACGAGCACTACAGAGGTGTTACACCCTCCCACTCCCCCATTCTCCAACTTGCATCCTGGTCCAGTTACTCTTCATTTTTTGTTGCTGTGGCTTCACATATTTATACAACCACCAATTTTATTATACTCGTACCAGTAACATTATGCTGTCTTACATTAACATGCACATCACCCTTTGTCATCCTGTCAATTCTCAGGGCATGCGATTCAAGGACTTGTGCTGATATTATTTTGTGACTGTGTGTGGTGGATCGTTACTAAATATGCTGTGTGTAACCATATAGTACAAACAATCGAGTTCTGGGCCGAGGGGTCGATAGTTTATTCTTTACCATAGCTGCTGCCTGACCTGTTGAGGTCCTCCGCCATTTTGCGCATGTTGTTTTGGATTTTCAGCATCTGCAGATTTCCTCATGTTTGTGACTCTTGGTAGCGTGTTTTGCACCTTGGCCCCAGAGGAACTGTTTTGCCGTATTCATGTGTATGGTTGATAGACAATAAACTTGAAGCAGAATCAGCTGAAAGAGTAAATTAAACAGAAGCTAGAGCAGGACAGTACTCAGGCTGGAAAATGCTAATATACAGTTGAACACAGGCATCTTATGAGATGGTCTCTGGCTTGCTGCTGATTAGATCCTGCAATAAAAGCCATTGTGACCAAGAAGCACTTCAGTGCAGGAAAGCTAACATTAGATCTAACCAAGGGACAAGCTGGGTTGCAGCCTCACAACCAGAGCCTCTTGTCAGCCATGTCCAACCCAGGACTGCGCAACAAAGGGAGCAACGGGGTTGGTCAGAGCAGCGATGGGAAATTAGAATCAGGTTTATTATCACTGACATATGTCATGAAATTTGTTGTTTTGTTGTTGCAGTACAATGCAATACATAAAAATGACTAAGACAAGAAATGGATATGTGAAAAATAAATAGTGAAAAAGGGGGCAAAATAGTGAGGTAGTGTTCATGGGTTCATGAATCTGATGGCAGAGGTGCAGATGCCCTTCATAAAATGTTGTGTGTGTGTCTTCAGGCTCCTCTACCTCCTCCCTGATGGTAGCAAGGAGAGGAGAACACGTCATGGATGGAGAGAGTACTTAATAATGATGCTTCCAATAGGATGACTGCAGATACTGCCTGAAGATTTGTTTTCTTGTCAGCAGCACAACGGTAAACTCTTTACACAGCATGGTCATATTTATTCCGAGTCTATTGATCCAGGGTTTTGACCTGACATGTCAATTCTCTCTTTGCCTACGGTGCCGGTCCATGAACTCAGCACCTCATCCCTCATTTTCCTCCAGTAGTTTGTTTTGACTTCCACCAGGTTCCACTATCTACAGTCGCTTAAGTTTGTTGGAAATGTCAACGGCTTTCCCTGGAAATTTATTTTGAGCATGGAACATGCATTTCTGGAAGATGCAGTAGAATATAAAAGATGGGATATAAAACATACAACTGCAGAGCTCAGGAACAGGCCCTTCAGCCCACAATGTTGTGCTGAACTTATTAAATGCCTAACTAATCTGATCCCTAAACTGCCGAGACAATGACGATACCCCTCCATTCTCTGTACGTTTGTGTGCGTAAGAGCCACATAAACTTCTCCCTCATATTTGCCTCACTATCTCCCCAGTCAGAGCCTACCACATGCATACACATCACTATGAGTTTAAAAAAAATTGCCTTGCACATCTACTTTGCACTTACAACCCCCCCCCCCCCACCCCACCACCTTAAATACCTTAAATCCATAAAATCACACTTTCTGATATTAGATATTTTGGGAGTTCAGCGAGTTAAATGCTAAGTCAAAGAGCAGGACCTCCAGGGTTGTGATCTCAGGATTGCTACCCATGCCATGTGCTAGCGAGGCCAGAGCTAGGAAGATCACACAGTTTAATATGTGGCTAAGGAGGAAGCGTAGGAGGGAGGGCAGAAGATTTTTGGATCATTGGGTTCTCTTCCAGGGAAGGTGGGTCCTGTATAGAAGGGAGAATTTGCACCTGGACTGGAGGGGGACTAATATCTGAGTGGGAAAGTTCATTAATGTAGCACGGTGGGATCTGAACTAGAGTTGCAGGGGAACGGGAACCAGAGTGCCAGAAAAGTTAGTAGGGAGATGTGGAGGCAGATGTCGGTGCTGGGTAACATAATTGGGAGAAATGTACATAATTCATAACCACCAACATTGAGCTGGGGTTTCACTGTACGAGGTTGGTCTGATGTGATGATGTTTTTATGTAGAACTTTTTAGCTTTTTAGTGTGCAAGTTTTATTGAGTTGAATTGGCCTTATTTCTTACATCCTTCATATACATGAGGAGTAAAATTTATCTAAATGTGCAATGTGCAATTTATACTAATTTATAATAAATGGTATGTGTAACAGGACAGTCAATATAACATAGAAGTACAATTGGATCAGCATGAATTAATCAGTGGGATGGCCTGGTGTATGAAGCTGTCCCGGAGCCTGTTGGTCCTGGCTTTTATGCTGCGGTACTGATCCCCACATGGCAGCAGCTGGAACATGTTGCGGTTGGGGTGACTAACGTCCCCAATGATCCTTCAGGCACTTTTTTAGACACCTGTCTTTGTAAGTGTCCTGAATAGTGGGAAGTTCACATCTACAGATGTGCTGGGCTGTCCACACCACTCTCTGCAGAGTCCTGCGATTGAGGGAAGTACAGTTCTCCTAGCAGGCAGTGATGCAGCCAGTCAGGACGCTCTCAATTGTGCCCCTGTAGAAAGTCCTTAGGATTTCAGGACTTATGCCAAACTCCTTCACCCGTCTGAGTTGAAAGAGACGCTGCTGTGCTTTCTTCACCGCTCAGCCAGTATGTGCAGACCATGTGAGATCCTCAGTGATGTGGATGCTGAGGAACTTAAAGCTGTTCACCCTCTTAACCCCAGATCCACTGATGTCAATAGAGGTTCATCTGTCTCCATTCCTCCTGTAATCCACAAACAGCTTCTTTGTTTTCGCAACATTGAGGGAGAGGTTGTTCTAGGATGAATTTGGAGCTTGGCTAAAATCCAAATTTTAGCCAAACAGTTGCTTTAAAACTGTTGGAGCTTTGGGAGCAAATGCCATCACTCGGTTCATGCAAGCTGAGGCCAAGTCTGCTGTGCAAGAAATCTCCAATGACAGCTCCAAATTCTATTTCCTGGTAGCATCGCTCAGCAATTCCATGCATGGCTGCAAGAGAGGCAAGTCTGCTTGAACAAAGTGGTTGACAAAGGAAGTCAGAGATTGTATAGCATTAAAGAAAAAGAAGTATGACAGGGCTAAGATGAGTGGGAATACAGATGATTGGGAAAGTTTTAAGGAACAACAGATCTTAACTAAAAAAGCAATACGAAGAGAAAATATCAGGTATGAGCTCAGTCTAGCCAGGAATATAAAAGGGGATAGCAAAAGCTTTTTTAGCTATGTGAAGAGAAAGAAGATAGTTAAGAACAATGTTGGCCCCTTGAAGAATGAATTGGAAGAAATTGTCATGGGAAACAGGGAAATGGCAGCAGAATTTAATGCATACTTTAGATCTGTCTTCACCAGGGAGGACACAAGCAATCTCCCAGATGTATGGATGGGCCAGGGTCATAAGATATCAGAGGAATTGAGACAGATTGACATTAGGAAAGAAACTGTGATGAGTAGACTGGTAGGACTGAAGGCTAATAAATCCCCGGGTCCAGATGGTCTGCATCCGAGAGTTCTAAAAGAGGTGGCCTAGAAAATTGCGGATGCATTGGTAATCATTTTCCAATGTTCCTTAGATTCAGGATCAGTTCCTGAAGATTGGAGAGTGGCTAATGTTGTCCCACTTTTCAAGAAGGGAGGGAAGGAGAAAACGGAGAACCATCGCCCTGTTAGCCTAACGTCAGTCGTGGGGAAGATGCTTGAGTCCATTATTAAGGACGAAATAGTGGCACATCTAGATGGCAGAAATAGGATTAGGCCGAGCCAGCATGGATTTACCAAGGGCAAATCATGCTTGACTAATCTGTTGGAGTTTTTTGAGGGTGTAACAAGGATGTTAGACGAGGGTAAGCCAGTAGATGTTGTGTACCTAGATTTTCAGAAGGCATTCGATAAGGTGCCACATAGGAGATTGGTGAGTAAAATCAGAGCTCATGGCATTGGGGGCAGGGTTTCAACATGGATAGAAAACTGGTTGGTAGATAGAAAGCAAAGGGTAGCAGTGAATGGGTGTTTCTCAGACTGGCTGGAGGTGACTAGTGGGGTACCACAGGGCTCTGTATTGGGACCACAGCTCTTTACGATTTATGTCAATGATTTAGATGAGGGCATTGAAAACTATATCAGCAAGTTTGCTGACGATACTAAACTGGGTGGCAGTGTGACATGCGAAGAGAACGTTAGGAGAATACAGGGAGACTTGGATAGGCTGAGTGAGTGGGCAGATACTTGGCAGATGTCATTCAATGTGAATAAATGTGAAGTTATCCACTTTGGAAGCTGGAACAAGAGGGCAGAGTATTGTCTGAACGGTGTCGAGTTAGGTAAGGGAGAAATGCAAAGAGACCTAGGAGTCCTAGTTCACCAGTCAATGAAGGTGAATGAGCAAGTGCAACAGGCAGTGAAGAGGGCAAATGGAATGTTGGCCTTTGTTACAAGGGGAATTGAATACAAGAGCAAGGATGTTCTTTTGCATTTGTACAGGGCCCTGGTGAGACCACACCTGGAATATTGTGTACAGTTTTGGTCTCCAGGTTTAAGGAAGGACATTCTGGCAATTGAGGAAGTGCAGCCTAGATTCACTAGGTTGATTCCTGGGATGGCAGGGCTGTCTTACGCAGAGAGATTGGAGAGATTGGGCTTGTACACGCTGGAATTGAGGAGATTGAGAGGGGATCTGATTGAAACGTTTAAGATAATTAAAGGATTTGATAGGATTGAGGCAGGTAATATGTTCCAGATGTTGGGAGAGTCCAGTACCAGAGGGCATGGATTGAGAATAAGAGGTCAGTTATTTAAAACAGAGTTGAGGAAGAGCTTCTTCTCCCAGAGAGTTGTGGAGGTGTGGAATGCACTGCCTCAGAAGACGGTGGAGGCCAATTCTCTTGATGCTTTCAAGAAGGAGCTGGATAGATATCTGATGGATAGGGGAATCAAGGGATATGGGGACAAGGCAGGGACTGGGTATTGATAGTGAATGATCAGCCATGATCTCAGAATGGCGGTGCAGACTCGAGGGGCCGAATGGTCTACTTCTGCACCTATTGTCTATAACACCCTCCTGAAAAGGGTAAGTACCAATCAGTGAAATCTCACCTTTTATAGACTTCTGGGCTATCGAAGTCTGAGACTGTCAAACACTTGCTCTCCTTACACAGTCTCGGCAAAGCTAAGCCTTGGAAGCTAATGAAATACATGCTGTCCCTCCTGGGAAATCACCACCCTTGTTTTATTTTGAAAGAACTCTTCATGTATTAAGATCCTGATCAAGTTCGTATAGCCCTCCGCTAATACACCTGTGATGGACTATATGGAGCTAGATAAGATGGCTGATAGTCATAACTCAACTAGGCAGTAGTACATTCCTCCTCCTTCCTCTACCTCAATAAGCCATTCAGCAAAGTCCTCAACTTAAGGATGCCAAACTGTGAAACAGATGAAGCTGCACCTGTGTTTTTACCACGCTCGTCTTGGTACAAATGCCAGGGAGTGCCGACCACCTTACAGCTTCGATGGTGCCAGTGCATCGGAACTTCAGAGCTCTGTGAACACCACGGGCTCCAGCTGCCAGAGTCATCCACTGCTCATTATGGTCACCCTTTCATGGCCACACTTCAAGTGAACATGCAGCCAGTAGCACCTTTGATGAGAAGGCAAAGAGCAACAAAACCCCACTGGAGGATGCCAACAGCAGCAAGGTCCAGATTTACAAGACAAGACAGGTGACACACTGCTTCATTGGGCGACAGTACACAAGGGACTTCATCCTGTATAAAATGGTTAGTCCTCTGCTCGATGCAGATTGCCTGTGTGCCCAAGGAGTGTTAGTAGATCTTAAGAATTGCTGATTTTGGGTCATTACACTATTCCCTCAGTGAGCTCCCCCACAACAACTCTACCAAACATATGCACCACCACATGAGTTTACTCGACTGCTGAGCGAGGTCCCAAACCTCACCAAGCTCATACCCTCCACCATGGTTACAAAACATGGGGTCGAGCGCCACATTCCCATAACCGGCCCACCAGTCCATGCCTGCCAACTAGACTGGACCCAGAAAAGCTGGCAACCACAAAAGCTGAGTTTGCCAACATGGAACAACTCAGAATTGTACGTCGGTCAAATAGCACCTAGGCTTCACCCCTTCATATGGTTCCTAACTCCAATGGTGGTTGCCACCCATGTGGTGATTACCAACACCTCGGAGGTCACCACCCCTGAGCTTTACCTGGTCCCACACACTCAAGACTTTTCAGCACATTTAGCTGCAAGGTTAATTTTTTCCAAATTCGATCTAGTTCATCAAGTGACTGCGCGTTTGGAGGACATTGTCAAAACAGATGCGATAACCCTATTCGTCCTTTTTGGGTTTCTGTTCATACCGTTCAGACTGAAAAATGCACCACTGACTTTCCAAAGGCTGATGGACAATGTGTTAAAAGATTTAGTTTTTCTTTTTGTTTTTCTGAATGACATACTTGTTGCCAGTGCATCCAAATGTGAACACTGATCTCATCACCACATACTTTGAGTGCTTAAGCCAACAGGAGTTGATTATTACACCTGCTAAATGCCATTCTGGGTTGTCAACCATTGACTTTCTCAGCCATCGCATCTCCACAGAAGGTGTGAAATACCTATCAAAAGTAGCCATTATTATGGATTTCCCACCACCCCGCACAACTGAAAATCTACAGGAGTTTTTAGGGATAATGAATTTTTATCACGTTTTCGTTCTGCGACCTATGCTCCCTCTGTACAGTGCGCTTAAAGGCAATATCACGTGCTTGACTGGTCGGCGGACTTGACTAGAGCATTTGATGCTACCAAACAAGCTCTTTCTAATGTGAGCCTACTGGCGCACCCACTCCCCACTGCACCTTTAGGCATTACTACTGACACTTCAGACTATGCTGTGAGTGCTGTGCATGAGCGGTTGGTCAGAGACGCAGTTGGTGGCAGCTAGTCGCCTTCTTCAGCCGGCACCTCAGTCCCCCTGAAATGAAGTACAACACATTAGACTGTGAGCTTCTCGGTCTCTATCTGGCTGTCCGGCATTTTCGTTTTCTTCCAGAGGGTTGCCATTTCACAGTGTTTGCTGATCAGAAAACCCTCGTGCACACGATGGCCAAGATATCAGACCGTTGGTCTGAACAGCAGTAACACCACCTGGCCTACATATTAGAGCTCACAAATGATAGTCAACATATCAAGGGGAAATATAACGCTGTAGTTGATTGCCTCTCTCGACCAGCCATTGTGGCCATACACATTGGGATTGATTATAAGACCATAAGGTATGGGAGCTGAAGTAGGCCATTCAGCCCATTGGGTCTGCTCCGCCATTCAATCATGGACTGATCCAATTCTTCCAGTCATCCCCACTGTTCTACTTTCACCCCATACCCTTTGATGCCCCGACTAATCAAGAACCTATATATATATATCTGCCTTAAATACACCCAATGTCTTGGCCTCTACAGCCGCTCGTGGCAACAAATTCCACAGATTTACCACCCTCTGACTAAAGTAATTTCTCCGCATCTCTGTTCTAAAAGAATGTCCTTCAATCCTGAAGTTGTGCCCTCTTGTCCTAGAATCCCCTACCCTGGGAAATTGCTTTGCCATATCTAATCTGTTCAGGCCTTTTAACATTCAGTATGTTTCTATGAGATTGTGCCAGGATGGCAGCTGACAAAGTTACTGATCCAGAGGTCCAGCTTACCGAGCAGCAGTCATGACCCTGCAGTAGGCTGATGTTAAGTTCGGAGAAGCTGGGCTTTCTCTCCTGTGAGATGTCTCAACTGGTCACTCACACCCCATCATTGCCTGCGAACTGGAGGCAGACTGCTTTTAACTCCATACATAGCCTCTTGCATCCAGGCTGGAAGGCCACACAGAAGCTGATTGTACTGATGTTTGTTTGGCACAACCTCATAAAGGACGTGAGAGATTGGACTGCAGCCAGCAGGCAAAATGTAACTATCATGTTGAGGCACCATTGGCACTTTTTGAGGTCCCTAAGTGACAGCTTGACCATGTCAATGTGGACCTTGTTGGTCTGCTTTCCCTCCACCCCACCCACCCCCATGGTTTCAGGCAATTTCTTACCAAAGTGTATTGTACAACTAGGTTGCCAGGGTTCATCCCTCTAGCGTCGATGATGGCCGCAAATGTGGCTTGGGTGTTCATCAGCACCTGGGTTGCTCACTTTGGCACCCCATCTGATATTCCTCTGACCGCAGCCCCCAGTTCATATTGGACCTCTGTGCTCTGATGGCCCAGAACCTTGGTGTTAGGCTATATCACAGCACTGTGTATCACCGGCAGTGCAATGGCCGATGTGAGTGGTTTCACCGCTCCTTAAAGGCTGTTCTACGGGCTTCCCTAATGCCGAGTGTTGGCATGATCATATCCCATGGGTCCTGTTGGGGCTCAGAACTATTCAAAAGAGGACTTGCAGTCATTCGTGGCTGAGTTGGTAGATGGGTAACTGTTACAAGTGCCAGGTGATTTAATTCCTGTTGCCATGATTGTCTGGTTAGCCTGTCAACTGCATTCCACCCTCCAAGGGGTACAGCACTCTTAGGTTCCTGTTGACCTACATTCCACCTCATTTATTTTTGTCGGACATGATGCGCACCAACTTCTCCATACGATGGACATATGGATATATATATGGATTTTGGAATGGGGAGAAAAGATTTATTGTCGTAGATAAGAGGGGTAAACCTGAACATATTTCAGTAGATTGCCTTAAACTGGCGCATCAGGATTTGGAGTATTCTGCTTCCATGCCCCTCACATCACAACATGCCCATCGGCATGACAATGCACCTCTGAATGAGCCAGAGGCACCTGCTGTTGCTCCACCCATGGAACACAGGACCCAAGCTGGGCGGTTCATCTGATCTCCAGACAAGGTTATGATGCCAGTTTTGGTGAATTCTGGAGGGTAGGATGATGTAATTGGGAGAACTGTATATAATTCACAACCACCAACATTGAGTTGGAGTTTCACTTTAAGAGACTGGTCTGACATGATGACATTTAAGCGTAAGGAGTTTTTTAGTGTTCTTTGGTATGTAGGTGTTGCAGTCCAATAAAATGTGTTGTGGGTTTCATTCAACATAAAATGGCTCACTTTGTTTTATTTGCAAAAACCGACATTGTTAAGTCCTCAGACAAAGTCAGGAATCTAAATAGTGAGCATGGTGAGACTAGTGTCTGGAGCCGCATATATTTCAATGCAGGAAGTATTCTGGGAAAGGCAGATGAGCTCAGGGCATGGATCAGCACCTGGAATTAGTGAGATTTTGCTGCAGGAGGGCTAGTACTCCATCAGGACAGACTGGAGAACTCGACTAGTGAGGCGGTATGGGTGGAACTGAAAAATAAGAAAGGTATTAATGGGGCTATATTACAGACCATCCAACAGTCCTATTGATTTAAAGGAATAAATTTGTAAAGTGATTGCAGACTCTTGCAAGAAACATAAGGTTGTTATTGTAAGTGATTTTAACTTTCTACATATTGACTGGGAATCCCATAAAAGGACTAGATGGAAAAGTTTCCTTCATCATTACATAGAAATACCAATGAGAGAGCATGTGATTCTGGATCTGCTGTGAGGGAGTGAGACAGGGCAGGTGACAGATATTTGTGTAGCAGAACACTTTGCATCCAACAATGCCATTAGTTTCAAAGTATGTATGTAAAAAGATTGATCTCAACCATAGGTTGAGATTCTAATTTGGAGAAAGGCCAATTTTGATGGTATCAGAAATGATCTGGCAAGTGTGGATTGGGACAAGCTGTTTTCTGACAAAGATGTACTTGCTAAGTAGGAGGCTTTCAAAAGTGAAATTTTGAGTGTTCAAAGCTTGTATGCACCTGTCAGAATAAAAGGTAAAGATAACAAGTGTAGGGGACTGTAGTTTTCAAGAGATATTAAGGCCCTCGTTAAGAGGGAAAAAGGTTTTGCATAGCAGGTTTAGGCAATTAGGAATAAATGAGGTGTTTATGGAATACAAGAAATGCGAGAACATTTAAGAAAGAAATCAGCAGGGCTAAAAGAAGGCATGAAGTTGCTCTAGCATACAAGGAGGAGGAGTATCCTAAGGGATTCTACAGATATTAAGAGCAAAAGGATTGCAAAGGACAAAATTGGTCCTCTGGAAGATCAGAATAGTAATCCATGTGTGGAGCCACAACAGATGGGGGAGATCCTAAATGCATTCTTTGCACCTGTATTTACTCGGGAGATGGATATACAGCCTATAGAAGTGAGGCAAAGTGACATCAACTTCATGTACCCTGTACAGATTACAGAGAAGGAGGTGTTTGCTACTCAAAGGCAAATCAGGGTGGATAAATCCCCAGGCATTGACAGGGTGTTCCCTTGAACCTTATGGAGACAAGTGCAGAAATTGTTGAGATGTCTAAGAAATCCTTAGCAACAGGAGAGGTACCAGAGGATTGGAGGATAGCCAATGCTGGTCCGCTGTTTGAAAAAGCCTCTAAGCAGAAACCAGGAAATTATAGACCAATGAATCTGACATAAGTTGCAGGAAAGTTATTGGAAGGTATTCTAAGCAACCAGATTTACAGCATTTACATAGACATGGACTGGGTAAGGATAGTCAGCATGGCTTTATGCAGGGTAGGTCATGTCAAACCAATCTTAGAGAGTTCTTTGAGGAAGTTACCAGGAAAGTGGGTGAAGACAAGCCAGTGGATGTTGTCTGCATGGAATTTAGTAAGGTATTTGACAAGCTTCCGCATAGGAGGCTGGTCAAGAAAGTTCAATCACTTGGCATTCAGGATAAGGTAGTACGAGGGGTGATTGATAAGTTCATGGCCTAAGGCAGAAGGAGATGAGTTATTAACTTCAAACTTTCTGCATAATCACTCAAAGAGTTGACCTGCATGTGCATGTAACGAGAGCTGTATAACTCACCTCCTTCTGCCTTAGACCACGAACTTATCAATCACCCATATGTGGACAGTTTCTAGAGGTCCAAGATCCATATGCTCCACGACCGCTGGACTAAATGTGTACACTAAATGTAGGAGGGGACTATGTTGAAAAATAAATGTGCTAGGTTTTCTAAAACTGACTCCTTCTACCTTGGACCACGAACTTATCAATTACCCCTCGTAAATTGGATTAGACATTGGCTTTGTGGGAAAAGCCAGAGAGTGGTTGTAGAGGGTTGCCTCTCTGACTCTTGGCCTGTGACAAGTAGTGTGTATCTGGGATTGGTGCTGTGTCCTTTGTTGTTTGTCATCTAACGACCTGCATGATAATGTGGCTAACTGGATCGTCAAACTTGCAGATGACACCAAGATTAGGGGTGTAGTGGACAGTGAGGAAGACTATCAGAGGGATAGCTTGCAAAGGGATCTGCATCAGAAAAATGGGCTGAAATATGGCAGATGGAATTTAATGCAGGCAAGTGTGAGGTTTTACACTTTGGTAGGACCAGCCAGAGTAGGTCGTACAGAGTGAATGGTTGGGCACTGAGGAGTGTGGTAGAACAAAGTGATCTGGGAATACAGGTCCATAATTCATTGGAAGTGGTGTCATGGGTAGATAGCATCACAAAGAAAGCTTTTGGCACATTGACCTGTATAAATCAAAGTGTTGAGTTTAGGAGATGGGATCTGTGTCGAAATTGAATAATATGTTGGTCAGGCCAAATTCAGAGTATTGTTTGCAGTTTTGGTCACCTACCCTACAGGAAAGATGGATACAAGATTTAAAGAGTACAGAGAAAATTTACAAGGATGTTGCCGAGTCTGGAAAACCTGGGTTATAGGTTAGGGCTTTATTCCTTGGAATATAAAAGATTGAGAGGAGATTTGATAGGGGTATACAAAATTATGAGGGGTATGGATAGGGTAAATGCAAGCAGGCTTTTTCCACTGAGGTTGGGTGAGACTATAACCAGAGGTCATAGGTTAAGGGTGAAAGGTGAAAAATTTAAGGGGATCATGAAGAGAAACTTCACTGGGTCATGAGAGTATGGAATGAGCTGATAGCGCAAGTGGTCCATGCAAGCTTGATTTCAATGTTTTAGAGAAGTTTGGATAAGTACATGGATAGTAGGGATATGGAGGGCTATGATCCCAGTGCAAGCTTAAGGGAATATGCAGTTTAAAAGGTTTTGGCATGGACTAAATGGGCTGAAAGGCCTGTTTCTGTGATGCACTTTTCGATGAGTCTAAGATTCTGACTGTCTAGCTATACTCCTCATAAACTTGTAAACTTCTATGAGGTCTCCCCTCAGCCTCTACCCCTCCAGATGAAACAACCCAATTTGTCCAACCTTTTGTTATTGTACCTGTGCCCCTAATCCAGGCAGCATCCTGGTTAACCTCCTACATCATCTCTAAGCCTTGATATCATTCCTGTAATGAAGTGACCAGAAGTGAATGCAGTACATCAGATACAGACTAACCAGAGTTTGATAAGGCTATAACAAATCTTCCTGGCTCTCAAACTCATAACCTTGATAAATAAAGGTAAACATGCCATGTGCCTTCTTTATCACCCTGTCAACAATTTTCCCTAAATAATCATGCACCTCCCTTTTTCTCTTTCAATATTTTTATTAGTTTCTGCATAAAGGAATACAGAGAACAAGTAGATATATATTATAAGTCAAAAGAAAAAAATAAAATAGTACCAAATACATTGTATTAAAAATACAGTTACAGTCACAAAACCCTGTATTCATAAAAACTAAATTACATTGTAATATTGAAATATAATAATTTTGCTATACAAAAAAATCTAAACCCACTACCAAAGTCAGAGATGTTAAGAAAAGCAAGAAAAAAGGGGAGAAAATTATCATATAATAAAATATATTATTAGCCACCATCTGTACTTTTACAACAAATCAAAGGTTTTGAAAATAACTCAAAAATCATCCCTACCCTGTATAAAAATCTTGACTAGATTCAAAAACTGAACATTGGATCTTCTCTACATGTAAGCATATCATAACGTCACATAACCATTGAGCATGAGTAGACGGAACAGCATCCTTTCATTTAAGCAAGAGCACCCTCCTAGCTATAAGAGAAGTAAAAGCCAAAGTATGTAAATCAGGTGTCTCCAAAATAAATACCAAATATTGCAGTCAAAGGGTTATGCTTAAAATTTACCTTGAAAAGTACGGAGAAAGTTTAGAATACTTACTTCCAGTATCTTTCAAGGCTCAGACATGTCCAAAACATATGAATTAATGAAGCTTCTCCATTATTTCATCTATCACAGAGAGGGGATAGATAATCATTAAGTACCTCTGATACCTCCTCTGGTTCCATAAACACTTTTCCACTGTCAAACTTGATTGGTCGTATTCTCTCACATCTTATCCTCTTGCTCTTCACATACTTGTAAGAAGCCTTGGGGTTTTCCTTAATCCTGTCCGCCAAGGCCTTCTCATGACCCCTTCTTAGCTCTTCTAATTTCATTCTTAAGCTCCTTCCTGCTGGCCTTATGATCTCCTAGATGTCTATCATTACCTAGTTTTTGAACCTTTTGTAAGCTTTTCCTTTCTTCTTGACTAGAATTACAACAGCCTTTGTACATTACAGTTCCTGTACCCTACCATCCTTTCCCTGTCTTATTGGAACATACCTATGCAGAACTCCACTCAGATAACCCCTGAACATTTGCCACATTTCTGCCGTACATTTCCCTGAGAACATCTGTTCCTAATTTATGTTTCCAAGTTCCTGCCTTATAGCCTCATATTTCCCCTTACTCCAATTAAACACTTTCCTAACTTGTCTGTTCCTATCCCTCTCCAAAGTTATGGTAAAGGAGATAGAATTCTGATCACTATCTGACATCTGACCAGGTTCATTTCCCAATATTAGATCAAGTACAGTCTCTCCTCTTGTAAGCTTATCTACTTATTGTGTCAGGAAACCTGCCTGAATACACTTAAGGAATTCCACACCATTTAAACCCCTTGCTCTAGGGAGATGCCAGCAATATGTGGGAAATTAAAATCTGCCATCATGACAACCCTGTTACTATTACACCTTTCCAGAATCTATCTCACTATCTGCTCCTCGACTTCCCTGTTACTATTGGGTGGACTATAAATAACCTAGAAGAGTTATTGACTCCTTCCTATTCCTAACTTCCACACACAGAGGCTCCATATGAAAGGATGTAAAGAATAACTGATAATAGATTCTGTAATTCTAAATCAAGCCTGGCAAAAAAGTAGAAATTGTTCATGTTGTTATATTGACTACCAAAAGGCATTTGATTCTGCCCCATGCTCATGGTTAATAGAAGTTCTTTATATATTTAAACTATTTCTGCAACATCCAATGAAGCATCGGCATACTATAATCACCCAGTCTGTTAACAACCAGAAAAGAACCACCATTATCAAAACAAACCGAGGCATTTTCCAGGGCAACTCTCTAAACCCACTATGGTTTGTCTAGCTTTAAATCCACTCTAAATTACTGAATCAGCTGAAAATTGGGCATCAAATCAGAAACAACCAAATTAATTATACCTTAACACACCTCCTACAGTATACATGAATGGTTTGAATTTCTACGCTCCTTCATCAGTAAAGCTAAAGCAATTTATTCAAATATTAGAACTATTTTCTAAAAATATAATCATGAACTTTGGACTGGATATATGCGGAACATTAAACATAAAGTAAGGAGCAATAGAGCGAACAGAATACAAAACAGAGCAGCAGAATACAATACAACCAATAGATGAATATGAAACAGATAAATCACTGGGGTAATCGACAAGCAAAGAAAATAGATCATAGTGCGATAAAGGGAAAACTTCCAACAGAATTTACTTCAAGGCTTAAGAAAATCTGCCAATCACAGGTCAATAGTAAAATCATAACAATAGTAATAAACACTTCTGCTATACCACTGTTAACAGATTCTGGATCTGGAAATTTACAAAGAAAAATAAGAACTGAAATAACAAATTTTAGAAAACACCATGTATACTTGAACACATTTAGATTAATGCTACCTAGGACAGAAAGGGGAAGAGGAATAACAGACATTAAAAAGCTACATAACAGTCAGATAAAACTTCTATGGATATCTTTTCATCAATGAAAACAGGACTCGGCACTCCACACAAGCATATCCAATTTTGATAAGAAGTACACAGCATTAAACATCATTAAATGTTCCTCGTATGATAACCCTTTCATTCCTGGAATCATCCTTGTAAATCTCCTCTGAACCTTCTCCAATGCCAACACAACTTTTCTTAGATGAGAAGCCCAAAACTCAAGGTAAGGCCTCACCAGCACTTTGTGAAGCCTCAGCATCACATCCCTGCTCTTGAAATGAATGCTAACGTTGCACTTGCCTTCCTCACTTCTGACTCAGCCTGGAAGTTAACCTTTAGGTTGTTCTGCACAAGGACTCCCAAGTCCCTTTGCATCTCAGATTTTTTTTAATTTTCTCTCCATTTAGAAAATAATCTGTAAATTTATTTCTACCAAAGTGCATGACCATGCATTTTCCAACTTTGTATTTCATTTGCTACTTTCTTGTCCATTCTCTGTATCTGTCTAAGTCCTTCTGCAGCCTCAACACTACCTGCCCCTCCATGAATCTTTGCATCATCTGCAAACTTGGCAACAAAGTCATCTATTCCATCATCTAAATCATTGATATACAACATAAAAAGAAGTGGTCCCAACACCGGCCCCTGAGTAACACCGCTAGTCACCAGAAACCAATCAGACAAGGATCATTTTATTCCCACTCACTTCCTCCTACCAATCAGCCAATGCTCTAACCATGTTAGTAACTTTCCTGTAATACCATGGGCTCTTAACTTGGTAAGCAGCCTCATGTGTGGCACCTTGTAAAAGGCCTTCTGAAAGTCCAAATATACAATATCCATGCACCCCCTTTAACTATCCTACTTGCAATCACCTCAAAGAATTCCAACAGGTTCATCAAACCATGCTGGCTTTATCCTACCTTGTCCTGTGTCACCAAGTTCTCCATAACCTCATCCTTAACAATTGACTCCAACATCTTCACAACCACTGAGGTCAGGCTAACAGGTCTATAATTTCCTTTCTGCTGCCTTCTTCCTTTCTTAAAGAGTTGAGTGACATTTGCAATTTTACAATCCTCTGGCACCATGAGAATTTTGAAAGATCATTGCTAATGCTTCCACAACCTCTATCGCTACCTCTTTCAGAACTCTAGGGTGCAGCTCATCTGACCTGGGTGACTTACATACCCTTAGGTCTTTCAGCTTTTTGAGAACCTTCTCTCTTGTCATAGTACCTGCACCCACTTCTCTTCCTTCGCACGCTACAACATCTGGCACACTACTAGTGCCTTCCACAGTGAAGAAAGATGCAAAATGCTCATTTAGTTCATCTGCCATCTCCTTGTCACTGTTATTATTTCTCTGGCCTCATTTTTCAGCTGTCCTATATCCACTCTCATCACTCTTATATTTTTTTACATACTTGAAAAAGCTTTTTCTATCTACTTTGAAATTGTTTGCTAGCTTGTTTTCAAGTTTCATCATTTCCCGTCTCTGTAGGTTCTTAAAAATCTTTCCAGTCCTTTATCTTCCAACTAATTTTTTGTTTTGTTGTATGTCTTCTCTTTTGTTTTTACATTAGCTTTGAAGATAGGTGGTGTTTAGCTTATGCCAAACATAGTGTTTAGTCTGATGGCCTAATAGCTCAACTTTTGTTTCATCAGACCATAGAACCTCCTTCCAGCTGACTTCAGAGTCTCCCACATGTCTTCTGGCAAACTCTAACTGAGATTTCATGTGAGTTTTATCGTCATCATCTCCACATATCATCAAAAGCACACCATCCCTACTATGAAGCGTGGTGGTGACTGCATCATTCTGTGGGGATGCTTCACTGCAGCAAGCCCTGGAAGTTTTGAGAAGGTAGTTGGTAAAATGAATGCAGCAAGATGCAGCTGAATCCTGGAGAAAAACCTGATGCAGTCTGCAAGAGAACTGCGACTTGGGAGAAGATTTGTTTTCCAGCAAGACAATGATTCCAAGCATTAAGCCAAAACTACACAAACAACAAACTTAATGTCCTGGAGTGGCCAGTCAGAGTCCAGACCTTAATCCAATTCAGAATCTGTGGTTGAACTTGAAAAGGGCTGTTCTCTCATGATCCTCATGCAATCTGACAGAGCATGAGCAGTTTTGTAAAGAAGAATGGCAAAAAATTGCAGTGAACATATGTGCAAAGCTGATAGAGACCTATCCACACAGACTGCCAAAGGTGCATCTACTAAATACTCACTTGAAGTGGGTGAGTAATTATACAATTAATTATTTAGTGTTTAACAATTGTAAAAAAAATTAGACCTATTTGTTTTCACTTTGACACAAAAGAGTCTTTTTGTTGATCAACGTCAAAAAAGCCAAATTACATCCACTGTGATTCCATACTATAAAACATGAAAACATCTGGGGGAGTGAGTACTTTTTATAGGCTAAGTCCCCTGGACCAGATAGTATATACCCCAGGGTATATCGAGAGATTGTAAAGACTTTGGTAATGATCTTTCAAAAATCAATTGATTCTGGAATGCTTCTAGAGGAATGTAAAATTGCAAGTGTCTCTCCACTCTTAAAGAAGGGAGGCAGGGAGAAGAAAAGAAATGATAGGCCAATTGTTCTGACTTCAGTGGTTGGGAAGATGTTGGAGTCAATTGTTAAGGATGGCTTTAGGGTATTTGGAGGCTCATGATAAAGTAGGCCACTGTCAGCATGGTTTGCTCAAGGGAAAATCTTGATTGACAGATCTGTTGGAAGTTTTTGAAGAAATAAAAACAGGATAGACAAAGGAGAATTGATGGATGTTGTGTCCTTGGATTTTCAAAAAGCCTTTGACAAGGGGCCACACATGAGCCTTTTTAACAAATTAGGAACCCATGGTTTTACAGGAGAGATACTAGCATGGATTGAGCATTGCCTGATTATCTTTATGCAAAGAGTGGGAGTAAAGGGAACCTTTTCTGGTTGGCTGCCAGTGACTAGTGCTGTTCCACAGGGGTCTGTGTTGGGACTGCTTCTTTTTAAGTTATACATCAATGATTTGGATGATTGAATTGATAACCTTGTGGCCAATTTTGCAGATGATATGAAAATAGGTGAAGGGGTAGGTGGTTTTGAGGAAGTAAAGAGGCTACAGAAGGACAGATTAGAGGTGCAAAGAAGTGGAAGATGGAATACATAGTTGGAAAGTATATGGTCATGCACCTTGGTAGAAATAATAAAAGTGTAGACTACTTTGTAAATGGAGAGAAAATTCAAAACTTTGTGGTGCAAAGGGACTTGGGAGTACTTGTGCAGGATTCCCGAAAGAGTAATTTGTCATTTGAGTCAATGGTGAGGAAGGCAAATGTGATGTTAGCATTCATTTCAAGAGGACTAGAATGTAAAAACATGGATGCAATGCTGAGGCTTTATCTGGCACTTGGAGTATTGTGAGCAATTTTGGGCTGCTTGCCTAAGAAAGGATGTGCTAACATTGGAGAGGGTTCAAAAGAGGTTCACCAAAATGATTCCGGGATTGAGGGCCTTGACTCACTGGAAGTCAGAAGGATGAGGAGTGACCTCATTGAAACCTATGGAACGCTGAAAGGCCTTGATTGAGTAGATGTGGAGTGGTGAGGGAGTCTAAGACAAGAGGACAAAACCTCAGAGTAGAGAGGTGTCCTTTTAGAATGGAGGTGAGGAGGAAATCTTTTAGCCAGAGAATGGTGAATCTGTGGAAATTGTTGCCACGGTTGGCTCTGAAGGCCAGTTCGTTGGGTAGACTTAAGGCAGAGGCTGATAGAATCCTGATTAGTCAGGGCATGAAGGGATACGGGGAGAAGGCAGGAGATTGGAGTTCAGAGGGCAAATGGATCAGCCATGATGGTATGGTGGAGAAGAATCACTGGGCCAAGTGGTTTAATTATGCTCCTATATTTAATGGTCATATGGTCACTCATCTTTCCTGGTGGCCACCTAACTACAGTCCATATTTACCCTACTCATTAGGAGTGACATATTCATGAAAGCTCTTGCCTATAATGCTCTCAGATGGATCTAAGTTCATTCAATTACAGCTCCACTTCCTTAATACAGTCTGCAGCAGATCGTGCACTTCTACTGGGTAAGCAAACAGGGACAATAGCAGTCTCCCTGATTTCCCACATTCCACAGGAGGTGCACACCATGATCCAACCATTGTAATAGGAAGAGTACCTTTAAGGAAAATCTCAACTGCTCTTACCTGTTCCTCTGCTCAACTTCTCTCTCACTGAAACCTGACGAACCAAAAACCTCAATATTTATACTCAAATGCAGCTCACACATGGTCACTTCCAAAATGGCTACTCTGCAAGAGCCTGCATCCCTTTTATACCCTTGAAACAATTTTTAAACGTTCCTGACTCCTTCCCTCTGCTGCTAATGCTACAGGTACTGGGGGTTGAGGAAAGCAAATTTGTCATTGAAAATGCAGGAGATTCTTCAGATGCTGGAAGTAAAACTCACACAAAAGGTAAAATCTTTAAAAAGCAACAAAGTACCTCTAAGTGGGCACTAAAGAAAGGGAAGCTAGATTATGAAAATAAACTAGCACAAGATATAAAAATGGATAGTAAGCATTTTTATATTATATAAAGCAAAAAAGAGTGGCTAAAGTGAATGTTGGTCCCTTGGAGGACGAGAAGGGGGAATTGATATTGGGTAATGAGGAAGTGGCCGAGGCTTTGAATGACTATTTTCTCTTGGTCTTCACAGGGGAGGACCAACAGCAGAGGATTGGGATACATGGGTGTTTCTCTGGTTGGCAACCAATGGTGAGCAGTGTGCTGCAGGCATCAGTGCTGGGCCTGCAACTGTTCATAATATACATTAATGAACTGGAAGAGGGGGCCACCTGTAGTGTATCTATGTTTGCTGATGATACTAAACTGAGTGGAAAAGCAAATTGTGCAGAAGATATGGAGAGTCTGGAGAGAGATATAGATTGGTTAACTGAGTGGGCAAGGGTCTAACAGACGGAATACAATGTTTATAAATCCGAGTTTATCCACTGCGGAAGAAAAAAAGGAAAGAGCTGATTAATATTTAAATGGTAAAAAGCTGTAGTATGTTGATGTGCAGAGGGACTTGGGAGTGCTTCTGCATGAATCACAAAAGGTTACCTTGCAGGTGCAGCAGGCTATCAAGAAGGCAAATGAAATGTTGGTCTTCATGGCTAGAGTAATTGAATTTAAGAGCAAGGATGTTATGCTACAATTGTGCAGGGCACTGGTGAGGCCACACCTGGAATACTGCATGCAGTTTTGGTTTCCTTACTTGAAGAAGGATATACTGGCTTTGGAGGTAGTGTAGAGGAGGCTCACCAGGTTGACTCCAGAGATGTGGAGTTTAGATTATGAGGAGAGATTGAGTCACCTGGGACTGTACTCACTGGAATTTAGAAAAATGAGAAGAGATCTTATTGAAGCATATTAAATTATGAAAGGGATAGATAAGATGGAGGCAAAAAAGTTGTTTCCACTGGTAGGTGAGACTAGAACTAGGGATGTAGCCTCAAGATTCGGGGGAGTAGAGTTAGGACGGAGATGAGGAGGAACTGCTTTTCCCAGAGAGTTGTGTATCTGTGGAATTCTCTGCCCAATGAAGCAGTGGAGGCTTCCTCAGCAAATATATTTAAGACAAGGTTGGATAGATTTTTGCACAGTAGGGAAATTAAGGGTTATAGGGAAAAGGTAGGTAGGTGGAGATGAGTCCATGGCCAGCTCAGCCATGATCTTGTTAAATGGTGGAGCAGGCTTGATGGGCCAAGTAGCCTACTCCTCCTCCTGTTATGTAAATACTGGAGAAACTCAGCAGGTCAGGCAGCAATTCGGGAGAGGAATAAACAGTTGACATTTCAGGCCGAGACCCTTCATCAGGAATGCTTCGCACTTGAAGAGTTGTTGAGGTTCAGTCATGAATTTCATGCTAAAGGTAGGTTGTTAGAATTCTGGGTATTAACAGAGAGTCAGGGGATGAGGGGCAATACAGGTAAATGGCCTTGAGTTTGAAGATCAGCTGTGATCTTGATAAATGGAAAACCTGGTTAGAAGGGTTGAGTGGATGACTGGTGATTCTATTTTCTTTTATTTGATATGGGGTGTATGATACCCACTCAAACCCAGTAACCAATAGCTTTACGTCATGTGTTCACCATCTGTGGGGTCCTTTTGTAAAGATCGTCCCAAAAGTTTGACGTTAACAGCCAAAGATGAAATAACAGATTGCAATAGTAACGGTGGCATCAATTGTTTGCTTTATAAAGGAAATCATGTCCGATTTGCCTTGCCATAACACTGGCCTTTCTATATCGGTATTCACTGCTTTACAGTTTTAGAAAATATCACACGTCAACATCACTCCAAACTCCCAGGTGACTGAATAAAATAGAATAAAATAAAATAGTGGGGTCTGATAATGCACTGAGCAAAGGTATCACCTCAGAAGCAGGTCAAGGTCAGATCAATCACCATCTTACTGAATGATAAACAGCTTCTAGTTGTATCATAGCCTTCTGCTGCTCCTGTTTCTTGTTCTCTTCAGAGAATATAGCAGCCATTCATCATGAAGTATGAAAAGGAACTAGCAGCTTCCAGGTCTCTCAGTACTTGGGAGAAGCCTCTTAAAAGTGGAAAACCATTCCAAGATGCTTATCAAAACTGAAATAAAATTACATTCAAACCAGACCCTTCAGGCTAAATGGTGCTTTGTTGGTTCTGTCTCAGTCCATGATGACTGTGATAATGACCTAACTAATTTCATCTTCCTGCATAAGGTTCTCTGCCCTTTAATATTTTTGTCTAAATGCTTCTTAAATGTTGCTTTCACATTTGCCTTTCTCATCTCCACTAGCATCATGTTCCAAGCACTTACAGACTTGTCTCACCCTTACCTTCTAGTATTTGATATTTCCAGCCTGGAAAAAGACTGATATCGGTCCTATCTACAGTATGTCTCTCATAATATCACACACATCCTTCAGCGTTCCTAAGAAGCAATCCAATTCATCCATCGTCTCCTGGGTTGTAGTGCTAATACATTACAATCCAGGCAACATCCTTTTTTATTTTTATTTAGAGATTCAGTATGGTGAAAGGCCCTTCAGCCCATCAAGCCCATGCTGCCCAATTTCACACATGTGACCAATTGACCTAATAACCCATACTCCTTTGGAATATGGAAGGAAACCAGATTACCAAGAGGAAACCCATGTGGTCACAGGGAGATCGTATAAACTCCTTGTAGATGTCAGTGGGAACTGAATCCCAGTCACTGACATTCTGATAGCATTACATTAACCACTATGCTACTACCCAGAAACACTACAGAACCACTAAGTTCCCGATGAACCTCCTCTGCACTTTTCCACAGCCTTCCTAACACATAGTAATCAGAACTATACACAATATTCCACATATTGCCTTAACATAAAGCTTTAGAAAGACTCAAGATGACTTGCCAACTTTTATAACCCGGACTGAAGAAGAGTCGAAGGGTAACAGCTGTTCCTGAACCTGCTGGTTGGGACCTAAGGCTCCTGTACCTGCTGCCTGAAGGTAGTAGCATCTTATAAACTATAACATATGGTTTGAGTCCTCAAGCTTGTGCTGCTGACTCCGTATTCTATTCAACGCCATTGTTACAAAGCAGACACATTGCTCTTTCCTGTCCAGCAAGATCATAGCACACACACAAACAGGCACACGCACACTAGTGCACATACATGCACGCATGCACACATGCACACCAAACACACGTGCACCTACACACACACACACACACACACACACACACACACACAGATGTACAGAGCAGACTGTCTATATGCTGTATCATTTGCCTATCATCATGATTTGTGTCTCCTCCAAGAGGACCACAACCTTGCGTGCCTCAATGAACCAGAGAGCAATGTTGGCTGGAGTCAGGGCTTCGTGCTTTAACTCTTGGTCGGGTCACCCATGCCAAATAGGTCAGATGGTAGAGGCCAGATTAAGAGTGATCCAAGGGACTTACAGCTTCAGGGGTTCAGCTGAAGGCTAACAACCCTGACTGGTAAAACAAAAGTATTCCAGAAACAGCAATGACAAATGGTACTATATCTGGGTGCGACTGTATGGACAGACAAAGCTGGAGGACCTACATTAATGCCCTAAACACCAGTGGTGAACGGGCAGAACTCCCAATATTTGTATCTCCTTAAGGTAAAGCACTTTTCCCGTGCTTTGCCACATTAGAATTGCTATATACGGGGTGTTATTGTAGCCCTCTCTGAAGTAACAAAGAACTCTCACTCAGTACAATGAAAACTTTCATAATGACATTACTCAGCAACTTTCCCACTGGGCAATTGCTGCTGACATAAGCATATGCGGTCAGAGATTGAGAAGAGTTGAAAGTGTGGCACTGATTCAGAACAGGAGATAGTCAGGCTCCTGTATGCTGTGTGACTAATGGTTTGCCACTTTTCCAAATGCTGTGTAAGATATGTGACATCAGTCACTGTAATCCTTTTAACAGACTATATACTATGTACTTCCACTAACAAAATATTGTACCATTCCCATTCCCATTCTGTGGTGCATCAGGTAGTGCGGCTTTGCAGCTCTATTGAGCTGAGTTCAATCCTGATCCCAGAAGGTGTCTGGATGCAGTTTAGTGTTAGAGCATAACACCATAATACATCGGAGCAGAATAAAGCCATAACTTTTGATGCCCTTATTAATTAAGAACCTATCAACCTCTACTTTAAATATACCCAATGACTTGGTCCCGAGAACTGCCTGTGGCAATGAATTCCACAGACTTACCACCCTCTGGCTAAAGATATTCCTACTCATCTCTGTTTGAAGGGGAGATGCTTCTATTCTGAGGTTCTACCATCTGGTCATATGATCACTTTATACGTGAAGTCAGCACTTTGTTTCTTAACATCCTTGTCAGCAAAATCTAGCAATTTTGGATCTTAAATTACTAAATGGCAATAAATTATAAACATTTGATTTGGAACTATTTTCCCATAGTCTTCCCTTTCAAGGTATTGAATTCTGGTTGTAATTGCTATGGTAACTTTTCCAATTATCTTTCTTCTTAGACGAGCTAAGATGGCACCGCTCAATTGATTGGAGGTCTGAGGTCGGTGAGTTCCCTAAATTGAGGCCCGTGGTCAGTTGGCAGGACCTGAGTTTGGAGATCTGTAATTGGTGAGTCCTGGGGTCAAAGTTTGGGGATTAAGGAGTCCCGAGGTCAAAGTGCGAGTCTGTCAAATTTGGCAATGAATTCCGGATTCCCCACCCTCTGGCTACAGGAATTCCTCCCAATCTTTGTTCTAAAAGGATGTCCTTCTATCCTGAGGCTGTGACCTCTAGTCCTAGACTCCCTCACAAAAGGAAATATCCTCTCCACATCCAGCTTGTCGGCCTTCTCATTGTGACAGTGTGGGTTTTTCCCAGGGTGCTCTGTTCATGCCACGAGGTGTTTGTTCAGCCCCTGACACGTAGGTAAGCAGTGGAATCTGGGAGAAATTGATGGGAATGTTGGAACAAAATACGGGATTGTTAACACAAGAGATGCTGCAGATGCTGGAAATCCAAAATAACACACATAAAATGCTGGAGAAACTCAGTAAGGCAGGCTGCATCAAAGGAGAGGAATCAAGACTCAATGTTTCAGGCTGAGACCCTTCATCAGGATATAGAATCAGGGGAAGGTTGGTGTAAATGGCTGCTTGATGGTTGGTACAGATTTGGTAGGTAAAAGGGCTGCATGCTGCATGGCACTGTGACCTCAGAATATTATGGGACATGTGGCTTCTGCAAGATGAAACTATCAAAACTTTTAACTGCAGAGAGAGAGATGAGCAGACATGATGGGGGTGGGAGACCGTTTGTGTTGGAGTGCAGATGAAAGTTAGTCCGCTAAAAGAATATTTCTAAAAACAAATCGGAGAGGGAATTAAGCAAGAAAGAAATTGAAAATGAGAACAGCAGCCTTGTTGGTGAAGGGTAAAATAAAGGAGGTTACCTGAAAATGGACAATTAAATACAGACTCAATAGATTGCAATTTGCCCTGTTGGAGGATGTACTGACCTTACCTTGGAGAAGCTGAATTCGATGCTCAGTATACGGTCAAGGTGATGCCGAGCTGCAGTCTCCGCCAAGGTCATGGCTCAAACTTAGCTGTCCTTTTTGAAGTTTATAGGAATGTGTTGGGGACAGGGAGGGCAGCTAGGATCAGGTTGGGGCTTAGGAATAGGAATTTAGAAGAGTTAGAGGTCAGGCAAATTAGTTGATGAGTTCGCAGAGCAAATCCAAATAAGTGACCCCACATCCCCCTCACTCCCCTCAGCTTCCAGCTGCCTGTCATTTCACTTTATCGGACCATTTCCAATCTGCTTACAGTCTCCTACACGTCACAAGGGCCAATGCGTGCTTGAGGGGTCCACAACCCAGCTTTCACCTGGGCACGTTCTTAGCGAAAGGCAACAAAGGATCAGTCAGACCAGGTACAAGAACCTGAACACGGGTTCAGTGATGTTGCGTTTGATTCTGTCTCCATTACCAGTTCATATTGGTCACAAATACTCATCAATCTGCAGACTGACAATGGGTCCAAGCAGAAGATAGCAAAGATTTCCATGTACAGGAAGGCTTTGACTGAGTGTCTCGGCTGCTTGGGACTGTTCCTTTACATCTCCGAATACAACTCTTAAAGGACACAGGAGAAATGAGAGATTTGCCAGATTCCAGATTTTATCTGGAATTTGCTCTGTGAATCTGTGAATTTGCTCTGTTGATGAAGGAAACAGCATTATGAAGGACCCCACGCACCCCTCATACAATCTCTTCTCCCTCCTGCCGTCCGGGAAAAGGCACCGAAGCATTCGGTCTCTCACGACCAGGCTATGTAACAGTTTCTTCCCCCAAGCTATCAGACTCCTCAATACCCGAAGCCTGGACTGACACCTTACTGCCCTGTTGTCCTGCTTATTATTTATTGTAATGCCTGCACTGTTTTTGTGCACTTTATGCAGTCCAGTGTGGGTCTGTAGTCCAGTGTAGCTTTCTCTGTGTGTTTTTTTTTACGTAGTTCAGTCTAGTTTTTGTACTGTGTCATGTAACACCATGGTCCTGAAAAACGTTGTCTCATTTTTACTATGCAGTGCCAGCAGTTATGGTCGAAATGACAATAAAAGTTGACTTGACTTGATTTGTTGTATCCAGTTTTCGAGGTTTAGGTGTGCAATGTGTTTGACACACCTGCAGATGGAGCTCTGTGGTTGTGGTTGTGACTGGACAGCTCTGTGGTCTTCTTGTTGGTGTTTCGAGTATTCACAGTCAGATCCACCAGCCTCACCTTCTCTGACTGCTGCCTCCTACTGGCCGAGAGATACAGGATTATCGACCAGCTTGTAAAACAGGGAAGCTGGATGTGAAACCACTCAGTACATTGAGAATCATAAAGGGTTTATCAAGGTGATACAGTTAAAAACTTCTTGAGTCCCTTGTGCACTGGTGGAAAACAATCATGTGTTTAGAATCATAGAAGGATTATAGGTCACTACAGCACAGAAACAGGCCCTTCAGCCCATCTAGTCCATGCCAAGTTATAAACTTGTCTTGTCCCATTGACCTGCACCTGGACCATATCCCACCATTCCTCTCCCATCCATGTACCTGTCCAAATTTCTCTTAAATGTTGAAATTGAACCCATATCCACCACATCTGTTGGTAGCTTGTTCCATCCATCTCACGTTCCCTTAAACATTTCATTTTTCACCCATAACCTATCCACGTCAAGAGCCAAAGTAAATTTGTCATCAAAGTACATACTGCACTGTGCAAAAATCTTAGGCACATATACAGGTATATATAGCTAGGGTGCCTAAGACTTTTGCACAGTACTGTTCTAATTTTATGTATTGCACTGTACTCCTGCAAAAAAAAAAATTCATGACATGTGAGCGTTGATAAACCTGATTCTGCTATGTGTCTCTATTGTAGATTGACAGTGGGAGGGATGCAGGGAGAGGGAAATCATGGTTGGGAAAAGTGGAAGGGAGAGGGGAGGGAGTAGGGAGCACCAGAGGGACATTCTTTAATGATTTATAAACCAATTGTTCAGAATCAAATGATCTTGCCTGGTGTCTCAGCAATGGCATGTCTGCAGCTGTGTCACCCCCCTGCCCCTGGTGCTTCTTCTCTGTCACCAATACCACACCCTTCTCTGCGGTGCTCCACCCTCAACATTTTCAACATACTTTTCACCTGCCAGATTTAGAAGGTGTGTGTGTGTGTGTGTGTATACAACTAAAATTTTTGTTCAGTACTGTATTACATGTATTGTGAATGCCCGCAAGATAATAAATCTTAGGATAATATATGGTGACATTGATAATAAATTTGAACTTTGAACGCTGAACTTTAATTGGTCTTTCTTGTAAAGAGATTCAATGGTTTTTCTCTGTGATGTCAGGCTAACCGCCCTGTACTTCCTCTTTTGCTCTTCTTTCTTAACTTAAGGAGCTACATTTGCTACTTTCCAATCTGTGAATTTTTCCAGGATTAATGGACCAGTGTATTTGCCATTGCCATATTCATCTCCTCCAAAACCTTGGGATGCAGCTCATCAGAATCCAAGGATTTGTCTCAACTTTTTCAGTGAAGATAGTCATAAAATACTTACTTAAGAACATAAGGAGTCGGCCCTCTGGCCTGTCGAGCCTGCTCCACCATTCAATAAGTTCATAGCTGATCTGGCCATGGACTCAGCTCCATCTGCCTGCCTTTCCACATAACCCTTATTTCCCCTTTTGTGCTAAGTTTTATCTATCTGAGTGAAATATAGTTAATGAGGTAACCTCTACTGCTTCCCTGGACAGATAATTCCACAGATTCACCACTCTCCTGGAAAAGCACTTTCTCTTCAACTCTATCCTGTATCTACTCCTCTAACCATGAAGCTACTGTATGTCCCCTAGCTCTAGTCTCACTTACCAGTGGAAACGACTTTCCTACCTCTATGCTATCCGTCTCTATCATAATTTTATATGTTTCTAAAAGATCCCCCTCATTCTTCTGAAATCCAGCGAGTCCCAGTTTACTCAATTACTCCTCAGAGGCTGACCTCCTCATCTCCAGAATCAACCTAGTGAAACTCCTCTGCACCATCTCCAATATCGGTAAGTCTTTCCTCAAGTAAGGAGACCAGAATTGCATGCAGTAGTGCAGTTGTAGCCTCACCAGTACCCTGCACAGTTGCAGTATAACCTCCCTGCTCTTAAATTAAATCCCTCTAGCAATGAAGGCCAACATTTGCCTTCTTGATAACCTGTTGTACCTGCAAATCAACCTTTTGTGATTCATGCATAAGCACCCTCAAGTATCTATGCCCAACAGCATGCTGTAATCTTTGACCATCTTTCATTTAAGTAACAATCTGGTCTTCTATCCCTGTGGCACTCTGTTCATCTGACTGCCAACCTGAGAAATACCTATTTTAGATTCTTGTATTTTGCCTACATCCTTTCATAAAAAGTGGCATGACATTTGCTGTTTTCCAATCTACCAGGACCTGCCCAGAGTACAGAGAATTTTAGTAAGTTATCACAAGCACATCTATTATAACTTCTGGCATCTCTTTCAGTAAGCTGAATACAATCCAGGTGAATTGGTGAAGGATACTGGTGAGGGTGACAGCAGAACAGAGATGGCTGAAATTTCTGGGTATAATTCACAAGGTGCAGGAAAGGGCATATAAGGTAGCAAACGTGAGTAGAAAGTTGGTTGATTGGAAAGCTTTTAAAATCCAACAAAAGGCAACCAACACAGCTATTAGGTGAAATATGAGGGCAAGCTAGCCAATAATGTATTGCGGGATACTAAAAGTATTTCCAATTTTATAAAGACTAAAAGGGGGTTGAGAATTGATATTGAACCACTGGAAGGCGTAGCTGGTGAGGCAGTAATGGGGAACAAAGGAATGTCAGATGAACTTAATGGATACTTTGCATCAGTCTTCACTGTGGAAGACACTAGCAGTGTGCCAGAGGTCTGTGAGTGTCAGGGAACAGGAATGATTACAATTACAAAGGAAAATGTGTTAGGCAAACTCAAAGGTCTTAAGATAGATAAATCACCTGGACCAGATGGAATTACTGAAGAAAATACAGATATATGGTCATGATCTTTCAAGAATCACTTGATTCTGGCATGGTCCAGGAGGACTGGAAAGATTGCAACTGTCACTCCACTCTTTAAAAGGGGAGGAAGGTAAAAGAAAGGAAATTATTGGCCAGTTAGCCTAACATCAGAGGTTGGAAAAGCGTTCGAGTCTATTATTAAGGATGTGCTTTTGGTGTTCTTGGAGACTAATGATAAAGTAGATCAAAGTTGGCATGTTTTCTGTGAAGGGAAATCTTGTCTGACAAATAGAACATAGAACATAGAATAGTACAGCACATTACAGGCCCTTCGGCCCACAATGTTGTGCCGACCTTCCAACCCTGCCTCCCATATAACCCCCCACCTTAAATTCCTCCATATACCTGTCTAGTAGTCTCTTAAACTTCACTAGTGTATCTGCCTCCACCACTGACTCAGGCAGTGCATTCCACACACCAACCACTCTCTGACTGAGGCACTGGCTGTCCGCTTTATCTAGATAGACATGGGTTAAGGGTGAAGGGGGAAAAGTTTAAAAGGAACTTTAGGGGGAGTTCTTCACACAGAGAGTGGTGTGAGTGTGGAAGGAGCTGCCAGATGAAGTGGTAAACATTTAAGAAAAACTTGGACAGGCACATGGATGAGAGGTGTATAGAGGGATATGGTCCATGTGCAGGTCAGTGGGACTAGGCAGAAAAATGGTTCAGCACAGCCAAGAAGGGCCAAAAGGCCTGTTTCTGTGCTGTAATATTCTATGGTTCTACGGTTACCCAAAACCCTCTACTTATCTAAGCTCCATGTACCTATCGAGGAGTCTCCTAAAAGACCTTATCTTATCCACCTCCACCACCGTCACCAGCAAACCATTCTGCGCACTCACCACTCTCTGCATAAAAAGCATCCTGACATCTCCACTGTACCTACTTCCAATCACCTTAAAACTATGCCCTCTGATGTTAGCCGTTTCAGCCCTGGGAAAAAGCCTCTGACTATCCACATGATCAACAACTCTCATCATCTTATACCCCTCCATCAGGTCACCTCTCATCCTCCGTCATTCCAAGGATAAAGGCTGAGTTCACTCAACTTATTCTTATAAGGCATGCTCCCCAATCCAGGCAACATCCTTGTAAATCTCCTCTGCTCCCTTTCTGTGGCTTCCACAACCTTCCTGTAGTGAGGCATCCAGAACTGAGCACAGTACTCCAAGTGGGGTCTGACCAGGGTCCTATGTAGCTGCAACATTACCTCTCGGCTCCTAAACTCAATCCCATGATTGATGAAGGCCAGTGTACCATATTCCTTCTTAACCACCTGAGTCAACCTGTGCAGCAGCTTTGAGTGTCCTATGCACTCATACCCCAAGATTCCTCTGATCCTCCACACTGCCAAGAGTCTTACCATTAATACTATATTCTGCCATCATAACTTCACCTACCAAAATGAACAACCTCACACTTACCTGGGTTGAACTCCATTTGCCACTTCTCAGCCCAGTTTTGCATTCTATCAATGTCCTACTGTAACCTCTGACAGCCCTCTACACTATCCACAACACCTCCAACCTTTGCGTCATCAGCAAATTTACTAACCCATCCCTCCACTTCCTCAGCCAGGTTATTTATAAAAATCACAAAGAGTAGGGGTTCCAGAACAGATCGCTGAGACATACCACTGGTGACCGACCTCCATGCAGAATATGACCTGTCTACAACCACACTGTGCCTTCTGTGGGCAAGCCAGTTCTAGATCCACAAAGCAATGTCCCCTTGGATACCATGCCTCCTTACTTTCTCAATAAGCCTTGCATGAGGTATCTTATCAAATGCCTTGCTGAAATCCATATACACTACATCTACTGCTCTACCTTCATCAATGTGTTTAGTTACATCCTCAAAAAAATTCAATCAGGCTCGGAAAGCACGACCTGCCCTTCACAAAGGCATGCTGACTATTCCTATGCTTCTCCAAATGTTCATAAATCCTGCCTCTCAGGATATATTTCATCAACTTACCAACCACTGAAGTAAGACTCACTGGTCTATAATTACCTGTGCTATCTGCACTCCCTTTCTTGAATAAGGGAACAGCATCCGCAACCCTCCAATCTTCCAGAACCTCTCCCATCCCCACCAATGATACAAAAATCAGTGCCAGAGTCTCAGCAATCTCCTCCCTCACCTCCTACAGTAGCCTGGGGTACATCTCATCCAGTCCCAGTGCCTTATCCAACTTCATGCTTTCCAAAAAGCTCCAGCAAATCCTCTTTCTTCAGATCTATATGCTCGAGCTTTTCAGTCCACTACAAGTCATCCTTACAATCGCCAAGATCCTTTTCCATAGTGAATACTGAATCAAAGTATTCATTGAGTACCTCTGCTATTTCCTCTGGTTCCATACACACATATGGCTTCGGGCAGCTGCTTCAGGAATGCCTGCTCAAACATGAGGCAGGGTGTGTGTCCGTCGGCCAGAGACAACATCTCATTCATTAAAGCCGATGGAGGTCTGTCTCCCAAACCATCCAGGTGCAGTAAGCGAGCAGCCCGCTCGCGCCGTGAGAGTCTGAAAGTCCTTATGAGCAAGGCTTTGAATTCCGTGTATTTGCCGTCTGCTGGGGGAGACTGTACGAACTCCTCAACCTGGGCCGCTGTCTCCTGGTCGAGGGAGCTCACCACATAGTAGTAATGTGTGTCCTCCGGGGTTATCTGCCGAACGCGGAATTGGGCTTCTGCTTTTTGGAACCATAGGTGAGGTCGCAGCGTCCAGAAGCTTAGCAGTTTTAACGAAACCGCATGAACAGATGCAAAAATTGGTCATCTTTGGCCCAAATATCGTTTGGGCCATCGGGGTCACCAATTGTAGCGGTGTGCTACACACATCACTGAAATAACGACACGGAGTCGGTGAACTGCAGTTAAAAAAGATTTTATTCGAACTTCGCGGCCTCGCTTTAAAGCCTTCCTGATCCCGCCCTCTCCAGGAGCAGATGCTGTAGGGGGTACGTATTCACAGTCCCGCAAGGGCTTTTCCCTTTGTTGGTGAAGCAGACCTGGTGCCCTTTTGGGACTGGCCTTTGTGCCGGCGTGCTGGCTATTTGTGAGCCGGTTCGAGTGCGCTAGGAAGTGGGTCGCCACACTATTCTTATTTGCCACATTTCTGCTATACATTTCTATGAGAACACCTGTTCCCAATTTATGTTTCCAAGTTCCTGCCTGATTGCCTCAAATTTCCCCTTACTCCAATAAAACACTTTCCTAACCTGTCTGTTCCTATCCCTCTCCAATGCTATGGTAAAGGAGATAAAATTGTGATCAATATCTCCAAATTTCTCACCCACTGAGAGATCTGACATCTGACCAGACTCTTTTACAAATACCAGATCAAGTACAGCTTCTCCTCTTGTAGGCTTATCTACATATTGTGTCAAGAAACCTTCCTGAACACACCTAACAAACTCCACCCCATCTAAGCCCTTTGCTCTAGGGAGATGCCAATCAATATTTGGGAAATTAAAATCTCCCACCACGACAACTCTGTTATTACATCTTCCCAGAATCTGTCTCCCTGTCTGCTTCATGACGTCCCTGTCACTATTGGATGATCTATAAAAAACACCCATTAGAGTTATTGATCCCTTCCTCTTCCTAACTTCCACCCACAGGGACTCTGCAGACAATCCCTCCTTGACTTCCTCCTCTTCTGCAGCTGTGGAAAGCAGCCAGTGAGTGAGTGGGCCAGTGAAGGAGTGGAGATTTGAGGCTTTGACTCAAGAGGTTTCGACAAGAAGAGGCGGAGGACGAGCTTCACTCCAAGTGAGGAAAGGTCGGGTAAGTTCCTTTCAAAGGAGGAAGTTTCAGAAGTTGAGGCAAGTATTGAGTAGGTCATGGCAGCTGAGATCGGCCCCGTGGTTTGTTCATCCTGCAGCATGTGGGAAATCAGGGATACTTCCAGTGTCCCTGACGACTATGTGTGCAGGAAGGGTGTCCAACTGCAGCTTCTGGCAGACCACATTGAGCATCTGGAGCTGCGATTGGATTCATACTGGAGCATCCGTGATGCTGAGAAAGTCGTGAATAGCACATTCAGTGAGTTGGCCACACCGCAGGTAAAGGCTACACAGGCAGAAAGGGAAGGGGTGGCCACTAGACAGCGTAGCAGTAGGCAGGTAGTGCAGGAGTCCCCGGGGTCATCTCCCTCCGAAACAGATATACTGTTTTGGATACTGTTGGGGGAGATGTCTCATCAGGGGAAGGCAACAGCAGCCAAGTTTATGGCACCATGGGTGGCTCTACGGCACAGGAGGGAAGGAAAAGAACTGGGAGAGCTATAGTGATAGGGGATTCAATTGTAAGGGGAATAGATAGGCGTTTCTGCGGCCGCAAGAGAGACTCCAGGATGGTATGTTGCCTCCCTGGTGCAAGGGTCAAGGATGTCTCTGAGCGGCTGCAGGACATTCTGGAATGGGAGGGTGAACAGCCAGTGGTCGTGGTGCACATAGTTACCAACGATATAGGTAAAAAATGGGATGAGGTCCTACAAGGTGAATTTAGGGAGTTAAGAGATAAACTAAAAAGTAGGACCACAAAGGTAATAATCTCTGGATTACTACCAGTGCCACGTGCTAGTCAGAGTAGAAATAGGAGGATATTTCAGATGAATACATGGCTTGAAAAATGGTGCAGGGGGAGGGATTCAAATTTCTGGGACATTGGAACCAGTTCTGGGGGAGGTGGGACCGGTATAAACAGGACGGTCTGCATCTGGGCTGGACTGGAACCAATGTCCTGGGGGGGGGCATTTGCTACTGCTGTTCAGGAGGCTTTAAACTAATGTGGCAGGGGGATGAGAACAAGTGCAGAGAGACAGAGGGGTGTAAAATGAGGGTAGAAGCAAAAAGTAGTAAGGTGAAAAGTAAAAGTGGCAGGCAGGCAAATCCAGGGCAAAAAGCAAAAAGAGCCACTTTTCAACATAATTGTGTAAGGACTTAGAGTGTTGTAAAAACAAGCCTGAAGGCTTTGTGTGTCAATGCGAGGAACATTTGTAACAAGGTGGATGAATTGAATGGGCAGATAGTTATGAATGAATATGATATAGTTGGGATCACAGAGACATGGCTCCAGGGTGACCAAGCATAGGAGCTCAACATCCAGGGATATTCAATATTCAGGAGGGATAGACAGGAAAGAAAAGGAGGTGGGGTAGCATTGCTGGTTAGAGAGGAGATTAACGCAATAGAAAGGAAGGACATTAGCCTGGAGGATGTGGAATCGATATGGGTAGAGCTGCATGACACTAAGGGCCAGAAAATGCTGGTGGGAGTTTTGTACAGGCCACCTAACAGTAGTAGTGAGGTTGGGGATGGCATTAAACAGGAAATTAGAAATGCGTGCAATAAAGGAACAGTCGTTATAATGGGTGACTTCGATCTACGTATAGATTGGGTGAACCAAATTGGTAAGGGTGCTGAGGAAGAGGATTTCTTGGAATGTATGTGGGATGGTTTTCTGAACCAACATGTCGAGGAACCAACTAGAGAGCAGGTCATTCTAGATTGGGTATTGAGCAATGAGGAAGGGTTAGTTAGCAATCTTGTCGTGCGATGCCCCTTGGGTAAGAGTGACCATAATATGGTGGAATTCTTCATTAAGTTGGAGAGTGACATAGTTAATTCAGAAACAAAGGTTCTGAACTTAAAGAAGGGTAACTTTGAAGGTATGAGACGTGAGTTAGCTAAGATAGACTGGCAAATGATACTTAAAGGGTTGATGGTGAATATGCAATGACAAGCATTTAAAGATTGCATGGGTGAACTACAACAATTGTTCATCCCAGTTTGGCAAAAGAATAAACCAGGGAAGGTAGTGCACCCGTGGCTGACAAGGGAAATTAGGGATAGTATCAAGTCCAAAGAAGAAACATATAAATTAGCAAAAAAAAGCAGCACATCTGAGGACTGGGAGAAATTCAGAGACCAGCAAAGGAGGACAAAGGGATTAATTAGGAAAGGGAAAAAGGATTATGAGAGAAAGCTGGCAGGGAACATAAAAACTGACTGTAGAAGCTTTTATAAATACGTGAAAAGAAAAAGATTGGTCAAGACGAACAACAACAAACACAAAATGCTGGTGGAGCACAGCAGGACAGGCAGCATCTATAGGGAGAAGCGCTGTCAACGTTTCGTTTTGTGTGTGTTGCTGCCATTCATGCTATTGGGTTTCACTTTGTAAGAAGTAATTCACTGCCAGAGTTGAGACAGTGCTTCTCCCTGTAGATGCTGCCTGGCCTGCTGTGTTCCACCAGCATTTTGTGTGTGTTGTTTGAATTTCCAGCATCTGCAGATTTCCTCTTGTTTGTTCGTCAAGACAAATGTAGGTCCTTTACAGTCAGAAACAGGTGAATTGATCATAGGGAACAAAGACATGGCAGACCAATTGAATAACTACTTTGGTTCTGTCTTCACTAAGGAGGACATAAATAATCTTCCGGAAATAGTAAGGGACCGAGGGTCTCGTGAGATGGAGGAACGAGGGAAATACATGTTGGTAGGGAAGTGGTGTTAGGTAAATTGAAAGGATTAAAGGCAGATAAATCCCCAGGGCCAGATGGTCTGCATCCCAGAGTGCTTAAGGAAGTAGCCCAAGAAATAGTGGATGCATTAGTGATAATTTTTCAAAACTCCTTAGATCCTGGATTAGTTCCTGAGGATTGGAGGGTGGCTAATGTAACCCCACTTTTTAAAAAAGGAGTGAGAGAGAAACCAGGGAATTATGGACTGGTTAGTCTGACATCGGTGGTGGGGAAAATGCTAGAGTCGGTTATCAAAGATGTGATAACAGCACATTTGGAAAGAGGTGAAATCATCGGACAAAGTCAGCATGGATTTGTGAAAGGGAAATCAAGTCTGACAAATCTTATAGAATTTTTTGAAGATGTAATTAGTAGAGTGGATAGGGGAGAGCCAGTGGATGTGGTATATTTGGATTTTCAAAAGGCTTTTAACAAAGTCCCACACAGGAGATTAGTGTGCAAACTTAAAGCACACGGTATTGGGGGTATGGTATTGATGTGGATAGAGAATTGGTTGGCAGACAGGAAGCAAAGAGTGGGAGTAAATGGGACCTTTTCTGAATGGCAGTCAGTGACTAGAGGGGTACCACAAGGCTCAGTGCTGGGACCCCAGTTGTTTACAATATATATTAATGATTTAAACGAGGGAATTAAACGCAGCATCTCCAAGTTTACAGACGACACGAAGCTGGGTGGTGGTGTTAGCTGTGAGGAGGATGCTAAGAGGATGCAGGGTGACTTGGATAGGTTAGTTGAGTGGCAAATTCATGGCAGATGCAATTTAATGTGGATAAATGTGAAGTTATCCACTTTGCTTGCAAGAAAAGGAAAACAGATTATTATCTGAATGGTGGCCGATTAGGAAAAGGGGAGATGCAACGAGACCTGGGTGTCATTGTACACCAGTCATTGAAGGTGGGCATGCAGGTACAGCAGGGGGTGAAAAAGGCAAATGGTATGTTGGCATTCATAGCAAAAGGATTTGAGTACAGGAGCAGGGAGGTTCTACTGCAGTTGTACAAGGCCTTGGTGAGACTGCACCTAGAATGTTGTGTGCAGTTTTGGTCCCCTAATCTGAGGAAAGACATTCTTGCCATAGAGGGAGTACAGAGAAGGTTCACCAGATTGATTCCTGGGATAGCAGGACTCTCATATGAAGAAAGACTGGATCAACTAGGCTTATACTCACTGGAATTCAGAAGATTGAGGGGGGATCTTATTGAAACATATAAAATTCTAAAGGGATTGGACAGGCTAGATGCAGGAAGATTGTTTTTGATGTTGGGGAAGTCCAGAACGAGGGGTCACAGTTTAAGGATAAAGGGGAAGCTTTTTAGGACCGAGATGATGAAAAACTTCTTCACACAGAGAGTGGTGAATCTGTGGAATTTTCTGCCACAGGAAACAGTTGAGGCCAGTTCATTGGCTATATTTAAGAGGAAGTTAGATATGGCCCTTGTGGCTAAAGGGATCAGGGGTTATGGAGAGAAAGCAGGTACAGGGTTCTGAGTTGGATGATCAGCCATGATCATACTGAATGGCGGTGCAGGCTCAAAGGGCCGAATGGCCTACTCCTGCACCTATTTTCTATGTTTCTATGACACTACCTATGATCAACAGTGCGACGCCCCCACCTCTTTTGCCTCCCTCCCTGTCCTTTCTGAAACATCTAAAGCCTGACACTCTAAATAACCATTCCTGCCCCTGAGCCATCCAAGTCTCTGTAATGGCCACAACATCATAGCTCCAAGTACTGATCCATGCTTTAAGCTCATCCGCTTTGTTCACAATACTCCTTGCATTAAAAAGGAAACATCTCAAACCATCGGTCTGAGTGTGTCCCTTCTCTATCACCTGCCTATCCTCCCTCTTTCACTGTTTTCAAGCTTTCTCTATTTGTGAGCCAACCACCTCTTCCTCCATTTCTTCAATTTGGTTTCCAACCCCCAGGAGTTCTAGTTTAAACTCTCACCAATAGTCTTAGCAAACCTCCCCACCAGGATATTGGTCCCCTTCGGATTCAAGTGCAACCCGTCCTTTTTGTACAGGTCACACCTGCCCCAAAAGAGGTCCCAATGATCCAGAAATATGAATCCCTGCCCCTTGCTTCAACCCCTCGGCCATACATTTATCCTCCACCTCTTTCTATTCCTATGCTCACTGTCATGTGGTACATACAATAATCCCGAGATTACTCCCTTAGAAGTCCTGCTTCTCAACTTCTTTCCTAGTAGTCTGTTTTCAAGACCTCCTCCCTTTCCCTACCTATATCGTCAGTACCAATATGTACCACAACCTCTGGCTGTTCAGCTTCCCACTTCAAGGTATGGTGGATGCGTTCAGAAACATCCCAGACCCTCTCCTGCATCCACAGAATCGCCTCTCTGACCTCCTAACTATAGAGCCCCCTATCACTGCCGCCATCCTCTTCCTTTCCCTTCTAAGCCACAGGGCCAGACTCTGTGCCAGAGATAGACCGATGCTGTATCCACTACATTTTATTGGCTTTTGCATTCAAGGGCATTGGCGTGTATGCAACCAGTCAGCACACCCTCCAGCACATGTCTATAGAAGCGTCTTGAAGAACGGTCTCGACCCCAAACGTTGACTGTTCGTTCATTTCCATAGATGTTGTCTCCCAAAATTCTGTGCGTGGTGCTTTAGATTTCCAGCATCTGCAGCTTTCTCGTGTCTATAGAAGTTTGTCAGATCTTTAAATGACATGCCAAATCTTTGCAAACTTCTAGGAAATAAGAGACGCTGCTGTGCTTTCTTTCTAGTAGCAAGTGCCACACCCTGGACAGATCCTCGGAAATGATAACACCAGCTGCTGATCCTCTGCGCTCTGAGCCCCAGATGAGGATTGGCTCAAGGACTTGTGGTTTTCTCATCTTTGGTTTCACTGCTGTTGAGTGAGAGGTTGCTTTTGTGGCACCACTCAGCCAGTTTTTCAATCTCCCTCCTATATGCTGATTTGTCACCACTTTTGATTCAGCCAATGGCAGAGGTGTTATCACCTTAAATGTAGCATTGGAGCTGCGCTTACCCTCAATCATAAGTATAAAGTGGGCAGAACTGTGGCTAAGCACACGGCTGTGTGGTGCACCTGTGCTGATGGTGAAGGTGGAGGAAATCCTGTTGCCAATCCAAACTGACTGGAGTCTACAAGTAAGGAAATCAAAGATCCAGTGGCACAAGGAAGTGTTGAGGGCTAGATCATGGAGCTTATTCATTAGATTTGAGGGGTTGATAGTATTGAATGCTGAGCAATAGTCAATGAAGAGCTTCCTGATGACATCTTCACTGTCTAGATGTTTCAGATTATAACCTATAATCTACAATCCTTTGTTACTTCTCTTCATCTCACTCCTAAAAATCTAACCTCTTGTTCTCAGACTCTGCCTCCTTGTCCTAGACTTCGCAGTGAATAGCCTCCTCAGATTCACTCAGAGATCCACTTTAGGCCTGTGTCCAATATCTACTCTTGGGAACCAAGGGTTCTGGGGAGCAGACTGGAAAATGGAGCTGAGGCCAACAGTCTAATCAGCCTTGACTTTATTGAATAGCAGAACCAGATTCGCCTTCTATTTCTGAAGATTTACACTTCTCCTATTTCAGAAATACAACATAGATGGATTTCTTCTGCTTATTTAACTATGCATATAGTTAAGTAATAATAATATATATTATAATAATTTATTGATTTTTATTATGTATTGTAACACATTTCATGACAATTGTCAGTGATGTAAAAAAGTGATTCTGATACAGATTCTGGGATGCACTACATATTTGAAGTCATTTTGGGAGGATGAAAATGACCTTGGGCCCATGCTTCCTTAAACATCAATACTGGATTTCTCATTTTATTAACATACATACATAGATGAATCATTTTTTTCTTTGGCTGTAGTGATAAGTATCAAGAGATAGACTATTTTCAAAATTTGTCAAGCATCTCCACTCCATTGTCAAAAGTGCAACTTCCTGGTAGCCAAGCATTTTAATTCCAATTCCCATTCCTGGTCCAACATGTCAGCATATGGCCTCCTCTTGTGCCAAGAGGAAGTTACCCTCAGCGTGGAGAAGCAACACCTTTTATTCCTTATGGGTGGACTCAAACCTGATGGCATGAATATTGATTTCTCTTTCTGGTAAAAAGAATTCCTTCCCCTCCTCCTCTTGTTCTTCTATTCCCCATTCTGGCCTTTCACCTTTTCACACAAACTTATCACCTTCCTCTGGGTCCCCACATCACTTTCTCCTATGGTCCACTCTCATCTCCGATCAGATTCCTTCCTACCTTTTCTACCTTGCATCTTCCCCCTTCCTTTCATGTCTTGAAGAAGGGTCTTGGTCAAAAAAGTCCACTGTTTATTCATTTCCATAGATGTGGCCTGACCTGCTGAGTTCCTTCAGCATTTTGTGTTCTTTGCTCTAGATTTCCAGCGTCTGCAGACTTTCTCATATTTAATCTCAAATTGCCTGGATGCCCATTTGTTTGTGTTAGTTGTCTATCAATTCCTATGAAAACAATGCCTTTGCTTCTGACAGTAAGGATCATCGTGAATCAATAGCTCATAACTCATAGACATTTGTACATGTTGTACTTAAAATTAGCACTCACTGATAACTTTACAAGGATTGATTATATGTTTCCCAAAAGGTTACAATGTTCTCTTCTTTTGCTTGTTCATGCATTTTGTTTATGCATTTTCGGGAAGTAACTCGTAGGAATGCTCAGGATGTTCCTTATGGGACATTTTCAGTGTCCACATCTAGCAACTTGAGTATTATATTCACTTCCTGCAAGATCTTTGACATTGTTCTTGTACGAAGTTAACTTTACTTTTATTCTCATACCCCATACATGTAGAACCATTGTAAACTATTACAGCAATTGGATCCCTAATAAATGTTGACTTAGAGTTTAAGTTATTGAATGAATATTCAAAGACTAACTGTATGAAAATATAAGTCTGCATCCTTCCATGACAGCTGGGAAGTATAATTGCAAAGTGCTATAGAGATCTGACAGTGGCATATGCACTGGACTTCATAGTAATAAAAGTAATTAATCGCTGATATTTTGTGTTCACTGTTGACTTTGCGTTTAATTTTACTGTGAAAATGTCAAAAAGAGGTGTAGATACCCCTATGGGTAACAATGAGAAAAAGAGAAGGAAGCATCTATCATTATGTATCAATAACGCAGAAAGTGTTATTACAGAAACTGGATCGTGGTGTGTTTGTGTGGCATCTTACTGAAGAATATGGTGTCAGAACTGCCACTGTATATGATTTAAAGAAACAGAAAGACAAGTTACTGAGGTTTTATAGTGACAGTGGCATTCTACTTTTACTCCAATAAGTCATTTACCACGTGTTTGATTTGGTTCATTTGAAGCTGTATATTTTTATGTTTTATTGACTGTTTTTGTTGGAAATAAAGTTTTTTCTCATCATTATTCCCTAAACAATACAGTATAACAACTACTTACATAGCGTTTACATTGTATTAGGTATTATAAGTAATCTAGAAATGATTTAAAGTATAAGGGAGGATATGCGTAGCTCGCTCCGCCGGGTCCTAAAGTCCACCCGCACTGAAACAGGTTAAATGAGGGACTTGAGCAAACGTGTTTTTTGGTATCCCTGGGGGGTCCCGGAACCAATAAGGAGGGATTCTGAAATCCAAAATGTAACTGGCCCCAAGGATTTCGGATAAGGGATTGTGGACCTGTATATGTCAACATATCTATTCATTTTCTTGTGGGTATAGTCAATAATCAACAAATAATAACAATAATAAATAAGCAATAAGTATTGAGAACATGAGATGAAGAGTCTTTGAAAGTGAGTCCATAGGTTGTGGGAACATTTTAATGATGGGGCAAGTGAAATTGAGTTAAGTTATCCTCTTAGGTTCCTGAACCCAGTGGTATGAGTCCTGAGGTTCCTGTATCTTCTTTCTGTTGGTGGCAGCAAGAAGAGGGCATAGCCTGGGTGGTCCCTGATAATGGTTGTTGCTTCCTTGTGACAACACTCCATGTAGATATGCTCAGTGGTGGAGATGACTTTACCAGTGATCGACAGGGCCATATCCAGTACCTTTTTGTAGGATTTTCTATTCAGTCATTGGTGATTCCACACCAGGCAGTGATACAGCCAGTTAATATATTCTCCACCACACACCTATAGAAGTTTTCCAAAGTTTTAGCTGTCATGCCGAATCTTCGCAGACTCTGAAGGAAGTAGAGGTGCTGCTATGCCTTCTTCATAATTGCACTTATGTTCTGGGCCCAGGACAGGTTGTCAGAAATGACAACAGCAAGGAATTTAAAGACGCTGACTCTCTCCACCTCTTATCCTCCAATAAGGACTGGCTCACGGACCTCAGCTTTCCTCCTCAAGAAGTCAATAATCAGCTCCTTGGTCTTGCTGACATTCAATAAGAGGTAGTCGTTGTGGCACCACTCAGCCAGATTTTCAGTCTCCCTCCAATATACTGATTCGGCCTATGACAATGATATAGTCAGCAAACTTAAATATGGCATTGGAGCTGTGCTTGGCCACACAGTCATAAATGTAACATGAGTAGAGAATGGGACTAAGTACTCATCATTGTGGGGCAGATGTTGTTGCCAATCCTACAGCTCTTAGTCCACTCTCACCATCAGCCACCCATTTAACCTTCCCCTTTTCTTTCTTCCATGGCCTTCTGTCCTCTCCTGTCAGATCACCCCCCTTCTCCAGCCCTGTATCTCTTCCATTGCAACTTCTCAACTCTTTACTTCACCCCTCCCCCTCCCAGTTTCACCTATCACCTTGTGATTCTCCCACCCCTCCCTCACCTTCTAACTCTGACTCCTCATCTCTTTTTCTCCAGTCCTGCTCAAGGGTTTCGGCCCAGAACGTCGACTGTACTCTTTTCCATAGATGCTACCTGGCCTTCTGAGTTCCTCCAGCATTTTGTGTGTATTGCTGGGATTTCCAGCATCTGCAGGTTTTCTCTTGTTTGTAGAAGTGGGGAAATTGTTTTCAGCATTCCATACTGGAATGGCATATTAATGGGGCTTTTCATCCCACAAATGTGGGCTGACCTGCTGAGTATTTCCAGTATTTTCTGGGTGTTTTTTGTTAAGATCTACATCATCTCCAGGTCTTTTGGACGTTTATTTAGATGTCTGAAACCAGTGGCTAGAGTCTACACATTACAGGATGTCAATTCAGGACATCAAGAGGGAAGTGAATCTATGGAATTCCCATAAGAGGCTCAATCGCTGATTATATTTAGGGCAGTGTTTGATAGATTTTTAAATATAAAGGCTTATGAAATTGAGAAGATAGAACATAGCACATAGAACAGCACATTACAGGCCATTTGGCCCATGTTATGCCAATCCATTAACCTACCATAAGATCAATCCAACCCTTCCTTCCCAAACACAACCTTCCATTTTCTGTTCATCCATGGGCCTATCTAAAAGTATCTTAAATTTCTCTAATGTATCTGCCTGGTGGGGCTTTCCAGCACCTACACTCTCTGTGCAAAAAAAAATGACCTCTGACATCCGTTATACTTCCTCCAATCACCTCACAATTATGACACCTCATATTGGCCATTTCCACCCTAGGAAAAAGCCTCCGGCTGTCCACTCAATCTATGCCTCTCATCATCTTGTACACCTCCATCAGGTCACCTCTCATCTTCCTTCTCTCCAAAGAGGAAAGCCCTAGCTTGCTCAAACTAGCTTCATAATAAATGTTCTCTAATCCTGGTAAACCTTCTTATGTGAAACCTAATAGAACATTGTTTGGATATTCAGATGAATTATTAATGGATTCCAATGGAAAAGAAGGTCCTGACCATTGCACATGTATTTAGTTCATCCCTGAGGTGAACTTAACTATTTTCACAGGCTTGTGTGTTGATTCAATAATGTCACTCTGGCAATGCCAGATATTACTATGGTTGTCTCCCTATGTCAATGTCAAACATATACATACCACACCACTCAGGCACCTAAAGCTTATGCATTATTCAGCATGCATTTTAGTGTTATTCACTGAAGGCAAATATTTGTTCTCAGCAATTTATATTTATACACTCAGAGTGTATGTATAAGTGTACGTTCATGGTCTGCTGCTGCTGCAGCCCATCCACTTAAAGGTTCAATGTGTTGTGCATTCAGAAATGCTCTTCTGCACACCAATGTTGCAACACATGGTTATTTGAGTTACTATCGCCTTCCTGTCAGCTTGAACCAGTCTGGCCATTCTCCTCTGATCTTTCTCATACAAAAAGACATTTTCACCCACATAACTACTGCTCACTGGATGTTTGCTTGTTGTTGTTGTTGTTGTATTTTGCACCATTTTCTGTAAACTCAAGAGACTGTTGTGCATAAAAATCCCAGGAGATCAGCAGTTTCTGAGCTGAGATACTCAGAATACCCCGTCCACAGTTGAAGTCACTTAGATCACAGTTCATCCTGCATTCAGATGTTTTGGCTGAGCAACAACTGAATCACTTGACCGTGCCTGCATGCTTTTATATATTGAGCTGCCACACAACTGGCTAATAAGATACTTGCATTAACGTGCAGGTGAACCTCATAAAGTGGCCATTAAGTGCACAGAAATCATTTTACTCCCAAACCAAGTAAATCTGAACTTGAAAACACAACTCAGACAGACCTTGAGCAAAACTGTTATATAATCATGTTTATTTTCTTTTAATTTATGAGCCATAAACAAGAGTATTTTATGTTACAAAAGAAACAAAACATTAATTTAATATTTTGTATAGAATAGTTGATATTCAGAAATTAAAACATTTTAAAGTAGCTTCTGACCACATACAAAGATGAATTGAGTCAGTGTGTAACAGAAATTCAGGAGGAATTTTTGAAATCTCTTTTGAAAACATTATGTTCCAATGCTTAGGTCCAGTTGAATGATATGTGGCTCCTTCAAGACAGGAGGGCAAGAACTAGAAACATTTCAGCCATCTTTTACTACATTTTTTATTGGTGAGAGTAATTTTTTGTTGCACCTGGAGAGTAACTTTTACCCTTTTCCTTCTGAAAAACAATCTGCAAAACCTTATGTTTTACTTTCATCCCTTGACCAATATTCAGAGGTGCAAAGGAATTGGTTTGGCGTGATGCTCCTTACATTCCCTAATTATGTGTGAATTGTTAACTAGTGGTAGGACTGTTAACCGAAACTAATTTAACAAACTCAAAAGTGTTACTGTTTTTATATAGAATGATTACAATCTGAAATGTCTTACCTGAAAGGACTCTGGAAGACTTTCAACTGTAATTTTTGAAAGGTCAATCAACCCAAAGAAAGGTGGAATGAGACTCAATGGGAACATTAGAACTGGAGGCTAGCAGGTAGCCCCTTGAGCCTTGTCCTGCCAATCTTTGTGATTATAACTATTATGAAATCTAACTGCATATATTTGCCTTTTCCTTACATCCCCTAATACTTTAGGTTAACAAAAATCTATCAATTTCAGATTTAAAGCATTAGGAGAGGCTTCCAACTTTCCACCAGCTCCTGATGTAGAAACACTTTACGCTTGGAAGACGTGGTTCTAATTTTTAGGTTATTCCTGCCAGAATTGCCTAATCAGCAGAATTGGGGGGCAAGGTGGAGATCCGTCTCTACCAAAGGAGATGCATAGCACTCCTTCCCTCTGCTGGCCTGCAGGTCACCCTCAGACAAGGCATAGCATCTGCTTAACCCACCCCAATCAGGGTCATGTCAACCCAAGGGAACAGGTGGTGGATGGTCATATGAGCAGCTGGTTCATATGCAACCCCTGACGCCAGGCAGACAATTTCTGAAGTATTGATAAGGTTGGGGTTACTCATCTTGTAAAGATACTATCCAGAAGAAGGCAATGGCAAATCACTTCTATAGAAAAAATTGCCAATGGTCATGGTCATTGGGAGACCATGATCACCCACGTCATAAGACACAACCCATAACAATGATGATGAATCAGCAGAGATAATTTATCACCCGTGGATCCACTTACTAGTCAGAAAACATCAAACTGGGATTATAAATTCCAGGGAAGACCATTCTATTCTCTGTAGTCTGTCACTGTCATTTAATGCTTTGCTTAGAAGTTGGAATCTACCCTTAATAAACAGGAGCTGATGGCATGGGGAAGAAGTAATTGAAATCCCCTCCAGAACAATTGGAAAACTAAAATTTAGCTTTTAAAAATTAGTACTGTTGTTTTTACTGATTGGTCCATTAAAACATGTGCACCTTGCAATGGTAACTGCCTGACTGTGATTGCAACTACTGTGTCTTTGCTGCTGGAAATTGAGTCTTAGCCTCTGTGCTAGATGTAGTAGTCTAAAAGGCCACCACAGGGTTGTGGGAAGAGGGGTGGAATTTACAAGCAGAGCATGTGCCTTTTGAGTGTGTACTCACTGCCTCATCTGTGATTGGGGCACAGATCGAGTCCCATGTTCTGATTGGCACCAGAGCACTCACGACTCTGTGCAGAGTACAAAACATACCTGTGCTGTGAGTAACTTTCCTAAACCCAGAGATCTGGCAGTGATGTGTCAGCAGAGTACTATAAACTCGGGTTGGCAAATAAAGACAGCCAAACCGGATGCTCCAATGGGGGCCCTACCTCCTTTGAGGGTTGAAATCAAAGGTTATAGTTCACATAATATCGCTCCAACTTCAGGAACCTCACTGTGTTTTGGAATGATGGTGGAAAACCACTAGCTTCACAAAGATGAATGGACCTCATTCTCAGTTTCACCATTTTCATAGGGAATTGCTACATCACGTTAAAATGTGCTTGTATGCATGATTTTTGCTTTAAAAGAAGAGGGTGCAATTTCCAGTTTCTACGCATTGGAATCCAGGGGTTCAGTCAAATAGTTCTTTTAAAGAACTAGCACAGCATGATAGGCCATAATTGCTTCGTTCTGAAAGTGTGCACCTAAGTCATAAAGCTTGTCAGTCAATACCTGGTAATAAACAAAGCAATTGACATGATTAACATTGGTACAATCCATTCACTGATGCAGCAGATTGGAGCACCATTGCACTGGGCTGCACTTGCTTGTGCTTTTGGGCTTTAGTTTTCTAACCAGATTCAACATGTTTCAAATATCTCTCCTGAGTTTCAGTGTTCTTATCAACTTGTGACAAAATAAAATTGGTGATGACATTTCTGAAAACTAATTTTTTTTTAACCAGTTCCTGACAAACAATTTTACTTCTATTTTTGTTGCATGTGATCTGAGCTCATCTCCTAAAAGTCATTACCCACTGGAGCAGGGGTTCCCAACCTTTTTTATGCCATTGACCCCTACCATAACCCAAGGGGTTGATGGGCCCCAATTTGGGTACCCCTGCACAGTGAGGAATGTTGGCTGAGAAGAATCAGCATCCCAAGGGGATAGTTTATCACTAGACACCACAGCTCATTGATCCTCATACAGATCCTTCTAAACACAATTGTACAATAGTCAATCCTGGACAAAATGGCAAATTACAGAACATTATGAATCTACGTTGAGGACTTACTGTAAAAGTAGACATTGCCTGCCATTGAAAAAGTGCTTTTACCACATACCATTTTTTGTTTATTGCTATATTTCAATTACTTCCCTGGATGTGGTGTACGGATGATTGTTACAACCATACTCCCCTCTGAGAGGGCATATGCCAATCCAGCACTGGCATTGCCATAGTGCAATCCTTGGAGGTAGCCAATAAGAAGGTGGCCTTATGGGTCAGTCGGCATCCAGTTTATTATTGGCATCAGATTTCAACTATTTTGCATCAACTTAGCCATGTGCATGCACAACCAATTCTCTGACAAAGACAATCTTCCTGGAGGAAGTTGGTAAGGATATCTTAATGGCACGGACACCTGAGCACAAGATATTTGGGTTTCTAATTATTGAGCAAATGCATCGGGGAGAGGGTCTTGAATGTTGCTTTTTGTGTCTAGCATCATGAAAAAACACAGCCAAAGGTAACTTTACATGCTCTATAGTAGAGAGAGCACCAAGAACAAACAGAAATACACTTGCTGCTGCACAAGCTTTCCATTTCTTCTCCAGTGCTTGGTTTCTTAAAGGATAAATCAGCAACATTTTTAGGTGATGAAGCGGTAATATGGCTGCGCACACAGCCTTAAGTAGATTTGGAAATCACGGAGCCTGACTCTGCTGGAGTTCACTCAGCAGACCCTGTTGAGCTTTGACAAGATGGATGTGAGGAGAATGTCTTCTCTTGTGGGTGGGTGAATCTAGAGCTAGGGTCAGCCATTTATGAAATAGATGAGGCAAGGTGCTTTGAGGGTCTGTGGAACTCTTTCTCAGAGGGGGAGTGGAATGTTTTAAAGATAGGGGGAGATAGAAGCTTGAGAATTAAGTGGTATATGATACCACAAGTAGTGGGAATGTGGGGTTGAGATTACAATCAAGACTGGTATGGGGGGTGGGGGGGGAACAACTGCACAGGATCAGCAAATGCTACAGGAAGTTGTAAACCCACCAACCTTCCCACCATCAAGGAGATCTTCAACAGGTGATGCCTCAAAAAGGTGCCATCCATCACTAAGAACCACCACCACCCAGGACATGCCCTCTTCTCAGTTCTGTCATGAGAGAAGAGGTACAGGAGCCTAAAGTGCTTTAGGAGCAGCTTCTTCCCATCCACCACCAGATTTCTGATGGACAATGAATCCATGAAAACTACCTCACTATTGTTACATCACGTACTAATTTTTACAGTATATTTATAGGCTTCTAATTGTAATTGTAATTTATAGTGTATCTCATATACTGCACTTCACTGCTGCTGCAAAACAACAAATTTCATGATATATATCAGTGATATTAAATGTGATTCTAATTCTGAAATCAGCGATAGTCTGTGGACTATGGACTCACTTTCAGGGACTCTTCATCTCATGTTCTCGATATTTATTGCTTGTTTGCTTATTTATTTGTTTGTTTGTTTATTATCTCTTTTTGTATTTGCAGAGTTTGTTGTCTTTTGCACGTCCAAGATGGTGCAGTCTTTAATTCATTATGTAATGGTTATTGTTCTATAATGGATTTATTGAGTGTGCCCACATGCAAATAAATCTCAGGGTTGCATATGGTCAGAGATGCACTTCGACAATAAATTTACTTTGAACTTTGACCATATTAAATGGTGCACCAGACTCAAGGATTCAAGGGGCATATCCATCCTAATTCATGTGTTGCAAACCCATTATCAAACTTCATACTATAGGTACACAGGAATGAACTGTCAGCTAAAATATTGAGCTTCTTGCTGAAACTGGGGATTGGTTAACGAGACAGGGTAGGGGGTATCAGACTAATATCAGGAGAACTGGCCGCATTGAGGTGATGCAAGGGTAAGCACATGGATCTCAGTTAGTTATAACCCTCCATCAGTACTTGGGTGAGGGGCTGACAGTACAAAGCAGGGAGGTGAGCAGTGAGGAGGAAGCAGAGACCCTACAATTGATAAGGAGGAGTTCAGCGACCAAACAGAAAACCAGAGGATTTAACCAAAGCAAATCACTATTGGTGCTGGAATTCTGCATTTTTCATAACAAGGATTTAATTATATTTCACACTAAACATGGTCCAGACAATCTTTTATTGATGGTGATTTTGTATTAACCCACAAATTAATGATTCAAAGTTAAATCAAGATTCCCGAGGGATTCTTGGTGTGTTTTAGGACTCTGGTGATCAGTCAGCCTCAGAAGGTATGCTTGGAAAGCCCCTCCTCAGCCTATCCGGGGAAGAGTATGGGTACGCTGGCTAAACAAACACTCTTGTCAACCAGACGAATCGAGCAGCATACATCCAGCCTATTCACTCCCTTACTCACCAGGCCATTAAAGCTCAGGTGCAGCCCTTTACATTCAACGGCAGACAGTCACCATGTTAGCTGCAAGTCGAGGTTCAGCAATCAAAGCCTCCCATACTCTTCCCCTCACTTTTCAGTGTGGCTACTCAACCTTATGCTGAAGGGATCGAACCAGAGATGCCAGCTTCAGAATGTATAATGTCCTGCGGCTTGGGATGGTAGCTAACTGATCACTTCCTGTGTGTGTGGTGAGTGATTGAATCTTGAGGGAGCTGACGAGAATGTGGAAGAGAGTAAAATGCAGTCAGTGTAGGATGGTTAGCATTAACACACTGGGCCAAAGGGCTTTTTTATATCCTGTGTGATTCTACACCTTACCATTACCCACCACCTCCAGAACCACCAATACCTTCTCTTTCAACTCTGCACCTCAAGCAGAGATTGCAGAGATTGGTTGTACGTGCAACTGGGTTAAAGATATGAAAGTAGAAGCCCAAGATATCCAGCCAGATGCCAGATGGTGTATAATGCAGTAAAGTGTAGCATTAGGCAGAAATAAAAAAAAAACAAATTATATTTCAGGATTATAACTTGATAAGTAGAGAGATTTAGGTAGCCTACACAGATTACAACAAGCAATGAAGAAAATACATGAATCACTAGTATTTATTGCAAGGGGATCTAAATACAAGAGTTGCTTCAACTTAATGGGACTTCACCATCAGTATAGAGACTGACTGGAGGTAAAACTGGGTTCTCAAGGAATTAAAATAGAATTGCACTTTTTAGTTTCCTGAATATTCGAGTTATCCGGGTGCAAATTACAAATCTGTTCAGCTTTAGGGTGAAATCTACTGATGGAGCAGCCTATGGTTAACAAGCTGGATGACTGTCTTATGAAATGTCACTCATGCAAAATCATGAGGGGCATTTAAGAAACTCTTGGTAGGCATATAGATGATAGGAGAAAGGAGGACTATGCAGGAGGGGGAGTTATTTTAATCTTAGAGTAGGTTAAAAGTTGGCTGAAGAGCCTGTATTGGGCTGTAATGTTCTACGTTCAGTCTGTTCACCAAAGCCTCTGCAGCCATTTCTGACGTGGAATCATCCACTTTAAAGGCAATCCCTCCTCTCCAGCAAGGTTTGGTCAAGGTTTAGACACATGAAGGACTGCTGAGAAAACAGGGAGCATGAAATTAACTTTTCGTCATGGATTTTCAGATGGGAGTTTACTGCTTCGAGGTTCAATCTATTTTCAATTGCGTGATGTTTTGGAAAGATAAAGATCTCTTGGAGATCATTATCTTTCCAAAGAAAGCTGTGCAGCAAATAAGAAATGCATTGTCTAATTGCTTAGGAAAGCTTTAAAAACCACAGTGTGTAACCTCAGGAAGGATAATGTCTACCTTTACACACGGCACAGGCATACATATTTACATAGAACTATACACGCGCTACCCAACATTTACCAATAGACAAATTACTGGATAACTCCTCTTTCGAGCGGTGTTACAACAAGTAGATTACCAGTAATTCTCTGAAGACTTAAACAGTGGGAAACACCTCTTAAATTAGAGGGACAGAGGAGACATTTGTTTCCCTGGATGATACAATAATATTGACAAAGACTTGAATTACTGAATTACAATCATCTTTCCTTCCCTGTCACCTCTTTTAGTATAATGGCCAAATGGCCTCCTTCTGTGCTGTTTGACTTTATTTAATAATATATGATTCTCCTTAATCTTGCACATTCTCTTTTATCACTATGGTAATGAAGACAAATTTTTAAAAAATGCCAAGACAGCCAGGTTTGTGGATTCTATTTGATTGCAAAGCGACTCTGTTGGATTTCCACAATTGGAAACGGTGATGCAGTCAGGTTGCCACTGGAAGGACGTCACCTGGTGTTAAATTCCTCGTGCATCAGCTGCTCAGCAAGTAATCAGATGTACCACTGTGTCAAGTCATTGAATGCATTTACTTCTGATGTGAAAGAAACAATTCTAAAGGACAAATAGAGAGAGACACATCTTGCTGTGTACATATGGGAAACTAAATGTAAAATAAGATGAGCAAATGGCTAACACAAGGGGGCATAATTTTAAGGTGACTGGAGGAAAGCATAAGGGCATCTCAGAGGTATTTTTTTTAAAACACAGACTGCAATGGGTGCATGTAACACCTTGCCAGGGGGTGATGGCTGAGACAGATATATTAGGGACATTTAACAGACTCTTGGATAGGCATATGGATGATAGAAAAATAGAGGCCGATGTAGGAGTTAGATTGATCTTAGAGCAGGTTAAAAGGCCAGCACAATATCATGGGCTAAAGGGCCTGTACTGTGCTGTAATACTCTATGTTCTAAAGGATATCGCAATTAATAAATGGATAATTCCAGATGTTAGGAGTCAGACACACTTTCTCCAGGAAAAAAAACTGGGATGCCATTCAAATACAAGGGATTGATAAATCTCTTGTAAATGTAGGTGAACAAATCTTAGGGTTGGAGCAGGGTAAAGATGTCAGGGAATGGAGGGGAAAGACGACAGGGAATGGAGGGGAAAGATGTCAGGGAATGCATTAACACCAAAGAAACTCATGCAAAGTACATTCACTGTGGCAGGGTTCATGAATCCAATTACCTGGGAACAAAGAAGATAAAGGAATTTTACAAGGCCAAGGGATGTGCAGGTTTGCAGGGTTTTATTCTGTCAAGCTGAGAAAATGCCTCTAACTCCATGTAAAATTTAAGATGGCAGCCAGGAGAAGGGGGTCACAACTGGGACAACAGGATGTGTCCCAGGCAGCTCGGTAAGTGGGATAGGAAAATTTGGGAGGTGATTATTTTTAAAACATGGAAGGAATGGGAGATAAAAACAGATAGTTCACAAGTGCATTTGCAGCTGTGCCCCCCAGTGTCAAGCAGTGGTGGCATGTGGGTGACATGAACACCGTAGAGCTGCTTGGACCCCGTTCCAGCTTTCCACCTGGGATTAACATGTAACAGATACCACACAAAATGGAACAGGGATAAGGAATGCTGATGGATATGCAGGAGAGAGAAGGAAATAGTGCTGCCTATGTCATTTCCTTGCCTGATTATGCCTTGTATCTGGTTTTGTGAACACTCTGTGCCATCCTTACATAAAGGGAGATTGTACAGGAAGCTAATGTACTCCAGTGATTTGCACAGAACATGGTTAGGATAGACAATTTCACCGACAGTTAGCTTGTCCTTTCTTTTACTGATCTTGAGCACCTCAATTCCGCTCCACTATTTAATTAAATCAGGGCTGATTTAGAGCATAACTTCAATTGGCTGGATTGGTAAAATGTCTCTTATACTCTTGCTTAACAGAATTTGTTCTTGTTTCCAGAACTCCAAGCCCCTCAAGACATTGTTAGGTAGGTGGCAGAGACTGAAGAGAGGGGTTGGGTAGGGAAGAGGGGTTTCAAGGAGGATGTGACGACAAAATAAAAACACAGAACAACTTAAAATGAGATCACGTTTGATTCAGGGTTGTTAAATGCTATTGGGAGAGGGACACTCGTGGGACAGGAATACATAATTGCAGATGATTTCATCTACACGGGCAACACGACCATGGTAATGTAGAGGATAGCATGATGCTATTGCATTTCAGGGCCTTGGAGTTTGGAGTCCAATCCCGGTGATCTCTGAAAGGAGTTTGTACGTTCTCTCCATGGAATGTGTGGGCTTCCAACAGGTGCTCCAGTTTCCTCCACAGTCCGAAGACGTACCAGTTAGTTGGTTAATTGGTCGTTGTACATTGTCCTGTGTTTAGGTTAGAGTTAAATCAGGGGTTGCTGGGCAGCACGGCTCAAAGGGCCATCCTGTACCTCTAAATAAAACAAAATACTCAGCAGGTCAGGCGGCATCTGTGGAGAGGGAAACTGAATTAATGCTTCAGTGATAGGACTTCATCTGAACTGGAAGCTTCTGTATTTTAGTGTGTGCAATAGGAAAGATTGGCTTTATTTGTCACATGTACATCAAAACATACAGTGAAATGCGACTTTTGCGCCAAATCAAATCAGCGAAGATTGTGCAGGACAAGTGTCACCACATAGCATGCCCACAACTCACTAACCATAACCCATAAGACTTTGGAGTGTTGGAGGAAACTGGAGCACCCATTGAACCCCTACACGGTCAGGGGGAAAACGTACAAACTCCTTACAGAGTACGGTGGAAGTTGAGCCCTGATCTTACAACTGGTGCTGCAATAGCGTCACGCTAACTGCTATGCCACCGTGCGTAGGAAAAGGAAGTGTGGGTGGAGAGAAAAGAAAAAGCAAAAGGGAAGGCTGTGGGAGGGAAATGGGAAAACACATGCAAAATAATGCTGCCAGCCTTGTCGTATTTTCTGCTTTGATTTCAGACTCACATGGTGTGGAGTATTTTGTTCAATAGTAATCAACTTCCCGAAGATCAGGGGCTTGAGAGCAGTGATCAACATGCCTACAGTCTGACTGAGGTATTGACTGCATTGCATACACTGGTAAACAAGTCACCCAACCCCTCTCTGCTGAAGGGGTAGAAACAGGGCAAGCATGTTACCTTACCTAGAGACGCAAGAGACTGTAGACGCTGCTCAAATCCAGAGCAACAAACAATCTGCTGATTAGAGGAATTCCCCTGGTCATCTCTGGTGGGGGGGGGGGGGGTGGGGGAAGAGGAATGTGAGGTCAAAAACCCTCCGTCAGGATTCATACGCTGAGTTCTTCCAGCAGATTGTCTGTTGCTTGTTATTTGACCTTCAGGGTGAGAGTATGTGCTAGGGTTGGTGGAACAGGACTAATTTTGTCCTCACACAGTTTTGAAAGTAAAGGGGTCAAACTTTATACAAGTCAAAAACAGACTGTAATATAAAGTGAGAAGATGAACGTTACAGGTAAGTGGCTTCAGAGATCCATGAAAATGGTCTCAGTGATACGTTAATGGAAGTGTCGCAGGTTAGATCTCTGTGGATTCAATCCTTTCCAGACGAGATGGTGTCCATTGCTTCATGTCATCGGCTGTGGGGGAGTTGACCGTTGTGTTTATCTCATTAAGTTTGCTCTCCAGTGCTTGGTTCTTCTGGTACATCTCCACATAGTTCAATTGCAGCTGCTTCTGATACTTGATGACTTTGTCCTTCTCCTCCTGCCAGGTTTGCCTCTCCTCCTCGAAGTGGGAGAGCTGCTGCTCATGCTGCTGCCGCTCCAGCCTCAGCTCTCCCTGCAGCCGCTCGACCTGCTTCCTCAGGGCCTTCACTGTGTCCTCGTTCTGCCGCTGCATCTTGGCCTCGTCACTCTCGCAGGTTTGCTCGTCCCTCTCCTCCTCTGGCGCCTCCTCACTGCACCCTGTCGGCTGGCCCGCACTGGCCAGGGCTTGCTTCAAGCCCGAGAGCTCTACCTCATTCTGGCCTAGCTTCTCCCTCAGGAGCTGGGCCTCACTGGCTTTCCTCTGCAGCTCGTTCTCGCACACTTCCAGCTCGATGCCCTTGGCACTGAAGGAGTCCTTCAGCTCGAGGATCTGCTCCTCCTTGGCCCGCAGTGCTGATGTCAACTCCTTTAGCTGTGTCCTTAATACCACCATCTCGTTCAGCTTCTGGGCCACATCGGCCTGTGAGTCTTTCATCTGCTGCTTCATTAAGGAGATTTCACCCGCCTTCTGACATACCTGAGGTAAACATAGAGACAGCGTTAATAAAGATACAATTCCCACATTATACTCATAGAGTAATACAGTGCAGATGGAGGCCCTTTGGCCCAACTGGTCCATACTGACCACAGCATCTTCCCTGCTAGCAGTCCCAGTTACCTGTGTTCACCCCATGATCCCCCAAGCCCTGCCCTTCCTTTATTCCAATCCCTGTAGGATCTCATTTTCTGTGATAAGACCGTAATGCACAGGAACAGTATTAGGACAGCTAGCCCATCTGGTCTGCTCCGGCATTAATCACACCAGCCCTATCACAGAGACACAGAAGACAGAGCTGCCACCTCACAACTCTTGTGACCTGACCTTGGGTGCTGTCTGTGTGGAGTTAGCATATTCTCCCTGTGACAGTGTGGATTTCTGCCATGTCCCCTGATTTCCTCCCACACCCCTAAGGCAAGTGGACGGGTTGATACTCTCCGCGACCACCATACGAAGGCACTCAACGGGGATTTCTTTGAGGTCATCTGCAGAAACAGCTTAATTTCTACCTTTTTCCTTTTCAAGGTGGATGGGGTTCTATCGAAGATCCTGATCTTAAGCTACATTTGAACATCGGTTCTTTGCGGTGATGGAACCCATGTCTGGGGCTCACCGACCAGCACTTTACCGATATCCCAAGGGTGCAGCTTAGGTTGCGAGGTTTTGAGGCCCTGGGGATGAGCCGTTTCTATGCTGATACCACTGACTGAAGTGTCACGGGTGAAAACGGAAAATTGGGAACAGTGGATCAGCAGTCGGGGGCTCTGTACTCGGATCGTGCTCTCTCTCTCTTTCCCTTGTTGGTGGGGGAGAGCTTGCTGCTGATTCTTAAGCTGGAGTACTCGGAAAAAATGCAACGCGGCACACTTTAACACCATAAATCAGTGATTTTTTTTGTTGGTCTTCCCTCTCACTGTGAAACAGGGGCAGCTCTTTGCCATTTATAGGGGAGGGGAGGGGAGGGAATAAAGCAGGAATTGGTGTCAGTGGGTGGTTGACAGCTAGCGGAGACTCAGGGATCCAATGGGCCGGTGTCCACTGACTCTCTGAATCTGCCCTCCCTCATTCCTCCAACTCCAGCTTCCTCTGTACGCTACTAGTAACTGCACACGATCGACAGTTCTGATTTATTTATCACGCGTATATCAAAATGTACAGTGAAATGTGTCGTTTGAGTCAACAACCAACCAACACAACCCAAGGATGTGCTGGGGGCACCCTACAAGTGCTACCACTCATTCCATAATGGCTGGCAGAACAGCACAGGACACAACAATCAACAAAACAGCTACAGCAAAACAAGACCCATTCCTCCCTCCCACCCACACACATACACAGTCTTCCAGCACCAGGACAAGCCATCTTCATCCTGACCTCTAATTCACCCCACATCCCCGTCACTAAACCTTACGCTGACCTCTAACGCCTCTTTCTGTCCTCAAAACCAAATCTGCAAACCTAAAAATCAATTGAACAAAAACAACTAAGTCTGATCTGTGACCTCGACGGAGACCGCAGATCGGCACCATCTTAGAAATCTGAAACACCCTCTTTCAAACTATCCACTTCTATGTAAGAACGTCTGAGAATCCAGCCCCTTTAACAAAAGATTTAATCAGCTGACTGAGGTCTCTTTCTGTTAGAGCTCCTGTTGAAAGCACAAATGTGAGATTTTATCAATCACTAGCGTCCTATAGCAGACCCCTTCATTGCAAAGACCCCACCTGTGAAAACCAATCAGAAGCATTCACTGATATTCGGACTCTGCGCCTCTGCTTCAAACTGCATCCGCATCTGCATCTTCAGAGACACAGAGTTAGGTTATCACAGTTTTAGTTCAGTAAACTATCACAATAAGGCAGGGCCCAAGTAATGACTTATTCATGGATTTTGATAAAGCAGTTCAAAATTAATTTGAGGTTTACAAGTGAGTTATAGAATGATTCAGCACAGATATAGGCCCCCCAGCCCTCTGAGATCGTTCTAACTACCAAACATGCACTTGTCAGTAATCCTCCATGAATCCCATTTTACCCTCCATACAATATCCAAATTCTACCACTTACCTTTGGCTAATTAGCTTACCAACCCACACGTCAAGGATGTGTGCTTAACCCAGTGCTCTACTCTCCCTACACTCATGACTGTGTGGCTAAGCACAGCTCAAATGCCACTTACAAATTTGCAGACGTTGGTAAAATCCCATATGGCGACAATGGGATATGCAGTCGGCGGAGAGTATTTTGAATGACTGCATCACTGCTTGGTGTGGAGTCTCCAACGCATAGGATTGCAAGAGGCTGCAGAGGGTTATAGGGTCAGCCAGCTCCACGACAGGGAACAAACCTCCCCACCATCAAGGACAGCTTCAAGAGACAGTACTTCAATAATGCGGCATCCGTCACTAAGGGTTATTACCATCCAGGACATGACCTCTTCTCATAGACTCGCACTCAATGACTCAGAAATAGACTTTCCCCTCTGTTATCGGATATCTGAACAATCATGAACCCATAACTCCAAGCTGCTATTCCTTTTTTTGCACTATTTATTTATGTTGTAATTTATAGGTTTTTTCTTTGCAGTGTGCAGCTGCCCAGAAACAAACTTCACGTCAGATATTAAATCTGACTCTTGATTCTTTTGGATCAATTTACATAGCTAGGGTGCCTCAGACCTTTGCAAAGCACTGTAGTAATTTTATGCATTGCACTGTACTGCTGCCGCAAAAAGAAAAATAATGACGTATGTGAGTGGTGATAAGCCCGATTCGGATTTGGGTCTCTGTTGTGGACTGAGAGTGGGGACGGGGGCAGGGGGAGGGGAGTCATGGTTGGGAAAAGGGGAAGGGAGAGGGGAAGCACCACAGAGACTTTCTATAATGATTAATAAACCAACTGTTTGGAATCAAGTGACCATGCCTGGTGTCTCAGGGTTGGGTGTGTCTGCAGCAAAACCCTGTTCCAACACTTCACTGTCACCTGTCCCACACCCCACCAACTTCGCCATTCCAACATCCTTTGCTCCCACTGGATTTATAAACTTGCTCTCCACTCCACATTGACAAATGCAGTGCTGTATATGTGTATTTATTTAGAGATACAGCACAGTATCAGGCTCTTCCAATCCAAGAGCCCACACTGCCCAATTCCAGCTATGTGACCAATTAATCGACTGACCTGTATGTCTTTGAAATGACAGAGGAAATTCATACGTTCACCAGAGAACATACAAACTCCTGGCACTATTACAATATTATACTAACTGCTAGCCTACCATGCTGCCTACGACATGTGAAGAAATCCATGTGGTCACATGGAGAACGTGTAACCTCCACACAAACAACACCAGAGGTCAGGACTGAACCAGGGACACTGGACAGCTGAGGCCCCAGCTCTTCCAGTTGCACCTCTGCGCCTAGTTCTCTCTGCTGCTGGGCTTAAAGAAAATGCAAACCGATTTCAACAGAGAAGGGAAGAGGAATGAGGAAGAGCATGCTTGAAGAACTTGGTGGGTCAGGCAACATCTGGAGAGACCAAGGGCTCAAGTCAACATTTCAGATGGAGATGCTGAGCCAGTCAATGAATCTACACATGCATGATGAACCTATTTAGTGATACAGTGCGGATCAGCATCTTCCAGCCCAGTGAGCTCAGCAACCCACCTATTTAACCCTAGCCCAATCACAGGACAATTTACAAAGAGCAATTAACCTATTAATCAGTACATCTTTGGACTGTGGAAGTAAACTGGAGCACCTGGAGGAAACCAATGCAGTACACTGGAAGGTCGTACAGACTCCTTACAGATGGTGTTGGAATTGAACTCCTAACTCCGGAACGCCCCGAACCGCAATAGCGTCACCCTAACCGCTGCGCTACCATGGCAACGTTGGCAGGCAATGCCTCAGAGACCAATGTAAGCAGAATGAAGAGTAATTTTAAAAAGGAAATGAGTAAAGCGTTGGAAAGGAACATTGTGCAGGGATGTGGAGAAAGCGTGGGTGAGGTGGGTAGTACAAATTGGAGAGCACTCAATGACTTCCTTTGATGCGGTAAGATTCGGCATTTGCCAATGAAAACGCATATTATTAACATGCCAGAACATTAAAATTATTTTCACACTTCTCTCTGACAAGGAAATGATGTCAGCATGTTAATGTTTCATCCAGTATCCATTATGAAAATAATCTGAGAAACACTAAACAAACTTCCTCTGTTGACTCATCAAAATGGAACAAAGTGCATGGGAGCTGCAAGACTCAATTCTCCATAAGCACCAGCAGCCTGGACTCTGCCTTCAACACCTGAAGAGTTCCCAAATCATTTCTGCTCCACCAAGTGTTTTATAGCACTTACCTATTAACATGGAAATACCAAAAAAAATAGGCCATTCATCCATGAGTCTGTTGCTAAGACCATAAAACATAAGAACAGACTTAAGCCATTTAGCCCATTGAGTCCTCTCTGTCTTTCTATCATAGCTGATTTATTATCTCTCTCAGCCACATTCCCCCGCCTTTTTCCCATAACCTTTGGTGCCCTTACTAATCAAGAACCTCTCAACCTCTACTTTAAATATATCCAATGACTCTGCTTCCACAGCTGCCTGTGGCAAAGAATTCAACAAATTCACCACCCACTTGCTAAAGAAATTCCTCCTTATCTTTGTTCCAATGGGACGTCCTTCTCTCCCAAAGCTCTACCCTCTGGCTATAACATCACTTTACATACGAAGTCTGCAACTTGATTCTTAACACCCATGTTAGCAAAATCTAGCAATTTTGGATCTTAAATTATTAAATGGCAATAAATTATAAACATTTGTTTTGGAACTATTTTCCCGTAGTCTTCCTATTCAAGGTATTGAATCCTGGGTGTAATTTCTAAGGTAACTTTTCCAATTATCTTCCTTCATACACAAGCTAAGATGAGATAGCATTGATTTGAGGTTTGAGGTCAGCGGTCCCGAGAATGAGGGTTGATGATCTACCGAGGTCAGTGAGTTCTGGGGTCAGAGGTGTGAGGTCAGTGAGTCCCGAGATTGAAGGCCCATGGTCAAGCAATGGGTTCCAAGGTTGGAGATCAATGATTGGTGAGGCCTGGGGTCAAAGCCTGGGGGTTGGTGAGTCTAAAGGTCAAAGACCGAGCTTCTCAAGTTTAAAGGTCGATGCCCCTAGGTCAGTGAGTCCTGAGGTTGGAGGTCCAATGTCAGTGAGTCTGGGTCCACGGTCTGAAGTTTGGAGGCTGGGGGGAGCCTGTCCTGGGATTGGAGGCCAATCTGTGGATAGGGGTGGGGTGTGGGGGATTGTGGGAAGGGGGCTTGTTTTATTGTTGTTACTTACTGTATATTGGCTGCATGTTGTTCTGCTGAAAATTGTGGGCATGTTTTGCTGGCACTGGAATGTATGCCACTGGACCCTGACCCCGATCTGTCAAGGACAGTGTGGTGGTTACCCATGCCTCAGCCTCCCCACATTAAATAAAGTCAGAGGCAGGAATTCTCCACTAAGGGAATCCACCCTAACATCATGGATTGAGAACCGTGGCAATCAGCAAGAAGTGAAGGGAGCAAATTGTGGTCTGGAAGCCGCTAATCATGATCTGGCCAGAATATGTGGATCCTAATCACCCCTACCACTAGACCGTCTCTTAGAGGAACATCAGACTCGGCTTGAGTGATCCCACTACTACTTAGATACTAATTTACTGAATTACTGTGTGTAAAGCCTGTACCTGTTGTGAGCGTTGTGTTGGGGCAGGGCAGCTAGGGAGATCACCTCCTACAGAAGGTGTTAATGCATCATATTACCATGACTGGAAAGCTCCCTGAACTAGTCTGGATAGTCCAAGGGTAGAGTAATGGAGGGGAATGAAATTGCTCGTATATATTTCTCCCAAGTTGACGTGCTTGTTGCCAATCTCAGGAGCTCATGCTGTTTTGTGATTCAGTAGCATTTACAGAGTGTGGTCGAGTCTGGCAGATGCTGCCTACAGAGCTGCTGCAGGCCAATACACAACATTTTAGAAGTACGTAGACAACAATATACTTTACCAAGGCATGAAAGGCTTCAGACCAAATGGGATTAAGTGTAGGCAGGTATAATGGGAGAGATAGACTTGGTGACCCTCAGGATCTGTTTCACAGCTGTAGGACTCCATGGTACTCTGAGGATGGCCATGCCCATGGACATGGTCATAAAAAACCAAGTGTGGTGTGTGGCAGATTGAATGAGCCAGACTGTCAGTGGTCCTCTGTCTGCAGACCAGGGAAATAGCCCAGAGCAGGAAACCCTGGGCTAACATCTAGCCAAAATATGCACCATCTAGCACATAGGAGAGGAAAGCTCTCCTTAACAATGGCTAAAACCATCAGAATAAACAATTGGCATCTCCTCACAAGAGGCACAAAAAACAATGGCAACTGGAGGCAATGAGCACCAATAGAGAAGCTGATCACTGGACTTTATAGCTCAGCTGCCCAATGACCCAGAAACAAGAGAAAATCTGTAGACGCTGGAAATCCAAAGCAATATACAAACAAAATACTAGAGGAACTCAGCAGGTTAGGCAGCAACTATGGAAACGAGTGAACAGTCAACATTTCAGGCTGAGACCCTTCTTCAGGAGTGGGTGTGATAAAGTGTCTTTGCTATGTCAATGCCCAAGCTCTGTGCTACAAGAATTCAGTTCTGGCTACAATTCTGGCCTTGACCGAGTACAGCTGGAGCAACAAATAGGAACATGGAGGCTCAGCAGGTCAGGCGGCATCAGAGCAGGGAAATGGATAAACATTTCAGGTTCAGACCCCTCTGCTGGACTGGAAGAGTAGAGGGCGGGGGTGGTGGGGGGGGGGGGGGGGTTAGAGGTGTGGAGAAAGAAATGGAACAAGAACTGTTAAGCAATAGGTGGATATAGGTGCCTTGGCAGAGAGAGAGGAGGAAAGAGGGGAAGTAGTGACAGAGGCTGTGTGGTGCCAGTGGAGGTGACAAAGGACAGCAGATGATGGAATCTGATTGGAAAGGAAGGTGGAGCTTGGAACTAACTATGTGTGAGGTTAACATTTTGCTCTCTGTCCCTATAACACTGGGAAGTCTAACAACTGCTCTTATAACCGTGACAATAACCAAAGTTTTTGCAGGTTAAAAACTGATGTGAATTGCAGGGCAAGCAGATGTTGTTACAGTTGCAAAATTTGATGTGTATTGGTAACATCCATTGATGCTGCCTGACCCGCTGAGTTCCTCCAGCATCTTGTGAGTCTCACCGCCACTACCTTGCTGTTCTGGGGTTCAAAGGCAACTGCCCAGGACTCCTGCCTGAACCCAACACGTGCATCAGCCGCCATTCAGCCCTTAACAGAATCTCCTGAGTGTCACTGCAGTGACTTGCTGGGAACCCACTGCCTGCATTGAATCAGTCCGGGGCAACTGAAAGATCAGCAGCTGATGGGCGGGAGGGTAAGAGTGGAAAACTGGGACAGGGTAGGAGTGGGAGGCTGGGGTAGGGTAGGAGTGGGAGACTGGGGCAGAATAGGAGTGGGAGACTGGGGCAGGGTAGCAGTGGGAGACTGGGGCAGGGTAGCAGTGGGAGACTGGGGCAGGGTAGGACTGGGAGACTGGGGTAGAATAGGAGTGGGAGACTGGGGTAGAATAGGAGTGGGAGACTGGGGTAGAATAGGAGTGGGAGACTGGGGTAGGGTAGGAGTGGGAGACTGGGTCAGGGTAGGAGTGGGAGACTGGGGCAGAATAGGAGTGGGAGACTGGGGCAGAATAGGAGTGGGAGACTGGGGTAGGGTAGGAGTGGGAGTGGGGTAGGTTAGGACTGGGAGACTGGGGCAGGGTAGCAGTGGGAGACTGTGGTAGGGTAGCAGTGGGAGACTGGGTCAGGGTAGGAGTGGGAGACTGGGGTAGAATAGGAGTGGGAGACTGGGTCAGGGTAGGAGTGGGAGACTGGGGCAGAATAGGAGTGGGAGACTGGGGCAGAATAGGAGTGGGAGACTGGGGTAGGGTAGGAGTGGGAGACTGGGGCAGGGTAGGAGTGGGAGTGGGGTAGGTTAGGAGTGAGAGACTGGGGCAGGGTAGGAGTGGGAGACTGGGGTAGGTTAGGAGTGGGAGAATGGGGCAGGGTAGGAGACTGGAGCGGACTCGATTGCTGTACAAGAAGCCAGCGTAGCCACAACGGGATGAATAGAGCTTGCTCGTCCCAGGGGGCGTATGGGGAAATAGAAATCATCAGGGGTTTCGAAGATTCTTGGGGGGGGGGGAGCACCCTAACTTGAGGCATGAGACCAGACCAACCATTAGTACGCAGGCACTTCCAAGAAGAAGGATGGGGCACTGGAACACAGGAAGAACCATAGCTCTGTAAGTGGTTACCACTCACCGTAACTCATCCGAAACTCAGCAATTTCATCCGACCTTACCAACCAATTCAGGGAGTAGATGGGTGATCATCGAGAGCGGGAAAGGGAGAAGGAAGACAATGCAGGGTCCCCTGTGGCCATTCCCGTCAGTAACAGGAATACCCCTTTGGATAGGGCTGAGGGGGATGACCTACCTGGGCAGCAGCAGCCAGACCAATAGCACTGTGGTCAGCTCTGAGCCTCAGAAGGGAAGGGTGAAGTCGGGTGGAGCAATAATCAAAAGGGACTCAATAGTTAGGGGAACAGATAGGAGATTCTGCTAAGGTCCAGGATGTCTTTAAGCAGTTGCAGAATATTATTGAAGGGCAGCCAGCGGTTGTGGTATATGTTGGTACCAGTGACATAGGCAGGAGAGGGGAAGAGGTCCTGCACAGTAAGTTTAGGGAGATAGGAAGGAGGCTGAAGAGCAGGACCTCCAAGATGGTAATCTCCAAGTTATTCCCAGTGCCACGAGCTAGTGAAGGTCAGCACAGGAAGATAGCACAGATGAATGACTGGCTGAGGAAAGGGTGCAGGGGGCAGGTTTTCAAATTCTTGGATTATTGGAACCTTTTCTGGGGAAGGGTTGACCTATAAAAGTGTTGCACCTGAACAGCAGGGGAACCAATATCCTGAGAGGGAGGTTTGCTAATGTTACTGGGAAAGGTTTAAACTAGATTGGCAGTGGGGTGCGAACCGAAGTGAAGAGGCAGAGGATGGGGCAGTTGGCGCACCAGTAGAGACAGCTTGTAGGGAGTTTATGAGGAAGGACAGGCAGATGATAGAACAAAGAAGCACTCAGGCCATTGGTTTAAGATGTGTCTATTTTAATGCAAGGAGAATCATGAGCAAGGCAGGTGAACACTACAGAGACTTGGATGACTCAGGGGCAGGAATGGCTGCTGAGTGTGCCAGGCTTTAAATGCTTCAAAAAGGACAGAGGGAGGCAGAAGAGGTGGCAGAATGGCACTGCTCTCAGGAATAGTGCCATGACTGCAAAAAGGAGGAAGTCATGGAGGGATTGTCTACTGAGTCATTGTGGGTGGAAGTTAGGAACAGGAAGGGGTCAATAACTCTACTGGGTGTTTTCAGAGACCACTCCAGTAGTAACAGAGACATCGAGGAACAAATAAGGAAGCAGATTCTGGAACAGTGCAATAATAATAGGGTTGCTGTGATAGGTCCTAATATTGACTGGCATCTCCTTAGAGCTAGGGGATTAGATGGGGTGGAGTTTGTTAGGTGTGTTCAGGAAAGTTTCCTGATGCAATTTGTAGATAAGCCATCTAGAGAAGAGGCTGTACTTGATCTGGTATTGGGAAACGAAGCTGGTCATGTGTCAGATCTCTCGCTGAGAGAACATCTTGGAGGTAGTGATCACAATTGTATCTCCTTCACCATAGTAGTGGAGAGAGATAAGAGCAGAAAATTTGGGAAACACTTAATTGGGGAAGGGGGAAATATGATTAAGCAGGAACTTGGGAACATGAATTGGGAACAGATGTTCTCAGGGAAATGCACAGCAGAAATGTGGCAAATGTTCAGGGAATGTATTGCATATATTGTTCCATTGAGGCAGGGAAAGGATGGTAAGGTAAAAGAACTATGGTGTATAAAGGATGTAGAAAATCTAGTTAAGAAAAGAAAAGTTTACAAAGGGTTCAACAAACTAGTTACTGTTAGAGCTCTTGAAAATTACAAGGGTGCCAGAAAAGAACTCAATAAGTAAATTAGGAGAGCTAGAAGTGGCCATGAGAAGGCCTTGGTGAGCAGGATTAAGGAAAACCCCAAGGCATTCTACATTTATGTGAAGAGCAAGAGGTTGAGCCATGTGAGAATAGGACCAATCAGGAGTGAGAGTGGAAACATGTGTATGGAGCCAGAGAAGGTAGCAAAGGCACTTAATGAATACTTTGCTTCAGTTTTCACCAGTGAAAAGGAATTTGGCAATTATGGGGATGACTTAAAGAGGACTGAACAACTTGAGTGTACAGACATTATGTAAGAGGATGTGCTGGAGTTTTTGAAAGGTGTTAAGTTAGACAAGTCACTGGGACCAGACAAGATATAACCCAGGATACTGTGAGAAGTGAAGGAAGAGATTGCTGAGCCTCTAACGATGATCTTTGCATCATCAATAGGGACAGGACAAGTACCAGAGGATTGGAAGTTTACAAACATTGTTCCCTTGTTCAAGAAAGGGAGTAGAGATAACCCAGGAAATTATAGATCATTGAGTCTTACTTCAGTGATGGAAAAGTTGTTGGAGAAGATCCGGAAAGGCGGGATTTATGAGCATTTGGAGAGACATAATTTGCTTAGGGTTAGTCAGCACGGTTTTCTTAAGGGCAGGTCATGCCTTACGAGCCTGATTGAATTCTTTGAGGATGTAACAAAACAGGTAGAGCTGTGGATGTAGTGTATATGGATTTCAGTAAGGTGTTTGATAAGGTTCCCCATGGAAGGCTCATTTAGAAAGTAATGATGCTTGGGATGAAAGGAGACCTTGCTTTATGGATCCAGAATTAGTTTGACCACAGAAGGCAAAGGGTGGTTGTAGATGGTTCATATTCTGCATGGAGGACGGTGACCAGTGGTGCTCTGCAAGGATCTGTTCTGGAACCCATCCTCTTAGTGATTTTTATAAATGACCTGAATGAAAAAGTGAAAGGCTGGGTTAGTAAGTTTGCTGATGGCACAAATTTTGGGGGTGTTGTGAATCATCTGGAGGGTTGTCAGAGATTACAGCAGGTCATTGGTCATATGCAGAATTGGGTTGAGAAGTTGCAGATGGAGTTCAACCCAGGTAAGTGTGAAGTGGTTCATTTCGGTAGGTCAAATTTGAGGACAGAATATAATATTACTGGTAAGACTCTTGGCAATGTGGAGGATCAGAGACATCTTGGGGTCCGAGTCCATAGGACACTCAAAGCTGCTGCACAGGTTGACAGTGTTGTTAAGAAGGCGTATGGTGTGTTAGCCTTCATCAACCGTGGGACTGAGTTCAAGGGACATGAGATAATGTTACAGCTATAAAAGACCTTAGTTAGACCCCACATGGAGTACTGTGTTCAATTCTGGTCACCTCATTACAGGAAGGATGCAATAGAGAGAGGGCAGAGGAGATTTACAAGGATGTTGCCTGGATTGGAGAGCATGCCTTATGAGAATAGATTAAGTGAACTTGACCTTTTCACCCTGGAGCAATGGAGGATAAGAGGTGACCTGATAGAGGTGTATATGATGATGAAAGGCATCGATCACGTGGATAGTCAGAGTTCTTCTCGACTTGCGGCATGGAGCGAGTTCATGCAATTTAACAGTTGGCAAGTCAAGCACACTCTCTCAACTTTCTCTACAGATCTACAGGTCACACAATGATACAGCACTGGCCAGAACCAAACAGTGAAATACAGCCAGCTGCCAACCCAGAGGATTCCTCTTGAGGTGTTCAAGGCGACCCTGGCTTCATATGTGCAGTCAAGAGCCATCTTTGGGGATTATGAGACCTCACATGATTGGTCAATCACACTAACAGGAATAGCATAAAGGTAGTTTGCTGAACACCAACACTATCCCGACAAACATTCAGATTTTAATCTGAATCCTTGTCAGTGCCATTTTTACTGTTATGATTGTCTTCATCTTCACCTCACCGTTCCTTTGCATGCTACTACCATCACTCCATCCACGTCAACTCATTGTGTTGCCAACATCTGATAAGCTATCCCAGTTTGGGTTAATCTTTTATTTCCGTTTAGCCCCGTTATTGATGGATAAATGTGTACGGTGTGATCTCTATGAGTCTGAAGGCAGTGAAGCCTTGAATTCTAATCCTACTAGGAAACAGAAACTACAGAAAGGGAGTCAATACAATGTTACATACCTGGGTGTGGTTTTATTCTGTTCCCGTCAGATCAGCAATGTCCCATGTGTCTTAATTGTATTACTGTACCATCTAATGAAGCCATGAAGACAGCAAGACTGCAGGAACACTTCAGTAAAGGACACTTTTGTGGACTTCACGCAGTCCTGTGTAGGTCTGCAGTCTAGTGTAGTTTTTGCTGTGTTGTTTTTTTTTTACATAGTTCAGTCTAGTTTTTGTATTGTGTCATGTAACACCATGGTCCTGAAAAACGTTGTCTCATTTTTACTATGTACTGTACCAGCAGTTATGGTCAAAATGACAGTAAAAGTGACTTGACTTGACTTGACCTGACCTGAAAGGGCTACTAATGGTATTACTCAGTTCCAGAAGATGAGGGGTGTAGTTCAAAAGCATTGCACACTCAAGAGATTTGCCAAGAAAGCTAAAAATGACCTTAATTGTAGCCTCATTGCTTCTTGTAAAATTTCCAAACTGATAACAAAGTGTGGAAGATCTCATACAATTGGTGAAAGGTTGACAATGCCTGATGTATCAGAAGTGCTCACCACTGTTCTCAAAATGGATGCCAGTACTTTAAAATCAATTCCTCTGAGTAACAACACTGTAGTTCATCATATTGAAGATATGAGTGAAAACACTGAGTATCAGTTCTGCACAAAGCCACAAAAAACAGGATTTGGGATACAACTGGATGAGGCAACTGTGCAAGACAATGAGCCATTGCTAATGGCACATGCACAGTTTTTTCAAAAATGGAAAAGTTTATGAAGAGATCCACTTCTTGTGTAAAGTTAAAAACAAATATCAACAGAGAATCAATCTATGACAACTCAAAATGTATACTGACTATTAAAGTATTGCAATTCGGAACATGGTTTCTTGTGAAACAGACAGAGCACTATCTATGACAGGTCACCATGCCGGTTTAGTAGCATTTATGAAAAAAGAAATTCCAAGTCTGTTTGCAATCCATTGTGTAATTCATTGTCAAAATCTCACAGTTAAAAACCTCAGCTGGTGACTTTTTTCAAGCATGACTCTTAAAATATCTGCTAGCAACAAAATTAAAGCTCATCCATTAAATAGCAGAGTATTTGGCCAGCTATGCTAAGATAACAATGAAGAGTTTGAATGCTTCCTTTTCTCACACTGAATTATGTTGGCTGTCAAAATGCTGCTGTTTAAAACATTTATTTAATCTTTTTGACACTGTGGTTGAATTTTTGTTCAAACTGGACAAGAGCTTGGTAAACAAGATGTAATTTCTACATGTTGTGGCAAACCTAGCCAATCTGTATGACAAAATGAACGTTCCAAAAATGAATGTTCAATTTAATCCAGGCAAAAATTGCAGTGTCCACCTTTATCAGAAAATTGGAAATATATAAGCAAAACACCGGGAAAAAAATGTTCTTACAGGTTCCCTGCATGGAAGTTATGGCACTCTCTTTCACAGACAGAGAGAACTGCTTACACCTGCAGTCACTGAAGGATTTTCAGAACCGATTCAAGGACTTGAAAAATCTGGAAATTCCGGATTGGGCAATTAATCCGTTTCTTTACAAGATGGAAGAACTGAAAGAGAGCTTGCAAGAAGACATCATTGAAATTCCGAATGATGAAGAAGCAAAAATGCTTTTCAAAAATTTAGGCTTTCACGTTATGCAACTGCACTGTCACACAAGGTTTCCTGGTCTTTGGAGAAGAACCAAATTGGTACATAGAAAAAACATAGAAAACAAAGAAAACCTACAGCACAATACCAGCCCTTCGGCCCACAAAGCTGTGCTGAACATGTCCTTACCTGAGAAATTACCTAGGGTTACCTATAGCCCTCTACTTTTCTGAGCTCCACGTACCTGTCCAGGAGTCTCTTAAAAAAACCCTATCGTATCTGCCTCTGCCACCATCGTGGGCAGCCCATTGGACACACTCACCACTCCGCGGAAAAAGCTTACCCCTGACATCTCCTCTGTACCTACTTCCAAGCACCTTAATACTGTCCACTTCAGCCCTAGGAAAAAGCCTCTGACTATCCACATGAGCAATGCCTCTCATCATCTTATACACATCTATCAGGTCTCCTCTCAAGAAGAAAAGGCCAAGTTCACTCAACCTTTTCTCAAAAGGCATGCTCCCCAATCCAGGCAACATTCTTATAAATCTCCTCTGCACCCTTTCTATGGTTTCCAAATCCTTCCTCTAGTGAGGCGACCAGAACTGAGCACAGTTGGGATCTGACCAGGGTCCTATATAGCTGCAACATTACCTCTCGGCTCCTAAACTCAGGGCATCGTCACTGAAGAAGATGGCAGTCTGTCATTGAATCGTTGGTTATAATCGATAGCTGTACCTGGCTGGAAGCCCAAGAAGAGCTTATTCATCTTCATTGCATTTCCATCCTTCTACCTTGTTGAAAGCGGCTTCAGAACATTGATCCACATACTCACAAAAAACAGAAACCATTTGGACATTCTTACATGTGGAAATGTAAGGCTTTTGCTGTCACAACGTGAACCAGACATTTCAGCTCTTGCTAAAAACCATCAAGCTCAAGCATCACATTAATATTGAAGCTGCTGTACAGCGCACAGGTACTGTGTAAGCAAGGTTTACATACAAATAAAAATTTAAAGCAAAATCATTTTTCTCATGTTAGCATATGTTTTTACACTATGAAAGTACACTGTGCCTAAGAGGGGCACTGGCAAGTATGGAAATGCTTTGGGGCGGGGGTGGGGGGGGACATTGGGCTAAAAAAAGTGGGGAAACACTAGTCTAGTTGAAACTGCTTTCCTACTTTATCAGTAAGGCAATCTCCAGAGTGGGCGAACGTTTAATAGGCAGCACAGAGGGGCAGTAGGTTCAGCCGCTGCCTCAGATTATCAAAGATCAGGGGTCAAGCCTGACCTCCGGGACAGTCTGTGTGGAATTAGCATGTGCTCACTGTGGCAGCCAGGATTTCCCCTGGTCTTCCATTTTCTTCCACATCCCAAAGACATGCAGTTTAATTGGTCAATGTATACTACCCCAGTGTGTAAATGACTGGTAAAATTTTAGTGAAGTTGATGGGAAAGTGCGGAGAATAGTGCGGGATGATATTGTTTGTGGATTTAGAAACTGGAACATAAAACTGTACAGCATAGGATCAGGCCTGTGCTGACCTCATTCAGCCACTGATGCCGAATTAAATTCTCATTCGCCCGCACGTGCTCTGTATCTCTTCATTCACCTATCTAAGATCTTCTTAAACATCTCTATTATACCAGCCTCAACCACCACACCTGGCAATGCATTCCACACACCAACCGCTCTCTGTGTAAAAGATTTACCCCCCTCTCACCTTAAATGTATTGCTCCTTCTTGCACAAGACATTTTGATCCCAGGGGAGAAAAAAAAAGATGCAGCTGGTTACTCTATCTATCTTATAATTTTATAAACTTCCATCAGGTCCTCCCTCAGTTTCTACCACTCCAGAGGAAACAACCCTAGTTTGTCCACTGTCACCAAAGCCTCCCACAACTTTTCTATAAGGGGGCAGCCAGAATGGAATGCATTTATCCAGAGTTTTTTGGAGAGCAAAAATAGCTGTCTTCTATGTTGTAACAGAATATGGTATGAAATATGGATGTCCATGAACCACAATGTGTTATTAATAATAACCAGTCCTCACCTCCCATTTGGTCTCCTCAAGTCTGGGCAGCAGCTCGGACTGCTCTTTTTTAAAGGTCAGGCATTTCTTCTCCAGCTCTTCCCGCTGCTGCAGGAGCTGTCCGACATCTTCCTGCAGCTTCTTCTTCTCCTGTTGCAATTTGAAGATCTGAAGCTGCAGGGCTTGCTGCGATCGCTGTGCCTTCTTCGACACCTGCTGCAACTTGTTTGCATAGTTTTGCTTCAGGTCATCCATCTCGCGCTCCCACATCTTCTGCTTCTCCTCGAAGACCTGCACGATGGCCGCTTCGTTCTTGTCGAGGCTCCTCCTCATCTGCAGGACTTCCTGCTCCTTCTCCCACAGCCGGTCTTCAAGGTCCTGAATGATGTCGTCGCTGGACGGCGAGTGGTAGGTGAGGGCCTCGTGTGCGTGGTTGAGCTTGTTGAAGGAGGACACACTTTTGCTGGAGGAGCGACCGCTGTCCGAGGTTGAGATCCCATTGTACCCCAGCACGCCCCTCTCCCCGTACGACGTTCCGAGACGGTTGATGTGGCTGGTGGAGGCGCTCAGCGGGCCAATGTGCTGGCTGTACCCTGAGCCATACGTCGGCAGGCTGGTCAGCGAGTTGCGGCCAGAATCCGACATCCCTCCAGAGTGGTTTATAGTCCTGCTGTGGCCTGCCTTGTCTATTCCAACTCTGCCCCCGGAAGGACTGCTGCTGCTGTTGTGATGAGTATTAAGGCTTTTCCTGCTGTCTGATATCCCATTGGTTTGCGGCGGGCAGAGGTTCTGCATGGAGTGGAAGTTTTTGGGAACAACAGGCTTGAAAGCTGAAGGCCTAATCAATGCCTCGCTGGTCTGTGGGGGGAAAAAAGTAAACTCGTTACTACTTTACAACATATAAAGTCTAACTAAGACTATTGAACGGCCTCCTAGTATGATACGGTAGATTTATCAGTGATTGATGACACTGTAAAGCGACTGTGATAACGGTGACATTCTCGCGCTGCCCTAGAATTGGGGGTAACAAACATTCTAACCCACACGCACATTAGGAATTTCTTCCACTGTAGAGCAGGGGGAAGTGTCTGTGTTCCAGCGTCTGGCATTCACAAACTTAATGTGCCCTGACTGGTTCCACTTCCACTGTACTGCTGTCATGTGATCTGTGTGATGGATGCTGCTGTCTCAGTGAAGGAAAATAAAGAGACAATTCTTGCTTTTGGGAAACACTGACAATCTGGCACTTCCATCGAAATGGTGTCCTTCAGACAGTTGACAGTTGTCAAAGATGAGCCAATAGCGGCTTGCCAACCTCTCTCTAGGCACACGCCCTCCTGAATCTCTCTTCCCTCTCCAAAGGGATCCTCAGTGACTCTAAAACCTATACATTGGTAAATTATCTCAGAAGGTTGAACTTCTAGAGTTCAAACTTATCAGATGAGTCCATCCAACAGAATCACTCTCAATCAGTGGTTCCCAACCATTTTTAAGCCATGGCCCCTACCATTAAACGTGGGGTCTGTGGACCACAGGTTTGGAATGCCAAATCCCAGAGGTTGTTGACCAAATTTGAAGCAGAATCAGATTGGGTTTATTATCACTGACAATATCATGAAATTTGTTTTTTGACAGTACAGTGCAATACAATACATAAAAAAAGAAACATAAGAATAATAAATAATAAGTAACTAGTTCAAAAAGAGAGAAAGTGAAGTAGTGTTCATGGGTTCACTGTCCATTCAGAAATCTGATGCCAGGGGGGTAGAAGCTGATCCTAAAACATTGAGTGGGTGTCTTCAGGCTCCCGTACCTCTTCCCTGATGGTAGCAATAAGAAGAGGGTATGTCGTTAATGACAAATGTTGCCTTTTGAAGACATTCTCGACAGTTTCTTGATAAGCTCCTGCCTTCAGATGAACATCAGCAGCAGTTTTATATTGCAACTTTGACATAACACAGCAGCCCAGGGCAATCCTACAGCATTCTCAAACAGAAAATAAAAGCACAGAGCCACTTAAGGAGATACTGAGGCAAATGGACAATAGCTTGGTCATGGAGTTAGGTGCCAGAATGAACCATACAGAGAGCAAATAGACAGTTGAAGATATTTGAGGAGGGAATTCCAGAGGTTAGTTACTATGGGCAACTAAGGCCTGATGGAGTTACAGTGTCAGAATGTGGATATTGTGAAGGCTTAGAGCTGATGACACAAAACATAGGAGGTATGACTAGCAAGTCTAAAAAGACACAGAAGTTGGTGGTGTTGCGGTCAGAAAGGCAGGTTGTCCAATGATACAGATCAGATAGAAATTTGAACAGATGGAGTTTAATCCTGACAGATGTTATGTGATGGATCCTGGCGAAGTCTACTAGGGGTAAGACACATGCAGTAAATAGCGGGAACGTTGATGAACAGAAAGAACCTTGGGCAGGTTCAGGGCCATATTCAAACTGAAAACACTATAGATGCCCACGATATCTGGATCCGTTCTAATTGATTCAGCTAATGGTTCTATGGCCAATACAAATAGGGCAGGTGATAATGGACAGCCTTGTCTAATTGACCTTGTTAACAGGAATGATGTTGAAATTTGATCATTTGTCACTACTTTGGCTTTGGGACTAGTATTTAAGGTTTTAATCCATTTTATAAGGGATTTTCCTAACCCATATTTTTCCAATACCTTAAGTAAAAAGTCCCATTCCAATCTATCAAATGCTTTTTCTGCATCCAAGGCAACTGCCACACTCATTTCCTCCCTCTTTTGTGCCAGATGAATTATGCTAAGTAACTGAGTTACATTATCCTCCAATTGTCTATTTTTAATAAAGCCTGTTTGATCCATATGTAATAATTTTGGTAAATATTTAGATAATCTATTAGATAAAATTTTTGCTATTATTTTATAATCCGTATTCAACAAAGAAATAGGCCTGTATGATGTTGGTTTTAAAGGATCTCTATCTTTTTTTGGCAATACTATTAGGATCGCTGTCAAAAAAGATTGTGGAAGTTCATGTGTTCTTTCCGCTTGATATATTAACTCCATAAAGGGAGGGATTAATAAATCGTTAAATTTTTTATAAAATTCAGGCGGAAAACCATCTTCTCCTGGAGATTTATTACTCTGAAGTGATCCTAAAGCTTCTTCAACCTCTTTTAATGTAAAGGGCATATCTAATCCTTTCTGTTCTTCCGAATTCAATTTTCGAAGAGTTATTTGTGATAAAAATATTTCTATCTCAGCAACCTCATTTTGTGATTCTGATTAAAAAAATTTTACTCTGAATTATATCAAAGTTTCATTAATTTCTAAAGGCTTATAAGTAATTTTATTTGCACTTGTTCTATTTGCATTTATTGTTTTGGAAGCCTGCTCTGTTTTCAACTGCCAAGCAAGAATCTTGTGTGATCTTTCACCTAATTCGTAATATCTCTGTTTAGTTCTCATAATTACTTTTCTGTTCTATATGTCTGGACTGTATTATATTGTAGCTTCTTATTAACAAGTTGTCTTCGTTTTTCTTCTGTCATATATCTTTGGGATTCTTTTTCTAATTTTGTAATCTCTTTTTCTAATTGGTAGATAATTTTCTAATTATTTACCATATATTCCTTCTTAATTTTAGATGTATAACTTATTATCTGACCCTTCAAATATGCTTTCATCGCTTCCCATAATATAAATTTATTATCAACTGAATATGAGTTTGTATCCAAAAAAAATTGGATCTGTTTTTTCATAAAATCACAAAAATCTTGATGTTTTAATAAAATGGATTGATTTTAATAAAAAGATAAAGAAATCTTTATTAGCAAAGAGAACCCTAAATCAAAATAGACATTCCTTTTACAATGGATAATCAACTTTTATATAACTGGTTTCAAAAAGGGATCAGATATATAGGTGACTGTTTTGAAGGAGGTATATTGATGTCGTTTGATCAACTAAAGAATAAATATAAAATATCAAATAACACTCTTTTCTGTTATTTTCAATTAAAGGCCTATTTAAGAGATAAACTGGGTCAAACAATGTTAATGCCAAAACCTAATGAAACAGAAATTTTAATTCAAAAAGGAAAAATTAAAAAAATTTACGTCTTGTATGTATAATTTGATTCAAAAACAATCAAACCAGGAATTCATGTCAAGACAAAAATGGGAAACTGATTTGAATATTAAAATTGATGAAAAAAATTGGTCAAGACTATGTCTTGATAGTATGAAAAATACAATAAATGTCCGACTTAGATTAGTACAATACAATTTTTTACATTAATTATATATTACACCACAAAAAAATAAATAGATTAAACCAAAATTTATTTGACCAATGTTTCTGATGTAATCAAGAAATCAGTACTTTTTTACACTGTACTTGGTCTTGTTTTAAAATTCAGCCTTTTTGGATAAAGCTAAAACTTTTACTGGAACAAATTATTGGAATACATCTTCCACATAGCCCAACATTATTTTTATTAGGCGATATTGAAGGGATAATACCAAAACCTAAATTGAATAAATATCAGAAAAAAATTATAAAAATTGCATTGGCAGTAGCCAAAAAAGCTATTGCAGTTACTTGGAAATCAGATTCATACTTAGCTATGGACCGTCGGAATAATGAAATATATAGCTGCATTCCATGAAAAAATTACTTATAATTTAAGAAATGAATATATTTTTGAAAATTTGGCACCCTTATCTACAAAAGATAGGATTAAATATATAGGTCCTTTGAAGATAAAATTATTAGTTATTTGGGGAAAAAATAAAGATATATACTAAAGTTATTTTGAACTCTATGGAGCATGTGGGGATCCTCCGATATCCAGGCAATTCTTCTTTCTTTCTTTTTTTTCTTTTTTCTTTTTTTTTAGACAGGGATGTTAAGGGGGGGAAGGGTTAAGGGGAGGGGGAGGGCTAATATTAATTTTCATTACTCTATTATTCTATTCATTGTATGTAACTCTTAAAATTTTAATTAAAAAATATATAAAAAAAGAAAACACTATAGATGGGATGGTTAAAAAAGTATACAAAATATTTGCCTACATCAGTTCAGGTACTGGGGATAAAGCATGAAAATGATGCGACAAACACATAAAAATTTGGTATGGTGTGTAGTTTCTGTTGGTGCTTTACAAGGTGGATGTGGAGACTTTGGGAGAAGGTGCAAGATATTCACCAATATGTTGCCTGAATTAGAGAGCTTAGCTATATGAGGTTGGGCACATTTGAATAGTTTTCTCTGGTGTGTCAAAGGCTAAGGGGAGATATGATTGAATAGATAAAATTATGAGAGTGAGAGATAGGAAAGACAGTCAGAGTCTTTTTACCAGGTTGGAAATAATAATTAATACTAGCAGGCATAACTTTAAAGTAGGATGGGTAAAGTTTAAATGATTTAAAGTTTAACTGATTTTGTTTTACAGAAGAACTGTTAAGTGTTGGAATGTACTTACAGGGAAATTTTGGAAGCAGATATGAAAACAACATTTACACACAATTATGTAAGCAGGCAATGGAGGGATATAGACCAGGTGCAGGCAGATGGGATTGGTTTAAATTGGCTTCATGGATCACCCAGATATAGTCGGCAGAAGAGCTTGTTCTTGTTCTGTACTGCTCTGTTCTGTTTCTCAGCTCAGAATGGGGAATGAACAGCAGCTCAAGGTGACCATACAAGTCTGGCCGCGTTCCCAATGGGAGGAAGAAGATGTGGTTCTCAGTTAGAGTGGACCCAGAGGCAGGGAACCAGGATGCACTACCTAACAATCCTTCACCTGCTCCACCTCTCCATTCCAATCTGCCAAGTTCACTGTCAAACTGCTTTCCTTCGTCATCCCACTTGCATTTGCACAGTGCTGCCTGCAGCCTCGGGACACAACACAGTGCTTCAGAGACACTGCACTTCAGAAGTGCTGTTGATGCGGTAAAGTGTGGAAACATGGCAACAGGTCTGAGCATAGCAAACTCCCACAAGCAGGAAAGAGATAATGACCAATGATCTGCTTGTTTGCAAGAGCAGCACTGCTCAGGGCACTAGATTAATTTGGGAATTTAAACATTCTCAGGATGGACAGGACCTCAGTTCATCAGCTCATTTAACAGTGCTTCAGCACTGCACTGAAGTGCTGGGCCACGTTCCAGATTATAGAATAGCATAGAAGTTCATTGTCAATGAGATTGTAGTGCTACTCCAGTCCGTGCAAAACTGATATATACATTGCATGAAGTATGGCTTAAATTAAATTTAAATATTTACATGCAACAAATGACTTTGATTGTCCATAACTCTCAAAAGGCCACTGGCAAGCCAGGGTGTAGCATTATTCAGTTGCACCACAGCCCTCCTGAATAAGCTCTTTTTCAGTCTTACTATGATGATTCTGTATCTCCTACCAGATGGCAGCAGATTGACCAGACAGGATCCGGGATAGGATGGGTCTTTAGTTATGTTACAAGCATGTTGTAGGCATCAAGCATTGTAGACTGTAGATCATATTTCAGGAGTTGGCTTAAACCCAGACCACGCTGACGTGCAAGTGCTACCACCAAGACTAACGTGGAGCACTACGTTCAGTCTTTCTGATTCTGCCGATGCTGGAAATCCAGGGCAACACACACAAAATGCTGGAAGGCTCTGCAGATCAGGTGGCAGCATCTATGGAGAGGAATAAACAGTCAACGTTTTGGGCTGAGACCCTTCATCGGGTCTGGAAAGTAAGGAGGAAGAAGTCAGAGAAAGTGGCGTTGGGGAGAGGGGAAGAAAAGCAAGCCAGAAGGTGATTGGTGAAAGCAGGTGAGAGAGACGGTGGGGGAGGAGAGATGAACTGAGAAGCTGGGAGGTGATAGGTGGAAGAGAAGGAGTCTGATAGGAGACGAGAATGGACCATGGGAGAAAGGAAAGGAGGAAGAGGAACAGAGCAAGGTGATGGGCAGGTGGGGAGAAGAGAAGAGATAAGAGGGGATTCAGAGTGGGGAACAGAAAATGAAATGAGGGAGAATTTACTGGAAGTTACAGAAATCAATATTGATAGCATCAGGTTTGGTGATTAGCCAGATGGAATATGAGGTGTCGCTCCTCCAGCCTGAGTGTGGCCTCATCATGACAGTAGAGGAGACTATGGACTAACATGTCCTATTGGGAATGGGTAGTAGAATTGAAATGGTTGGCCATTGGGAAATCCTGCTTGTTATGGATGGAGTGAACATGACAGTCTGTTTCCCTAGATGGCTATGAGGAATGGAAATTGCCAAGAAGTGTAGAGGGCATTGATTGCTGAACCCAGTCCTTGTTGTAAGGGACAGATAACTCAATGGGCCTTAGAAAGGACTCCTGTCTCCTCCTATAGCTGGTGATTAATAACCATTGTCAGCAACAACAGCTTAGACCATACTTCCCCTTGGACACAGAGTGCTCGCATTGATTTGATATTTGACATTTGATAACACAGAAAGTATTATGAATTGCAAATTTTGAATAGAGCTCATACTTCATCTGAAACCACACAGGAATTTAAGATAAAGCTTGGGATCGTCATTCTCCATTTGAATTTCAATCAACCAAGATTTAATTTGAAGATATTTAGAAGGTTCGGACTTTGATTCAGAGCTGAGTAAATCAGGTATCTTATAAAAGGATTATAATGGAACATGCTTCAAAAATCTAATCATTCATTTACATGCTGATCTGTGCTATTTAAACATGTGTGTCAGTCCTCCCCACTGCACACTCATAAGACAGAGGAGCAGCACTAGGCCATTCAGCCCATCAAGTCTGCTCAGCCATTTCATCATAGCAGATCCATTTCCCTCTCAACCGCATTCTCCTGCCCTATCCCTGTAACATTTCACGCCCTGATTTATCCAAGAATCTATCAACGTCCACCGTAAATACACCCAATGATCTGACTTCTACAGCTGACTCTGGCAATGAACTCTACAGATTCACCACCCTCTGGCTGAAGAAGTTCCTCTGTTAGTACAGTACTGTTAGCACCTTGACTCTAGAGTAACGCTGTCTCGTTTGGCTGTATTCATGAGTATTCATATAGGGTCGAATGACAATTTAACATGAATTCCAGCAAGATGGTGGCACGACTGGTGGCAGCAGCTTCTGCGGGATCAACAAAAGATGCTACCATTCTACTTAAATGCACTTCTAATGATTGCAAGATCCTACTTTACATTAAGAATTTAAAGTACTGCAGGCCTATACCATCAGAGAGCTGCTTGCCGGTGAAGAATATTAAGGAGCTGCACAATGCCTGAGTTGATGGAGGCTTGCAGTCAAATAGCGAGTGCTGTCATGGTCGCTTTTCCTCTGATCGCAAGAGCCCTTTGGAATTTGGTAATCTGGTACCCCAAAAGATCGATTTACTGATTTATTAGATTTAGAGCAGGGCAGATGGTGAGGAATTGTAGCAGACATCCCACCTCTCCCAAAAGTTCCGGGAGTCTCCCGCATATTGATAGCCACTCTCTGACGCCTGAGAATTACATACAATATTCCGGAAATCGATTCTTTTGAGAGGGAGAGGGAGCATCCTGATTGGTCGCCCTTCGTGCTAAGTAGACCTATCAGTTTTCTCTGTGGGCGGGCTTTACAGTGAACCTCAATGTTTTTTGGTGGCCCTCTCAATGGAATCACCCTCAAGCTGCAGAGGGGAAGAGTCCAAGCCGCCTCACTCTACCAGGACAGCACAGTGCAGCTGTAGCCGACTGAAGATCGCAGTTGGACTAAGCGGCCCGGTTGTGCTTTTACTGATATTCTATATATACTTGTATTTGCGAGGACTGGGCCTCAAAGCCGCAGTGTCACCTAGTGGGCAGAGGGGCAGGTCAACAGATGACATCAGTGGACTGGTGGTTCTAGACATACGCATTTCACATTTTCTATGTGTTTGTTCACTTATAGGTGCGAGGACACTGGGCACCCAGCCGCAGTGTCGCTGGGTCGGGTGGGGCATCCGGACACTTTTACTTCTGTTCGACTACCGGTAATGTTTCTTAGCACCTCGACCCTGCTGTAACACCGTCTCGTTTGGCTGTAGTCAGGAATGGTGGAATGGCAATTAAGCTTGAATTGAATTAAGTAGACGCTCAGAGCCATAAATATTTGTCATATGATAAGCCTACCATTCCAGGAATCATTCTCAAGAACCTCTTCTGAACCCTCTCCAATATCAGCTCATCCCTTCTTAAATTAGAGGCCCAAAACTCTTTCTTTCAGCACTGTACTGACGATTAAGGAGTGCTTCATGTGGTAAACTCCATCCAGGTCTACTCATTGAAACCTCCACTGGGTGGCGCACATGAGCAAGCGGCCCATTCCCAGTCCGGCATGCCAGTCCATGGCCGCCTCTACTGTCATAACAAGGCCACTTTCAGTTTGGAGGAGTGACACCTCATATTCCGTCAGGATAGGAAACGGGCAGGAATGACTTGTGTCACTCCAGGTACAAAATTAAGGCTGTTACTTTGGCACAGTCTGAAGTGAGTGTTATACAGTCACAATTATTTTCTGGATCTAACAATCTGAGACTTCATCAATTCCTGAAAGAACCTAATGAAAAAGTTCAGGCCAACACTTATCCCTAATTCATTGCCACTAAAGCAGAAATCAAATTCACTGCATTCGTATTTGTGGGATCTTACTCTGCCAAAATCTCATGGTGACCTGACTGGAACCTCAGCATTTCCTAAGCACAAGAAATTCTGCAAATGCTGGAAATCCAGAGTAACACAAACGAAACAGACAGCACCTATGGAAATGAATAAAGAGTCGACATCTCGGGCCGGGACATGATGTGTTTGGATGAAAGTTGACATTGGCTAACAACTTCTGCCACACCTGCACTACTGAGGAGGCAGAGTTGTGGGAAATCTTTGCCTGAGAGAGATCCCAGAAGGAACAGGAACTCAGGATCAATCTGAGATCAAACTGGGGAAATCGGGGTTGGGGTGGGGACGACAGTTCTTAAATTTCAGTTTTCTAAGCTTTATAGCGGCACAAAAAGTGTCTGTTCATTTGGTCAGTGCACAAAATAAGCCCCGTTTTGCACTCCCCTCCCCTCCAAGTGTCTTCGCTATCTATTGTGGGTTGAAGACTGTCCAGACCAGGAACAATATCGAGGAGGCACATTAATGAAGTTCAGGCCTCCCTCTTGCTCCATGAACCCCTTTGGTCTGTGGATGTCTTGCACACCACACTGTTTGTCACCATACAAACACTGACTGGCAATGACTCTTCCATGTGATTTTACAGCACATGCTGGGAAACCAGTAACTGACAGAAGCCAGAAATGCCTCGAAACCTATCCAAGGAAAGATGTACTGGTCCTGGAGAGGGTCCAGAGGAGGTTCACAAGAATGATTCTAGAAATGGAAGGCTCAACACACAGAATGTAGAACAGCACAATATTGTATAGATCCTTCGGCCCACAATGTTGTGCTGACCGGTTAACCTACTCTAAGGACAATCTAACCCTTTCCTCCCACACTCCCCTCCATTTTTCTTTCATCCATGTGCCCAAGAGTCTCTTAAGTTTCTCTAACCCACCACCCGACCATATACCATCCACTCTCTGTGTAAAAACCTACCTCTGACATTCCCCCTAAACTGTCCTCCAAACACCTTATAATTATGCCCCCTTGTATTAGCCATTTCTGCCCTGGGAAAAAGTCTCTGGCTGTCCACTCAATACATCTTATCATCATGTGAGTGCGTAATATCTCCAAGCCTGTACTTGAAGAAGTTCAGAAGGGGGGGGGCGGGGGGGGAGGAGCTGGGTTCTTATGGACGCTAAAAGACCTGAATAGAATGGAAATGGAGATGTTTCCATCATTGAGTCGAGCACGGACTCAGAATGAAGGGGTGTCCCTTTCAAACAGAGATGAGAACATATTTCTTAGTTCTAGAAAATCTGTGGAATTCATTGCCACAGAGGGCTGTGGTGGCAGAGTAATTAGGTGTATCCAAGGAAGGGATTCTTGATTGGCAAGAGGGTTGGGAAAAAAAGTCAAATATAACTGCATGTGAGAACAGACTCAACGGGCCGAATGTTCCTATGTTGTTTGCTCCTCTAGGTTTTGGCCATATATTAAGACAGGACTGGGATAACTGCAGTGGATTATTAAGGTCACTCAGGTAGTCTCAGCCCATTAGTCATTGCTGAACTAAATGACAAAGTTGTTTGAATAATGGTTAAATATTAATAAAACAGCTTGGAGAAAGTTACATCGTGGATTGATAATGACAACAAGCACAGGAGAATGAGGAGCTGCACAATATTTAGAATCACAGAGCAATACAGCAGAGATACAGGTCCCTTTGTCCCAACAAGTCCTTGCTGACCCTGGTGCCCACCCACCTAGTTCCAATTCCTGCATGTGGCCCATACCCCTATAAGCCTCGCCCCTCCACGTACCTTCTTAAATGTACTATTGTACTTTTTTTTGCTTTTTAAATGATACTATTGTAACTGCCTCAAGCATTTCCTCTGGCAGCTCCTTCCACACATAATCCACCTTTTGTGTGTAAAAATCTGCTCTCAAGATTTTCTTTTGAAAAATCTTTCCTCCTCCCCCCCCCCCCGGGGAAAAGACTGTCACCACTCATCTTATCTTTGCCTCACAAGATTCTAAACATTTTCATACAGTTGCCCTTCATTCTCCTCTGTTCCGAGGAATAAAACATAGCCTGGCCAACTTCTCTCCTTAACCCAGGCCTTTCGTTCCTGGCAAAACCCTCATAAATCGTTTCTGCGATCTTACCAGTTTAACCACGTGTACTATAATGGGATGATTAAAACTGTATTCAGTCCTTCAAGTGTGGCCTCACCAATGACTTATACAGTTACAACATAATGTCCCAACTCCTACGCTTAGTGCCCTGACTGACAAAAACCAGTGTGGTAAGCTCCTTGTTAATGCAGTCCTTAACCCATGAACTGTTTCCTTAAAACCTTCTTGGGCCCTCTCTAAAGCCTTCACATCCTTTAGCATGGTGGCCAGGAATAAACAAGATTCTCTGTTCAAGTCAGGCCCGTGTATTATAAAAGGAGCTCTCTACTGCTTCTTAAAGTTATAACTGGAGTTCCTTTTGTAAAGTGACTTAGGGCATCTAAAATCAAGGCTGGATTGTGTTCGCTCCCAAAATACTAATCATAAAATAAACCCAAGGCCAATCAGTCACATGACCTCCACCTGCACAGCAAAGGGATTTCCCACAGCAAGAGACTTCTGAGTTCTGTCAGAACGTAGCCAGGATTGCTGGGGTTTTGCCGGGAATTATAACGTTTGGCTGCTAGATAAGAAATGGTGAATGGCGTGTGGGGTGATATGGCCATATATATTGACATAAAGGATTCAACAACCAGTACCCACATAACCGACATTTGAGACATTCAGTGAAACCTGTGTCGCCTTTTAGTCGCACGACCTGCAACTAATAAACTAATTAAAGCTATTGCACGGCTACTGATAAACCTGTCAGGCAAGAGATTTTTCAAGCACCACATTCCATTTGTGACAGGTGATGCATACTTTCTATGGCTGGCAATAAGACAGGCAATTTAACAGAGTCCTTTGTTTAGCTTACTGTGTGTTCTTATGATGAAACCAGGATAAGAGTATCATTATCTTTCCCATCTCTTATTGTCAACTGTGGTTAGGTTCTCCTGAAGTCTCATGACTTCATACCTCCAAGTGGCCCATCTAGTCACACAGCCTTGTCTTCTTTACCTCAATAACCAAGAGCGTCCAAAGAAAATGGAAACAGGAAATGTGTTTGGGTGTCGTTTTTCACTGATTCTAGTGCATTACTGGATTTCTTTGTTCTACTGTGAATGCCTGCAAGAAAATTCATCTCAGGGTAGAGTACAGTGACATGTAAAAGGTCAAGTTCAACTTCAATTGTCACTCAATCAACTCATATATATAGCTAAACAAAACAGCGTTCCTCCAGGACCAAAATACAAAATGTAACACCAACAGTCACACACAGCGCACAACACAAAGAACACATAGTTAAGATAACATATACGGCCACATAAAATAATATTAGCACAAGTCCCTGAGTGACATGGCCTGCAGATTGATGGAGCATGGGATGTTGTCCTGGAGCCACGTTTCCGCAAGAACAAACACATAGCAGTTCCTTAACTGGCAGTGAGCCAGCCATAATGAAAGCAATCCTGCTTGTCTCATGCTGCGCCAGCCACAAACAATCCAGGTTGTTTTCCATGGAGCAAACACTGGAGAGCAGCACCAATGGGAGGGGTCGGCACAGACTCCAGCACGCCCGCCGTGCCTCGTTCTCTCTCATACCAGCTCCCGTGCCTCCGCCCCTGGATGGCTGTAACAGGCGATGCTGTGGCATCAGGGCCTGGTCCGCATTAACAGCCGAGGCCATGCAACTCCCTCACCGTCAGTCTCACCAATGAGCAGGATTTGCAGAATTTTATATTACCAACTTTTAACAGGGTCTTCTGATCACAAGAAAAACATTCAAGACAAACATTGCACCATATGTTGGACTACGCACCGCTATGGCTTACGTGCTTTGATAATAAATTTTACTTTTTATTTTGAATGATTTCACCCCTCCCCCACTGAGTCATTCACAACAGCTTCTGTGAGATCCTTGAATTCCAGGACTGTTGGCAACTCACTCCAGAGTACTGCCAGTGAATAGATGGTTGCTGAGGTATTGGGTTGATTTCCCAATGTTGCTCTGATCAGGCTCTAGTCACTCTTCCCAAGATGAAACTACTCATTTAAGTTTTACGTAAGTGAAGGTTGAGAAATGGTGAAACCCGGTGTGCTGCAAAGAGAGTGCCATCGTTCTAAAGACCCAGGTGATTTACTAATATTAGTTAGGCAGACAATCCTGCTCATCTTCATCTGTCTGGCTTCTGTCTAATCCTGGAGCCACAGTAAAGTGCTTATGTCTTAATTCCCCTCTGAAATGACCTGGTGGGTCACTGCCCTTTACCATCACCTCTACATTCAGGGAAAGAATAAAACCAGACCCGCCAGTCTTGACCAACAGTCTCACAGAGGTTTCTTTACCACAGCCCGACATGGTTGTTTTGTACATAATCATACCACACCTTACCAAGAATCTGCCCAAGTCTTCCAACACAGTGGAGGTCAGAAAGTCAGGCAGCAACCATGAAGGGGCATAAACAGTCGATGCTTCAGTTCTGTTGAAGGATCTCAGCCCAGAATATCAACTGTTTATTCCCCTCCACAGATGCTGCCTGACTTGCCGAGTTCCTCCAGTGTTTGTGTGTGTTGCTGTAGATTTCCAGCATCTGTAGAAACTCTTGTGCCTTTCATAATGGTACCTGGACACTCCCTGTCCTATTGGTTGGGCAGCTGGTCCAGGAGGTTCAAAGTTCAAAGTAATTTTATTAGCAGAGTACCTGTATGTCACCACATACAATCCTGAGATTCATTTTCCTGTGGGTTACTCAGCAGATCTACAGAATTATAACTATACTGCATCCAGTGCAGAAGTCAACAAACTGAAAATGCAAATATAAATAAATAGCAATAAATAAAACGATAAAGAGTCTTTAAAGTGAGATCATTGGTTGTGGAACATCTCAATGGATGGGCAAGTGTTATCCCCTTTGTTCAAGATCCTGATGTTTGAGGTAGTAACTGCTCTTGAACCTGGTGGGACAAATTCTGAGGCTCCTGTACCTTCTTCCTGATGGCAGCAGCAAGAGAAGAGCTTGCCTGGGTGGTGAGGATCTCTGATGATGGATGCCAATTTCCTATAACAGTGTTTCATGTAGATGTGCTCAATGGTTGGGAGGGCTTTACCCGTGATGTTCTGGGCTAAATCCACTACCTTTTGTAGGATTTTCCATTCAAAGGCATTGGTACTTCCATATCAGGCCATAATGCAGCCAGTCAATACACTCTCAACCGTACACCTATAGAAGTAGGAGGGATAGATAAAGGACATGGACAGGAAGAAATTGCCCTGTGAATTGTCAATACTGACTCTACAAGCCACAGTGTTTCATCACATCGGATTTTATGGGAAAGCATACCTTCTATACCAACCACCATTCTCATGCATCTGAACAATTACTCCTCCTCCATGTTGAGCAACATTTGGGAGGAGAATTAAAGCAGCAAGGATTCCCTAAAGGTTATCTTGCAGGTTGAGTTGGTGGTTGGGCAAATCAACCTGCAAGTTAACTCTTTGGGAATCATTGTTGCTTCAACGCTTCTTCCAAAGTTTGGAGCTCAATTCCAGAGCCATTCTGTAAGGAGTTTCTATACATCCTCCCTTTGGAATGCACTGATTTTCCCCAGGTGCTCTGGTTTCCTCCCACAGTCTAAAGAAATACTGAATAGGTTAATTGGTTTTTGTAAATCGTCCTATGATTAGGTTAGGGTTAATTGAGGTTGTCAGGTATTGCTGGCTGGTGTGGCTCGAAGGGCCAACTCTGCATTGTATCATTAAATAAGTAAATAAGGAATGTGAATACAATATTACCATGCATTTCAAGAGGAAAAGAACACAAATGCAAGGACTTAATGCTGAGGCTTTATAGTCAGACCGCACTAGGGGTTTTGTGAACAGTTTTGGGCCCCATATCTAAGAAAGGATATGCTGAAATTGGAGAGGGTCCAGAGGAGGTTCACAGTGGTGATCCCAGAAATGAAAGGGTGAGTATATGCGGAGTGTTTGATGTCTCTGGGGCTGTATTCGCTGAAGTTTAGAAGAATGAGGGGAATCTCACTGAAACATATCGAGAATTGAATAGTCTGGATAAGAGTGGATATAGAGAATGGAGTCTAGGACCAGAGGGCACAGCCTCAGAATAGAAGGAAGTCCCTTGAGAACAGGGATAGGGAGGAATTTCTTCAGCCAGAGCTGCAGATGACTTTGGAAGCAAAGTCATTGGCTATATTTAAACTGGAATTTGATCGGTTCTTAATTAGTAAGGGCATCAAAGGTTATGAGGAAAGGCAGAATGCAATTGAGAGGGATACTACATCAGCCACGATGGAAAAGCAGAGTAGATTCATTGGGCCAAATGACCTAATTTGCTCCGATGACTTACGGCCCTACGGACAAAGTTTCATATACACCCTGGTTTTGGTACAATAGCCACAATTCTATTGTGACTTGAATGATCGACTACCTGAAGGCTTTTCACTACTTTGCCTCTTTGGCTCCTTCTTCCACCTGGACATTCCTGGTGGGGCTAACATCATGTAAATATACGTTACTAAGATCTGCAGATACACATCATTTCTTCAAAGGAAAATAAATATCTGACATCAAAAGGCTGTGCATTGTCCTTTTAAATGCACGTTTCCACATCTACTCCAATTGGAAAGTCCCATTCACACAACCATTAACCTGGAAAGAAAGAGAATGCTGCTGCCTGGACAAAGATCAAGTACAATGTTATCACAACATGTTGTTCTAACTGATATATTTCAGAATACTTGTAATTCAACATGTCATCATGAGAATAGCTAGCTTTTGATTCATCTTTACAATTCCACAAGCTAAAATGGGCATTTTAAATGCACACTTTCCAGCAGAAAACACCATTCTGAACAACTTCAAGCAGATGTTAATTTCATGATGGATAAGCCAGGGCCCTAATCTGAATCAGGCATCAGTTTACTTGTGGCTCAGACTTAGCTTTTTTTTAAGTTTATAGGGATGGTTTTGAGGACAGAGAAGGCAGTTAGGGGTCAGTCTAGGGTTTAGGGACAGCGATGTGAAGGAGTTAGAGATGAGGATGGAGCCTAGGCCTCTGCTGCATGTCAGGTCCCGATGAAGGGTCTCGGCCCTAAACATATATGGCTTATTCTTCTCCATAGATGCTGCCTGACCTACTTAAGCCCCTCAAGCATTTTGTGTGTGTTACCCAAAGCTCTCCCTTCCGCACCAGTTCTTTCAGAACACATTCATGTGCCCTGGCCTCCTATTTCCACCTTTACTTGCACATGGCACCAGCAGTAATCCAGAGATTTTGAAACTGGAGGTCCCAACTTCTGCCCAACTGCCTAAAATCAGCTTGCGGCACCACATTCCTTTTCATTTTGACGTCATTAGCAACAACACGTTCTATGACCTCTGGCTGTTCTTCCTCTTCCTTCAGAAGGTTCTGTGCCCAATCAGTGACTTGCACAGACCTGGCAGCAGGGATGAACATATCACTTAGGAGCCTTGATCCCAGCCCCAGAATCTCCTGTCTCTTCCCCTCACTAATGAATCCCCCACTACCATGGTGGCGAAGCAGTCAGCGCAATCACTTACAGTGCCAGCAGTCACCAATTGGGGTTCAATTCCCACCACTGTCTGTAATGAGTTTGTACTTCTTCCCGTGACCACGTGTGTTTCCTCTACGTGCTCCACATTCTAAAAGATGTACAAGTTAGGACTCTCACAGCTACCTGGACTATTCCTCTTCCCACCCTGTCTCTTGCAAAAATGCTATCCCCTTCTCACAATTCCTCTGTCTCTGCCACATCTGCTCTCAGGATGAGGCTTTTCATTCCAGGACGAAGGAGATGTCTTCCTTTTTTAAACAAAGGGGATTCCCTTCTTCCACCATCAACTCTGCTCTCAAACGCATCTCTCCTTTTTTCCGCACATCTGCCCTCACCCCATCCGCCTGCCACCCCACTCGGGATAGGGTTCCCCTTGTCCTCACCTACCACCCCACCAGCCTCCGGATCCAACATATAATTCTCCGTAACTTCTGCCACCTCCAACAGGATCCCACTACCAAGCACATTTTTCCCTCCCCCCCCCCCCTTTCTGCTTCCCGCAGGGATCACTCCCTAAGTGACTCCCTTGTCCACTCGTCCCCCCCATCCCTTCCCACCGATCTCCCTCCTGGCACTTACCCTTGTAAGGGGACAAGTGCTACACCTGCCCTTACACTTCCTCCCTCACCACCATTCAGGGCCCCTGACAGTCCTTCCAGGTGAGGCAACACTTCACCTGTGAGTCGGCTGGTGTGGTATACTGTGTCCGGTGCTCCCGGTATGGCCTTTTATATATTGGTGAGACCCAACGCAGACTGGGAGACCATTTCGCTGAACACCTACATTCGGACCGCCAGAGAAAGCAGGATCTCCCAGTGACCACACATTTTAATTCCACATCCCATTCCCATTCTGATATGTCTATCCATGGCCTCCTCTACTGTCAAAATGAATCCAAACTAAGATTGGAGGAACAACACCTCATATACTGGTGGGTAGCCTCCAACCTGATGGCATGAACATTGACTTCTCTAACTTACGTTAATGCCCCTCTTCCCTTTCTTACCCCATCCCTGACATATTTAGCTGTTTGCCTGTTCTCCATCTCCCACTGGTGCTTCTCCACCCCTTCCTTTCTCCCGAGGCCTCCCGTCCCATGATCCTTTCCCTTCTCCAGCTCTGTATCACTTTCGCCAATCACCTTTCCAGCTTTTAGCTTCATTCCACCCCCTCCGGTCTTCTCCTATCATTTTGCATTTCCCCCTCCCCCCACTACTTTCAAATCTCTTACTATCTTTCCTTTCAGTTAGTCCTGACGAAGGGTCTCGGCCCGAAACGTTGACAGCGCTTCTCCCTATAGATGCTGCCTGGCCTGCTGTGTTCCACCAGCATCTTGTGTGTGTTGTTGTTTGAATTTCCAGCGTCTGCAGATTTCCTCGTGTTTGCAAGTTAGGGCTAGTGAGTCGTAGTGATGGAAGTGTGGCGTCACATGAGCTGACCCAGCACAATACCTGCTGACTTGACTTGATACGAACAACACATTTCACACCTTTCAGTGTAATAAATAAAGTAAATCTTTATCTTTAATATTCAACTATAGTCACCAAGGACACTGGAAATGCCCGATTTCCCACATGCCGTAGGAGAAACACGCCTCTGCCTTAACTTCCATATCCTTTATCCCCAGTCGACCAAGAAAGAGAAGAAAACCCACCTTAACTGGTCAGTACTTCTCTTCACTGAAGCCTATTGCTCTCTACAGCCCACACTTCAACCTGCCTTTCAGTCTGCAAGCATGGCCATGAACTTCCAGTTGCTATCACTCCAAGTGTCTGCCCCATTCCCACTCTGCCCTTGCTGTCTATGACTTCTCAAACCGCTTTAGTGAAGTCCAATGTAGACTTGAGCCTCTGGACTCAAAATTGATTAATTGTAACAACATATCATCAATATCAAATAACTGGCCTTCCCAGATGGTATCAGAGCTGGCCAGTTCTGATGAAAAGCCACCAACCCTATAATTAACTCCATTGTTCTCTCTCTTCAGATGCAATCTCACCAGCTGAGTTTTTCCACCAGTTTATTTATTTCAGATTTCCAGCAATGGTTCCAGCAATGTTTCCTTTCTCCCTTCAGAGTCAGGGTAAAGAATAGTGAAAGGGCGCTTGGGCCTACCATATCTGTGGAGACCATCAAATACACACAACAAGAGTGCTGATTTTCTTTTATTACTGTTACATGTTCATGGCTGATCTATGCCAGCCTCAAATCACTTCTGTGCCAAATCCCCACAACTTACAAATCCTTTATAACCATATAACAATCACAGCACAGAAACAGGCCATCTCGGCCCTCCTAGTCCGTGCCGAACTCTTAATCTCACCTAGTCCCACCTACCCGCACTCAGCCCATAACCCTCCACTCCTTTCCTGTCCATATACCTATCCAATTTTACCTTAAATGACACAACTGAACTGGCCTCTACTACTTCTACAGGAAGCTGTATCTTTCAGACATTTATCTACCTCCACCTTAAGTATATATAGAATGATCTGGCCATCACGTCCTACAGGGATGGAGTCTTCCAAACACTCATTAGCCTTTTAACACCTCAGCTTCAAATCACTGGCCTCTTGCTCTGTAGCTATGTACATGTGTTCCTGACTCTTCCCATTTCCCTGTGATGTTCGTGCTTTGATATTTCAGATTCTGGTTATAGTTGCGTCTGCTATGGAGGAAGGTTTCTCATTATCAATCCTTTACATGTCTCTCCTGATTTTGTATGGCTCGATGAGGTGTGCTGACAACACTGCCCAGGCTTCTCCGCTCCAAGGAAATCAATCCTTTCCCCTCCTTTTGTCCAAGCAACTTCCTAGTGAATCTCTCCTGCAGCCTCTCCACTGTAATCACTTCCTTCCTAAAGCACGGTGACTGCAGTGTGGACCAATGTCTTGTGTATTTAATACTTCAGTGACATTTGAGTGATCTTGTAAATATATTGTCTGATTAAGAATTCTTGTTCATATCAATAATTCATTATGGGTGATATGTAAAAATACATGAATTGAGCTACCACATGATACATGCCTGCCTTGCTTAAGGTTAAACATGATCTCAGCTTTCGGTCTCCCACGTCTTCCTTAATGTTTTGAAGTTACAAAACATAGCATAACCATACTTTAACATAGTTGTATCTGTCTTACCCTAAACATTCCCATCGACTCTCCCTCCTCTCTACAGCCTAAGTCACACTTGTTTTCAGAACTACCCAGTTCTGATGTTAGATAACCAATCAGAACTCTTGCTTTTAACTCTCCACAAATACGCCCACATCTGCTCAATGTTGCCTGCAGTTTCTAGGTTTTTTTTAAATTTCAGATTTCCAACATCTATAATCTGGGCCCTAATGCCTCTTCCTCTTCCCTTTGGAGATTTCACATTTTTCAGTGCATGGTTGGGCAGCTGGTGTTGACAGTAAAATGAAGCTTAATCTAAACAAATCCTCAGTGCAGGCAAGAGCATGTTATATAAATAAAACATACTAAACAATGATTTTGAAGTTGTATGTTTGACAGTTCAAGGACTGGCTGTGATCTACTTTCGGCTGAAGTCTATGCCACATGTAGCCCTGTCTACGTAAAGTCTAGTAGGCAATCAATCCACCTACAAGCGGGCAGACGGAAGAGTTGGCAGTCCTACAATTCTACTGCATCTTAAGATCAGCAGTACCCTTTCATTTCAGGACAAGGTGCAAACAAGGGTGGAAACCACTGCTGGCAAAATAACAGAAGTTGGGAATGGAAAAAACAGTCTGCAGAGTTTACTCTATCAGGGTGGGCTGTAAGAGACTGCAAACATTTCATGCAGAATACCAAAGTCAGCACCAAACATTTCAGGAGCAAGCACATAGCAGTGTGACAACATGCATCCCTACACCATTGCTGCAATCACCTCATCATTCCATAACACCATTGACCTAGGGGCAGAATTAGGCCATTCAGCCCATTGAGTCTGCTCCACTATTCCATCATGGCTGATTTATTATCCTGCTCAACCCCATTCTCCTGCATTCTCCCCAAACTTCAGATGCTTTTGACGGCAAATGGGATTAACCTAGACAGGCACCTCGCTCGACATGAATCCCTCATCCAGTCCACTCTTGCTTCTGGAGAAGAATTACATAGCTCGCTTCTGCCTGCCTTGTTCACCACTTTCATAAAGATTCATGAGGTTCGACAGTATGGAAACAGGCTATTTGCTCAGGCTCATTCATGTCGAGCAAGATGCCTGTCTAGGTTAATCCCATTTGCCTTCATTTCTTATCCAAGTACCTGCCCAGATATCTTTTTCAGTTCCCATTAAAATACGGGATCATAAAACCACAAGACCCAGAAGCACACTTTGGCCATTTTACCCACTGAGTTTGTTCCGTCTTTCCATCATGGCTAATTTATTTTTCCTCACAACCCCATTTTTCTGCCTTCTCCCAGTAGCCTTTGACACCCTGACTAATCAACCACAGCTCTAAATATACCCAATAACAGTCTCCATAGCCATCTGTGACAATGAATTCCACAGATTCAGCACCCTCTTGCTAATGAAATTCCTCAATGTCCCTCTTCTAAACGGGTGTCCTTGTATTCGGAGGCTGTGCCCTCTGATAGATGTAAATGCTTCCATTATTATAAGCCAGGAGATGATGGGGCTAGGAAACAAAGACAATAAAATGAAAGGAAGAAGCGAAGTATTCATGGAAATTCAAATCCAGGCCTGATCCTTGCTTTAGTCATTGTTATCCAGATTAACAGCTTTGAAATTCTTTGAGGCTTTTCATTCCAATTAAATATTCTAAAAAAAAATCAACCTACTCCTTTTCTTTCAATAAGACCATTAGATGTAGGATCAGAATTTGTGTCATTTCATCCCTTGAGGCTGCCCCGCCATTTCATCATGACTGATCCATTTCTCTCTCAGTCCCAATCACCCACCTTCTCCCCATAATCCTTCAGGTCCTGACTAATCAAGGACCTATCAGCCTGTACCTTAAATATACCCAGTGACTTAACCTCCACAGTTGTCAGTGGCAATTAATTCCACAGATTCATCACTCTCTGGCTAAAGAAACTCTTCCTCATCTATGTTCTAAAATGAACGTGCCTCTGTCCTAAGACTCTCCCACCATAGGAAACATCCTCTCCATATCCACTCTATCGAGGCGTTTCAACATTCAATAGGTTTCAATGAGATCTCCCCCTTATTCTTATGAATTCTACTGAGTACAGGCCCAGAACTATCAAACACTCCTCACATGACAAGCCTTTCAACCCTGGAATCATTTTCATGAACCTTCTTTGAACCCTCTCCAATGTCAGCACATCCTTACTTACACAAGCGGCCCAAAACTGCTGTCAATTCTCCAAGTGAGGGCTCATCTGTGCCTTATAGAGCCTCCACATTATATCCTCATGTTACAGTCAGACCTCACTCTCTTATTACCTGCTCTAGTTTGCCGGAGATGGGGAGTATCTTTGGAGGATTGCTTGGCTCTTTGTACTGTGGAGGCGTATTCTTCTCATTGTTGTTTGTCATGTCAGTTTTAGTTCTGGTTCCTATACGATGGTCCCCATTGATATACAAGGAATTTGTCATGTTCTCGGAATTAAAGCATTTCTCCTCAGACGAGAAGCGTTTTGAGAGTTCCCGGGAAGCGTAACCATTCCGCAGCCCATCTTGCTGACGGCTGCTGTTCTGGATGAGGCCTGGTCGGTTGTTGCTGTTCATGCTTTTCATCGCAAACTCCTGCTCGTTGGCGACACCGCTGCCAACGCTCCCCATTGTGCCCTGGGAGTAGCCCGGATCGGCGGTCCTGGGAGCAAACAACGGGTAGGTCTGGCAGCCGTGGTAAGCAGGCTCACTGGCCGTCGAAAGCATCTGAAGTTTGGCCATGTTGGCTCAACAGCCGTGGAGCCACGTCAGCTGGCGTCCCTGAAAGACGGAAAAGAAACGGATGAGTGCCCTCAGTGGCAAGGATGGTAGATCATTTAAACCGCCCATCGATGGCAGGAATTCCACTCGCAAAGCCAAGCTGAGAAGATAGTAGAATGCATCAAAAATTGGACAAAGGTGCACCTTTCAGCAAAAGGTTTGGTAAAATATTTCTTTTCCCTCCCCTGCCTTGTTCCACCTGTCCATCACATACTCTACCAACCAGCCTCATGATCCCCTTCTCCTACTGCTCCCATCTACACATTATCCCTCCCTCATCCAATTTGACTCATCTTCCTTTCTTATCAGATTGCATTATCTGCAGCCCTTACTCGCCTCCACCAATTATCTGCCAGCCTAGCTATCTCCAGCTCTCCCCCCACCCCACGACTCCATCTCCCCTTCTCACCTATCAATTGTCAGCTCCTGCCTCACCCCTCCCCTCACCTCTTTTTACTGGCTGTGCTTATATACTGCACTCTCATCCTGATGCAGGGTCATGGTCCAAAACATCAACTATCTCCCTCCCTCCACAGATGCTGCCCGATTCACTGTTCCTCCAGCTCCAGAGTCTAGCATCTGCAGCCTCCTGTGTCTCTTGCTTTCAACACCCTTCAAACCAGATTTATTATTAAAGTATGTATATGTCACCATGTTCTATCTTGAGATTCATTTTCTTGCAGGCATCCGCAGTAAAACAAAGAAATACAACAGAACCAATGCAAAACTGCACAAGGACTGACAAACACCAAGGTGGCAAACTGTGCAAGATAAATAGACAAAAAAAACCACAAAAAAAAACATAAACTGAGAACGTGGGTTGTAGAGTCCTTGAAAGTGAGTGCTCAGGTTGAAGAATCCGTTCTGAATTGGGATGACCGAAGTTATCGACACTGGTTCAGGAGCCCGATGGTTGAAGAGTAGTCATTTTTTCCTGAACCGAGTGGTGTGGGGCCTAAGGCTCCTGTACCTGCTTCTCCATGGCAGCAGGAAGAAGGCAGCATGAACTAAAAGGTGGGGACCTGTCTGGTTGCAAAGCCTTTGCCTGCCAGCACAACATGGTGGAGCAGCTTTAATCGGCCCAGCAGTCTAGAAGCCTGGACCGTTACTTGGCAGACACGACTTCAAATGTCGACTGCAGCAACGAGGCTTCGTAATTCAATTAACTGAGTAATCTGGGAGATAAACCTGAAGGGCATTGGCTACAATAAACGGATTGCAGTAGACATTCACCTGGTTCACGTGTCATTTCGAGAACGAAAATATGATATCCTTACCCAATCCATTCTTCATGCCAATCAGTATGAGGGTACTACAGGATGGTTAGAATGTTATTGTCAATGCCACTTGGCACGGGAAAATGAATGACTTGTGCAGCACACTGTTTACTCTGCACAGTCCCGGCCTCTTGGTAGGTCACATTGGACAGTAAAACCAATGTAAAGGGGGTTTCTTTTTTTTCTTTGTTACTGTTGGGAAAGGGTTTCCTTTTGTTAACTAGCAGGAATGCTAATTTACTGATAACGAGAATGGTATTCCTTTGTAAATCAAATGGGGATTAATGTTTCTTCTGAGTCTGTAAGCTTTTGTTGACGGGCTTTTGGGCAGATCGGCACGAGGGGGTCGAGAGAGAGGACGCAATGCTCTAAGCTGGGCGAGGATCGGACCCCAAAGGGGGGTCCGAGGCCGGGAGATTCTCCGAGGGGGGAGGGATGAAGCTAGATGTGCTTGGTTGACCACTCGGAGGGTCCTGAGCTGTTTGGAGAGTCGAGGAGTTCAGAGGGTCCTGAGCTGTGAGTCGAGGAGTTCGGAGGGGATCGAATGATGGCCAAAAGACTTCAGTAATTGAGCTCCAACGGCTGTGCACGAAGTGGTTTGGACTTTGATAAGTTTGGCACCTTTTCTTTAATTTTCTCTTCATATATACTGTATCGTTATTAATCACTTAGTTATAGTAACCTTTATAAATTGTACTCATTTAATCGCATATGGTGTACTGTCTGGTTTTGGGCGAGGCGGGGACATCAGACTGCATCCACATCAGCTGATTACCCAGTTTGGCGGGGCCGAAGGCTGCTCCCCCTAGACAAGAACGAGCTGAGCGAGCCTGAGGCGACCCAGGGGGTTACACCAACATGAGTAACAATCTGCTGGAGAAACTCACTAAGTCAAGCAGCATCTGTGGGGTGAGGGGGGAGGAACTGTCGATGTTCTGGGTTGAAACTTTGTATCAAGAGTGATTGCAGAATTTGATGAGCCCCCCCATGCTTTCTTCTAGTCACTTAGAAAGATTCCGCCTGATATTAGTCAGTTCCGTCCTGGGAAAAGGTCTCTGGCCAACCACTCAATCTATGCCTCTTATCACCTTGTGTGCCTCTCATTATTCAGGGCAAATTTGCAAATTAGTGTATTATTGTCAGTCAAAGTACTGAGATACGATGGTAAAAATTTTGCTTGCCATCCACACAGATCATTTCAACACACACACACACACACACACACACACACACACACACACACACACACACACACACACACACACACACACACACACACACACACACACACACACACACACACACACACACACACACACACACACACGGAACTCAGCAGGTCAGGCAGCACCGATACAGGGAAATAAGCAGTCGAAGTTTTGGGTCAAGACCCTTCCTCAGGACATCTAAATCTCGTGTCTTCATATCATTGCAATACTGCATTGAAGCAGTACAGGAAAAATCAGAATGCCATATGAAGGGCTCAGTTACAGAGAAAATGTAGTCAATAAAGTACAAGGCTAGACTGTGAGATCTGAAGTTCATCTTGTGGTCCAAATGGAATCATTTAGTAGTCATAACAGTGGGATAGAAGCTGTCCTTCAGTGTGCAGGTACACACTTTCAGACTTTTGTACCTTCTGCCTGAAGGAAAGGGGGAGAAGAGAGAATGTCCAGGGTGGGGTCTTCGATTATGCTGGCTGGTTTTCTGCAGCAAGAATTATTTTTCAAGATGATGGAGAAAAGGTTGATTTCCACAATGTGCTGAGCTCCCTGCAGTTTCTGGGGCAGAGCAGTTGCCATACCAAACAGTGATATATCCCGATGGGGTGTTTTCTCTGGTGTATCTATAAACGGTGGTGAGGGTCAAAGGAGACAAGCCAAATTTCTTTAGCCTCCTAAGAAAGTAGAGGTAATGGAGCATGTTTTGGCCATGGCATCAAAGTGTTTGCACCAGGACAATCTATTGATGATCTTCACACCTAGAAGCTTGAAGTTCTCAACCATCTCAACTTCAGCATTGTTAATATAAACCGGGACATTACACCATCCCCCTCTTGAAATCTATCATGGAAACCATCAAGAATTTGAAAGTATCAAACAAGTGGCACATATATAGAAAAGAAAATGACTATACTCATGCAATTGGCTATAAAATCAAAGCAATGTCCCTTCCTTAAAAAAAACAAACAGCTCTTTAGGTTTGCTGACATCGAGGGAAAAGCTGTGGTCACATCATGCCATTTGGCTCTGGACTGCCTTCCTATGCTCCAACTCATCATTATTTGAGATTTGGCAGTCTCATCTTCAAACCAGTATATGGAGTTAAGAGATGAATCTGGACACAGACCAAGGAAAGAGCAAAGCTGGAATACAGAGTGGAGAATGATAAGTAGAATGCATTCCCTGGAAGAATGAGAAATTGTAGAACATAACACGGATGTTGTGTTAAAGTTGCACTGAGTATTGTGCACAGTTTGGGTCACCTACCTTTTGGAAAAGTCTCAGTTGACAGACTGAAAGAATGTAGAGAAAATTTACAAGGATGTTGCTATGACTTGAGGATCTGACTTATAGGGAAAAGTTGAATAAGTTATGATTTTATTCCCTAGAGCTTTGGGGAATGAGGAGAGATTTGATGGAAGTTTACAAAATTATGAGGGGTATAGATAAGGTAAATGCAAGCAGGCTTTTTCCATTGAGGATGGACTAGAACCAGAGGTCATGGATTATAGGTGAAAGGTTAAGAGGAACATATTCATTCAGAGTGATGTGAATGTGGAATGATCTGCCAGCAGAAGTGGTGGATGAAGGGTTTGATTTCAACATTTAAGAGGAATTTAGATAGGTACATAGATGGTAGTGGTACAGAGGACTACAGTCCGGGTGCAGGTCGATGGGACTAGACAAATTATATGAATGGTTTGGCATGGATTAAGTTAGCTGAAGGGCCTGTTTCTGTGCTGTAAAGTTCCATGGCTCCAACATTACATGGACTGCAAGAAATAGCTGGTTACCACCAGTGACATGAAATAGACATGCCCTCGCCAGTCTTGCAACACCATGAGCAATATTATGAAAAGTTCTTGAATAATTTGCCCAAATTTGACAGTCTTCTGTTGTTGTATATTCTAAGTTGCTCGAAGTACACAGTTGTGAAAGACTCTTCAACAAACATGTTGACAGCACAGTGTGTCAACAGATTGATGGAAAGTGTCCCACTACACACCATTTGCATGAGTAATCCAGCTATATATAATAACACGGCAAGTATTCTTAACATCCCCTGGGACTTTCAAGGCCCATCCGGCAAGAATAGTTATGTCTTTTAACAGTCATATTTTCCTCTCCAGTACCAGCCTCCCAACTGGATTATTCTCTGAACACAAATACCAGGTGCTCTCTCCACCTTTCTCAGCTTGTCATGTTTGATCCAAAATAAATCAGTTTGAAACTCATACCAAATCCCTGATTTATTCCCATCTCTGCAGCAGAAGAATGATCCTGGAATACTGAGCAGTGAGCTCATTGTTTAAACAGCGAAAGCTTTGGTCCTGCAGCTTCAACATCAGTCTGCAGTTATCATCTCTTTAATCTGAACTACACACTCAGCGGCCACTTTATTAGGTACACCTGCGGATTAATGCAAAGTATCTATCAGACAATCATATGGCAGCAACTCGATGCACAGAAGCACACAAACATGGACAAGATGTCCGGTTGCTGCTCAGACCACACATCAGAATAGGGAAGAAACATGATCTAAGTGACTGGAATGATTATTGGTGCCAGATGGGGTGGTTTGAGTATCTCAGAAACTACTGATCTCCTGGGATTGTCACACACAACAGCTTCTAGAGTTTACAGAGAATTGTACAAAAAAATAAAAAGCATCCAGTGAGCGGCAGTTCTGTGGCCAAAAATAATTCTGCGGCTTTGTTAATGAGAGATGTTGGAGGAGAATGGCCAGACTGATTCCAGCTGACAGGAAGGCGACAGTAACTCAAATTACCACGTGTAACAACAGTGGTGGTCAGAAGAGCATCTCTGAACAATAAACACATTAAACCTTGAAGTGGATGGGCTACAAAAGCAGACCTCGAACATCTACTCAGAGGCCACTTCATTAAGTACAGGAGGTAGCTAATAAAGAAATATACAAGTCTGGCATCATAATTCGCTGAAGGGCAGGTTCGTGACTATTTTCCCAAAATGCTGCCTTTTCACTCCAAAATCCACCTTCCTGAAGATGCTCCATCTGCTTAATGTTCCACGTATATTTCAAATTTCTCCTCAAATGTTACTGCGGTCTCTACCAGCTTACACAAACTGCCATTTATATTTGTTTTCCACATAAGCAAGCCGACTACATGATACAGGAGCCTTTGGTCTCACGCCATTGGGTTCAGGAACAGTAGTAACCCTTCGACAACAGGCTTTTGAACCAGCGTGAGTAACTTCATTTGCCTCAACACCGAAAACAACCAATGGATTCAATTTCAAGATCTCTACAACTTAAGTTCTCAGCATTATTTATTTGTTTTTTGTATTGGCACAGCTTGTCTTTTGCACATTGATTGTTTGTCCATCTTTGTGTGTAGTTTTTCATTGATTCGATTGTATTTCTACGTTCTACTGTGAATGTCTGCAAGAAAATGAATCCCAGGGTAGTATATATTCACATATATGCACATTGATAATAAATTTACCTTGAACTTTGACTTAAAGCGTTTGGGTTAATTTATGCCACAACCACTGGACAGATGTCAATTCCCCAGTCTTATCACTGTCAATAGAGCAGCTCTCTGCTCTAAATTCTAATTTTGAGTCGAGCCATTTGTATATGTTTATTTTTATTTAGAGATACAGCATAGTATCAGGCCCTTCTGGCCCCACAAGCCCTCACCACCCAATTGCGCCGGTTTGAATAATTAACCTACTAACCCATACATCTTTGGAATGTGGCAGTACTCCTGGAGGAAACCCAATCATGGGAGAATGAACAAATTCCTTACAGACATGGTGGAATTGAACGCAGGTTGCTGGCGCTGTTAAGTAGCTTTATGTTATCTATTATGCTACCTGCTACACCTTGGACTCTCCTACTTGGGAGAACAGCTGCTTACACCCATCCCACCTCATTCTGCAACACTTTGTCAAGCAGTATTTGCACTGTGTGCACTGACTGGATGAGAGGTCATTTTCCCCTCGGTGAATAGAACTGGCTTAAACGGTGAATACCATTGCACCCACTTTACAGGCACAAGGCAAAAGATATAGCAGTCTGCACATGCAGTATGTACAAATTTGGAGATGAGCTGCGCATTGCCAACTCTTCGGGCTCATACCAACATTGAATAAAAGCCCAGAATGTAACTAAGAAACTAGATGGTTAAAGGAAGAAATACAGAAATTTGAGCAGAGGCATGAGCATTGAAGAAATTACTTCTTTGAAACGTGCTCCCGATGAACCTCGTTAATGCAGGTCTTGATGGGAGTTGTGTGACTCTATCACTGGTGAACAGGCCATGGAGCCAAAAGAGCATGAAGAACTGAACTTTGTGTGGAGTCTGACTCTCCAGCTCAAATGCAACATCAAGCCATGGGACGCAGACAGTCAAGGTGATTAATGTAGTTCAAGATCTAATTGGAGCTAGGATGGTCTGCAGAGTCTAACCTCAAGGCATGAAGTAAGTAGGCCTGAAGCCCATGTCAGGTTCGACTGTGGAGCCTATTTCTCAGGGAGGGATCAAATGGCTTATTGTCATTTCACGCATACTTGGTTCCTTTAAATTTCCTACTAATTAAAGCACTAATCCGCTGGAGAGAGGAAACTGTACAGCAGAGCTCCACTGTGCTACAGAATCCCTGTGCTTCTATGCCCAAAATAAATATATTTAGAAAAGGTTAGACAAAACTGGTAATTTCTCACAGGCAACAGAGGTCATACCAAGAGAGGAGCCCCCAGACCATACCGTGCAGTTAAACTCAAGCCATTACCTTCTTTCTTTGGTAACAAACAAAAGTGTCAGTTTTCATAGAGACATACATCACAGAAACGGCTGTTCAGCCCATCATATACATACTGATTATTGTACTTATCTATAATAATCCTGCTTGCATTAGGCTCATAGCCTTCTAAGTGTTTGTCTGGATGATTTTAAAAGATGGGAGTGTATCTGTCTCCAACACCTCAAGGGAGCCCATTGTAGATTCTAATTACAATCTATGTGGAAAAAATTCCCCTCAGGTTCCCTCCCTCTCATCTTATAACTATGCCCTCTTCTTTAAAAGACCCTCACTCTGAGGAAAAAGTTTATTATCCTCCCTATCTGTGTGACACATTATTCTGCATTCCTTATGCATCTGGAGCAATGTCCGTCTTCTCTCGGTCATTTTATTTTCCCAACTTCAGCTGGTAACCATAGTATGTGTGTGCTGTGGGTTCTTAACCATGTACTGAATGATTTACGAGGAGCTCAAAAGCATTTTGGTTAAGTCATTAATTTTAATTATAGAGGAAATCATCACTAATCCTGATATAGGTGAAAATACTAAATAGAAATGGCCCCTTCGGCCTACCAAGTCCAATGTGATCTTTTGCCCATCTAGACTGAACCTATTTGCCCTCATTTGGACCATATGATTCTATACTTCGCCTAAATGTTTCTTAGACATTGTAATTGTATCTGATTCTAGCACTTTCCTTGGAATCTCAGATATCAACCACTCCCTGTGTAAAATAAAACTTAACCTTCAGATTCCCTGTAAAATCTCCTTCCTCTTACCTTAATCCCTTCAGCTTTAATGATGTTTACAGCAGACCATTTACGGTAGGTCATCCAGCCCATTATATTAGTGTGAGCTAATAAACACCAAAAGGGACTATTCCATTTTTCAGCCATTGATCTGCTGCCTCATAGCCTCTGACAAAACCAAGGACTTAGGAAGTCTGATGAGCTTTTCCACCAGTGATCTCCAGATCACATGAACTTCTGGGTGAAAAACATTCTCTTTATGAGTCTAATCTCTAAGAGGCCACTGGTTTTGACTATAACTTCCGTAGGACCATACAACAGGTTGCGGTGTTTTAGTTAGGGAGCAACACAAAGAACAGGGCTGTGCTTATTGGTAAAAGGAGATCTGATGGAGGCAGTCAAAAATCAGCAGCTAAAATAAATTTAAACAAATTATTCTAAGGGCTGTGAGTTTGTAACTGGAAGTGTAAATTTTGGTTTATCACAAATATAGGAGTGGGAGAGATCTTGAAGTATTCCTTTGCACAGAAGGATGTTTTGATATAATAATGATGCCTAGCCAGCATGAGCAGCAAAAGCAAAATCCATTAAAAATTCTATGTTAGAGGAAGAAATGAGCTGGCACAGTCATGTAACTGGTAGAGTTAGAGATGGAGAGGGTCAGTAACATTAAATTCCTCAGCGATATCTGTTCAGAGGGTCTGTCCTGGGTCTAACATGCAAGGTATGGCACTGCCTCTAGTTGCTTAGAAGTTTGCAAAGCTTCGGATACCATCAAAAACTTTGTTAAACTTCTATGGACGTGCAGTGTCGAGTATACAGACTGGTTGTATTATGGCCTGGCATGGAAACACTGATGCCCTTTAATGGAAAACTCTACAAAACGTAGTTAATACAGCCCTGTCCATCACAGGAAAAGCCCTCTACACCACTGAACACATCCACAAGGAGCACTGTTGTAGGAAAGCAACATCCATCATCAGAGACTCCCACCATCCAGGTCATGCACTCTCCCTACTGCTGGCATCCGGAAGGAGGTGCAAGAGCTTTAGGCCACACACCACCAGAATCAAGAACAGATATTACCCCTCAACCATCAGGCTCCTCTTTCCAATTTCCCTCGGGATCAATAAAGTATGTCTATCTGTCTGTCACAGTGGATAATTTCACTCACCCCAATACTGAACTGATTCCACAACCAATGGACTTACTTCCAAGGACTTAACAACTCATTTTATGACTTATTCATTTTTTTCCCTTTTGTATTTGCACAATTTGTAGTCTCTTGCCCATTGATTGTTTATCTGTCTTTGTTAGTGTACATTTTTTCTTTGATTCTATTGTTTCTTTGTATGTACTGTGAATGCCCACAAGAAAATGAATCTCGGGGTTGCATATGGGTGACATATATGTAGCCTGATAATAAAGTAACTTTGAACTTTGAGTCACCCCCTCACAGTGCCAGAGCCAGGAGTTCAGTCCTGACCTCCGTCTGTGTGGAGTTTCCACATACTCCAAGTGCTCTGCTCTCCTCCGACATCTCAAGGGCATTGAGCAAGCTAAGGCATTTCCCCTTGGAACATGGGGAGGGGGGGGAGTTAACTTGATAGAGGTTATGAGATGACAAGTGGCATAAAAGAGTGGACAGCCAGTGCCTTTTTCCAAGGGTGGAAATGATTAATGCAAGAGGGCATAATTTTAAGATGAACATTAGAAAGTACCGGCAGGATGTCAGATTTTTTTCCCCAAACAGAGAGTAGTGGGTACATGGAACATGCTGCAGGGTTAGTGGTAGAGGCAGGTACACGAGGGACATTTTAATGACACTTAGATAAGCACATGGATAAAAAGAAAAATGATGGGATCTTGGGGTAGGATAAAATGCCAGCACAACCTCATGGGCTGAAGGGCCTGTACGCTTCTATGTTCTATGCAATCGGTCATTGTAAATTAGCCCTAGTGTACAAGTAGTCAAATCTGGGAGGAATGGTTGGGAACAGAGAGAGAATAAAATGGCATTAATATAGAATGAGTGTGAGTGGATGACTTACAGATGGCACTAAGGGGCCTGTTTCATTACTATATCTCTGAAACTTAGTGAAAATATTGCAAGGATAATTAAAGTCAATAGACAGCTCATTCACACAACTGGCACTGATTAGATGGGCTAGCTCGTCAGGTCCATGAGATCCAAGAAGGACAAGAGCACAGGGAACACTACAGCCTTCAGATTCATCTCCATTCACAATATCCCCATTCTTCCTTTCTAGGTAACCTTCACCATCTACCATACCAGCAGATTTTAGTGTCATCCACTAAGTTATTAATCGTGCCAGCTACCTTACTGTGCAAAAATTTTAGGCACACATATAGAGCCTAAGACTTTTGCACAGTTACCATAGTAATTTTATGTATTGCACTGTACTGCTGCCGCAAAAAAAAAAACGTTTCATGACATAGATGAGTGATGATAAACCTGATTCTGATATGGGTCTCTGGTGGGACGGGGAAGGGAGAGGGGAATCCTTGTGGGGAAAAAAGGGAAGCGAGAGGGGATGGAGCTGGAAGCGCCAGAGAGACATTCCATAAAGATCAGTAAACCAATTGTTTGGAATCAAATGACCTTGCCTGGTGTGAGGGCTGAGTGTGTCCCTGCTCCTGACACTCATTCTCTGCCACCTGTCCCATACCCCTCCCATGGGCCTCCACCCTCACCATACCCAATATCCTTTGCTCCCGACAGATTTACAAACTCACTCTTCGCTCCACGTTGACAAGTACAGTACCGTGCAAAAGCCTTAGGCACACTAGCTATATATATGTGCCTAAGATTTTTGTACAGTACTGTACATTCTCATCCAAGGCATCATCATAAATGATGTTGAACCATATAACCCAGCACCAATCCCTGTGGCACTCCGCTAGTCGCAGGTCACTAATCTGACAAATGGCAGCCCATGACCAACACTCGCTGACTCCTCCCACCTTGCTAATTTTGTATCTAATTGGCTAACTCACCATGGGTACCATGTGACCCTACAGAAATCCACAGCAGAATGGCAAAATCATAAAGTTACAAAACATTAGGAAGAAATCACTGGTGATTTTCCCCACACAAAGAAAAATTAAACCTGGCTTCTATATGGAAAAAATAAACTGCTGGAATAACTCAGCAGGTCAAGCAACATCTGTACATCAGGGTTTTGACCCAAGATGTCACCATTCCTTTTCCTCCACAGACGCTGCTTGACCAGTGAGTTATTCAGTGGTTTATATTTTGCTCCAGTTTCTACCATCAGCAGTCCTTCTGTCTTGCATTTATATATTGTCTGTTGCAAAGTCAAGCCCCTCCCTCATTCCCAGCCCAGAGTACTTTGTAACCAACAAATTTCATTCCATATAGCATCCAAATCTGATGGCCATCCCTCACCCCACAACAGGAAGAGATGGGATGAACTGTACTTCAAGCTGCAGTGCCCAACAGGACTGACAAATCAGCAGCCAGCATCAAGCCTTGTCCTGTTTTCTTTAGCGAGTCATACAGCACAGAATCAGGTCCATTGGCCCAATTGGACCATGCCAACCAAGATAGTCCCAATTGTCAATATTTGGCTCATAACCTTCTAAACCTTTCCTAACCATGTACCTGACCAACTGTCTTTTTATTTTTTTTAAATTGTATCTGCATCAATCACTTCCTCTTACAGCTCGTTCCACATATTTACTAACCTCTGTGTAAAATAAAAGATGCGCTCAAGTTCATCATAGATCTTTTCCCATCTCACCTTAAACCCATGCCCTCTAGCTGATGATCCCCCAACTCCACAAAAAAGACTGAGTCCATTTACCCGATCTATACCCCTCATGATTTTATGCACCTCCAAGATTACCTCTCAGTCTCCAAGCAATAAAGTCCATGCCTGTCAATCTCTCCCTATAACTCAATTCCTCACATGCTTGCAACATCTTTGTAAATCTTTTCTGCACTCCTTCCCTGTTAGTAACATTTGGAAACATCTGTAGTTCACCCAGAGTATCTCCAGTTTCAATTGTTGGTGCAGATGTAATCTTCATTCCTTCATTTCTTGCTGGACAAATACTGACTGACCTGACAAACATTTTCTGAATTTTGCTTCTTACAATAAAAAGAGCTGTCACAATAAAAAGCTCTCAACAACCATTCTCTCCCCTTATAGAAAAGGGTTCATTGTGAGGTCATTCAAATACCTGCTTGTCATTTTCATCTGGGTCACTATCGACTCAATAACAGGTTGAACAAGTAACTAGTAAAAGGGACACTGTGCTTTCTTTTACTTGTTTAGAACTTATGCAAGTAACCTCTCTTAAAAAATGCTGAGACTTTCCTTTTGAGTATATCAGTCAAGTGACTGGTGTGACCAAGCGCAAAATAAACTTTGTTTAACTCTGAAATTCTGTTTCTGTGACATTCACAGATAGGTTTTGAAAAAGGAACAACAGCAATATTGAGAGAAGGTTTGCTCAGAGCCTGTGGCGAGACATAGAACACAAAGTACCTCTTTATCTATAAAAGAGGATGTTGTAGATGCACCTGTTCTCTATCTGCATTGTATTCTGTGTTGTGCGTTTATTATGGCAACTAGTCACAAGTGGGGGTTGTGGTAAATCCGAGGAAATAAGTTTTGTATTCATGCTTTGTTTAGGGCAGTTTGGAGCTGGGGGCTGACGGATGTCATATCTTTTATCCGCTTAGTCACGCTTATTTACATCAGTTCAAGATTGTATGTTTGCTAATAACTAATAAAGGGTCGAATGCATATTTTCAAGTTTTGGGACAGTAATGTTGACAGTCATTATTGGAGTGATTGGAGGTACAAGTATACAAGTATAATAAATTTGCCAGGGTCACCAGCAACAGCAATCGGCTTGGTTAGAACTGGCATTGCAGATGTGTTGCATTAGAGAAGGTCCAGATGAGGTTCTCAAGAATGATCCCAAGAATGAAAGAGTTAACATATGAGGAGTGGTTGTTGGCTCCAGGCATTTACTTGCTGAAGTTTAGAAGAATGAGGAGGATTCTCATTGAAATTTATCGAATATTGAAGGGCCTAGACAGAGCTGACGTGGAGATGTTTCCTATAGTGGGGGAGTCTAGGGACAGTGGGAAAAACCTCAGAATCAAGATATGTCCCTTTAGAACACAGATGAGGAGGAATTTCTTTAGCTAGAGGGTGGTGAATTTGTGGAAATCATTGCCACAGCGACTGTGGAGGCCAAGACATTAGGTATATTTAAAGTGGAGGTTGATAAATTCTTGATTAGTATGGAAGTCAAATTTACAGGAAGAGGCAATGGAATGAAATTGAGAGGGATAATAAATCAATCATGATTTGATGGCAGAGCAGATTCAATAGGCCCCAGTGGCCTAACTCTGCTCCTATGACTTATGGTCTTACAATATACCCACAGATACACCAAAGGGGATGGGGAATTTCATCACTTCTGCTGTACCCACTGAGTGGACAGAGGTTGTGGATGGGGCCACAGATGAATCACACAAACTTTGTACGGCATGATCTGTCTGGACAGCACACAAATGAAAGCTTTTCACCATCGTGGTGCACATGACATCGAAAAGCCAATTGCAATATCACACCGTGTCGTAGGATTTTGAGGCCAACGTCACAATCCACAGTTTTTCCATCATACGACCTGAATTGGAAATGGGAAAAGGGACTTCCTTTGGTGCTTAGTGTCTGGTTGTGGTGTCCACAAAAGCATTTAAACACTGGCCCTCCAGCTCATGCCCAGCCTCTGATGTCATTCTTGGCACCAACATTTATGAGGTTTCTGCTGGCTGCAGATGGCTTTACAATCTGCTATTTCATATTGTTTCAAGCCTGGCTTTAAACTCAAAGGCTGCTGCCGAGTCCTGGCCTTTTCTCTTACCCCAATTTCAGAACCACACCTCTACTATTTTGAACTCTATTTCCCTGGGGCAGCACAGAAGTGAAGCGGTTAGCATACCTCTTTACAGTGCCAGTGATCTAGGTTCAAGTCCTGCCACTGTCCTGTAAGGAGTTTGTAAGTACTCTCCGTGACCATATGGAGATGCTTCAGTTTCCTCCCACATTCCAGTAATGTATGATTAGGGCTGGTAAGCTGTGGGCATGCTATGTTGGCGCTGGCAGCATGGGCGCCAACACAGTACACCCACTGTTGCGGGCAGTCACCAGCACATTCTCAGACTGTGTTGGTCATGGACACACATTATGTTTCAATGTACTTCTGACAAATAAAGCTAATATTTAATCTTTAATCCAATTAACCATTACTGCTAAATGCAATGATGTAGCTTTTACGCTCTCATATTGATTATGGGAATTTTCTGTGTTAATTGGTGTATCACAATAGTGACAAAAATTTGAACGAATGTGTTACTGACACTGTGGCACCTTGGAAAACCCTACGGTGAAAAAAGACAGAGAAATTCAATTCCTTTCCTTGGTATATAGCTTCATCTTCATTCTTTAAGGGAGGTTTCCTGACTCCATGGTTTTAAGGTCTCTTAATTTCATTTCAGCAACTTTACTTCCACTCTGAAAAATATTGGTAATTAGGGGAGGGAGGGGGAATAGCAAGGGCAGTTCTCCTCTTTCCACTTGGTCACTGGAAATAGTGTAGTTAGAGGACAAATCTTGAGCCTTAGCTTGCGATGGGCGAGTGTGGAGGGCTCAAAGTTCAAAGTAAATTTATTATCAAAGTCCATCCAGTATATCTCTTTGAATCTAACCAACTAGAGTTGGCAACCTTTAGTTACTTTGCATACATTTATAGCACAAGGGAAAAGCCAGCATTTACTGTCCATTTCGAAGTCAAAAAAGGCAGTCCCCCAGCTAACAGCCAACATGAACGTATCAGCCAACAACATCCCTGCTGATGCTTTAAAAACTCGATGGAGAACAATATCCAACACAAATTCACAGGCCTGATTTCAAAGGAAGGGAATAAAAAAAACATGTGCTGGGTCTTCAGATACCTCTAATTATAACCACCTTTCAGAAAGAAAATAAATCTGACTGCAATATTGCACATTGTTCATTTAGACGAAGACGTAACAAAGATTTTTACTCCTCATGTATGTGAAAGATGTTAAGTAATAAAGTCAATTCAATTCAGTAACTATTTTCAAACTCTATTACAGCAGGAGGTTACCAGGGGGATGGAGAAAGTGATTCTAAGATGTACTGCTAGCCTTCTTGGTATAGTACAACGTCCCCACAGATGACTGGAAATGCCTGGCCCGTGGCCATTTAACATGGCAAGTTGGTTTATTAAAGAGGTAGAGTGGAAAGCTTTGTTTTGCACTGTCATCAATGCAGTTCACTTCATCACATCAGTACACTGAGTTAGTACAAAGGAAATACTGTAACAGAATGCACAATGTTACAGAGAAAGTGCAGTGCAGGCAGTCAGTAGGGTGAAAGGCCATAACGAGGAGACTGTGAGGTCTAGAGTCCATCTTATTGTACTAGGTTCAACAGTCTTGTATCAGTGGCATGAAGCTGCCTTTGAGTCTGGTGTTATATGCTTTCAGGTTTCTGTATCTTTGACCCAATGGTATGGGGAGAAGAGAGAATGCAGGATTAGCACTGTGAAACTCACATCTATCTATCAGAAGTACACACCAGCCCAGCATACGTGGCGTTACTTCCCAAGCTATCCAAGTGTCTACCCAGTAAAGCATAAGAACAAAAGAAGTAGGGACCGAAGTAGGCCATCTGGCTCATCAAGCCTGCTCCGCTATTCAATAAGATCATGGTTGATCTGGCCATGGACTCCTCTCCACCTACCTGCCTCTTCCCCTTAACCCTTAATTCCCCTGCTATGCAAAAATCTATCCAATCTTGTCTTATTTACTGAAGCACCTCCTGACCCTCCCAAAGCAGGGTCTAAAGATCCCACACAGATCTTAAAGGCCGTGTACAGAGACAATTAGCAGAGTACAGTTGAATCCGAATGGTGTTACACGAATTCTAATCACATGTGGATGGCTATTTCAGAGACATATAAAAGGACCATGATTGGCCAACCCTGACCAGTGCACCCAGGGTCAATAACACCTCTCACTAGTGAAACCAGACCACATCAAATCAGAATCAAGTTTATTAACATCTGGCAGGAGTAGCGGCAGCAGTAAAACTCAATACATCAATAAGTTATGAATTGCAATAAGAGGGTGTCACATCGATAGGAGTAGCTGGGTTAGGTCTTACACAGTGAACGGTAGGGCTCTGAGGAGTGTGATCGAACAAAGGGATCTGGGAATATAGGTCCATAATTTGTTGAAAGTTGCATCACAGCTAGATAGGGTTGTTTAAAAATAAATCAAGGTATCAAGAAGAGGAGATGGGATGCTATGTTGAGGTTGTATAAGACCTTGGTGAGGCCTAATTTGGAGTATTGTGTGCAGTTTTGGTCACCTATCTACAGGAAAGATGTAAATAAGGTTGAAAGGGTACAGAAAAAATTTACAAGAATGTTGCCAGGTCTGGAGGACCTGAGTTATAAATAGGTTTGGACTTCATTTCTTGGAATGTAGAAGATTAAGAGGAGATTTGATAGAGGTATACAAAATTATGATGGATATAGATTGGGTAAATGCAAGCAAGCTTTTACTACTACAAGTGTAGGCCATAGGTGAAAGGTGAAATGTTTAAGGGGAAGATGAGGGGAAACATCTTCTCTCAGTGAGTTGTGAAAGTGTTTGAACGAGCTGCCACTGCAAGTAGTGCATGTGAGCTCGATTTCAACCTTTAACAGAAGTTTAGACAGGTCCAGTATGGAGGGCTATGGTCCAGATGCAGGTCAAAGAGACCAATTAGTTTGAATGGTTCAGTATGGACTAGATGGGATGATTGGCCTGTTTCTGTGCTGTACTTTTCTATGACTAAGAAATCGATATTAAAATAATAAATAAGTAGTGCAAAAAGAGACCAAATGCCACATCAGTTCCGCTGTATGCCCATCCATTGCATGCCACTCACAAATACTACTGCTGGATAGCTAATCAGATCCTTCTTCCTCACCAATCAATTACAACCAAGCCTATGCCCTGAACCAAGACCTGATGGCCAATCTATGTCCACCACCCCAACCCTCCACTCTACTAAACCTCGGACACCACTCTATTGCCTTGTCCTAGTTCCTCACAATCCGTCATGCATCTGACCTTCTCTGTGCAAACTGCCAACTGCAGACTGATTAGGGGAGTGGCCCTTGTGCACAGTAAACATGCACAGCCTGCTGTGTCCACACAAAGTCTTATGCCTCATCAGCAACAGGAATGCTTACAGTGCCAAGCTCTCACACAAATCCTGCAGAGTCCCACTGCAGGCCATTGGCTTAATATAGTCAAAAAGCAAAATAACTGGCAACTGTTAAAAGTCATAGACATATACAGCATGGAAACAACCCAGTTGACCCAACTCATCCATGGCAACCAAGGCATCTTCCTGAGCTAGTCCATTTAGACCATAAGACCATAAAATATCGGAGCAGAATTAGGCCACTTGGCCCATCGTCTACTTCACCATTTCATCATGGCTGATCCAATTTTCCTCCCAGTTCCAATCACCTGCCTTCTCTGTATCCCCTCATGCCTTGACTAATCAAGAATCTATCACCTTCTACCTTAAATATACATATGAATTTGGCCATTTGCCTGTGTTTGGGTGATATGCCCCTCAGTGTCTTCAGTTAAAACTCTGTCTAAGTGTCTTCAGTTAAAAATCTGAAATTTAAATAAAACTGATTCAGCAGGTGAGGCAGCATCTGTGGAAAATGAGATAGAGTTAATATTTTACCCAAAGCCTGATAGAAGGCCATTGATCTGAAACCCCTTACTTCCCCCAGAGACGCTGCCTGGCCCACTGAATATTCCATTTTCTTTTATGTCCATTTAGTACAGCTGACGCCAGTGTGGAAGTTGTTCTGGAACAAATTCCTCAGATAGCGTCCATAAACTAAGTCAGCACATTGTCTCAGCCCAGTTCAGTCCTGATCTCAGCTGCCTTCTACATGAAAGTTGCATGTTACTCCTGTGACGGAGAGTTTCCTCCAGGTGCTCTGGTTTCCTCCCACATTCCAGGTTGGTATGTTAAAAAACCATCATAAATTACTTGAGTATCCGAATGTGTGAGAAAATTTGGGGCGGGGCCAGCTGGTGGGAGTGGAAGGAAATGTGCCGAGAACAATTCAGATTCCTGTACAATTAATGTTTGACAACCAGCCTGGAGTCAGTGAGCCAATGGGTCTGTTACCACTCAGAGAGGCCAAAATGAACAGTCTTGGTGCCCACAAGCTCTGTGTCTCGACACTGAACCTCTCCTGCTCCTTGAAAATCTCTCATTGATTCCAGTCTCTAGTTATCAACTTTCTCCATCAGTTTGATTCTATTTGCTCCAGATTTTAACACCTGCAGTTTTTTATGTATCCCTAGTTATCAGTATCATCTAAATTTTCTCTCCTTTCCGCACTGGCTTCACATCCAGCTTACGGTACCAACAGTTTACAACACTCCAAATATGACACCTGTTAGCTCAGGCTGTCTATGATCCCAATAAGTGCACTTACAGAAATATTTTGAAAGTTTAAAAAGTCTGCAGACGCTGGAAGTTTGAAATAAAATCAGAAACTCATCAGGTCAGTCAGTATTGGTGGAAAGAGGATCAGAGTTAATGTTTTGGTCAGAGACCATTACAGCGACTTGAACTCGATTTTTCTTTTCCACTGGCTGCAATACTTAAGCAGCCCTTGGCCAGGTACATGGATAGAAAACATTTAGAGGGCTTGAGGCCAAACGCAGCCAAATGCTAAAATGTGGATGGATCTTGGTCGGAAAGGACGAGTTGGGCCGAAGGGCTAAAACTATACAGGACCTCCTGGAAGGAATATTCCAACATACGTCCATCCTTTTACCAGAGCATCTTTGTGTTCCCACACTCGTTACCCACTAACACCTCGAAACCTAGTCTGTAGCTAACGGCGGGATATCCCGGGTTGGAATTTCTTCAGGAAAATGGAAATCCGATCACCACTGTCTACTGTTGGCTGGAATTGACGGTGTTTTGTTGTACGGAGGGATTAAAGGTTACTAAATAAACCACGTAAAGTTAAGATGGGACCCAAAAATTAGGATCTCCCTGAGTGGCGGAACAGGTTCGAAGGGCTGAGTGGCCCACTATCGTCGTAGATACCCGGCAACTGAAAACGCCGAAGTCACCAAGTGAACGGAACGCCCCAGAGCCACTGGAGAGCTCGCCGTGGATCACCGAGCGGCTGTATTCAACGACTCTTCGGTAACGCGTTACGCGCAAAAGTAAAATGAGCCTGAAAAGAAGTAAAAATCTTTACCTCACAGCTCCTCCTTAAATGCATTTTGTCGTCTGCAATGCAGCAAATGTTTCGGGAAGCTGGTGCAAGAGGTCATGTCTCACTGTGAAGTGCAATGGACACTTGATGAGCGCGCCGCCGACCTTGCCACAGATGCTGCAATGCAGGAGGGAAGAGGCACTCACACTCGCACCTCCAACCTGGGAGGGGTTAAGGGACATTCTGCAGCCTCGGAAAGTAAACAACAAGCCAAGCCCGTCCAGTGACATGTGGTTGACTCACAATCCCTTCTGTGTAACGTGGGCAAAAAGGCTACCGAGATTGTTGATTCCATCCGAGAGAAACCACCCCGCGGCAGGAAAAACAAACACAGGAGTTTTAACTGTCGGGCAATCGGAAGTCAGGAATTCTTTCCGCGGGGAGACGGGAGCGCCTTAATGCTTCGCACCAGATTGCTTTCAACATTTCACTTTCAACGAATCAATTGAGACAAAGTCGTTGTTACTGCGGTCAAATACACCAGCTCCGGTTCGGGCACGGCAAGATCACAAAATGACGGCTGCATTGGTGCTGCATCTCGCACTGATGCGCAACCTGTCGGTTTTATTAACTTTACCGCCAATTTCCACCCTGCCCTCAAAAGTCATGCGGGCTATTTCTGACACTTCTCTCCCTTTTCTGAACATCTGTCTCCATCTCAGAAACCACACTATTCGATTTACATGGACTCACACAGCTGGACTACCCTGCCTCCTGCAAAGACACCATCCCCTTCTTTCAGTTTCTTGTATTATGGTGTCATATTATTCTTTAAAGATTACCTTATTTAAGGGATATTATAATTCAAGTTGGTTTGCAGATTGGAGGACTTGAAGGAACATTCCAATCAATAATATATTTTATAAGACCACAAGCTGTAGGAGCAGATTTGGGCTATTGGGCCCATCGAGTCTGCTTTATCATTTCATCATGGCTGATCCATTTTTCCTCCCAGTCTCAATCTCCTGCCTTCTCTCCGTATCCCTTCATGCCCTGACCAATCAAGAATCTATCACCCTTTGCCTTGATTATTCACAAAGACTTGGCCTCCACAGCTGCCTGTGGCAACAAATTCCACAGGTTCACCACCCTGTGGTGAAAGAAATTCCTCCTCATCTCTGTTGTAAAAGGACACCCATCCATTCTGAGGAAATGTCCTCTGGTCTTCGAGACTCCCACACAGGAAACATCCTCTCCTCATCAATCCTGTCAAGACCTTTCACCATTCAATGAAGCCACCCCTCATTCTTCTAAGTTCCAGTGAATACACGCTCAGAGCCATCAAACAGTCTTCATATGAGCCTCCTTTGAACCCACTCCAAATTAAGCACATTCCATGATAAGGGCCACAAAACTGCTCACAATACTCCAAGTGAGGCTTCACCAGTGCTTTATAAAGTCTCATCATTACATCCTTGCTTTTATATTCTAGTCCTCTTGAAATGAATGCTAGCATCACATTTGCCTTCCTCACCACAGACTCCACCTGCAAATTAACCTTTAGAGAATCCTGCACAAAGACTATCAAATCCCTTTGCACCTCAGATTTTTGTATTTTGTATTTTAGAAAATAGTCAACCCTTTCATTTCTTCTACCAAAGTGCAAGACCATCACACTTCCCGATACTATATTCTATCTTCAACTTCTTTGCCCATTCTCCTAATCCATCTATATTCTTCTGTAGCCTCTCTACTTGCTTAAAACTACCGGACCCTCCACTTATCTTCATATTATCTGAAAACTTAGCAACAAAGCTATCAATTCCATCATCCAAATCATTGACATATAACATAAAAAGAACACAATCCCCTGTGGAACACCACTAGTCACCGATAGACAACCAGAAAAGGCTCCCTTTATTCCCATTCTTTTCCTGCTGCCAATCAACCACTGCTTTGTCCATGCTAGAATCGTTCCCATAATTCCATGGTCTCATAGTTTGTTAAGCAGCCTCATGTGTGGCAATTTGTCAAAGACCCTCAGAAAATCCAAGCACACAACACCAACAGAATCTCCTTTGTCTATCCTTTGTTATTTCTTCAAAGAATTCCAACAGATTTGTAAGACAGGATTTTCCCTTGAGGAAACCATGCTGACTTTGGTCTATTTTGTCATATGCCTCCAAGTACCCAAAACCACATCCTTAACAATTGACTCCAACATCTTCCCAACCACTGAGGTCAGACTAACTGGCCTATAATTTCCTTTCTTTGGCTTTTCTCCCTTCTTGAAGTGTGGAGTGACATTAGCAATTGTTCAGTCTCCGGAACCATTCCAGAATCTAGTAATACTTGAAAGATCATTATTAATACCTCCATGATCTCTTCAGCCACCTTCTTCAGAACTCTGTGGTGTACACCATCTGGTCCAGGCGATTTACCTACCTTCAGATCGTTCAGTTTCCCAAGAACCTTCTTTCTAGTTATGGTAACTTAACACACTTCAAACCCCCTGATGCTTAGAACTTTCCCCATACTACTAGTGTCTTCCACAGAGAAGACTGATGCAAAATACTTATTCAGTTCATCCACTATTTCCTTGACCTCCCCTCCCCACCCCCCCATTACTACCTTTGCGGCATAATTTTCCAGCAGTCCAATATCCACTCTTGCCTCTTTTACATTATGTTACTGAAGAAACTTTTGGTATCCTCTTTAATATTATTGGCTAACTTACTTTCATATTCTATCCTTACCTTCTTAATGACTTTTTAAGATGCCTTCTGTTGGTATTTAAAAGTTTCCAAATCCACTTCCTTCCCACTAATTTTTGCTGTATTATATGCCCTCTTTTGGGGTTTTTGTTGGTTTTGACTGCCCTTGTTAGCCATCTTGCCTGTAGAATACTACTTCCTCTTTAGGATGTGCATATACTGTGCCTTCCAAATTGCTTCCAGAAATTCCATCCATCGCTGATCTGCTGTCATCACTGCCAGTGTTCTTTTTCAATCAATTCTGGCCAACTCCCCTCTCATGCCTCTGTAATTCCCTTTACTCTACTATAATACTGATGCATCTGACTTTAGCTTCTCTTTCTCACTTTTCAGGGTGAATTTGATTTTATTAAGATTGCTTGTCCCTAAGGGTTCTTTTACCTTAACCTTGCTAATCAATTACAGTTCATTGCACAACACCTATTCCAGAGCAGTTGGGGTTCAGTGTACAACTCCCATCCGGGTCCTATCACCCTTGCAGTTCTTTTGCTCTATCCACAATGATTCAACATATTTCGACCCTATATCTCCTCCTTATCATGATTTAATTTCATTTTTTTACCAACATGGTCACACCACCCCTCTGCCTTCCTGTCTATCCTTTTGATATAATGTGTATCCTTGGACATTAAAGTCCCAGCTATAATTTTCTTTCAGCCATGATTCAGTAATGCCTACAACTTCATAAATGCCAATCTGTAACTGTGCTACAAGTTCATCAACCTTATTCTGTATACTGCACACATTCAAATATATCACCTCTAGTCCTGTATTTACCCTTTTTGATTTTGTCCATCTTTTACGTTGCACCTCATCTTGTTGTCTGCAATTTTGCCCCATCATCAGCCTCTTCTTGCTAGGAGTCTCACTACACATTGCCTCTGATTGTAACCCAACCACCTCATCTTCAGCACTATCACTTCAGTTCCAATCCCCTTGCCAAATTAGTTTAAACTAACCCAAACAACACTAGCCAACCTGACAGCAAGGATATTGGAGCCCCGCCAGTTCAGCTGTAACCCATACTTTTTGTACAGGTCATACCTTCCCCAGAAGAGATCCTAATGATCCAGAAATCGAAATCCCTGTCCCCTGCACCAGTTACTCAGCCACACATTCACCTGCTACATCGTTCTATTCTTACCCTCACACTGGCACATGGTACAGGCATCAATCCAGAGATTACTACCCTGGAGGTCCTGTTTCTCAGCTTTCTACCTAGCTCCCTAAAAATCTCTCTTCAGGACCACCTCACCTTGTCTACCCAGATCATTAGTGCCAATATGTACCAAGACTTCTGGCTGTTCACTCTTGCCCTTGAGAATGCCATGGACATGATCTGAGACATCCCTGATCCTTGCACCAGGGAGGCAACATACCATCCAGGTGTCTCTATCTAACAGAGATAGAGATTCATCTCTGTTCCTCTGACTAATGAATCTCCTATCAACACTACAGTCCTCTACACTTCTCTGCTTTTCTGAGCCACAACACCAGACTCAGTGCCAGACACCCGGTCACTGAGGCTCCCCCTGGTAAGTTGCCCGCTCAATAGTATCTAACATTATTATTGAGGGGAACAGCCACAGATGTATACTGCACTGGCTGTGCACTTCCCCACTTCTCCTGACAGTCACCCAGTCACTGGTTTCCGACAACCTAGGGGTGACTACCTCCCTGTAGCTTCTGTCTGTCACCTCCTCATTCTCTCGTATGAGTTGAAGGTCACTGAACTGCTGTTCCAATTCCTTAATATGTTCTTTCAGGAGCTGCAATTCAGTGCACCTTCTGCCAATGGTGTTTATCCGGGAGACTAGAGGTCTCCCAGACTTTCCACATCCCACACACAGTACAAAACGCTGCCCTGGAGCCATTCTCACTATACTATGCACCAATAGATGAGGATTGAACATAAAAGAAGTCAAAGAGAATAATTTACAAGACAATGTAGTTCACCCAAGCCTGATGATCAAAGCCACTCTAAAGACTGGCACACTCAAAAGAATGGTCGCTCTGCTTTATAACTTGCTCTTAGTAAAACAACTATATCCATCTGCCTCACCTTCCCCAGTATAGAAACATTGCTCCCAATTAATTATATACCTCCTCAATGGCTATTGCATCAGGTCGAAGCAGATTCGTTTTGCTCATCAGCTTAAGATCAATGTCCTCCTTATAATTAGATCCAAAGACATCCTGTTCTCCAAACATTTGCTTTTATCCCAAATTAGATATTTTGCACTTCCATAATCGGCCATCCCAGATCCCTCTTTCTTGATCTGTCACCCGTTCATAAATTCCATGTGTCTGCTCTGCTTCAGATCTTGTTCAGCTACTGCCCTGTGCTAGCTGCTATATTCTTTCACTATAGAACATAGAATATAGAACAGGCCATTTGGCCCACCAATGTCTTTGTTGACTGCAATGCCGTGTCAAACCAACCCCATATGCTCACATATCCATATCACTCAATTCCTTGTCTGTTCATGCATCTGCCTAAATGCCTTGTAAACCCTACTATCATTATCTGCCTCTACCAGTTCCCCAGGCAAGGCATTCCTACCACTCTCTGTGCAGAAAATATTGCCTTTTAAATCTCTTTTAAAATCCCACCACCCCTCACCTTAATGTTATGCTCTCCAGTATTTTACATTTCCAACAGAGGAAAATGACTGACGATCCATCCTTTCAATACCTCTCACAGTTCTGTGCACTTCTATCAGTTTATCTTTCAGCCCCTCCGACACTCTAGAGAAAACATCCGAAGTTTGTCCACCCTCTCCTTATAGCTAATGCTCTCTAATCCAGGCAACATCCTAGTGAACATCTTTTGCACTCTCTACAGGATGTCCATATCCTTCTTGCAATGCAGTGATCAGAACTGCACACAATACTCTGAACGTGGCCCACCCAATGTTTTACACAGCTGCAACACAACTTCCTGACTTTTCAGTTCAACACACAGACCTATGAAGTCAAACATGCTGTTAGCCTTACCATCTTATCTACTTGCGTTTCCATTTTCGGAGAGCTGGGTACTTATACCCCGAGATCCCTTTGTAGATCAATTCTCGGCACTGTCTAAGAACATGTACATCCTCCCTGTGACCGCACGAGTTTCCTCCAGGAGCTCTGGTTTCCTCCCACATTCCAAAGGCATGTGGGTTAGAAGAGTAATTAGTCACATGGGTGTAAATGGGTGATGTGGGCTCTTTATGTTTGAAGGGCCTGTTACCAGGCTTTATTTCCTAAGGGTCCTGCCATTTACTATATACTTTCCTCTCAAACTTGACCTCCCAAAATTCAATACCTCACATTTTCAAAGGCAAAACTTGATCATTGCTTCTGAGTCTGTAAATATGCTGGCAAAATATTCTTGTTCAACCTTCTCTTTAACGCTGTTGAGTGCTCCACTTGTGGCAGAGAAGTCGCTGTCAGGGCGGAGTCAGTTACCAAGAAGTAGAATGCTGGCTGTGGGGCTGGGAAAACTTCACAACCATTCAGGGTCATACAATCATGTGACTCTGAGGCTCCACTCTCCTGAATTTTCTACCTAGCACCTTTGCATCTGCGTCTCACCGTCCCTTTCAAAACAACTGCTCTCACCAAGCTGTTCACCACCACAAATTTTGTTATCTTTGCACCTGTGAACTCACAGTGGGCATCCATAATCTTATCACTTCTGATCCACCGCCACACAGTTAATGGCTGCCCCATCCTGTCTGACACAGAGAGATGAAGGGATTGGAGCAGGGTCAGGGTAGATGAGGTGAAATATCTCTGTGGAAATGATAAAGGAGGATTAGGCCACTTTATTTGGGCAGTTATGTGTAGCTTATTTGCACAGTTCATCAACAAGAGGGTGAACAGAAACAAGCCCCCACTTTTAAGTCTTTTAACCTATTTTTGGGCAAAATTCTGCTGGAATAACGTGTTAGAATAATTACATTCAGCATCAAAGGAACACAATTTAAAATTCCATAAGATCATAAGAAATAGGAGCAAGATTAGGCCATCAAAGCTACACCGCCATTCCATCATAGCTTATTTATTATCCCTCTCAACCCCACTCCTCTGCCTTCTCCCTTTAACCTTTGATGCCCTTGCTACTCAAGAACCTATCAACCCCTGCTTTAAGTATAACCAATGACTTGGCCTCCACAGCCATCTGTGGCAATGAATTTCACAGATTCACCACCCTCTAGCTAAAGAAATTACTCCTCTTCTCTGTTCTAAAAAGTCATCCATCTATCCTGAAGCTGTGCCATCTGGTCCTAGACTATAGAAAACTATAGAAAACATCTTCTCCACATCCACTCTGATTAACAAAACTGCTACAATGATAGGTCATGTTGCAGTGAGCATTACAGCTGTATCTCTGTACTTAACTGGCTGACAGTTCACTCACTTGTTTGACTTCCCTCTCCATTGGAATTTCTTTGTGCAAATTGGACGTCCAGTTCATTGAATGGTCTTACATGCTATTACACAGTGAGTTGACTAATCAACATGCTAAATAAATTTATCATCACAGCACATACATATAGTATATGTCACCACACACTACCCTAAGATTCACAATCTTGTGGTCATTCACAGTAGATACAAAGAACCCAATGGAATCTCATTGGGGTCTCAATTACTTATAATGTTCAGTCAGCATCTGATACAGGAAATTTGCAGATTTCCAGATGCTTAGATGCAAAGTTGTTGTCACCAAACCCAATAACCATGACAACCCAGAGGAACTCAGCTATGGTTCACAGAAAACTGGTAAACTGAGCCACGAATGACAGACTCCCAAAATTCACCTAGGTCCTGGTCAGTTAATGATATTTTCTTTTCATTAATGAGATTCTTCTTTGTCTTCCCAAATGTCCCTCTGGGAATGAGGATGAGTTTCATCCACTCTAGAGGATTCAGAGGGGACAAGTCATGATGAGGACCTTGGACTCTTCCATAAAAGGGGCAGGAGTGGGAAAATGGTTTGTTAATTGGAGTGCTTCTGCCATTTACAATGATCTATGTGTACAAGATGCATGGACGCTAAGTTCTCAGTAACATTCTTCTCCGCGTTGAGTGGCCATGGACTGAGGTGTCCCAAGAGTTATTAGGGATGTTGTATTTTTTTCCACCAAGGAGGCTTCAATTTTCTCTGTCCACCATATTAGAAGGCTCTAGAGTGGGCCATTGGAGACAGAAGGTATAATAATGGGATCTTTCAGAAACTAATCAGGTTAGTGCTGGTGAATACGGCTTACCTCCCAGATGCCACACAAGGCTTCTAACCAAGAACTGATGGGCACTACAAACAATGGAATCAGCTCAGAGTTGAGCTGGGTGAGGTTATCCACACTGGTTCAGGTGCTTGATGGTTGAAGGGGTGCCATCACAGCATAGCAGTTAGCACGATGTTATTACAGCTCACAGCGAGGAGTTCAGGGCTCAATCCTGGCATCATCTGTAAGGAGTTTGTATGTCCTCCCTGTGGAGTGCATGTGTTTTCTCTGGATGTTCCAGTTTCCTCCCACAGTCCAAAGACATACCAATTAGTAGGTTAATTGGTCATTGTAAATTCTCCTGTGATTAGGCTAGGGCTAAATTAGGGGTTGCTGGCCCAAAGGGGCCCATTTTGCACTATGTGTCAATAAATAAAATAAAAATAACTCAAGTTCAACTTCAAGTTTATTGTCATCTGACTGTACATACATACAACCAAATGACACAATGTTCCTCTAACAAAACTATTATAAATTAATAAAGTATAATTCAAAATACATGTAGTAAAGTGCAGCAAGGTAAACAGTACAGTAAAGAGCAAACAGCTCGCAGTGTTAATGATGAGACCTCTGTGTCGGCAGGGTGTTTGTTAGCCTCAGAGCCTGGGGGAAGATGCTGTTACCCAGTCCTGGTAGTCCTAGTCCTGATGCTTCTGTACCTCCTGCCTGATGGTAGTGGGTCAAAGAGATTATGGGATCAGTGAGTATCATCCTCAATGATACTCTGGATCTTTCATCTTTCATCTGCAAGGCTCCAGTAAATGTCTCAAATTGTGATGAGGGAGACCCCAGTGTTCCCAGTGGTGTTTACTGTTCTCCATAGGGTCCTGTGGTCCAATACCTTGCAGCTTCCGTACCACAAAGTGATGCAGTCAAACAGGAGACTCTCGGTGATGCTCCTGTAGAAAGTTGGAAGAATGTGAGTGGGGAGCCTTGCACGTCTGAATCTCTTCAGCAGGTGTAGACAATGCTGTACATTCTTGACTAGTGAGAAAGTGTTGTGGGTCCAGGTTAGATCATTCATTTTGTGCACACCAAGGAACTTTGTGCTCTTCACTCTCTCCACGCCATGTGCAATGGAGAGTGGTCAAATTGTGCCTTCCTGAAGTCCACAATCATCTTTGCCTTGTCCACATTGAGACTCAGGTTGTTGTTATCACTCCATTTAACCAGCCTCTCTACCTCCTCCCTGTTTGCTGACGAGGCCAACCACCATTGTATCATCAGCGAACTTGATGATGTGCTCTGGGCTGAATCTGGTAGTGCAGTTGTGGGTCAGCAGTGGATTGGGTGCACAAATCTGAGGGCACCACTGCTCAACATGATGGAGCTTGAGATGTTTCTGCCAACTTGGACTTTCCACCAAGAAGTCCAAGACCCAGTTACAGAGAGGGGTGTTGAGTGCCAACGAGGACAGTTTATCCACTAGCCTCCGAGGGATGATGGAGTTAAATGCCAAGCTGAAGTCAATGAACAATGTCCTGGTGTAAGAGACATCGTTTTCTAGGTAGGACAGCACGGAGTGGAGGCCTGAGGCCACAGCATCATCAGTGGACCCGTTTGAGTAGTAGACAAAACTGGAAAGTATCTAACGTAGCTGGAAGGTGGTGATCCTGGTGGTGTGGTACCTAAGGCTCCCGTATCTCCTGTCCAGAAGAGAGTGTGATCTTGATGCTGAAGGTCCTTGATGATGGAGACTGCTTTCTTGTGACAGTGCCCCTTGTAGATGTGCTCAGTGGTGGGAAGGGCTTTACCCGTGGTGGAATTCCTGCATTGCTTAGTCTACCGCTGGCAACGCCTAAGTGGACAACATGTGCAGCCCTTGCCTCAAGCAACACAAACAAAATGCTGGAGGAGCTCAGCAAATCAGTCACCGTCTACGGAGTTGAATAAACAGTCAGCATTTATTTAGCTCTACCATACTGGACTGCTGCCGGACCTGAAAGAAGCCAGAATGAGAAGGTGAGGGGGATGGGAAGGAGCACAAACTAGAGGGTGATGGTGAAGCCAGGTGAGAGGGAGGGTGGGTGGTGACATAGGGAAAAGGAGATGAAGTGAGAATCTGGGGTGGGGTGATAGCTGGAAGAGGTAAAGCACTAAAGAAGAAGGAAGCTAATAGAGAGGACAGTGGGCCATGGGAGAAAGGGAAGGAGGGACACCAGAAGGTGAGCAGGTGAGAGGAGAACCAAAATGGAAAAAGGGCGGGGGGGGGGGGGGGGGGGGAGAGAGAAATTTCCCAAGTTAAACTGTTCAATCTCCTCCGAAGATACTGCCTGACCTGCTGGAGTACTTCCAGCATTCTGTGTATTCAATATAGGTCTTGAATTTTCGCCTATTGGCTGTCACTTGTTGAAGGGAAATCGAGTCACAGTGCTCTTGGGTCAGACTGCATTTTCCCTGCCAGTAGCTCCTGGGGTCACAGTGTTCCTAGGATTGGCTGCCCTTTCCCTACCCGTAGGTCTCCTTTATCTATACCTCGCCAACAGTGGACCCAGGGGTATTGTACATCTCCCCTGAGCTGTCATTGAAATGACTCACGCAATCAATTAGAAAATAATTGAACTGGTTGTTCGCGTGATAAATGGCTTGCAAGCAACCGTTCCAAGATCATCACAAATATTTCCAAGATCATCACAAATATTTAAAAACCTCCGCACACTTCCAACTGAGGGCAGTTTGCATTAATTCTAAGGATCAGTCAACAGCGTTGGGTTTCGGGTGAGCAGCTGGCCGGCTGCTTGTCAGATCTCAAAAGTAAATGTATAGCCAGCGGCTATACCTGTCCACGCCCACTGCTGAAAGCACCTTCACACGGCCTCAGTGAGGGCAGCACTGCTCGGCACAGCGGGGTACATCTGCCGCTCACACCTACCTCAGCCTTCCACACCGGCAGATATATACCGGCTTCCCCGACACGGTCCCCGAACTCAGGAGCGGCAGCTTCCCGGTAGCTCACCTGTACACAAGACAGCCCCACCTTCACAGCCCGATTGGTTGAAAAATCACTTCTCTCGTGTATTCTTCCCGGCGATTGGCGTTCATTCCCTCATTTCCATCTACCAGCCTTGTTTACTAATGTCATGTTATTTACTCTTGGGATCATTACATGAAGTTATGAAGAAGGACTCTAGCCAAACAAATCTGTGGTCCAAGTCGGCTCAGCTCCTGTTGCTGCTCCCCTGTAGTAATGAAAGCCAGGATGCAATTCACCTCACTTAACCATTAAACAGCCGATGCTTTTCCTTTCCACTCTGTTCCTTTCAGCAACACCCCCCCCCCCCCCACACACACACACACACATCGGTTTCTAAAGAAACCAGCTATTTCCCAGAGAGATTCTTCCTGTTTGGGAGGGTGTTTGCCAATTAGTGTTCAGTCTAATTCTGTTCTCACACGTCACCATTTACAAATGCAAACACACACACATTGGAGGTCCCATTAGAGAGTTGATTTATTCAACTTGACTCAAAAAGGCAATATTCATTCTGATTTAAACTCATTTTCCCCTCTGTTGATGCTGCCTGCCCTGCTGAACATTTCCTGCACTTTCTGTTTGTAACTGTTCTACTGTTCAATACAATCTCTCCTGCCATGATATGGGGGAAGGGGAGCTAACATCATGGTACTGCTTTAGGAATTGTTGGATTTGCATTCAGAAATAATGGGGTTTCAGAGACAGGGTGGGAACTGGGGTCCAAGAAACAAGCACAGCCGATGGTTGCCTGGGGAAGACATGGCTGCCTGACAGTAGGGTTATATTTAAACACAACGCTGCAGACTCTTGGCCCTGGTCAGCCACTGATGGTAGTCTTTAGGAGGGAATTCACTCAAGTACAAGATATGCTTAACTGGGGTGCTCTGTGGTTGACAATCACAAGAGGGGTCAGCTGTGCAGGTTGCAGCATTCCAATGGAATCATTTCACTCTGCCTTCCTTCAAATATCTTCGAGCTGGCCAACATTGAGCAGCTGCTGCTGGGAGCAGATTGCTCCATGTTCCCTCTGGACAACAGGGAATCCTCACTCCCAATCTCCCCAAAATCCCAATCCACACATAATCCATCCTCCACCACAAAGTAATGGTGCAGCTCTATGAAAGCCTGGTTAGACCACACTTGGAAAATTGTGTTCAGTTCTGGTTGCCTCATTATACAAAGGATGCAGAAGCTTTAGAAATGGTACAGATCTACAAGGATGTTGCACTTAATCCATCCTCTACTTCAAGGTAATGTTGCGGCTCTATAAATCCCTGGTTAAATCACACTTGGAAAACCCTGTTCAGTTCTGTTTGCCTTATAAAGGAAAGGATGTGGAAGCTTTAGAGAAAGGACGGAGGAGACTTACCAGGACATTGCCTGGATTGGAGAGCATGTCCAAAGAGGATAGGATGAATGAGCTCAGGCTTTTCTCTTTGCAGTGAGGAAGGATGATAGTGGTGTAAAAGATTATAAGAGAAATAGATTGAGTGAACAGCCAGAGACTTTTTCCCTGAGTGGAAATGGCTAATATGAGGAGTCATAAATTTTAAGGTGATAGGAGAAAAGAATAGGGCAGATGTCAATGGTATGTTTTTTTATACAGAGAGCGGTGGGTACATAAGATTTAAAAGAATGAGGGATCTCATTGAAATCTATTGAAGATTGAAAGGCCTAGATGGAATGGATGTGGAGAGGATGTTTCCTATAGTGGAGGAGTCTGGGACCAGAGGGCACAGCCTCAGAATAGAAGTTAGAACAGAGACAAGCAGGAATTTCTTTAGCTAGAGGTTGGTCAATCTGTGGAACTGATGGCTGTAGAGGCCGTCATTTGGTACATTTAAAGTGGAGGTTAATGGGCTCCTGATTAGTAAGGGTGTCAAAAGTTGTGGGAGAAGGCTGCCAAAAGGGGTTGAGATAGATAATAAATTGGCTATGATGGTGCAGACTCAATGGGCTGAATAGCTTATTTCTGCTCCAATGTCTTGTGGTAGAATGTGCTGCCATAAGTGATGGTAGAGGAAGGTATATTAAGGACTTTTAAGAAACTTTTAGACACGCTCATGATGAAAGAAAAATGGAGGGCTATGTAAGAGGGAAGGATTTGATGGATCTTCAAAGAGGTTATAAGTACAGCATAACATCATGGGCTAAAGGGTCTTTAATGCCGTACGGTTCTATGATTGATGTTCTCCGCCTTCCCAATCTACAGGGAATCCTCAGTGCCAATCTCCCCAGATTTCCAATATTCAGAATGTCCTCACTGACTACATCTGTGATATTCTTAGTCCATAGAAAATCTTCATGCTAACCTCCCTGAATTCCCAATTTTAAGAAATTCTCATTGCCAACCTCCCCATCCCTCTTACATTCAGCTGCGGAGGGACAACAGACTCCCAAGTAGAGATGAAAACATGAGTTTACACATAGGAATTCCAACAGAACATTGGTGACTCGAACAAGCGACACCACAAGATGAATTATATTTCATACCAAGGAACCCAGGATGAGCGTTGATTGGGAGTCTGCTTTAAATAATCACAGTACGCAAAAAATCCGTGCCAGTCAAAATAAATTTGACAAGATTAAACAAGGGCTTAACAAGTCCAGATAAGCCAACAATTAACAAATACAGATGCTCTAGAAACATCAGAGCCCAAAGCTCTAGGGTTTGTCACATAGGCCCGCAGGGCTCACGACACCCAGTATTCCTAACCTTAAGGGAATCCCCACTACCAATTTTCCCTCTTTCTTACACTGTATTCAAATAATTCTCATTGCCAGCTCCACTATCATTCTGGTCCTTATACAGTGACCTCCCTCCTATTCATAGATGTTTCCCAGGTAATCATCTTGGGGGTTAACCCAGGGAATATCAATCAATGGCACCAGCTCAGATTTCCTCCCAGACCCAACTCCAAACAGCTCTCTCTTGATCTTCACTACAAACAAGTAATAAATTCAAGTGAAACTTGTAATTATATGGATGGCTTTACGCACTAAATTAAGTTTTCCACCCACAGTAATTTGGGCCAAAGAGAGAATAATTTGCCATGATGCTCATGTATATTTGCATCAGTAATTTACTCAATTATAGACAGCATTTGTAAGCTCTGATGATTTGATAATCTTATTAGTGGCCAGTTGAGTTTGTAAGGAAGACAATAGCAGATGAAAGTGCAGTGCAAGGATGGATGAAACACAACCTAAGAGAGAGGGGGAAGGGTCTGGAGATTTATTTTATTTATTTATTGAGATACAGTGCAAAGTAGGCCCTTTTGAGCCAGAAATCTCCCAATTTATAATGCCAGCCTAATCACTGGACAATCTACAATAATCAATTAACCTATCAACAGTTATGACTTTGGACTGTGGGAGGAATCTAGAGTAACTGGAGGAAACCCATGCCATCATCATTCACGGGGAGAACGTACAAACTCCTTACAGGCAGCGGTGGGAATTGATCCAGTGTAACCTGTACTGTGAAGCGTTGTGCTAACCACTATGCTATTGTGTGAGATGAATGGTCTCCTTTCATGATCTTTATATCCTCCCACGCCAGGGAGTACAGATATCTCCCATCACTAAAAAGAGACAGAATAAAACAAAATCTCAATTTAATTTCAACTGTCTCAGCAACTTACACATCCAGAGAAACATAAATCATTAGATATTCCACTTAAGTTTTTAAAATTTTATTTCTGCTGTGCATTGATGTCAGAGTAGGAAAAAAGTAGGCTATAATGACGCGATAGAGTTATCACGGGATCTCTGTGGGGTGGTTCTCAATGCTTAATGCATACTGTGCGGATTGGGAATTTGTACGTAAACACAACAAACCGCACAGGAGCAAGCTAGTCAGCTCAATGGGCCCTCGCTGTGTCTGTGTTTCACGTAAGCTTCATCTCACACTCCTCGTCAGTATTACCTCCTATCCCTGGCATCAGCCTCCTGAGCTTGTGCCTCCATTCTTTAGACCATGGATAGATCATACCTTAACCTTATTGATTCCAAGTCATTCCATATCCCTTTAAACTATGCACTACACATTCAATCCCAGGTCTGGAACTTTCTGTTGACAGAGCCTCAATAGTGTCTTTGGGAGAGAGTTCTGAATTTCTACTAATCTTTCCTCACCACAGCTGAGGGTGGAAGCCTACCTCACTGTAGAGTCTACTCTGCAGCGTCTTCCATCTCTGTGCTGGAGCACCAATCTGTTTAGCACATCAACCACACGAACATCCACTGGAGACAGAATCACTGCACATTTATTCAGCTGCCTCTCAAAAAGGGGCTTAACTGGGAAAGAGGCAGGCTAGCTGAACTAAATTAAGCATTTTTGTATCATAGAGCACTACAGCACAGAACCTGGCCCCTCTGCCCATCTAGTTCATGTCAGATTGTTAATCTGCCTAGTCTCATCTACTCACACCTGGACCATAGCCCTGGGTGCCCCTCCCATCTACGTATTTATCCAACCTTCTCCTAAATGTTCCAATCGAAGCCCCATCCACCACTTCCACTGGCAGCGCCCCTATCTCTTTCGACTCACTCTGGTCTTCAGGTAGACCAATTTCTCTTCACTAAATGAATTTTATTGGTGGGAGACAATTCAATTTTACTGGGAATGCCAAATTTAGCACTGTCGGGAACATTGTGTTACTGATTGAAATGACTGGCTAGCTACTACTAGCGTAGAATGAGTAACCTTGGCAGCAGGGTGAACAGTTCGCTGCAATTACCCTCATTGCTTTCCAATTCTGAACCAAGCAAAAATGAACAGGACCCTCCCCCCACCCCCCACCTCCCACACTCCCCTCAACCAAGTACAGTAACTTGAGTAATGTAGCCATTTCCTGGGCAAAGTACAAACTGCTGGAGAAACTCAATGGGTCAGGCACATCTGTAAAGACAAAGGGATAGTTTATATTTTGAGTTAAGACCCTGAATCAGGACTGAAAGAGTAAAAGGAGATTGCCAGTATAATGAGTTGAAGGGGGAGTGGTGAGGTAGAAGCTGCCGTGTGATTTGTGGATCCAGATTTGGAGGGGTTAATAGGTAGATGGAGCTGTGTAGGGGGAGGGGAAGTAGAAGATATAGCAGCAGAGGCAGGCAGGTTATGGAATCTGATGAGAAAGGAACGTATTGAGCGAAGCCAGATAAATGTGGTATGGGGCAGATGAGAACATGAGGGCATGGAAAGCCACTGAATGGAAAAAGTGGGTGGGTAATAGGCAGATGGAACTGGTGGATGGGGAGAGAAGTCACTGGATAACAGGTGACTCAGGCAGTATCGTAAACAAGAGAGTGCATGAGAGATATTGGGTGGATCAGTAGAGAAAGGAACAAAGGGTCAAAGTTAACCGAAGTTGGAGATTTTGTGATGTTCATGTCTTTGGGCTTAAAGCTACATAGGTTCAAAGTTTAAAGTAAATTTATTATCAAAGTACTTATGTATGTGTCACCATCAGAGACCATAAGACTATAAAATACAGGAGCAGAATTAGGCCATTTGGCCCATCAAGTCTGCTCCACCATTTCATCATGCCAGATCTAATTTTCCTTTCAGCCCCAATCTCCTGCCTTCTCCCTGTATCCCTTCTGACTACTGAAGAATCTATCAACCTCTGCTTTAAATATACATAAGGACTTGGCCTCCACAGCTGCCTGTGGCAACAAATTCCCCAGATATAGTAGCCTGAGATTCATATTCTTGGGGGCATTGAAAATAGAACTAAGAAATACAATGGAATCAATGAAAATCTATACAGAAACCACAAGCTGACAAACAACCAACGTGCAAAAAAGACAAACGGTGCAAATACAAAAATTATTATTATTATTATTTAATAATAATTATTATTATTAATAACAATAACAACAAATAAATAGTAAATTAATAATACTGAGAATATGAGGTATAGAATCCTTGGAAGTGAGTCCATAGTTTGTGGAATCAGTTCACTGTTGAGGTGAATGAAGTTATCTATGCAGGTTCAGGAGCCTGAAGGTTGAAGGATAATAACTGTTTCTGAACCTGGTGGTGTGGCTATGAGGTAATGTTTCTCTGTTTGCTGTATTTTCGCCCTGGCAGCAGAGGAGGCTGGGGAGAGAAGGGTTGGTGTGGGACTGGGGAGGGGAAGGTGTTCTGAAATGGCTGCAAACCAGAAGCAGTTTGTACAGCTGCAACCTTTACATCCACAAACGGCACCGATCTCCATTCTGTGCCACTCCGGTCTCAGAGAAAAGCCGCCTGGTGACAGGGCAAAATTCCCTCAGCGTCAGGAGGCAGAGGGTAACATCTGATGAGTGCATTTGCAAATGGAAGTCTCTTATGGGTACTCACTGCCTTGCTTCTTGTTGTCTACACTAATGATTGAGTCTTACATGTCGTGGGGTGATAAAAAAGGATGACATACTGCACATGGTCTGTTCAGCCAGGCAAACAAATAGAAAATAAGATTTAATCAAATGAGATATGTAAATAGTCTGAGGAGGTGCAGATTATTACCAGAGACAAATGAGTAATCTTGGCGCGAGCAGTCAAGAGGGCCTTATGCTGACAGTTCACTGAACATATCCTCACTGCCTTCCAATGCAGAACCATGCAAAAATAAACAGAAGCCTAGCAATGTAACTCTAGTTAATGTAGCTGCTTGCTGATCTGTTTCCAAGACAAGAGATTTTCCAGTGACAGGGAGGTTATCAAGAAGTGTGAAGGAAGAAATGGATCTCTATCAATCTTTGTAGGCAGTGGAACAGATAGAATCCTTTATGAGCAGAGATAGAAGATGCAAATGCAGCGAGTTTGTGCTAGAGCACATGTTACAACATGGTCTGAGTACATCATATAGTCTGGGTATAACAAAGGAAATATTGTATTGGAGATGTTTACACAAATGTTGGCAAGACTAGAAAATTGTAGTTATGAGGAAAGATGGGATAGACCGAGGTTGTTTTCTTTGGAACCATGGAGGGCTAAAGAAGATTTAATTAAGATGCATAAAACCATGAACTGCATGGAAATTATGAGCAGCCTGAAAGGACATATTGCCCTTGGATGGAGGTCAAAATTCAAGCATTGAGATTTAAAGTACAGAGACTCCCTAGGTTACAAATTATCTGACTTTATACATATTCTCCCATACCATTTTAGAGCATTTTTCAGACTAGTTATGACAATAATAAAGTGTTAATGACTGGAGTGTATATATGCCCAGTAGTATAATTATGGGTAGTGTTACTTAATGAAATGAAATAATTATATATGTATGTGGTACAGTATGATCTGGGTTACTTTAGAAAACAGACATTTATGCTTACAGAGACATTGACTGTAGACAGTTTTCAGGAATGGAACCCTTACATAACCCAGGGATTCTCTGTAATTGATCAAAGTCTCAATGGAAGAGAGATAAGAGACTTCTTTCACCCAGGGGACGGTGAGCATTGTCAAACTCTCTGTGAGTGCATGGTAGATGCTGAGATCTTCATTACAAACTACCTGATGTCTATCTGAAGAGCTGTGACCCACAGGATAAGGACATAGAGCAGAAGATTGGATTAAGCTTGGCAGTTCTCTGAAAATATGATGGACCAAATGGTTTCCTACTGTGTTGTAGATCTTCTGCGATTCTGTGATTACAGAATAGTACAGGGCCTTCGGCAGATTATGTTGTGCTGACCTTTTAATCTACTCCAAGGTCAACCTAATCCTTCCCTCCTACATAGCCCTTCATTTTTCTGTCATCCACGTGCCTCTCTAAGCAGTTCTTAAATGTCCATAATGTATCTCCTTCCACCACCGACTCTGGCAAGGTGTTCCATGCACTCACCACTCTGTGTAAAAAAAAAATACTGGTGACATCACCCTGATACTTCTCTCTAATCAACTTAAAAGTATGCCCCCTGGTATTAGTCATTTCCACACAGGGAAAAAGTCTCTGGCTATCCACTCAATCTATGCCTCTTATAATCTTGTTACGCCTACATCAAGTCACCCCTCATCCTCCTCCTGTTCCAAAGAGGAAAGCCAAGGTTCATTCAACCGTTTCTCATAGTATATGCTCTCTAATCCAAAGGCATTCTAGTAAATCTCCTCAGCACCCTCTCTAAACCAGAACTGTACACAATATACCGTGTGGTCTAACTAGGGTTTTATAGAGCTGCAACATTACCTTGTGACCAATGATAGAAGAATCCCCACAAACCAGGTGCTCCAGTGTCTCTACTTTCTTAGAAGTTTATGGAGATGCAGCACACCACTGAAGACTTTGACAATCTTCTACAGATGTACAGTGGGAAGGATTCTGATCAGTTGCACAATGCTATGGTAAGAAAATTCTAATGCACAGGAACATGAGAGACTCAATCATGGGTACGGCTCTCCCACCACCAGGACAGGACCAAGAGGTGATTACTCAGGAAGGCAGACATCCATCATTAAGAACCCTCTTCTCAATGTTGCCATCAGGCAAGAGGTACAAAAGCCTGATGACCGACACCTCAGGGTTCAACAAAACGGTAGCTTTGTGGTTAGCACAATGCTTTACAGTAGCAGTGACCCAGGTAAAGTTCCCACCACTGCCTCTAAGGAGTTTCTATGTCCTCCCTGTAACTGTGTGGGTTTCTTCCGGATGCTCCGGTTTCCTCCCACAGTCCAAAGATGTACCAGTTGGTGCAGTATAAAAAAAAAATCAGAAAAGGAGGACTACAAAAATTGAAGAGAATTTTAGGCTTGGAGATGGTTACCTAGTTAAAGATGGTTTAGAGTACGGAAATACACAAAGAGTAAGGCGGCTAGACTGGATATTTAGCCAGGACAGGAGCCTACTTAGAAACTACAAGAGGAGCTTAGCAGGTCAGGCAGCATCTGTAGAAGGAAATGGATAGTCAATGTTTTGGGTTAAGACCCTTTATCTGGACCCTTCGACAGTGCAAGAGTCTCAATCCGAAACATTGACTTGCTGAATTCCTCCATCAGTTTGTTTTCTTTTTGGTCCAGATTCCAGTATCTGCAGATTCCAGTACACTCAGCCTCTGAGTGTTTCCAGGACATAATCTCAATCAGTGGGCACAAAAGTACTGGGTACAAGTCCTGATTCAAGTCTTGGACAAGCTCGAGTTTCCAGAGGCTGGAAGATAATTGGTAAAGTTACGGAGCACAAGTACATAGGAATCAGACATCACGAGAACAGTTTTCTATATTTTATTTCTATTTTCCACTCACAGCCACAGACCAGTATAATGTGATCACTGAACCATTAATCTGCCCTGACGAACATTGTCTTCATAGCGCCCTTTATTAATGAAATACACACTCAGAGATTCTAAGAGGTTGCAATTACTTTTCAAACATGGCACAACTTTGACCGTGAACTGTGTTGAAACCCTCACCTTTACTCCATTCTGCACCGTGGATCGGGTCTGTCTCTCAGTTGTTTGACCCGGAACTGTCAAAGCCCAGATCCCCGTTGGGAACAGCCGAGCTTGTTGCTAGTCAAGGCTGGAGTAAGAACTCATGAAGCCAGCCATTCGATGCTTCCCTGCTGCACTCAATTAACACATTTCACTGCACCTAAGGAGTGGGACAAGCTGATAAGCCAGGAGAATGATCCAGTTTCAGTCAGAATACTCCCTTCATGATGAAGAGCATTCCTAGCTATTTCCCACACACTGCAAGCAAACCCCCTTTCAAAACTCTCCCCAACAATCAATGATTTGTGCCACTGAACATCTCCACTCTGCTCCTGGTCCTTGCATTCTGGAGCCTTCACAGTGGCAGAACCACTAACACAACGCTTTACAGCGCCAGTGATCACTGATCAACCACCGCTCATTGTAAGGAGTTGTGCGTTCTCCCTGTGACTGCCTGGGTCTCCCCCACATTCCAAAGACATTCTACATGTTACAGTTAGTAAGTCGTGGATATACTATGTTGACGCCGGAAGTGTGGCAGCATTTGTGAGCAGCCCCCGCCACACCCTCGGACTGTGTGATGCAAACAAACCATTTCACTGTATGTTTTGATGTTCCGGTGTAAATGTGACAAATAAAGCTAATCCTTAAAACATTTTTATCTGTAAACTACTGCAATGAAACTGGTCATTTAAAGCTAGTGTGTCTTGGCCATGTCACATCCTTTGAGACTCAGTGCCAATTTCAATTACTTCATAGCCCAGTCGTTCCCAATATCTTAATCTTACAGTTCGACAATTTCTTTTTCTAAATCTAATTTACATTTTAGTCTCTTCAATCTTTTTAATCCAACTCGTCTTTCCAAATTTTTTTCCAACATCTCAATGAAGTGAGCCCTGAATGTCACCTTACAACTTTGCACCCATCTGGACTTTGGTAAAACTCTTTCCTCGTGTGCAGACCCTGGTGTTGGCCCATTGAAGTACAAATCAGGCCCAAAATACACTCAAAATAGATCAATCACCCATTTTAAAAGTCCTCTGGGCAACAGAATAGGCCAATGCAAATCTGTGAACAGTCAGAGGCTACCTGGGCACATTGGGCACTTTAACAAAATGGTGAGATCTGTTATCTGTTGACCAGTAAGTATTCCCACCTGAGGGCTACAGGATCATAAGCAAGATTAGGCCATTCAGCCCATCAAGCCTGCTCTGCCATTCCATCATGACTAATTTATTATCCTTCTCAACTCCTGCCTTTTCCCCATAACCTTTGACACCCTTACTAATTATTAACCCATCAACTTTTGCTTTAAGTATGCCCAAAGGCTTGGCCTCCACAGCCACCTCTGGTAAAGAATTCTACAGATTTGCCATCCTCTGGCTGAAAATATTCCTCACCTCTGTTCGAAAGGGATGATCTTCTATTCTGAGGCTGTGCTCTCTGGTCCTAGACTCCCTCACCATAGGAAACATCGTTTCCACATTCACTCTAAGTAGGCCTTTCAATATTCAATAGGTTTCAATGAGATCTCCCCTCCCCATTCTTCTAAACTCCAGCGAGTAGGAGCTATCAAATGCTCGTCATATGTTAACCCTTTCATTCCCAGGATCATTCTCGTGAACCTCGTCTCCAGCGACCTTGGCTACTGCCAGCCCCCCCGGATGGAACATTCCACTTATTTTCCTGTAAGGTTATTTTCCTGTAATTAAACCTGTGAAGTTTATAGTCCATAGAGCAGAGAAAACAGAGGAGAAAGCCTGACAGGGTGTGCAAAACTATCAGGACATAGGCAACACTAATCTAAAGAAACTTTCCCCATACCAAAAACGGAGATTATGGATTTAAAATAAGGGGAAAGAGTTCTGGAGGGGATTTGAGGAAGAAGTTTTTCTTCCAGAGGGTAGTTAGAAGTTGGAATGTTATGTCTGATGAGAAAGTGCAAGATTTGCAATGGTGTCATGTGGTCTACTGCTGTTGTAGCCCATCCACTTCAAGGTTTGTTGTGTTGTGCATTCAGAGATGCTCTCCTGCACATTGTTATTGTAACATGTGGTTATCTGACTTACTGTTGCCTTCCTGTCAGCTTGAACCAGTCTGGCTATTCTCCTCTGACCTCTCCCATTAACAAGGCATTCTCACCCACAGAACTGCAACTCACAAGGTTTTTTTTATTTCTTGCCACCATTCTATAAACTCCAGAGATGGTTTGTGTGTAAAAACCTGAGGAGATCAGCAGTTTCTGAAATACTCAAACCACCCCATCTAGCACCAATAATCATCCCATGGTCAAAGTCACATAGATCATATTTTCTCCCCATTCTGATGTTTGGTCTCAACAACAACTGAACCTCTTGATCATGTCCGCATATTTTTATGTATTGAGTTGCTACTACCTGATTGGCTGATTAAATATTTGCATTAATGAGGTGTACAGGAGTACTTAATAATGTGGCCACTGAGTGTATGTTTCAACATGTGTTAATGCTGATGTGATGAGACATGAATCCAAAACCCACCACGTTGGGATGATGAAGATTGGAAGCTTATTTAAGGCCAAGGAATGTTCTGTTTCCTACTTACTACTACTACTACACACACACACACACAAAGAACCACTGTCTAGTTAAAAGTTTCTAGTATGTCAGTCTGTTGCCAGTCACACAGGGTCACTGATCTACTGAAATAAAATAGTAATTTATGGAAATATTCAGTGGATCAGGCAGCATCTGAGGAGGACAATTAAGTTTAACTTTAATTTCATGCATTGTCATGGACATACATAGACAGGGCATAAATGCCAAGAAAATTAGCTTTTTATTGCAGCGGAATCAGAATCAGTTTAATATCACAAGCATACATCATGAAATTTATGAATTTTGTTGTTATGTGGCAGCAGTACATTGCAACACATAATAACAAAAATGTATTTTACTATTTTATTAAATAAGCACACAAAAAGAGAAAAGAAGTTGTGAAGTACATGGGTTCATGGGTTCAATGTCCATTCAGAAATCTAATGGCAGCACATTATATTATGAACATGACAAAGAAAAAAATAACCTAAACTTAAATTAACATAACTTATACATACTGTAGCTTACATGATAAAAAAAGCAATATCATTTATATCAAAATTAGTGCAAGTTGAGTGAGAGAAGAAAGAAATATTATCTGAGGCAGTGTTAGGCTTTTCCAGGTTGGTTAAAGAACCTGAGGGCCGTGGAGAAGAAGATGCCTTTGGGCCTTCAGGTGTGGGTCTTCAGGCCCTCATACTAATGGCAGAATCAAGAAAGGAATGTGTAATACTTCATGCAAATTACTTTATAATTCTGTTTCTTCCTCTTAAGATGTTGTCTCACCCACTGAGTATTTCAAAGTGTTTTCTATCAGATTTCTACCATCTTCGGCGTTTTACCATTGAATCACAGAACTATGCAGCACAGAAATATCCTGCCCACCACGTACATACCTAAACATTGCAATTGTATCTAGTTTTCAGTTCACTAACTATTCTGTGAGGTTAACTACCTAATGATAAACCAAAAGTAAATACAAAGACTGATTTATTGCTAATCAAGTTTCAATTACGTATAATATAGGAACATTACCAAACAGGCAGAAACTCTAAATGGGCCTGTCACGGGCAGAAAGCAGCAGACAACACTCAGGGCAGGTCAGTGAGTGAACTGTTCATGCAATGCGACTCTCAGACATTGGGTGAGAAGGTTCCAGTTCCCAGTCCCCTCCAGTGTGGAGTTGACTGACCTCAACAGGAATATTAACAGAGATAAGGGCAGAGCTGTTGCTCCTGACTACCCACGTGTTCATTCCTACAGCACATCCAGAGTCTGTGATCTCCATGTTGGTCTCACCAATTTGCTCAGAGCCCACAATTCTGAGTGGAAGTGAGGCATCCTCGACATCAAGGGTCTGCCGAAGAGTGAAGATTTTGCACAAGGAGCAGAATCATAGACTGGACATATTAGGCAAAGATGGTGGAGTGCACACTATCAGTGAATTAGAATGGTTTTCGTAAACAATGCAATAGTTGATAATAAGATTAAAATTCCCCAGCTGGGATTTGAACTCATGACTCCATTTTATTAACCTGGGCCTCAGCATTGCTTCATACCATAAAAAAACACTGTTTGGATCATATTCTAAGGACACGGATTTGAGTAACTTTGGGGGGGAACCACTGGATAGGCATTGAGGAAATATGTGGTGTGAGTCTGAAATTCATTGTCAGAGTGACAACACATGCAGGAAATCTCACCACACCCAATTTCAAGCAACACACACAAAATGCTGGTGGAACACAGCAGGCCAGGCAGCACCTATAGGGAGAAGCACTGTCGACATCTCGGCCCGAAACGTCGACAGTGCTTCTCCCTATAGATGCTGCCTAGCCTGCTGTGTTCCACCAACTTTGTGTGTGTTGCTTGAATTTCCAGTATCTGCAGATTTCCTCACGTTTGCTTTTTAAACACCCAATTTCAAACGGGTGTAAACTGCCATCACCTAGCAGAACATGGAAGTGGGAGTGGTCTCAGAAGATCTGTTACAGCTTGCACGGACATGAGGGACTGAACGACCTCTTCAGCACACGTGTTTCTCAGCTTCTAGGGATACACGAGTTGTGTACTAAGCTTGGGAATGCCAAGTCTGTTGACATGAATCTCCAGGGTGCTGCTTATAACCATATCAGGGAGAACATTCCTTAAATTTCATGTAATATCAACAGCTCCAAACTAAACCCATCACCATCACTCTAGGATGTCAAACCCTGGAGTGAGCTATCTGCCGTCACACACTTCAGGGCTCAATAGAGTGATTGGGACAGAGGTGCTGAAGCAAAGGGCTTGGGGTAGAGAGATTTGGCCAAGAGAAAGAAATGCCTCTCAAGGGTTAAACAGCATAGAAACCGGCCGCTTGGCCCAGCTCATCCAGGGCAAACAAGATGTCTTCCAGAGCCAATTCCATTGACAGCATTTTGCCCATATCTCTCTTGACTTTTCTTATCCATGTACCTGTCCAGGTGCTTTTTAAAATGTTGCCATTGTACCATCCTCTGGCTGCAAGTTCCACACATTAACCTTGCTCTGTGAGAAAAAGTTTCCCCTCAGATCCCCTTGCAATCTTTCCCCTCTCACCCTAAACCAGTGCCCTTTTGCTCTAGATCGTCGACCCTGGATAAAAGACTGTAGGTGTCTTTAACACCAATGATCCTCCCTATCTGTGACCCTCCTCAATTTATAACCCTCTGTACGGTCACACTTCAACCTCATTTGTTCCAGGGAAAACAGTCCAAGCCTAACCAGTCTCTTCTCATAACATACAGCTTCCAGTCCTAGAAAAACCCTTAACATCTTGTCAATCTTTTCTGCAACCTCCCTAGCCTAATCACACCCTTCCTATGGTATGGTGACCAGAAGAACACCTCCTCCTCTCGGTGGAGTGGATAGTGGAGCCAAGCACATATACAGAGATGGCGGCACTAGAAGTGCATAGGTGTTATTGGCAAGAACAAGCAGTTCCCGGCAGCCCAGAGATGAACGTACACATGCAACGTAGCTCATCTTCCAGCAAGCGAATACTGGAAAGCAGCACCAACAGCTGGGGCCAGCAAAGACGCTGCACTAAACTGAAATCTTAGAAAAAAAAGGGTTAATTTAGAATAAAATGCTTGGATTTCTATTTTTGAAGAACAGCCTATTCTTCCATGTATAGTTTTATTTATAAATGCTTGGAACAAACTGACCGGATTAGATATAACATTTCAGAAACATAATGTGCTGAATAGATGCTTTGGTTTTTGTCTCTGAGGATTATTTAGCCTGGACAGTGCACAGCACCAGGCACTACACTGTTCCTTCCTACACTCCATGGCCATTTTATTAGGTACCTCCTCTACTTAATAAAATGGCCAATGAGTGTATATTCATGGTGTTCTGCCTCTGTAGCCCATCCACTTCAAGGTTTGATGTGTTCTGTGTTCAGAGATGCCCTTCTGCACACCACTGTTGTAACACGTGGATATTTGAGTTAATGTTGCCTTCCTGTCAGCCTGAACCAGTCTGGACAGTGTCCTAACTCATTAACAAGGCTTTTTCACCCACAGAACTGCTGCTCACTGAATAATTTTTGGGGGGGTTTTTTGCACTGAAATCACCCCATCTGGCACCAACAATAATTTCAGTCAAAGTCACTGAAATTATGTTTCTTCCCGATTCTGACATTTGGTCTGAACAACAACTGAATCTTTTGAGCATGTCTGCATGCTTTTATGCATTGAGTTGCTGCCAAATGATTGGCTGATTAGACATTTGCATTAATTTGCATTGTACCCAATAAAGTGGACGTTTAGTGTAACATTTCAAAAATGTAATGTTCTGATTAGTTATTTTGGTTTTAACCTTTGGGTAATATTTAGCCTGGTCAGTGTACTGCATCAGTCTGTACGCTGTTCCTTCCTGGTTATGTCTAATAAAGGCTGAATTTACATTTGCCTGTAGTGAAATCCAGTGGTTTATCTAGCTGGCTCAGTGGGACAGCTCAAGCTCATGTTCAAGTTCACATTTAATTATCATTCAACCATTCACATGAAGACAGCCAAGTGAAACAGCTTTCCTCTGGGGCCAAGGTGCAAAACACAATACCAACAGTCATACATAGCACAAGGCACATGTAGCTCAAATATGATAGAAGTAAACAGACAGTCACACAAAAATATATATGTAGCCCAAGCCCCTGGGTGGCTGATGTTGTAAGTTGAAGGTGCATGGTTGTTATTGGCAAGGACAAGCAGTTCCCAGCAGCCCAAAGATAAATGTACATATCCACACATGCAATGCAGCTCATCTTCTAGCAAGCGAATACTGGAGGGAAGCACCGATGGGAGGGGCCAGCAAAGACCCTGCACTACACCTGCTCCAGCATCTCCTCTCCTGGACTAATGCAACAGGCAAGCCCAAGGCTTGAGGCCTAATCCTCGTGATAACTGAGGCCACACAGCTACCCCCACCATCTTTTCTGTCGATAAACAAGGGAAACTGCTTAAAGTATTTTACATTGCCAACATCCAACAGGGTCTTGCGATTAGACTGAAGTAGTAAAAAATGAAAACAGAATGCAGAATATAAACACAAGGGATTCCACAGATGCAGGAAATCTTGGGCAACACACACAAAATGGAGCAACTCAGTAAGTTTATGAAAGATGAACTTAATGCCAGATGAACTTAGTGAGTACTTTGCATCTGCTTTCACTGTAGAAGGCACTAGCAGCGTGCCAGAGGAGTGAGAGCCATTGGTGTTACACAGGAAAAAGTGCTAGGCAAACTCCAAAGTCTTAAGGTGGATAAGTCACCTGGACCAGATGGACTACATCCCAGAGTCCTGAGAGAGGTTACTGAAGAGATAATGGATGCATAGGTCATGATCGTTCAAGAATCACTTGATTCTGGCATGGCCCCAGAGAACTGAAACACTGCAAATGTCACTCCACTTTTTAAGAAGGGAGGAAGGCAAAAGAAAGGAAATTATTGGCCAGTTAGCCTAACACCAGTGGTTGGGAATGTGTTAGAATCTGGTACTAAGGATGAGGTTTTGGACTAATGATAAAATGAGTCCAAGTCAGCATGGTTTCTGTCAAGGGTCTGCTACTTTTCACATTGTGTGCTAATGACTTGGATAATAGTATTCACAAAATGCTGGTGGAACACAGCAGGCCAGGCAGCATCTATAAGGAGAAGCACTGTCGACATTTCGGCCGAGACCCTTCGTCAGGACTAACTGAAAGGAAAGATAGTAAGAGATTTGACAGTAGTGGGGGGAGGGGGAAATGCGAAATGATAGGAGAAGACCGGAGGGGGTGGGATGAAGCTAAGAGCTGGAAAGGTGATTGGTGAAAGTGATACAGAGCTGGAGAAGGGAAAGGATCATGGGACGGGAGGGCTCGGGAGAAAGAAAGGGGGGGGGGGGTAGAAGCACCAGAGGGAGATGGAGAACAGGCAGAGTGATAGGCAGAGAAAGAGAGAAAAAAACAACTAAATATGTCAGGGATGGGGTAAGAAGGGGAGGAGGGGCATTAACGGAAATTAGAGAAGTCAATGTTCATGCCATCAAGTTGGAGGCTACCCAGCTAGTATATAAGGTGTTGTTCCTCCAACTTGAGTTTGGATTCATTTTGACAGTAGAGGAGGCCATGGATAGACATATCAGAATGGGAATGGGACGTGGAATTAAAATGTATGGCCACTGGGAGATCCTGCTTTCTCTGGCAGACCGAGCATAGGTGTTCAGCAAAACGGTCTCCCAGTCTGCGTCAGGTCTCACCAATATATAAAAGGCCACACCGGGAGCACCGGACGCAGTATACCACACCAGCTGACTCACAGGTGAAGTGTCACCACACCTGGAAGGACTGTCAGGGGCCCTGAATGGTGGTGAGGAAGGAAGTGTAAGGGCAGGTGTAGCACTTGTTCCACTTACAAGGATAAGTGCCAGGAGGGAGATTGGTGGGAAGGGATGGGGGGGGGGGGTCGAGTGGACAAGGGAGTCGCGTAGGAAGCAATCCCTGCGGAAAGCAGAAAGAGGGTGGAGGGAAAGATGTGTTTGGTAGTGGGATCCCGTTGGAGGTGGCGGAAGTTACGGAGAATTATACGTTGGACCTGGAGGCTTGTGGGGTGGTAGGTGAAGACAAGGGGAACCCTATCCCGAGTGGGGTGGCAGGCGGATGGGGTGAGGGCAGATGTGCGGGAAATGGGAGAGATGCGTTTGAGAGCAGAGTGGATGGTGGAAGAAGGGAAGCCTCTTTGTTTAAAAAAGGAAGACATCTCCTTCGTCCTGGAATGAAAAGCCTCATCCTGAGAGCAGATGCGGCACAGACAGAGGAATTGTGCTCCCTCTGGTGCTTCCCTTCCCTTTATTTCTCCTGAGGCCTCCCGTCCCATGATCCTTTCCCTTCTCCAGCTCTGTATCACTTTTGCCAATCACCTTTCCAGCTCTTAGCTTCATCCCACCCCCTCCGGTCTTCTCCTATCATTTCACATTTCCCCCTCCTCCCACTACTTTCAAATCTCTTAGTATCTCTCCTTTCTGTTAGTCCTGACGAAGGGTCTCGACCCAAAACATTGACAGTGCTTCTCCTTATAGATGCTGCCTGGCCTGCTGTGTTCCACCAGCATTTTGTGTGTGTTGTTGTTTGAATTTCCAGCATCTGCAGATTTCCTCGTGTTTGCTGGATAACGGTATTGATGGCTTTGTGGCAAAGTTTGCAGCTGATACAAAGATAAGTGGAGGGGGTAGTGTTGAAGAAGCAATGCAATTGCAGCAGGATTTAGACAAATTGGAAGAATGGGCAAAAAAGTGGGAATGGAATATAGCATTGGGAAATGTATGCTATATATACAGACTATTATCTAAATGGGGAGAAGGTTCAAACATCAGAGGTGGAAAGGATCTTAGGAGGCCTCGTGCAAGACTCCCAGAAGGTTAACTTGTGGTAAACACAACAGGTTGAGTCTGTGGTAAAGAGGGAAATGCAATGCTGGTATTTATTTCAAGGGGAATAGAATATAAAAGCAAGGAGATAATGCTGAGGCTTTGTAAGACTCTAGTCAGGCTACACTTGGAGTACTGTCAACAGTTTTGGGCCCCATATCTTGGAAATGATGTGTTATCATTAGAGAGAGTCCAGAGGAGGTGCATGAGAATGATTCCAGGAATGAACGGGTTAACATATGAGGAGCATTTGAGACTGTACTCACTGGAATTTAGAAGAATGCATGGGGAACTCATTGAATGCCTAGTGAATGTTGAAAGGACTAGATAGGGTGGATGTGGAGAGGATCTTTCCTATGGTCAGGTTATCCAGAACTAGAGAGCACAGCCTCAGAATTTAGGGGCAATCATTTAGAACAGACGTAAGGAGGCTTTTTTTTAGCCAGAGAGTAGTGAACCTGTGGAATGCTTTGCCACAGACTGCAGTGGGGGCTAAATCCGTTAGTATATTTAAGACGGAAGTTGATCGTTTCCTGATTGATCAGGGCATCAAGGGATATGGTGAGAAGGCAGGTGTATGGGGTTGAGTGGGATCCAAGTCAGCCATGATAGAATGGCAGAGCAGATTCAATGGGCTGAATGGCCTAATTCTGCTCCTGTATCTAAAGTTGAGTGGAATAAACAATTGGCATTTCAGGCTGAGACCATTCATCAGAATAGTGTTACCGTTGCAGAGAAAATGCAGTGCAGGTAAACAAATAAAGTGCAAAGGTCACTACCCAGCGACGGGCCTGTTAAGAACTATAAATATTCCCTATAGTGTGTAAATGAGTGATAGAATCAGGGATTAAGTTCAAAGTTCAAATTAAAGTGGCCAAAGTACATATATACACTACATACAACCCTGAGATTCAACTTCTCACGGCAATCACAGTAAATCCAAGAAACACAATAGAATAATAAATAACACAACCCACAAAATAATAACAGAAAAACAATAGAAAAGTCCACCAGGTTCAAAACAGTTACTACCCTTCAACCATTAGGCTCTTGAACTAAGGGGATAATGACACTCATTCTATTTCTGCAACCAATAGTCTCATGTTAACGACTCTTTTTCTTTTATTTCATGCTCTTTCATTTCACGTTATTCCATGCTTGTTATTTACTGTTAATTATTAATATTTGAATTTCCACAGTTGTTTATAGATCCTGTTTACGGTCACTGCTCTATAGCTTTGCTAAGTATGCCTACAGGGAAAAGAATCTCAGTATTGTATGTGGTGACATGTTTGTACTCTGATAATAAATTTTACTTTGAATTTTGAACTTTTGGAAATGTGGGAGAATAGATTACAGGGAACAAGATAGTAGTAATAGGATAATAGGTGCAGTTTTGTGGCATGAGCAGTAGAATTTTGGATTGTCACAAGTTCACCGGAAATGAAAGATGGGAGGCCTTACAGATCAAAAGAATAATTAGGTCCGGCAACAAGTGAAGGAGAAGGAAACCAGGCTTGAGGAAATCTCAAACCACTTGTACTGATATTATAGTTGATATTATTTGACTCATAAGGAATAGGAGCAGAATTAGGCCATTTGACCCTCTCATCCCCATTCTCCTGCCTTCTCCCCGCAACTTTGACTATTCAAGAACCTATCAACCTCCACTCTAAACAGACCCAATGACCTGGCTTCCACAGCTATCTGTGGCAATGAATTCCACAGATTCACCACTTCACCAGCTTCTGACTAAAGAAATTCCTCCTCATCTCTTCCCATAAAGTTGCACCGCATAGAAGCAGGCTGTTTGGCCCATTGGGTCTATGCTGACTATCAACACTATCGATATGAATCATGCTTGCCTGCATTAATTCCATATCCTGCTATGCCTTCCCGTCCGGATGCCTCTTAAATGTTGTCACTATTCCTGTCTTCTCCACCTCTTCTGGCAGCTCATTCCAGAAACCAACTAGTCTTTGTGCAAAAAAAATTAGTCCTTTAAACAACTTGCCACTCACCTTAAACTTATGCTCACTAGTTTAAGACAGCCCATACAATGTGAAACAGATACTGATCATCAATCCTACCTTTGCCCCTCAATATTTGATATGTCTCTATCACATTACCTCCCGGCCTCTTTCACTCCAGCCTATCTAATCACTCTTTATAACTCAGGCCCTTCAATCCAGGAAACATTGTTGTGAATCTTTCCTGCGATGTCTCTGGTCTATTTTTTTTAACTTCGAGATACAGAGTGGTAACAGGCTCTTACAGTCTGTGCCGCGCAAATACACCCGTGTGACTGATTAACCTACTAACCCACTAACATCGTTAGAAACTGGAGGATCCGGAGGAAACCCATGAGGTCACAAGGGGAATTTATAAACTCTTTACAAAGAACAGCAGAATTGAACCCCAGTCATTGACACTGTAAAAGTGTTACGCTAACCACTACACCTTCCTACAGTGTAGCAACCAGAAATGCACAAAATACCATAAATGCAGCCTAACCAAAGGTTTGTACAACTGTAACATCATGTCGGCTCAATTGATGCAGGCAAGCGTGTTATTACCCTTCCTCATATCTGTCTATCTATGCTGCCACTTTCTGGGAATTATGCACTTGTACCTCAAGGTCTCTTTGTTCAAAATTACACTCCCCAGAGCCCTGTCTTTCACTGCGTATGTTCTGCCCTAGTTTAATTTCATAAAATTTATCACTTCACGCTTCAACTCGGCACTTAACTTCTGAGTTAAAAATCCGCCTGCCGTTTTTTATCCTGTAATTGTGGACACCATTCCTACCACAAATTTATTTGTTTGTACTTTTACACCACATTGGTCCATTCCACAAGCCAATGGGATTGGGCAATAGGCTTCTGAGATCTATAATCATTTTTAAAGTGCTACCAATCAAAATATAAATTCAGCAGGGCTGACTTTTATTGCCTGCATCAGTTTTATATGTAAAAATGATTTAAAGACATTTCTCAGCTTGGACTCCAGGGATTTTTTTTTTCTGATTTATACCATTCAAAATTGAAAAATACAAGCCTTGTCCAAGTAATCATTATTAGTGAAAGCACTGGGACTTGAGGCAGTAGTATCATTGAGAAATACAGATAATGTCCCAGCAGATCTATCAAGGAGAGTCTTGTTTTATGTCATATCATAAGCAGTTTCAAGGCTATCAGGTATCTCTCAGTGAAGTATAATTTTGTTGATTAACTCCACTATGCTTGAACTGCTTTAGTGCTGGGAGCAGCTGTTTATACAGGCATTGTCCTAATACTGTTTAGCGCATAACGTTTATATTGTCATACCAAATGAAGGCAGCAACCATTGGTTTATCAAGGTATCATTTGTCACCTGTTCTTCTGCAGTGGTGCTTGACATAATAAAATGTATTCTGAGGAATGCGTTTTGTTAACAGAGTTAATAATCTAATCAAAATAAATGTAACACAAAACTGCTTAGGGTGGATATAGGTCTAGCCATGTCTGAGCAGTGCTTATATTTTACATTTATTGTTATTTCCTTATACACAGCAGGAAAACATTCAATCCTATGATCTCAGTCCCATTTCCCACACTTTTTTTATAATGCTGTTTACACGCCGGTACTTATGAATATATGCTCTTTTTTTTTCAATATCCATCCTTTTAATTATATTTTTAAGTCAATCTGTATAGTTGTTGAATGTCACTGGTTTTTGTTGCATGGCACACCAACACACCTCAGCAAATTCCTGCTGCATGTAAATGTGATCATTGATATTTGATCCCTATTCCCCTGTAAAATGATCTCTCTCCAATATCCATCAACTCACTGATCCTCCCACCACCCACTTGCACTTGTGAAAGTTCTGTCTTCGATAAATGCAATATCAGTGTAAATAGGTGTCTGCTGGCCCCATGAACTTGGTGGGGTGCCAGAATGTTTTTTTACATCTGATATTTGATTGTTTATCAAAGATTGTTTGTACATAGATTTTTTATTGATTCTCTTGTATTTCATTGTTCTAATGTGAATGCCTGCAAGAAAGTGAATCTCAGAATAGTATATGGTGCCATACACATACTTAGATAATACTTTGAACCTTTAACTTCGAACTTTGATGTAACTCCCTGCGCAGTATTTGCAAAAATATAAATAGCTTTGCATTATTCATTATCCAGGAGAGAAAATAGTTGATGCTTGAGATTTAGTGCAGAACAAGCAATATTGGATCACCCACACATCATGTATCACCCTATATTTTTGAAATGTAAAATGCTAATAAAAGATATTTGACCAGGAGCAATAACTCACACTTCAACCCAGAATTTCACTTCTGAGTTCAATTCCATGTGCTGAATCTTATCAGTAATGTAGAAGACAGTTGAAAGATACATAAAACCAGCAGCTTGGCACTGTGAGACAAGCGAAATTGAGTTAGAATGAGAATTGGAAGCAATGCAGGTATAATGTTATCTGTTTTAAAATACCATTCTCAGTGAAAATTACTCCAGCAAATGAAAATCACGGAAATGTAGATATTGGAAATCTGAAATAGAATCAGAAAATGCTAGAAACTTTCAACAGATCAGACAGCATCCGTGGAGAGAGAAACAATTTATGTTTCCGCTTAAGAGTTTTGCTCCTTCGCTCTTTTAATTAACTTGGTACCATTATTCAGTTTAACCCCACAGCAACCCTGGTACAGATAGTCCCTCTGTCATTTCCATCTCTCCATTTCTTCTCCAACCTACAAATAACTTGACTTGTCTCTTTCACAGTTCTGTCAGGTCTTTGATCGGAAATATTAACCGTTTTTTTTTCCGCAGGTGCTGATTGGCCTGCTGAGTGCTACCAGTATCTTCTCCTTTTACGGCAGTGAAATTCTGCAGAAATATGTTCAGGGACCTCACTTCCCACACCACCAGATCAGGAACAGTTATTCCCTTCAACCACCAGGCTCCTGACCCAGTGTACATATCTTCACTCACCTCAATGCTGAACTGATTCCACAACCTATGGACTCACTTCCAAGGATTCTACAAATCATGTTCACAGTATTACTGTATTTACTGTCTGTTTATTTATTTATTTTAGATTTTGTATTTGCACTGTTCGTCTTCTTTTTCACATTAGCTGTTTATCACTTTGTGCGTAGTTTTCCATTGATACCACTGTATTTCTTTGCTCTGCTGTGAATGCCTGCAAGAAAATGATTCTCAGGGTAGTGTATGAGAACATATACAGTATGTACTTTGATAATAAATTTATTTTGAACTTTGGATAGATAAGCCGGATGAATGAATGACACACAGCCTTGTTCACTCACTCACAGACAAATAACCTGCTTACGTTCATATGCTAATTTTAACCTGGAGCTAGGACTGGACAGATGGGATTATGATCTGCTCTGTCTTGGGAAACCTGGCATTCCCCATCAATTTCTGCTGAGCTTCATTTATCTGTCTTCCCCATGTCATCCAAGGATTTACAATCAGATATGTCAGATACATAATCTGCAATTTACCTCAGGATATCCATCCAAACAGTATTTTGGTGATTTTAACATAAGCCAGACCAAGCAACATTTCTAATGGTAATACTAAAATTGTCACTGTTCCTGGATACGTTAAACTTCTAAGAACAAATGAGCTGAAAATCCTCTTAAATACAAGAAAATGAAGCTCAAGTAGATTGAAAACATTGAGCAAAGCATTTCCTTCTCTTCATTGAATGATGTGATACAAACATAACAATTCCTATTGTAAACCAACCATCCAGGCCAAGCTCTCTTCTTGCTACTACCATTGGACAGGAGGCCTCAGGTCCCATACACCAGGTTCAGGAGTGGTTGGTATCCCATCACAATCAGACTCCTGAATTGGCATGGATAACTTCAGTCGCCACAACGCTAAACTGCTTCCATAGCAAAGTGGATAGCACATCGCTTTTAGTACCAGCCGCTGCCTGTAAGGAGTTTGTACTTTCTCCCTGTGACTGAGTGGGTTTACCCCCAGTGCTCAGGTTTCCTCCCACAGTCCAAAGACGTACCGACTGGTAGGCTGATTTGTCATTGTAAATTGTCCCATGAAGAGGCTGGGATTAAATCAGAAGATTCATGAGTGACAGGACCCAGTGAGCTACTTAGTGCTGTACCTCAATAAATAATAACTGATGGGCTCACTTTCAATGACTCTACAACTCACCTTCTCAGTATTATTTCTTTATTTGCACATTGGTTGTTTGTCAGTCATTGTTTTTCATAAATTCTATTGTGTTTCTCTATTCTTCTATAAATACAAGTAAGAAAATTAATCAAGGTAATATATGGAAACATATGTGTACTTCGGTAATAAATTTTACTTTGACTGAAGGAGACAGTGATGATTCTGACCTTCACCTTGCAATAGGTCCTTCATCAAAATGATGGACTGAATAGCCTCAAGTTGCTCTGCATGAAAAGGGAGAGATGGTCCTTCCACAATGCATGGAGATCATTACAAGACATCCGGGTTATACTGTTCAGACCATTGCTGCACAGCCAAGGAAAATCAATACTGAGCTCTGCTTCCGTGCACGTTAATAACTCATCTCCTTCTACCTTAGGCCACAAACTTATCAATCACCCATCTGTGGGCACTTTCTGGAGGTCCAAGATCCGTATGCTCCACAACTGCTGGACTAAGTGTGTAAATGTAGGAGGGGACTATGTTAAAAAAATAAATGCGCTAGGTTTTCTGAAATTGACTCCTTCTACCTTAGGCCACGAACTTATCAATCACCCCTTGTAGATGGGGGTACTGAACAAATAAACTCTTTTTGGTCCGAAGCACGAGAAGAGTTTATTCATCCTATATGCTGGATAAGCACTAAATCCTTTTTGGACAAGTACATTTGATTAATAGAGCTATACTGAGAAGGAAGCTGTCAGATCTGAATGCTTCAGTAAGAAGCGGATGTTAAATACCAACTGCTTGAGGGGGAAATCGCAGCAAATGTTAATAAACTAATAATCAACACTGGTGTTCTGAGAAAATTTTAATTCATCTAATAATATGGAGCACACATGACTGAGCGTGAACCTCTTCGTCTAATTTATAGAAGTCAGAGACAGATCAACCATAATCTCAATAAATGGTTCAGCCAGCCTGAGGTATCCTGAGATTCTGATCTCCAGATACCCCTATGCGTGTGGCTCAAAATACAATTTGGGTGAGGAAAGAGGTGACTGTGTCAATAATGGTCAAGTGTCATCTGTACATGGCCTCAGTAAGATGTCAGTCTAATCTGAGAATGTAAGATCTTAAATCAAATCTGAATCTCCAGACTAAGTGTCCAACCATGGACTGCAAAGTCATTTCAGTGGAAGAAATGGCTGCTGAGAATCTCGGACTATACACACAAAGTGCTGGAGGAACTCAGCGGGTCAGGCAGCTTCTACAGAAAAGAGTAGACAGTTGACATTTCAGGTCAAGGCCAGCCTTTTCATAGATGCTGCCTGACCTGCTGAGTTCCTCCAGCGTTTTATGTTGGACTTGCAGCATTTGGAGATTTTCTGTTTTGCTATATGTGAGAATCTCAGAGATTTCTCTTTATCTGATAAAAATTTATAACTGTTGTCAGTATTTACCTTTAAATGTAAGCATATTAGAGACAGCACATATCTTAAATCAAAGGTTCAGTGACTTAGAAGCAAATTCCTGCATTGATATTTTGTTTTCCTTTCACAAAGCCAGATTAAAGTGGGATGTTGTAGTAACAGGAAATATTGCTAAGAACTGCTTCTGTACTAGAACATATAACCTAGAACAGTACAGGCCCTTTGGCCCACAATGTTGGGCCTACCTTTAAACCTACTTGAAGATCAATCTAACCCTTCCCTCCCCCATAGCCCTCCATTTTTCTATCAGCCACATACCAATCTAAGAGACTCTTAAATGCCCCTAATGTGTCTGCCTGTACCATCACGCCTGGCAGTGTGATCCACTTGCTTACCCCTTGGTGTAAAAAACCTTCCTCTGACATCTCCCTATACTTCTCTCCAATCACCTTCAAATTATGCACTTTTATGTTACCCATTTCCACCCTGGGAAAAGTTCGCTGGCTGTCCACTCAATCTATGCCTCTTATCATTTATCTCCTGGTGAGATGGTGGAGCACATGCGCACTGTGGCCTCTCGGGGGGGGCAACCAAGGTGCTTATTTCCTTGTTAAATGTGTTTTTATACATAGCAAAACTATTCTTGACTCCAATAACTACTTGTACAGCAGGTCCACCACATCAGTGAGCTGCTCATTGTTTGGAATAGTTGAACAGGGTGCCACAAGAGCCAGCTGGCGGTTCAGAAAAGGCAAGTTAGCCTGTCGGGACTGGATAGATGAGTCAGCCCATCAGGATATCAACTCAAGTCAGTGAGGTCCAGCTGGACCGTCGAGCCAGGGGATTCAAGTCAGGCCATCAGGCTGCACGAGAAGCTGGATTGTGCTTGGAAGAGCCAACCTGGGTGCAGACTATGCTGCTGCCTGCTACTCAGAGGCACTGGAGTTGGTACGGAGGCAGCATGCAGAGTAACCATGAGTGACCACTTTGGACATTTCTTCTGCCATCACTAGACCCTGTTGGACACAGGCCTGCTTCCCTTGTTTGGTGGAGTGACAGGTGGCGAGGCAGCAGAGTCGCCTCAGTCCTTGGTCTTGTGTTGCAGCGTTGCATCTGGGCTCAGTCGGGGGTTGCCTCTCCTGTTGGTGCTGCCCTCAAGTTGTGGAGCAGTGAAATAGCAGGTTGGACTGCCAGGAACCAGCAATTTGCCAGACTTGTCGCTCAGGGACTTGGATAAAAATGCGCTTTCTTACTTGACAATGTTCTTCTTTCCCCTTTCTCATTATTTTGAATGTGCGTGCATGTTTTTGCATCTTGGCTACAGAGGAACGCTGCCTCATTTGCCTGTATCCATGTATGGTTTGAATGACAATAAAACTTGATTTGATTTTGTGTACCTCTCATCCTCCCTCATTCTAAATAGCCCTAGCTACTCAACCTACTCAGATAAGACATGATCTCTAATCCAGGCAGCTTCCTGGTAAATCTCCTTTTACCTATTATCTAGTATTAAAATATTATTGGATGCAGCAACTGGCTTCTTCCTATAAGTACTGGGTGAGGAACTGTGTAAGCAGGTAAGGCTCTCAGAGCTCAGTACAGTCCTGACTGTTTATTGCAAGGCTCAGCAAAACTCCAACAGCAGTTGCTCCAGCATGAGTGCAGTTTATCACATGGCTCCATTCTTAACTGGATAGCCGTCTTAAAGTCACATTCACCCTTCTACAGATGATATTAAATACACTCCACTTCACTTTGCTTTCTGTCCAAAAGAGGGATTCAGAACCACCTTAATCTGCCACACCAGCAGTTGTTTCCTCCAATGTTCTAATAGGAGCACTGCTCAGTAACCATTCCATCCTAGTGGTCGTTTCTTTTCTCACCAGTCTCTCTCTCTCTCCAACAGGTGAAAACCCAGCGGTCCCCCAAAAGGCTGAAGCCTGCAGGACCTGAGTGACTTTTATATTTCCATCGGACAATATATTATCCCCTAGACAAACGATCGAGCTGTTTCTTATTGATGGTTATTATTAGACCCGCGCTTTTAGATTGAGTAGTGATGACGTACATTAGCTGAATGTTTGTATTAATCTTATTTTTGTGCCCCTTTATAAATAAAGACTTTTAAAAATAGTAACATCAGACGTTAACGGACCTCTCTATCTTTGCTGGTAAGTGATCCAGTTATGGGATTTCGTAACACAGGATTAACATCACCACATACTGCACCATATTACTCTTTAAATTTAGACCATAAGACATAGGAGCAGAATTAGGCCATTTGTCCCATCGGGTCTGCTCTGACATTCAATCATGGCTGATCCTTTTTTTTCTCCTCCTCAACCCCAGTTCCCAGCTTTCTCCCCATAACCTATCAATCTCTGCCTTGTATACCCAACGACCTGGCCTCCACACCTGCATGTGGTAACAAATTCCATCAATTCACCACCCTTTTGCTAAAGAAATATCTCCACATCTCCGTTTTGAATGGGTGCCCCCTATCCTGAGGCCGTACCTTCTTGTCCTAGACTCTCCCACCATGGGAAATAACTTTTCCACATCCACTCCGACTAGGCCTTTCAACATTGAAATGAGATCACCCCTCACTCTTCTGAATTCCAGCGAGTACAGACCCAGAGCCAAACATTCCTCATATGATAACCCTTTCATTCCTGGAATCATCCTTGTGAACCTACCCTGGACTCTCTCCTTTGCCAGCTCATCTTTTCTAAGATGAGAGGCCCAAAACTGTTCACAATACTCAAGGTGAGGGCACACCAGTGCCTTGTAAAGCCTCAGCATCACATCCTTGCTCTTGTATTCTAGACCTCCTGAAACGAACGCTAACATGGCATTTGCCTTTCTCACCACCGATTCAACCTCCAAGTTCACCTTCCCAAGTCCCTCTGCATCTTAGATTCATGGATCTTCTCCAAGTATACAACATCTACTGCATCCCCTTTATCTATCCTGCATGTAATCTCCTCAAAGAATTCCAACAGGCTTGTCAGATAGGATTCTCCCTGAAAGAAACCATGCTGATTTTGAACTATCTTGTCCTGTGTCACCAAGTATTCTATCACCTCATCCTTAACAATTGACGCTAACATCTTCCTAACCACTGAGGTCAGGCTTACTGGTCTATAATTTCTTTTCTCCTGCCTTCCTCCCTTCTTAAAGAGTGGAGTGACATGGGTTAAGGGTGAAGGGGGAAAAGTTTAAAGGAAACATTGGGGGGGGCTTCTTCACACAGAGAGTGGTGGGAGTGTGGAATGAGCTGCCAGATGAAGTGGTAAATGCAGGCTCAGTTTTAACATTTAAGAAAAACTTGGACAGGTACATGGGTGAGAGGTGTACGGAGGGATATGGTCCAGGTGCAGGTCAGTGGGACTAGGCAAGGAGGGCCAAAAGGCCTGTTTCTGTGCTGTAATGTTCTATGGTTCTATGGTTCCAATTTTCCAGACTTCTGGCACCATGCCAGAGTCTAATGATTTTTGAAAGATCATTTCTAATGCCACCACAATCTCTAACACTACCTCTTTTCGAACCCTAGGGTCCAGTTCCTCTGGTCCGGGTGACTTGTGTACCTTTAGGTCTTTCAGCTTTCTGAGCACCTTCTCCTTTGTAATGTAACTGCATCCACTTCTCTTCATTCAAACTACAACAGGCACACTGCTAGTGTCTTCCATTGTCCCCCGTTATTATTTCTCCTGCCTCATTTTCTAGCAGTCCTGTATCCACTCTCATTTCTCATTTGTTTTTAACATACTTTAAAAAACTCTTACTTTGATATTATTTGCTAGCATGCTTTCATATTTCATCTTTTCCTTTCTAATTATTTTTTGTTCTAATAAAATTTGTTGTTATACAGCAGCAGTATATTGCAAGACACGATAATTAAAAACTGAATTGCAGTAAATATATGTATTAGGGAAATTAAATAAGTAGTGCAAAAAGAGAAAATAAAGTAATGAGTTTACGTTCATGGATTCAACGTCCATTCAGTGATCTGATGGCAGAGAGGAAGATGCTATTCGTGAACCATTGAGTGTGTGTCTTCAGGCTCCTGTACCTCCTCCCTGACGGTAGCAATGAGAAGGGGGCATATCCTGGGTGATGGGGGTCCTTAATGGTGGATGCCACCTTTTTGAGGCATCATTCCTTCAAGAAGTCACGGATGCTACAGAGTCTAGATCCCATGATGGAGATGACTGAGTTCACAACTCTCTGCAGCTTATTTCGATCCTGTGCAGTAGCTCCCTCCCCCATACCAAATGGTGATGCAGCCACTTAGAATGCTCTCCACAGTGTATCAATCTCCTCAATTTCGCTTCCACCTGCAGTCTCTTGACTAACGAACTTCAGTCAATGGCTCAAGAGTTTTGTCCAGCATTTTATTTGAAAACTGAGAAGATCTGAAAGACAAGCCAAGTTGACAAGCAAAGGGACAAAATAACTGCAGGTTTGTGCACACTATAGTCGTGCACTCTTGTACTGTATCAGTTTTGATTGCTATCAGTCATGGTAATCAAATTTTTAAGCTCTCTATATTGTACTGCTACCACAATTTTCATGGCACTTTACCATAACTTTACCATATCTAATTTGTTCAGGCCTTTTAACATTCATAATGTTTCTACGAGATCCCCCGTCCTTCTCCTGAACTCCAGGGAATACAGCTCAAGAGCTGCCAGACGTTCCTCATACGGTAACCCTTTCATTCTTGGAATCATTCTCGTGAATCTTCTCTGAACCCTCTCCAATGTCAGTATATCCTTTTGTAAAATATGGACCCCAAAACTGCACATGATACTCCAAGCGTGGTCTCACGAGTGCCTTATAGAGCCTCAGCATCACATCCCTGCTCTTGTATTCTATACCTCCAGAAATGAATTCCAACATTGTATTCGCCTTCTTCACCCCCACACAGAGTGGTGGGTACATGGAACAAAAGCGTCTCAAGTCTTAGTTTGCATTCTTGTTATCTTGCAAAATATTAAGTTTCCCCTTGATTAGTTTTGCTTTTCTTTGTATTATTGGCACCTGTTCCCTTTTCTGTACTGTGGAAAAGACAATGAACAAAGCATGCAGATAATTAGGCTGCAATTTACATTTGTTCCTTGTTCTTTCAGCCACACCTGTCTTCAATGAACCCACATTCTGCCGTCCATGATCTTTATCTGAATGTATTTACATAAAGAGTTAGTTTGGAGACCTTTGAAAGCTTTTCCTTCACAAGCTCTCTTGTGCATAATGGAGCCACATTTCTGATATTACTACACAGTCAACACATCACACGCATTGCTTGGAAAGCAATTGGACTTGAAGCTGGCACATATAGATATCTCCATTTAAACATAGACAATCTGTTTTTCACATTTCGTTTGTAGTCCCATATACCTTGCAGAGAGAGTACTAGATCTGTACTCTGCATTTGTACAAACCTCTTCCTTCAGTTGGTTAATCTCTCCTGTTTGTTAACTCTGATAGAATAAAGGCCTTTTGACCTTTATGGTTGTGTTTTGAATTAAAATGTTTCTTTGAATCCATTCCATTGTATCTAGGTTAATCCAGTAACAGTTCAGTCTTTTTCTTTTTGTTCTCAGCTCTGAGATTGTGCTCGATTTAGATGTAAACCATTTGTTACTGAATCTCCTCCTTTCCCATTTGGTAAGACTGCTACCACAGTTTACACTATGTTCCCCTACTGTCACATTGTTAACCAGCTCTGGTTTGCAACTCATCATTAAACCCAGCAAACACGAGAAAATCTGCAGATGCTGGAAATTCAAGCAACACAAGGTGCTGGTCCTGACGAAGGGTCTCGGCCCGAAATGTCAGCTGTACTTCTTCCTATAGATGCTGCCCGGCCTGCTGCGTTCCATTAAACCCAGCATGCTCCTTTAGATGGTTGGCCCAAAAACATATTCTGTCCAAAGAATTCAATAATTCAGTGCTGTTATTTCTGAAGCATCACGCAACCGGAGATTAATTTATTTTCTGGAGTGGCAGCAGAAAGTAATCGCAGAGGCCTCTCAATCAACACCATGAAGACAGAAAGTATGATCATCTCCAGAAAGACAAACATCCCACAATGTGTGATCAAGATTGGAAATACAAACATCAAACAAGTCAACAAATTCAGATATCTTGGCAGCCAAATAACAAGTGACGGCAGGTGTGACACAGATATCAAATACAGAATAGCAATGGCGAAAGAAGCTTTCCAGAAAATGAAGACCATATTAACAGACAGAAAGATGAGCATGTACACTAAAAACAAAATACTGCAGTGCTACATTTATTCTATCCTAACTTACGGAAGTGAATGCTGGACCATTTCCCCAGCAATGGAAAAGAGACTAGAAGCAGCTGAATTATGGTTCTACAGGAGAATGTTAAGAATATCATGGACCACACACAGCAAATGAAGAAGTTCTCAGAAGAGCCCAAGCAGTTAGATCACTCATACCAATAATAAGAGAGACAACTCAGATTCCTAGGGCACATCATGTGGAAAGATGAACTAGAAAAGTTCACACTCTCTGGAAAGATCGAGGGGAGCAAACCTAGAGGAAGACCTTGGCTTATGTGAATCAAAAGCCTAGCCAGCTGGCTACACATCGAGGAACTGGAAGTCAACCAAAGAACAAGGAATAGATCTGTATGGAAAACCATGGTCACCAACGTCCGCATCGGATATGATACCTAGACAGACAGGAGTGGAACATGATAACAAATTTCCCTAAGGCACAGATTGCCTTCACGTCCAATGTGATTTCTATGTCAGAAGCATGCAGAGTGATATTATTCTCTATGTTAAGCTCAAGGCCCCACTCTCCCAAGAATGGGCTTTAACCCTAGGGCAACCTTGTTGCTGCTCTGGAGTGGAGTGATGTGAGGTAAGATCCTAAAGTTATTACTGATCCAGAAACACAAGTGATGCTGGAATTTGAAGCATCACAAAAGATGTTGGGGGAACTGAAGAGGTTGTCAGGCAGCATTTGGAAGTGTCTTTACCCAAAATGTCAACTGTCCATTTCCCTCCATTGATGCTGACCAATTGGGCATCTGGCATTTTGTATGTTACTTTTGATCTGCTAGCATGCCTTTCAGGGATCCCAATCTGCCCTTCATTGACTCTTTGTCACAAACATTCTTCACCCCCTAAACTTTACAGTAAAGCCTTGACTCTGACTCCCACCATTCAACCTCAATGGCCCCTATCTGCCACCCTACAACAAAACTCCCACTACACTCCATTCTTGGTTTTCAGAGCTCCATTGTTCCAGGACCCTCTGTCTGAAAATGGCTGAAAATCACCAACCCCAATCCCCACCCCAAAACTTGGATGATCATCGTTTTTCTGGTTCCAAACCACCTCCCCCCCCAACGTTCCCCATTCCTTGATGGCACCAACTGATGACTGCCACTCCCTGATCATTTGGCCTTTAATACTTGTGATGGATATTCACGTTTCAGGGCCCAAAAGCCTTATTGCTAAACTCTGCTTTCTAACTTAGCAGAAAGACCTTTCCAAAGGGTCAGTGATAAAGTTAAACGTTTAACAAATATTCCTTGCTCAGCTTTTCTGTTGTAATCAAGAACCTGGGTCTCCAGTTCTTAATGTCGACAGCAATCAGTTTGAAGTTGGATGCACAGCTCTGCAGAGAGCATTACAGAATACGCGTTGCCATCCCGTGGCCGGTGGCCGCCTGCAAAGGGGTCTGGTTTGCAAAGCAACCAAGAGATTTCTTGTCTGCATTGGCCGAACACAAGGCAATGGGTTACGCCACTTAGCACATCAAACACGGCTACAAGTTGGGATGTTTGTGCACTTGGAGAGTCAGCCCTCGCAGAACTAACTGTGGATGTTTGGAATCTCTGTTTCATGAAGATTTTAAGATCGTCTGTGTAAGTTGTTTTGTCCCTGGAAAGGTATCTAGAAAACATCATGAGCAGATGATGTCATCTAGTAGGAAGTAGTATAAATATCAAAAGCATCGGGGATTGTTCGGAATGACAAGGAGAACAGGAAGATACAGTTATATTAAGAAGAACTAGAATTCATTCCGCAACCTATGGTTTCCGTGACAGATGACTCATTCGTCTGCAACTCATTGGTGTGTTCTTCTGGTTCATAACATTTGGACTGTGTTCAGAAATCCTTTATAGTTTATAAATCTTCTGTAATGTGGAATTCTTTTATAAATTAGAAATCCTCTCTGTGAGTGTTAAATGTGTGCTATGAACTAATTGTCTAAATTTAAATGAGTATCATTACAACTAAAATAAACTGTGTTTAAACTTTGTCAGCTGGAAGTATCTCTTCCTTGGTAGAGAGGGGGGCCCCACCACTCAGTCTGTGGGTATGGACAGCTAAACCTCTCCATAGTGGCTAGACAGGAAAATAAGCTATTCATTGAAGAGTAGGTTAGGTATAACCTCCCTAGATGAGAGTACCCAAAGATATCTGTATCAGATAGGGCTTGAAATCTTCATTTTGAGTTCAGGAATTTGTGGATCGTGAACCCAATACTGTCACATCTTCAGCCACCTTCCTGATTTCCACCCCTGCTCACCAATACACCCAGCCCTATGCTTTGACTCACAAAGTGCATCCTGGATATCAACACCACAGATGGTCTATGCTGGGCCTGACGCATTGACGCAAACACGCAGAAGGCATGCCAGCCACTACACTTCATTCGGGGATTGAGGAGGTTCATATGTAATCAAGGCCTGCAGTAATTTCGACAGTCGTACTGTGGAGAGCATTCTGACAGGTTGCATCACTGCCTGATATGGAGGCTCCAATGCATAGGGTCGGAAGAGGCTTCAGAGGGTCGTAGTTTATCCAGGGCACAAGCCTCACAACCATCGAGGACATTCCAAATGTCAGTGCCTCAAGAAGGCAGTATCCATCATGAAGGACCCTCCCAATCCCGGATGTGGCCTCTTCTCATTTGAATTGAATGAATGAATGAATGAATTGACTTTATTTCTTACATCTTTCAGATACATGAGGAGTAAAAATCTTTATGTTTCATCCCTGTCTAAATGTGCAATATGGAATTTATAGTAATTTGTAATAAATAGTAGGTACAACAGAGCAGTCAGTATAACATAGAAATACAGTTGTGTTAGCATGAATTAAGCAGTTTGATGGCCTGGTGGAAGAATCTATCCCAGAGCCTGTTGGTTCTCACTTTTACGCTGTGGTACTGTTTCCCAGATGGTAGCAGGTAGAACAGATTGTGGTTGGGGAAACTCAGGTCCCCAATGATCCTTTGGGCCCTTTTTAAACACCTGACTCTGCAAATGTCCTGAATCATGGGAAGTTCACGCCTGTCCACACCACTCCCTGAGGAGTCCTGCAGTTGAGGGAAGTACAGTTCCCACACCAGACAGTGATGCAGCCATCAAGATGCTCTCAATTGTGCCCCTATAAAAGGTTCTCAGGACTTGGGGGCCCATACCAAATTTTTCCAACTGTCTGAGAGGAAAGAGGTGCTGCTGTGCCTTTTTCACCACACAGCCGGTATGTACAGACCGTTTGAGATCCTTGGTGATGTTTATGCTCAGGAACATTAAGTTGTTTACTCTTTCAACCCCAGATACAGTGACGTCAATAGGGGTTAGCCTATCTCCATTCCTCCTGTAGTCCACAACCAGCTCCTTTGTTTTTGTGACATTGAGGGGGAAGATGTGCTCTTGACACCACTGTGTCAGGGTGATGACCTCTTCCCTGTAGGCTGCCTCATTGGCCTAATCTCAAATGATAATCAGTGTAGCATTGTCAGCAAATTTAATTAGCAGATTGGAGCTGTGGGTGGTGACACAGTCATGGGCATACAGAGAGTAAAGGAGGGGGCAGCTGTGTTGAGGGTCAGAGGGGCAGAGGTGAGGGAGCCCACTTTTACCACCTGCTGGCAATCTGACAGAAAGTCCAGGATCCAGCTACACAAGGCAGAGTGAAGGCTGAGGTCTCTGAGCTTTTTGTCCAGCCTAGAGGGAATTATGGTGTTGAATGCTGAACTGTAGTCCAAGAACAGTACTCTCACATGAGCACCCTACTTCTCCAGGTGTGTAAGGATGGTATGTAGAGCTGTGGCTATTGTGTCATCTGCCAATCGGTTGTGTCGGTAGGTGAATTGTAGGGATCCAGTGTGAGTGTAGCAAGCTGCATCTGTGAGGAAGTGCAGGCCCAACATTAAATTTCGGAACTGTCCTTGAAGCCATGAACACCACCTGATTTCTCTGTTTTTCTACACATCTCTTTTGCACTTTTTTTAAAGGTCCATTTATTATCAAAGTGTACAACTCTAAAGTTCTTCAATTCTCCGGATAGCCATGAAATCCAAGAAAGAAAAGAACGATCATCAACCCCAAATCCCACGATCCCACCAAAAAAAAACAAAATTGGAACAGTCACATTGACCCCCCCCCCCCAATCCTTCCTCCTGCTCAAAAAAAATGAAATGGATCAGACTCAAGGAACAGTCCCCAATCCCTCCTCCCACACAAAAAGACGAAGAAAACAGAACAGGCACACCAACCCCCAAACCCTTCTTCCCACACAAAAAAAATCAAGCAAAACAGATTATTTGTAACTTACTGGATTTTTACGTCTTGCACTGTACTGCTGCTTCAAAATAACAAATTTCATGACCTGCAGTATGTCGGTGAAAATATATCTGACTCTGATCCCCCTCTACCCCACCTTCTTCTTTCATCCAACAACCCTAGTCAGAAACCTTGCTCACAGACTGGTGCCAGGTCACTCAAAGTCATAAATCTTCTGGAATTAAAAAAACACTTCCATAACTAGATTATTTACTATCACCGCCTGGGGTTTGGTCTCCCTAGTTACAAAGTCCAAATGTGTATTAATTACAACAGAGAAACTTGGACTTCTGCCAGTTCAGGTAAAGGTTTCTCAAAACATTTTCTAAAATTCTGGGCACATACAGGAATACACTCACGAACACCCACACTAACTTGCAATTACTTGCCATTTTAACATTCTGGATTATTTAATGAGAGTGTTACCAATTTTTGTTTCAGACTAGGTTACACAAAAAAAAATCCATATAAAATCTGCATTAAATAATTGGCACAGGAATAGGTTTTGACAAGCCTCTCAAAGAGAGGTGCAGAATAAGGCAGGAGAAGTGAGGGGATTTCCAGAGCCTAGGGCATAGGCACGGCCAGCAATTATATTCAGGAATATGTATAACCTCTCGATTACCTTAAACTTGCACTGAGTGGCCACTTCATTCAGTACCTCCTGTACCTAATAAAGTGGCCACTGAGTGAACGTTCATGGTCTTCTGCTGCTGTAGACCACCCACTTTAAGATTGGATGTGCTGTGCACTCAGTGATGCTCTCCTACGCACTACCAATGTAACACATGGTTATCTGAGTTACTGTCACCTTCCTGTCAGCTTGAACCAGCCTGACCTCCCATTTTTGTCCACAGAACTACTGCGCACTGGATGCTTTTTGTTGTTTCTTGCACCATTCTCTGTAAGCTCTGGAGACTGTTGTGCAAACTGATCAGCAGTTTCTGAGATACTTGAACTGCCCCAACAATCATTCCGCAGTTATTTGGATAATATTCCTTCTCCTATCCAATATTTGGACTGAGCAGCAACTGAATTTGCGTGACCATGTCTGCATGCTTTTATGCATTGACTGCTACCAGATGATTGGCTGATTAGATAATTGAATTATGAGCAGGTGTAAAGTGGACACAGAGTACATCTTGTTCATCTCCTGACCCTTCTCTCAGTGATGACAGCTAATCAATCACAGCAATCAGGGGAGTGAAGTCTTACATCTCGGTCCAGTTTTCTTAGCATTGCCATTGCTTTAGAAAAACTTCATGGACTGTCTGAGTAGATAACTGAGCTGGTTTAGAGGGCATGAGAGACTGGATAACCTTGGGTTGATTTCTCTGGAGTGTTGGAGGCTGAGGGAAGATCTGATGGGGCTTACAAGTTTATGAGAGGCATAGATAGAGGAGACAGGGAGTATCTGTTTCTCAGGGTTGAAATCAAGGGCAAACCAAGGCAGAACATACAAGTTAAATGGTAGGACACTGAGGAGTGCGGTAGAACAGAGGGATCTGGGAGTACAAATACATAATTCCCTAAAAGTGGTATCACAGGTGGATAGGGCCATAAAGAGAGCTTTTGGTACATTGGCCTTTATAAATCAAAGTATTGAGTATAAGTGTTGGGATGCTATGGTGAGGTTGTATAAAGCATTGGTGAGACCGAATTTGGAGTATTGTGTGCAGTTTTGGTCACCTAATTACAGGAAGGATATTAATAAGATTGAAAGAGTGCAGAGAACGTTTACAAGGATGTTGCCGGGACTTGAGAAACTGAGTTACAGAGAAAGGTTGAATAGGTTAGGACTTTATTCCCTGGAGCGTAGGAGAATGAGGGGTGATTTGATAGAGGTATATAAAATTATGATGGGTTTAGATAGAGTGAATGAAAGCAGGCTTTTTCCACTGAGGCCAGGGGAGAAAAAAAAAACAGAGGTCATGGGTTAAGGGTGAAGGGGAAAAAGTTTAAAGGGAACATGGGGGGGGGGGCTTCTTCACGCAGAGAGTTGTGGGAGTATGGAATAAGCTGCCAGATGAAGTGGTGAATGCGGGCTCACTTTTGACATTTAAGAAAAACTTGGACAGGTATATGGATGAAAGGGGTTTGGAGGGATATGGCCCGGGTGCAGGTCAGTGGAACTAGGCAGAAAATGGTTCGGCACAGCCAAGAAGGGCCAAAAGGCCTGTTTCTGTGCTGTAATGTTCTATGGTTCTATGGTTCTAAATGGCTAACACCAGAGGGCATGTATTGGAGGTGAGAAGGGGTAAGTTCAAAGGGGATGTGAGGAAGTTTTTTACTCAGAGAGTCGTGGATGTCTGGAATGCACAGCCTGGTATTTGTATAGGCTCATGAATGCAAGGAGGATGGAGGGATATGGACATGGTGTAAGTAGGAGGGATTTGTGTTTGGGTATTTTTGATTTGCTTTTTAATTGGTTCAGCACAACATTATGGGCCAAATGGCCTGTTCCTGTGCTGTACTGCTCATGGTTCTTTGTTCTAACTGAACTGGCATGGGAAGTACAAAATGCAAACTGGAGTGGAAATGGCTGCTTCAATTCAGATAGATCTGTCTTGTTCAAATCAAGACCATCACCAGATTTCTGAATGGACACCACCTCTCTATTTTTTAATTTTTTTTTCCACTACTTTTTAAATTTTTTTTAAATTATAATTTATGGTTTTCCAAATTATGTATTGCAATGTACTGCTGCCACAAAACAACATATTTCATGACATAGCAACACACACAAAATGCTGGGGGAGCTCAGCAGGACAGGCAGCATCTACAGAAAAGAGTACAGTAAGCATTTCCTGATCATGATGAACAGTCTCAATCCGAAACATCAACTGTTTACTCTTTCCCATAGATGCTGCCTGGCCTGCTGAGCTCCTCCAGCATTTTGTGTGTGTTGCTTGGATTTCCAGCTTCTGCAGAATTTCTCACGTTTGTACTTCAGGACATACGGCAGTGATATTAAACCTGATTCAGATTTTGATTTGGGTTCTGAATTCAATTTATGCACTTTCTTTTACTTCATGTATGAAAATAAATTAGATTTTTTTTGAATTGCACTGTTAAACCTGTGAAATAATAAAAGAATTTAAATAATTTTATTCATAATATCACTGTGTGTGGATTACCTTGTTAATCTTGTTGTCAGAATAAAGAAAATATCAAACAAAAACTATTTTGAACACAACTAATTCCTATTTCCTCCACTACAATTACCAATTACAGCCTTTGAGGGTATAATTACATTTCACCAATTCTGCCTTAATAGACCTTTAATTAAATTTGCACGAACAAATGATCTGGTTCTGCAGGGAAAATGATATTTATTCTGCTCTGAATAAAAAGGAGAACTTCTCTCAGTTAAAAGGAGTCATTGGGCAATTCCCTGGTTTAAAAAAAATCCCTCAATTGTTTCCTTTAGGTGGGGTAGTCACATTTAAATAAATGGCCTAGTTGGTTAGTTAACTATGAAAGATGAAAAATTGTCTTCTCGTTTATCTGATGCTAACTATTCTAGTACATAAATTTACTGTGGTCTTTCTCTGAGTGCATTACAATCAGTTCCCTCCATTTCATGGGATGGGCTGAACCCTGTAAAATTCAAGAATACACAATCAAACTTTATCATCCACAAGTTTGTTTTACGATTTTAGTCAAGTGCTATGCAAGTCAAACATTGGCACAAACAGTCACTTTGTTCTTCTTGTCCTTTGCTTCCTTGCTTGTAAGTGGCTAGGTTAATTAATGATTGCTCAAAGTACAATTTAGCTTTGTGCTCATAACTGTTCAGCTAATATGTGAAGAAATATTGTAGCACTCTTCCTCTGTGTAGCTTAACTGTCCTGCTGGATGCACAATTTGCTTTTCATTCCAAGCCAGAAATTCTCATGTGACTTTGTATGAGTTCTGTGAGAGACTCATTATCTAAAATTCTATTGCTAAATGGAATTGGCTCTCTGATGGCAATGAACGACACTTCTGTAAATTGATCATGCCTCGTAACCAATAGAGGCCAAAGAGCATGTGTGGAAACATGATATGGTACCCAAGCATTTGATGTCAGCTACACACTTCTTAATACAATTGGGGTCAGGAATAGCAGCAGCAGCATCCCCTATTAAACCAGGCCTCCAATGGAGAGCCAGACTGGTTTCTGTGTTAGTAATGGGACCATATTTACATAGCCAGCTGTCCAAAAGTCTGGGGCTTCTGCTGCCTTGCAAGGAAGTGTTCCTAAATCCAGGTTTTTTGGTGTTTCCTGCACAATCTCCTGAAGGACCATCTCAAGAAATTGGCCAAACCCTCCAGTGGAGACTTGCTCAGTAATGTGTCTTGACCCGTAGTGACAATCCACCAATGTTACTCAAGTCCTCCTCTGGTCCTCCCTCTAGAAGTAGTAGTAGTAAAATCACTTGAGTTGGGTATGATGTTCTCCTAAGGGAGCAGTCTATTGGTGAGTCCTCAGAGGCCAACCTGGGATCCACATATTCTGGTTCAGTGCGGTGGCTGTTACTAGTGGATGGGTCTTCTGGTTTTTCAGTTTCTTTTCGCAGCTGTCATTTGATCCCCTCTAACACCCCTTCAACCGCACAATCCACTGCAAACCAGGCTCCACCATCTTCACAAAGTCTCCCTAGTTTCAGCGCGAACACCGTTCCATCATATACAAGGCCAATATACTTCATACACAACAGAGCTCTGCTGCAAGGAGACCTTATGCAAAGCTGCCCGAGGCCCCTCACTTGGGGGTTCCTAGTGTGAAAGAATTTTAAGTACTTAATTCCTGGTGCCCCGTGACTGAATGGAAGCCAAGGACAAAGCAGGAGGCTGGACACGGTCTTCCTATTCGGTGGGGATACAGAACGTTGTAAGGGCCTCTACAGCTTGGATCACTTGTGGTGAATAACGTGATTGTTTTAGCTAACGTGTTACAAAGAACATGCATAGAACAGTACAGCACAGGAACAGGCCCTTCAACCCACTATGTCTGTGCCAACCACAATGCTAAATTTAACTAATGCTATTTGCCTGCACATGGCCCACTGCCCTCTATCCCAAGCACTTTGAAATGAATTCACACATGGTGTGAATGATAAATTCTATTCTTGGGTCAAGAGAGTCCCATTCCTGTTTGTTCCACTAGTATGTAAGGGACCAATCAATCTTATTTCTATTATGGAGCTAATTCTTCTACTTTTTGTATTCCTTGTGTATTTTTTTCCCCACTTATGATTATCCTCATACAGGAGGTTCCAATTAATTGGGACACACCAGGACCAGGACATCTTGGCCCAATAAAGCAGCTGCCCCAATTAGCCAAAGTTTCATGGAAATAGTTAAAAAAGACCAACTACTGTATTGTGCTGGTCAGCTAAACTACTGTAAGTGCTGTATTTAGATGAAATAGAAAACTGATCAGAGCACTAACAATACTAGTACAATGTTATAAAACAGTGCATTAGTTCCTAATACTTATTGACGAGCAATTCACACACAGTACACTGCCATGTTCTTTTGATTGACTGGAAATGACCAAAATTACCACAGGCATCTCTTGCAGGTAGTGGACAGCTTCAGACAATTGCACCCTTCATTTTCACTGTAATATTCAAGATGATTGTCAATCCAAATTCTTCGTAGTTTCTAACTTGTTGAATGAATTAGTTTCCTTCTTACTGCTGGCTGTTTCTAGCATACCCAAGCCTGAATGCTTGAAACCACAGTGAGCAAAATTACCTTACTCCTTTTTTCTCGCCAACAATCTGTGACAAAAATCACTGCTTTTTAAACAGAAAAACATGCAACTGACACGATGTAAAAACTGTTTGTTCTAAGAATGGTGTAGTGTTTAACGGTCACACAACTGCACGCAACTGATGCCAGTTATAAACTTCAGCAGCAGTCTCCTGTCCCAATTAAGTTGTATAGTGTCCCAAATAAATGAAAGGAATTCTACTCTTTATTATTAGCATTTGTTTTTTTAAGAGTCGTCCAAAATAAATGGCTGTTCTGATTAACCAATGGCCCAATTAACTGAAATCCACCGTAAATTGTCACATTCCTGGAATTTCTGCAGAATTTATGGCACCTGCCCCAATACCCACTAATTCTTTTACATCTGCGTTGTTCTGTGAAATCCTGTAAATACTTTACTAAGTTACACGCACCATATAAACTTCAGCTTCCGTTACGGAACAAAAGTTCAAGTCACCTACTCTGTGAGGAAGCAATTGTTGAAAATAATGGAAGGTACCAAGGGAAGTTTGAAGGGATGGTCTTTGAGGGGGCTAAAGGCAGAGCAAGATTTGGAGATGTTTAAGGAAGAGCTATCAGATAGGACTGTGTACTTCACCAGAGAAAGAGCAAAGGAAGCAGATGATTTTCCAAAGACAAGTGTGAGAGGAATCAGAATCAGGTTTAATATCACCAGCCTATGTCGTGAAATTTGTTAACTTGGTGGCAGCAGTACAATGCAATACATGAAAATATTTTTTAAAATGTACATCATTTACAGCAAGAATACTGTACATGTATACTAGTTAAATTTAAAATAGTGCAAAAAAGAGAATATATAGAATGTTCATGGGCTCAATGTCCATTTAGGAATTGGATGGCAGGGGGAAAGAAACTGTTCCTGAATTGATGAGTGTGTGTCTTCAGGCTTCTGTAACTTTTTCCTGACAGTAACAATGAGAAGTGGTGGCTGATGGAGGTCCTTAATAATGGACGCCACCTTTTTGAAGCACCGATCCTTGAAGACGTCATGGATACTGCAGATTTGAGTATCTAGGAGACTGGTGACAATGACATGGTTCCATTCCAGTTTTATTTTTTAAATGTGGAGATACAGCACAGCAACAGGCTCTTCCCACGCCATCCAATTACACCAATGTGATCAATTAACCTCCTGCTCCCTCCCACATTCCACAGGCAAATGGATTAGGGTCAATCAGTTGTGGCCATGCTCTGTTGGTGCAGGAAGCGTGGTTGCCCCCAGCATATCCTTGGAATTTGTTGGTCATTGACACAAAGGACACGTTTCACTTCTATGTTTTAATATACATGTGACAAGTAAAGCTAATCTACCTTTAAAAAATATACTAAGCTGTAAGTCTTAAAGCATGCAGAAAGGCCACACAGTCACGGGGAAAACATACAAACCCCTTACAGACAGCCGCCGAATTGAACTGGTGCTGTAGTAGTGTTATGGCTAACCCTCATGCTACAGAGCCACCCCTAAAGTTCTGAGTGCTGAGGTGAAATGATGGCATTCAATGTGGAGTAAAACAGGAGTATGGTCCATTTGGAGCCCACTGCCAGCGAGGGTGGTAAAAGTAGAAACCCCCTTCACAGCTCCGGTAACACTGGCTCAATCCTAACTTTGGGTGCTAGTCCTTCCGGTCAAGATGGCACTGCGTACAACGTTCCTTCGGTCGCCATCTCCTGGACAGATCATGAAACCATATATTTCACTTCTTTTATGTCTTTTACGTTTGTTTTCCATCTTGAATGTGATTCTGTAACTGCTGGAGCCTGTCATTTGCAGCTTGGAGATTGTTTCTGTGCTCTGCTGTATCCAAGAGGATTCTGGGAGGCAGAGGCAGTGTGAGCAGTGTGGCGAGAAGGCTGTGGGGCACGAGCTGATGCTCAACTCCATTTCGCCAATTAAAGCGACAAGGGAGATGGAAACATCAAGATGAATGCGGAAGGTGAGAGCCGGCTGCCTATCTTTTTATCGCTGGTGAAATCACTCTGCTACAGAGATGGGAGCCTGCCTTTTGATCACTGGTGAGATCACTCACTCTGGAGAGGGAAAGACCTGTGCTGTGCCCGTAAAACATTACCCAGGTTTTCTGTGTTTTGGATATGGGTTTAGACTATAGATTTATAGTCCAAATGATTTACCAGTCTTACGTTTTTTCAGATTCTGTGTCTTTCCACTTGATCTTTGTTGGTTTTTTGTGTGTGAGGGAGGGGGATTTGGGGGTCAATGTGTCTGTTACATTTTTGTTCTTTTGTTTTGTGCAGGGAAGAGGGTTTAGGGAGCTGATGGTCGTGCTGTGGTTCTTTCGTGTTTTCGTGGCTATCTGGAGAAGAAGAATTTCAGAGTTGTGTACTTTGATAATAAATGTAACTTGGAGTTTGCATGCTCTCCCCGTTACTGCATGTGCCTACCTCCAATGCCAAACATGTGAAGGCTGGTAGGCTAATTCAAAGTTCAAAGTAAATTTTATTATCAACGTACATATACATATACATCACTGCATACAACCTGGAGACTTATTTTCTTGTGGGCATGTTTAACAAATCTAAAGAATAATAACTACAACAGACTCAATGAAGATCACCAACTAGGGCATTCAACCGGAGTGCAGAATTCTAAAAACTATGCAAATACAAGAAAAGAAATAATAATAATAAATAAATGAGTGATAAATATCGAGAACGTGAAATGAAGAGTCCTTGAAAGTGAGTCCGTCGGTTTTGGGAATATTTTGATGATAGGGCAAGTGAAGTTGAGTGAAATTATCTCCTCTGGTTCAACAGCCTGATGGTTGAGGGGTCATAATTGTTTCTGAACCTGGTAGTTCAGTCCTGAGACTCCTGTACCTTCTTCCTGATGGCAGCAGTGAGAAGAGAGCAAGTCCTGGGTGGTGGGGGTTCCTGATGATGGATGCTGCTTTCCTGTGACAACATTTCATGTAGGTGTGCTCAATAGTGAGAAGGGCTTTACCTGTAATGGTGGCATCCACTACTTTTGTAGGATTTTCCGTTCAATGGCATTGGTGTTTCCATACCAGACTGCGATGCAGCCAGTCAATGTACCCTCCATCACTCATCTATAGGTTGCAAGTTTCTAGGTTACTATAAATTGACCCAGTGCAAGAAAGTGGTAGTAGAATCAGGATGAAGAGGATAATTGATGGCCATGTGTGAAATAAGTGAGGGAAATGTTGAGTTTATTCTTAGAGCAAACATAGGCTTGATGAGCCAAGTAGCCTCCTTGAATGTCATAACAAACATGAGACACCTCTTAAAAATACTTGAATATGGACTCAGTGGCCACTTTATTATTATTTGTGCTGATTAACGCAAGCATCTAATCAACCAATCACATGGCAGCAAGTCAATACATAAAAACATACAGACATGGTGAAGAGTTTCAGTTGTTGTTCAGACCAAATATCGGAATGAGGAAGAATTATGATCTAAGTGACTTTGACTATGAAATAATTGTTGGTGCCAGGCAGGGTGGTTTGAGTATCTAAGAAACTGCTGATCTCCTGGGATTTTCACGCACAACAAGTATTTATAGAGGATGGTGCGTAACACATAAAACATGCAGTAAACGGCAGTTCTGTAGGCAAAAATGCCCTTTTCACAAGAGAAGTCATAGAAGAACAGATAGACTGGTTCAAGCTGGCAGGAAGGCAATAGTAACTCAAATAACCTCTAAATCATGAAGTTTGATATACCAGGACAGGAAAGTTAAACAGTAAATAATTTAGAGTTAGGTAGGTGGTTAAGCAAATATTTTTGTTATACACCAAGGTGAAAGACATAAGTTACAAGGGAAGGTAATTTGATTAAAGAATGAAAATAGTTTTGAAAGATTTAAAGGGGTTTAGATAGCTGAGTTTGTTTTTTTGTTTTGGACAAAATTATGTGGTTACTTACCTTGTTAAATCTTTCAGTTTTGTTTTCTTGGAACTAACTTAAAGGAAATATCCAGATGACCATATACAGGCGATCATCTTTGCTCTCATAAAAGAGTAGTTTGAGGTTTTTATGATGTGTGATGACATTAAATTTTGCGTGGAAATCCTCTTGACAAGCTGCCAGATGGTTAAACACGAACTCAGCTGTAACACACACAGTACGCCGGAGGAACTCAGCAGGTCAGGCAGCATCGATCAAACAATCGACGCTTTGGGCCAAGACCCTTCCTCAGGACTGAGAAGGAAGGCGGGGAGATACCAGAATAAAAAGGTGGCAGGAAAGAGACCAGCTGGAAGGTGACAGGTGAAGCCACAGAGTGGGGGGGGGGGGGGGGGATAGGTCAATGGCTGGAAAAGAAAGAATCTGATAGGAGAGGAGAGTGGACAATAGGACAAAGGAAATGAGGAGGGGACCCGGGGGTGGGGGGCAGATGGGGGAGGGGGAAGTAATAGGCAGGTGGGAAAAAGTGAAAGGTCAAGAGTGGGGAATAGAGGAAGGTGGGGGTGAAATTTGTTCACCGGAAGGAGAAATCAATATTCATGCCATCAGGTTGGAAGTCACCCAGACAGAAAACAAGGTGTGGCTCCTCCACTGAGGGTGGCCTCATCTCGGCCCAAGAGGAGACCATGAATCAAATCATAAGATTGGGAATTGGAATCAAAATTAAAATGTTTGGCCACCGAGAAGTCCCGCTTGTGGCGGAGGGTGCAGAAGCGATTTCCCAATTTCCGTCAGGTAACTCAACAGTAACTCATTTTAACTGGCTGCAGTATAACAACAAATAATATTTGTCATAATAATATGGCATTCATTATCTGTAATTATCTACGAGGAAAATTATTTTATAACAAACCTGGCAGCCACATTGTTGAATTGCATAGCTTTTCAGTGTGACAGCTTTGCTGTAACTACACAAGATACAGGAATCGGGAGCAATGATTTATGTTAAGAGCTTCACTTTAAACTGAGCAGTCTTTTGTGTGAAACTGAGGTGTGGGGTGACTGATACGGGGAAGATGTTTGTGTAAAAATAGTAGTTAAAGGGCAGGCCTTCTGGGGAACCACAATGACCTTCAACAAAATGCAAATAACTCTGAAAGGACAAGTGACCAGATGTTGATCATGAGAATATGGTTTTGTTCTGCTTCAGTTTCTAAAGACCAGTACAATGAGATTAATATGATGCTGTACACCATATCTGTGCAAGCAAATATGAAAACCAAAGTACTGACTTGACTGACGAGCAATGGTTCACCTTCCAGGACCGTGTTTTTTCCAAAGCTGTCAGACACGATGTTTAAAAATAACTGTTCCTTAGACACTACCTGGAGAGTAAAGAGAAGACTTTTCACCTTCTTTATTATTTCACACATTGAGTGTTGCTAATGAAACTTGTGTTTTGGAGGTGTTACAAAAGAAAACATTCTCAATTGTTTTTTGTGAAGGGAGTGTCTCTTTAAGACGGAACCACTCTGTGTCATTTCCAAGTTCAGTTTCCATAAACTATGGACTCACTCTCAAGGACTCTGCAGCCCATATTCAGAAGATCATTTATTTATTTATTATTTGGGGGTTTATTCTTTGTTTCTGTGTAGTTTTTCACTGATTCTATTGTGTTTCTCTGCACCTACTGTGAATGCTCCTCCTCCTTTTGCTACCAGTCTTGAGACCCCACCCCCCATGGCAGAGTTGACATATACATACTTCGAGAATAAATTTACTTTGAAGTACTGTTTTGCTTCTTGCTTTGGCCAAAGTAAAGCAAATAAAGGTGAAGTTGAAAAAAGAAATGGATACTTGTGGGATCTAAGTTTGTGGTGCAGTATTTCCCTTTAGAAATGGTTTCAAACAGTACAATGCATTGCCCAATCACTGGAGTTGTTTACTAGCTTCACAGGGTTAAGGTCTCCTGATTATAGTGTACACATACAACTCAAACCCATCCCGTCAGAATCAGAATCCAGTTTATGTGAAACCTGTTGCTCTGTGGCAGCAGTACGGTGAAAAGGTATAAAATTAAGTAAATAATGTAAAGAAGGGAATAATGAGGTCATGTCCAGGGTTCGTTGACCAGAAATATGATGGTGGAGGGAAAGAAATTGTATCTGGATTATTGAGTGTGAGTCTTCATGCTCCAGTACTTCTCCCCCATGGTGGTAACAAGAAGAGGGCATGTCCCAGATCATGAGGGTCCTTTGTGGAAGACAAAACCCACAATGCGAATTCTCTCATCTAGAAGAACAATACCAACAATGGCATGAAACAGCAGGTGGTTTACCCTACTGACCTGGGAATATATTGCTATTTCTACATCATTTCTGGGTCTAAACCTCATCTGTTTCCACCAAACAGATAATCATCACAAAGAGGACTGCAAAACGCCCCACTCACCACCACTTTCAGTTATCGATATTAAGTACTGACTACCAATAACCATTTCCTTCAACTTGAATGAAAATGTTTCCCCTATCCCTGTTCTTTATCTCCACACAAACCTTTCCCCTTCAGAGCAACACACACAAAATGCTGGAGGAACTCAGCAGGTCAAGCAGCATCTAAGGAGAGGAATATTCGACAAATAAAGAGTCGACATTTCAGGCCAACCCTTCAACAGGACTGGAAAGGAAAGGAGAAGAGGTCAGAATAAGAAGCTGGGGGGGCGGGGGGGAGAGAAGTACAGGCTAGCAGGTGATTGGTGAAACCAGGTGAGGGGGAAGTTAGATGAGAAGCTAGGAGGTGGTAGATGGTGAAAAAGGTAAAAGGCTGAAGTAGAGGAACCTGGCAGGAGAAGATAGTGGACATGGGAAAGAGAGAGGTGCTGAGCAGGTAAGCAGAAGTGAAAGGATGAGAGGGGAGCCAAAATTACTAATAGAAAAAGAGAGAAGGGGAAAGAGGCAGGATTAATCAAAAGTTAGAGATATCAATGTTTAAATTAATTCAAATCCTTCAAATATTTCTCCTTCAAATCGATTTGAAAACTGGTACTTAGCTTCTAATGCCCCCCAAAATAAGTGGGCTAAAATTTAGTTAGATGTCAAGGCTTTAAAAAAATTCAAATCCCTTTCCAAACGACCTAAATTTTTGTGTAGCTGTAATGGAAGGGGAGGGCTTATTTAATGCTGGTTCCCTAAATCACAGCAAGAAGAAAATCTTTCAACTAACAACACACACAAAATGCTGGAGGAACTCAGCATGTTAGACAGCATCTCTGAAAATAAATAAACTGTTGACATTTAGGTCCAAGATCCTTCTTCAGGACAATACTCTTCACAATAACTCTGTAGCAGATATATCATAAACATCGTTGCCACAGGTGGCTGTGGAGGCCAAGCCATTAGATATATTTAAAGTGATAGGTATTTAATTAGTAAAGTAACCTCTTAGATGCACACATGAATGAAAGTTCAATTTCAAATTCATGTTCAAATGTATTGCCATACAGATGTAAACATGTAAAGAGCCAAACTAGACAACGTTCCTCTGGACCAAAGTAAACAACACAGTACATATAACTCACACACACAAAACATAAAGTAATATTACCACAAATAAATTAACAAATAATAAAATATATATTCCAGAAGGTTGACATTTACCATAATGGGCATTTATGACACAAGTCAAAAAGTAAAAAGGGTAACATTACTGGTGCTTCATATGTGATAAGACCTGGTTGAAGCAGGGAGTTCAGGAGTTACAGCCGGGGGAGAAGAAGCTGTTTTCCCATCCTAACAGTCCTTGTTCTACTGCTACAGTACCTTCTCCATGATGGTCCGAGTTGAAGAGATTGTAGATGGATGGGAGGGATCCTTGACAATGCTAAGTACCCTACACATACAGCACTCCTGATATGTATCTCAGGTGGGTGATTGTAAGAAAAATGGAGGACTATGTAGGAAAGACCATTAGATACAGGAGTAGAATTAGGCTATTTGACCCATCAAGTCTGCTCTGTCATTTCAGCATGGCTGATCCAATTTTCCACTCAGCTCCAATTTCTTGCCTCCCCCCCATATATCTTCATGCCCCAACAAATCAAGAACCTATCAAACTCTGCCTTAAATATACCTAAAGACTTAGCCTTCACAGCTATCTGTGGCAAAGAATTCTGCAGATTCACCACCCTTCGGCTAAAGAAATTCCTTATTTCCATTCTAAAGGGTTGCCCCTCTATTCTGAGGCTGGGTCCTCTGTCTGAGACTCTACCACCATAGGTAGGCATCCCCTCCACATCCACCCTATCAAGGCCGTTCACCATTTAATAGGTTTCAATGAGGTCTCCCATTATTCGTCTGAATTCTCAGAGCTATCAGATGCTCTTCATATGACAAGCCGTTGAATCCTGGGATAATTTTCATGAACCTCCCTTGAACCCTCTCCAGTTTAAGCACATTCCTTCTAAGATAAGGGGCCCACGACTGTTCATAATACTCCAAGTGAGGCCTCCCCGGTGCTTTATACAGTATCGGCATTACAACCTTGTTTTTATGTGTATTTTAATCCTCTTGAAATTAATGCTAACATCGCATTTGCCTTTCATACTACAGACTCAACATGCAAATTAACCATTAAGGAATCCTACACAAGGACTCACAAGTCCCTTTGTGCCTCAGTTGTTTTGTATTTTCTCTCCATTCAGAAAATTGCTAATCCTTTCAATTTTTCTACCAAAGTGCATTACCACACTGTATTCCTGACACTGTATTCCATCTGCCAATTCTCCTAATCTAAGTCCTTTTGAATACCTCTTTCTCTATGGGATGTACATATCCTGTGCCTTCCGAATTGATTTCAGAAAATTCCAGCCATTGCTGCTCTGCCATCATCCCTGCCAGTGTTCTTTTCTAATTAATTCTGGCCAGCTCTTCTCTCAAGCCTCTGTAATTCCCTTTACTCCACTGTAAATACTGATACATCTGATTTTAAAATTCTTCTCAAATTTCAGGGTGAATTCAATCATATTGTGATCTCTTGCCCCTAAGGGTTCTTTTACCTTTAGCTCTCTAATTACAGTTCTTTGCACAACACCCAATCCAAAATAGCTGATCCCCTAGTGGGCTCAACCACAAGCTGCTCTAAAAAGCCATTTTCTAGGTATTCTAGAAATTTTTCCCTCTTGGGATCCTGCACCAACCTGAATTTCCCGATCTACTTGCATGTTGAAATCCCCCTTAACTACTGTGACATTGCCCTTTTGGCATGTATTCTCTACTGCCCATTGTAATTTAGAGACTGCATCCTTACTACTGTTTTGGGCTCTGTATACAACTCCCATCGGTGTCTTTTTACTCTTGCAGTTCCTTAGCTCTATCCACATTGATTCAAAATTTGCTGACCCTATGTCACCTCTTTCTAATGATTTGATTTCACTTTTTACCAACAGAGCAATGCCACCTATCCCTTCAGTAAAATGTATATCCTTGGACATTTAAGCTCCTAACAATAATCTTCTTTCAGCCATGATTCAGTGATGCCTACAACATCATACTTGCCAATCTCTAACTGTGCTACAAGTTTATCAACTTTATTCCATATACTGCAAGCATTCAGATATAACACCTTTAGTCCTGTATTTGCTCTTTTTGATTTTGTCGGCCTTTTACATTGCAACTCATCCTGTTGACTACAATTTTGCCCTATCATCAGCCTCTCCTTGCTAACAATCTCATTACACATTGCTTCTGCTTGTAAACCAACTACTTCATCTATCACTCCAGTTCCTATCTCCCTCCTACCCCCCACCAAATTAGTTTCAATGCACCCTAACAACTCTAGCCAAGCTGCCCACAAGGATATTGGACCCCTCTGGTTCAGGTGTATCCCATCCTTTTTATACAAATCATACCTTCCCCAGAGGAGATCCTAATGATCCATAAATCTGAACCCCTGCCCTCTGCACCAGTTCCTCAGCCACACATTCACCTGCCAAATAATCCTATTCTTACCCTCATAGGCGCGTGGCACAGGCAGCAATCCAGAGATTACTACCCTGGAGGTCCTGTTCCTCAGCTTTCTACCTAGCTCCTTGAAATCTCTCTTCAGAACCTCGTCACCTTGTCTACCTATGTCTGATGCCAATATGTACCAAGACTTCTGGCTGCTCACCCTTGCCCTCGAGAATGGTATGGACTCAGTTCAAGACACCCCTGATCCTGGCACCATGGAGGTAACAAACCATCCAGGTGTCTCTACTCCATCCACAGAACCTCGTCTTGTTCCTCTGACTAAGGAATCTCCTATCAACACCACAGTCCTCTTCACCTCTCTTCTCTTCTGAGCCACAGCACCAGACTCAGTGCCAGAAATCCACTTACTCTGGCCTCCCACCTGGTAGGATATAGGGAGAAAGTAGGAGAATGGGGTTAATGGGAAAAATAAATCAGCAATGATTAACCAGACTCAATGGACTGAATGGCCTAATTCTGCTCTTATATCTTCTGGTCTTATGGTCTACTTTAAGCACAAATAACAGCAAAATCTCAGCAGAATGTTCCCTCACATGAGAACTCACGTAGTTAAAAGTTAATAATCCAGTCAGTATGCTTCATGTATATGTATATGCCACAGTATATAGATTATTGAAAATTGATGGCACCTCAGCAGTTTATTTTATTTCTTCTTTTTCATCTTACATATGTGAAGTTCTTCGCTTGTATCCCAACTGTGCCTATTCACTTGTCCTTTAAAAGTACAATTCACGGACAGCAGTGAAATAACAAGTCTCTCTGGAAAGCGTTCTGTGGGTTTAGCACACCAGCTCTATAATGTAGCCCATTAATCACCCTCAGACTTCTTTGTCAGAAGTACAACATCCTTTTCAGACGGTCACAGATAATTCTGCCGATAGAACACCGCGTTCCCTTGCTGTTTGCGTTCTGACAATCTTTAACCTTTGATGCATTCCTTCTGTGGAACATTAACCAAAAGAAATAAGAAAACCTTGGCCCGGATACATGCAAATCTCTCATCGTTTACAATCCAGTCACTTTTCTGCAATTAACATATAAATAGTTTTGAGGTTTTCGAGCATGTGCCTGACTGATTGACCTGTATTCACTCTTGATTTATAATGGAAAATGAACTGTTTTTGCTGAGGTAAGACTGCCTTTTGTGGGGCTCTTAGTGATGGTCCTCCTCCCCATTCTGTCTGCTAGTCTAAACTGATGTTAGGTGACTGGCTACAGACGCAGGTTATTACCTTGTGAGTTGAGGCCCAGGAAAAGGCCATATCTTCAAGCATTATTGACTGCTAAAGCAATACTAGATTCATCTTTTCCTTCTTTACCCACCTCAACACTGAACTGATTTCTCACCTACACACTCGCTTTCAAGGACTACAACTCAAACAGTCAATATTACTTATTTTATTTATTATTATGTGTTTGCTTTTGTATTTACTCAGTGTGTCTTCTTTTTTCATTGATTCTATTGTATTTCTTTATTCTACTGTGAATGCCTGCAAAAACCATTTAGTGACATATACATACTTTGATAATAAATTTGAACTTTACGCTTTTCCTTATTGCTTTTAAAAAATAATTAAATGGAGACACAGAATTTCGAGTTACTAGTTCTGCAACAGGCAATCTGCTGGAAAAACCTAGCCGGTCAAAGTGAGTGGGAGAAAAGGAACTGTCAGCATTTCAGTTGAAACCCTGCATTAGGACTGAGAGTGGAGACGTGAGATGGCCAGCATAGAGAGGAGAAAGGGAGTGGAAGGAGAGGATTGGTGAACTGAGGAGGGGTTTAAGATGACAGGCAGGTGGTACCAGGGAGGGGAGAAGGCGGACAAAGAGAGAGGAAATATGAAAAAGTAACAGATTGAGTAAGGTGGAGAAAAGGAGAGTGAAAATGGGAGATAAACAGGATCAGCATTTCTGGATTCTGATAAGTATCGGAAGTGACAATGGGAAACATTAAGACTATTCTTTTAAGGATCATTTCTATAGTCTGAGAATGGGAAACGTCAGGGAAGAAGGGAGATTCGAATGACAGTAGGAAACAGATGGGGGGGGGAGGCTGGGGAAGAAGCTGTGTGTGGTGTATAGATGTAGCCAGTAGGGGTTAGGAAACAAAAGTCCAAGGATCAGAGGATCATAACTACAAGGAGAGGGGTGGGAGAAAGGGGGAATGGGAAAGGAGCAGAAAATAAAAGGTTGGGGGAATTTAAAATTGGAGAACTCAATATTCATGCCACTGGGTTCTAGACTATCAAGGAGGAATACAAGTAATTGTTCCTTCAGTTTGTCTCGAGCATCATCCTGGCAGTAGAGAAAGGCAAAATTGCGCAGCTCATCATGGGAATGGGGAGAGAAGCTGGAATGCGGAGGGAAGCTGGAATGGGGAGGGAAGTTGGAATAGGGAGGGAAGTTGGAATAGGGTGGGAAGTTGGAATAGGGAGGGAAGTTGGAATAGGGTGGGAAGTTGGAATAGGGTGGGAAGTTGGAATGGGGAGGGAAGGAATGGGGAGGGAAGTTGGAATGGGGTGGGAATTTGGAATGGGGAGGGAAGGAATGGGGAGGGAAGTTGGAATGGGGTGGGAATTTGGAATGGGGTGGGAAGTTGGAATGGGGAGGGAAGTTGGAATGGGGAGGGAAGTTGGAATGGGGTGGGAAGTTGGAATGGGGAGGGAAGTTAGAATGGTCTGTAGCTGGGAGATCCAAATGGCCTTTTGGACAGAACACAGGTTGGCGAGTATGCACTTGGTCTTGCTAGTGTAGAGGAGGCCACATCAGGAGCATCCAGTGCAGTGGACAAGGTTGGAAGAGATGCACATGAACCTTTGCCTCACCTGCAAGGACTAATTAGGTCTCTGGATGGTAGCGTCAGTGCAGGACTACAAAGGTGAGGACTGACTGCTCAGTATCAGAGAGGGGGAGGTCCAGGGAGATTGTAAGTACCCGGCAGGTGTTGGAGCTGGGGCAAGGCTTGGGGTCAGAAGAAGTGGATTGAGGTTATTGGAGGGGGTAGGGGAGCTGAGGTAAAAGGAGGGGGAGGTTTCAAACAAAGAGGGGAGGAGGGAGTAGTAAGTGTAGTGTGGAGATTGGGGTGAGATATGAGGTTTGGAGGTGAGGAATTATGTTGAGAGGAGGAGTGAGGTACCCCTGAGTATCCCTGAACTTAATTCCTTCATCTTTGGCAGTTGCACCTCTTGCTGGCAGGGAACTGGTCTCATAGAGTTTCTCTTCTCTCTTTGCTGTTTCAAAGACTCGCCTTAAAGTACAGTAGATGATCCTGGCCTTTGGTCATCTGCCCCATATCACCTTGTTTGGCCGTTAATGCAAATATCAAATCAGACAATCATGTGTCAGCAACTCAAAGCATAAAAGCATACAGACATGGTCAAGAGGCTCAGTTGTTGTTCAGACCAAACATCAGAATGCAGACAAAATGTGATCTAAGTGGCTTTAACTAAGATGCCAAACAGTGTGGTTTGAATATCTCAGAAACTGCTGATCTGGTGTGCAAAACAAAAAAAAATACAAAAACTGCCAGTGAGCGGCAGTTCTGTGGGCAAAAACACCTTGTTATTGAGAGAGTGAAGCTAATAACTCCGTGTTACAACAGTCGTGTGTAAAAGAACATCCCTGGATGCACGTATTGAACCTTGAAGTGGATGGTTAAATGAGACCATAAGCATACACTCAGTGGGCACTTCATTAAGTACAGAAAGTACCTGATCATGTGACCATTGCATGCACTGTCTATGTCACTACAAACTACCTTGATATTTGTTTCTATGCAGGCATTTACCAGAAAATAAAGAAAAAATCTATTTATGAAAAACTAGAATTAATAAAGACTGACAATCAATGTGCAAAAGACAAATTGTGCAAATCATTTTTAAAAATTAATAAACAATATTGAATTGGAGAGTCCTTGAAAGTGAGTCTATAGGGTGTGGAATCAGTGAAGTTATCCACTCTTGTTCAGGAGCCTAATGATTATAGGTTAATGACTGTTCCCGAACCTGCTGGTGTGGGACCTAAGGCTCCTTTACCTCCTACCCACTCGTAGTAGCAAGAACAGAGCATGTCCCAAATGACAGGGGATGCTAACTACACTAAAATTATTAAATAAATGGAACATTTCGTTTGATCTTTAAACAAAGCAGTTAAAAGACAATGTAAGTATACACACACACACACACACACACACACATATACACACACACACATACACACACACACACACACACACACACACACACACACACACACACACACACACACACACACACACACACACACAGAGTCAGCAAAAGCTCTCTAGATTATATCCTGGTTTCAAGTGCCTTCTACGTACATTCACTTTGTGACAGAATGGTCTTTCCAAGTGCTCTGGTTTCCTCCCATATCTTACAGATGTGTTGTGTGTAGGCTGATTGGCTACTGTAAATTGCCCCCTGTGTGTAGGTGAGTGGTTAACCTTGGGGGGGGGGGTTGAGGGTTGATGGGAAAGTGTGTGCGGGTGGATGGAAATAAAATTGGTGTTTGCTGGTCAAAGAGGCTGTTGAACTTCTTAAATATCATGTGTAAACACTTCTACCGCTCACTCAGAAGCTCCCCCTTAGATCTCATCTCAGCATTTTTCCCCTTGCTCTAAGTACATGTCCTTTAGCTGTTAAAACCTTTGCTCTGAGGAAAAGTTTCCTATTTTCTACTCTGCCTCTGTCCCTCACAATTCTGTACATGTCAATAAGGTCCACTCCCCTCATCCCCAAGGAAAGCAAACCCAGTCTATCCAATGCAAAATGCAATAGGATGCAAAACTGGGCTGAGAAGTGGCAGGTGGAGTTCAACGCAAGTAAGTGTGAGGTGGTTCATTTTGACAGATCAAATATGATGGCAGAATATAATATTAATGGTAAGAGTCTTGGCAGTGCAGAGAATCAGAAGGATCTTGAGGTCCGAGTCCATAGGACACTCAAAGCTGCTACATAGGTTGACTCTGTGGTTAAGGTGGCATATGGTGTATTGGCCTTCATCAATTGTGGTATTGAGTTCAAGAGCTATATAGAAGCCTTGTCAGACCCCACTTGGAATACCGTGCTCAGTTCTGGTCACCTCACTACAGGAAGGATATAGAAACTGCAGAAAGGGTGCAGAGGAGATTTACATGGATGTTACCTGGATTGGAGGGCGTACCTCCAAAGAGAAAAGATTGCATTAACTTGGGTTTTTCTCCTTGGAGTGATGGAGGATGAGAGGTGACCTGATAGAGGTGTAGAAGATGATGAGAAGCATTGATTGTGTGGATAGTCAGAGGCTTTTTCCCAGGGCTAAAATGGCTAACATGAGAGGGTACAGTTTTAAGATGCTTAGAAGTAGGTACAGAGGAGATGTCAGGGGTAAGTTTTTTTATGCAGAGAGTGGTGAGTGCATGGAATAGGCTGCTGGCAACAGTGGTGGAGTTGGAATAATAGGTCTTTTAAGACACTCTTAAAGCTTAGAAAAATAGAGGGCTATAGGTAACCCTAGGTAATTTCTAAAGTAAGTACATGTTCGGCACAGCAATGTGAGCCAAAGGGCTTGTATTGTGCTGTAGGTTTTCTATGTTTCTATGTAACACACACAAAATGCTGGAGAAACTCAGCTAATCAGCAGCATCTATGAAAAGGAATAAACTGTCAATGTTTTAGGCTGAGACCTGACTTGCTGAGTACCTCCAGGTTTTTATGTGTGCTATCTCAGATTTTCAGCATCTGCAGAACCTCGTGTTACAGCCTATCCAGTCTCTCCTCATCATAGGCAACATCCTCATGAATCTCCTTTGAATCTCCAGTGTAATTGCATCCTTCCTATAGCGGAATGACCAGAACTTCAATGTCTATGAAACTGTACTGTGTTCTGGCTAATAAAGGTTAATACCCTGTAGAACTTCTGCACAACCTTATCTACCTGTGCTGCCATCTTCAAGGATTACTGTACCTCAATGTGTACTGTATGTCTGGCCCTTATTAGTCAAAGTTCAAAGCTCAAAGCAAATCACTATCAAAGTACATATATGTGACCATATACTACCCTGATATTCATTTTCTTGCAGGCATTCGCTATAGAGCAAAGAAATACAACAGGCTGACAAGCAATTGGTGTGCAAAACAACAAATAGCAATAATAAGTAAACAGATAATATTGAGAACACAATTTGCAGAGTCCTTGAAAATGAGTTCAGAGTTGAAGCTATCCATGTTGGTTCAGGAGCCTGACGGTTGAAGGGTAATAACTGCTCTTGAACCTGGTGGCGTAGGACCTAAGGCTCCTGTACCTCCTTCCCAATGGCTGCAGCAGGAAGAGAGAGCATGGCCTGGATGGTGGGGGTCCTTATTAATGAATGTTGCTTTTTTGTAGCAGCGCTCCTTGTAGATGTGCTCAGTGGTGGTGCGTTAAATTCCAATTGCCATTTTTCTACCCATTCTCCAAATGATCATTATCTTCCTGAGACTATCCTCCCCACTTTCAATAACAACGGCAATTTCTGAGACACCTTAATCATACTGTCTAAATTCATAGAAACATAGAAAATAGGTGCAGGAGTAGGCCATTTGGCCCTTCGAGCCTGCACTGCCATTCAGTATGATCATGGCTGATCATCCAACTCAGAACCTTGCACCTGCTTTCTCTCCATACCCCCTGATCCCTTTAGCCACAAGGGCCATATCTAACTTCCTCTTAAATATAGCTAATGAACCGGCCTCAACTGCTTCTTGTGGGAGAGAATTCCACAGATTCACTACTCTCTGTGTGAAGAAGTTTTTCCTCATCTCGGTCCTAAAAGGCTTCCCCTTCATCCTTAAACTGTGACCCCTCGTTCTGGACTTCCCCAACATCGGAAACAATCTTCCTGCATCTAGCCTGTCCAATCCCTTTAGAATTTTATACGTTTCAATAAGATCCCCCCTCAATCTTCTAAATTCCAGTGAGTATAAGCCTAGTCGATCCAGTCTTTCTTCATATGAAAGTCCTGCCATCCCAGGAATCAATCTGGTGAACCTTCTTTGTATTCCCTCTATGGCAAGAATGTCTTCCCTCAGATTAGGGGACCAAAACTGCACACAATACTCCAGGTGCGGTCTCACTAAGGTCTTGTACAACTGCAGTAGAACCTCCCTACTCCTGTACTCAACTCCTTTTGCTATGAATGCCAACATACCATTTGCCTTTTTCACCGCCTGCTGTACCTGCATGCCCACCTTCAATGACTGGTGTACAATGACACCCAGGTCTCGTTGCACCTCCCCTTTTCCTAATTGGCCACCGTTCAGATAATAATCTGTTTTCCTGTTCTTGCAAACAAAGTGGATAACCTCACATTTAAACTCATTAAATTGCATCTGCTATGAATTTGCCCATTCACCTAACCTATCCAAGTCACCCTGCATCCTCCTCACAGCTAACACCACCGCCCAGCTTCGTGTCTTCCCCAAACATGGAGATGCTGCATTTAATTCCCTCGTCTAAATCATTAATATATGTTGTAAACAACTGGGGTCCCAGCACTGAGCCTTGCGGTACCCCACTAGTCACTGCCTGCCATTCTGAAAAGGTCCCGTTTATTCCCACTCTTTGCTTCCTGTCTGCCAACCAATTCTCTATCCACATCAATACCATACCCCCAATACTGTGTGCTTTAAGTTTGCACACTAATCTCCTGTGTGGGACCTTGTCAAAAGCCTTTTGTAAATCTAAATATACCACATCCACTGGCTCTCCCCTATCCACTCTACTAGTTATATCTTCAAAAAATTCTATAAGATTCGTCAGACATGATTTTCCTTTCACAAATCCATGCTGACTTTGTCCAATGATTTCACCTCTTTCCAAGTGTGCTGTTATCACATCTTTGATAACCGACTCTAGCATTTTCCCCACCACCGATGTCAGACTAACCGGTCAATAATTCCCCGGTTTCTCTCTCCCTCCTTTTTTAAAAAGTGGGGTTACATTAGCCACCCTCCAATCCTCAGGAACTTCATAGCCACAAAATTCATATCCACATCATTAATGTATACAACAAAAAGTAAGGATTCCAGCACTGCTCTGTGATAAACCACTGGCCTTGGTCTTCCAACTACAACAACGATCCTCCACCATCTGTCTCTGCCTCTAATCACTAAACTAATGTTGATCCAATTTGCCAACTTGCCATGTGTCCCATAGGCTCTAACCATGTGGCTCAGCCTTCCATGTGGAATCACGCCAAGGACCTTGCTAAAGTCTATCATAATGAGGTTACTCAAACAGTCATTGTCACCCCAGTTAAGACGATACTGCTTCCAGAAACAGAGAGGGATTTAAATTGATTTTTATTAATCTATAGTATCATGGCCAATACCACCACATCTTATTAAAAACATCATTCCTTTGTATGCAAATGGTTGTGGTGACTTATAGTGTCATAGCACAATACAGCACAGAAACAAGCCCTTCAGCCCATCTAGTCCATGCCAAAGCATTATTCTGCCTAGTCCCATTGACCTGCACCCAGACCATAACCTTCCATATCCCTCCCCATCCATGTACCTATACAATTTTTTCTTAAATCTTCAATTCAAACCCGCATCTAACACTTCCACTGGCAGCTTGTTCCACATTCTCACTCCCGTGAGCTTCCTCTTAAACATTTCACCTTTCACCCTTAAGCCATGACCTCTAGTTCTGGTCTCACCCAGACTCAGTGCAAACAGTCTGCTTGAATTTACCCTCTCGATACCCCTCATAATTCTGTACACCTCTATAAAATCTCCCTTCCTTCTCATACACTCTGGGAAATAAAGTCCTAACCTATTCAACTTCTCTCTATAACTCAGGTACTCAAACCCTGGCAACATGCTGGTAAAATTTCCCTACTCCATTATGAGTCACTGTGCTTCAAATGGACTTCATTACAATGGTATGAACATCGTGTTTTCCATTTCCCAATATCCCACAGTCTCTGTGCCCTTCTGATCCAACCTGATTTTCGGGAAAAAAAAACCCCACTCCCACTTCTCCCAATATACTGTTTAATTGCCTCCCCAGAACTGATTTGCCTTGTCTATCACCACTCCCATATTTGATTCCAAGTTTTGCCCTCCTTACTTATCACACTCCTGCATTTGAAACCCCTTGTACATTCATTCTTCACCTTCCAGTCTCTGTCTCAATCCACACTCTCCTCTCCTTTATGGTAAGAATTTAGCAAATCTCCCTTTGTTCAAGCACAGTGATGTAACTCACACTGCTTAGCCATTACATCATCGAAAGAAGAATCATTCCCCTCTCACTTTGTTCCCAAGACACTGCTCCTTTAATAAATTCTGGTTACAGTGACAATGCATTGGAGAACAGGATATAGCAGCTCTGTAAACCAGTGGGTCTATAGACATTTGATCAATATCAGGCAAATAGACTCATTCCTTAATAGGCTTGAGCATTGCTTTCCTAGCCACTATCTCACATGGGTAATGATATTAATCTCCTGAGACTGCATTGGGCTGATGATGCTAATACTCACAGAAACCTGCGTAAAGTTCGGTTTCTATCACCCTTTGCAATTTAGCTTCACAAGCACGAAAATCTTCACTTTACCAACAAAGAACAAGAAGAAGAAGGATATACTTTGATTTTTTTTCTCTCATGGAAGAATACTTCCCTTTAGTGAAAGTTATTGGCCATCAATCAAAATGGCAGCTATAAAGAACATTTATTAATATATGGGTGCTCATATCAATTCATTTTAAAGGCTTCATTTCACTTTGCAGAGGAACAGCTTAAATAGTTTCAATTCTGCAAATGTAAATGTCTGTCAAGAGTGGGAGAATACAAAATAGATTCCGTTACATGTCAGGATGAAATCCTTGGACATCTGATTTAATACCAGGGCACCAAAACATTGTATATGTAATTACCTAGGAAAGAATAAACCAATTACTGTGACTGACAGAGGAGGCGAGTCTGATAATGTGGAGAATTATTAATGCCTTTGCTGGTAGGGAATTTGAAATAAATAGCTTTATTCGGTAGAATTAGTATTTATACATTGCATTATGCTATCTTAAGCATGCTCATTTGACAACTTTATTGAATATATTAAAATGAACATTATTCTTATTAGTTTTTCTTAATATTCAGACACAGCATAATTGCCTCCAAAACAAAATTCTGGTAATCAAATGACTGCAACAGTGTGGACCTATTATTTGTGACACACACTGTATTTGTAATGCTCCTGTTAAATGGTAATTCAATAGCATTTTCATAGCAGGTGAGCTGGAAAATACCAATGAAGCAAATAAATCCGAAAATAAATTAATAGAAGTTATTACTGAAAAATACTCATGATAGTGAAGATAATACACTTAAGATTAAGAACTCTTCTTGACTGACTGTTTTACCTGAGGGTATCAAAATGCAGTAAAAATACCACAGGTGTACAGGTGAGGGTTTTTCAAGCATTTCCAAATTCAAAAGAGACATCCATGGTTTGAAGCGCAGCAAATATCTCTCCAGTAATCAGTGAATTTTGTTTTTAAAGTTTCTAGCCTGAGTATAAACTGCATGTTATTTTAGCAATTTGGTGCACAGAAGTGTAGGATTCTCTTTCTCAGTACTTTATCCCAAACATGAGGAATGGGAGATTTGGTTTCACAAACCATTGGTTGGACTCCATTGTTGTGCTGCTTTCAGCTTTAGACATTGGCCTTCAGGAAAGAAATGATGAGTTTGGAGGGAGTTTAATTAATATCCTAATGACCTGAATTTGAAGTAGGAGAAGGCAAATTACTTCTTAAATCTGCTAAATCAGTGAGGTCATGCCTAATCCCCTATCTCATTCAGTTTTATGCTCAGTTACAATGGCTTCTGAGCCCTGAGTATTGTGAGCTGTTTTGGACCCTTATCGAAGAAACGATGTGTTGGCATTGGAGAGGGACCAGAGGAGGTTCATGAGCATTACCCTGGGAATGAAAGGTGGTTAACATATGAGTAGCACTTGATGGCTCTGGCCTGTACTCACTAGAGTTCAGAAGAATGAGCAGGTGATTTCTTTGAATATTGAAAGGCCTAGGCAAAGTGAACATGGAGTGAATGTTTTCTATAGTGGGGGTGGAAGTTTTAGAGGGCACAGCCTCAGAATAAAAAAAATGTCCCTTTGGAACAGAGATGAGGAGAGATTTCTTTCACTAGAGAGTGGTGAATCTGTGGAATTCACTGGCACAGCAGCGGAGGCAAGGTCCTTTTTAAAGCAGAAGTTGATTGGTTCTTGATTAGTAAGAGCATCAAAGGTCATGGGGAAAGGGCAGGAGAATGGGGTTGAGAGGGATAATAAGTCAGCCATGATTGAATGGTTGAGCAGACTCAACAGGCCAAATGGCCTAATTCTGGTCCTATGACTTATGGTCTTTAACTTCCAAGCATCTGTGGATCTCATGTTTGGACATCATCTATGACTAGCAACCCCCCAACAATCATCCAAGAACTTTCAACTGTCCAAGTGAAGATATTTGTTATTATCTCAGTCTGAAACAGAGAAGAGATCCAGATCAGGAGACTATAATCCTAAAGGTGGATTCAAGCCACAAGTCAAACCCTTCAATTTTCATCCCCTCATCCCATGAAAGCAACAATAGATATTCAGATCACAAGATGGATGCCAATAGCAAGGTATTAATAATCTCCAATTACCCTTTAAAAATTGTCATTAGGAGTGATGAATACAAAGCCTTTGGCCTGTCATAAAAAATCTGTTGGGTTCACTACCTTTCATCAGGAAATCTGATATCCTTATGTGGTGTGACTGCACAGTCCATATAATGTGACTGCAGACAACCATTGTGATTGATTCTTATATTGTCTCCAAAACACCCATTCGAAATGAGCACTCGATGTGGTTGCATCACCATCTGGTATGGAGGGGCCACTGTGCACAGACTTGCAAAAAGATGCAGAGGGTTGAAAACTCATTCAGCTCCATCATGGCCACTAGACTCTCCAGCATCGATGACATGTTCAGAAGGTGATGATTCAAAAAGCTGGCATCCATCACTAAAGACCCCCAGCACCAAGGATATGCCCTCTTAGATTACTATAATCAGAGAGGAGGTACAGGAGACCGAAGACACACGCTCAACGTTTTAGTAACAGCTTCTTCCCCTCTACCATCAGATTTCAGAAGGGACAATGAACCAACCCTTGAAAACTACCTAATTTAGCTCTCATTTTGTACTACTTAATTAATTTAATTTATATCTATATTACATATAATATATATCTCTTATTGAAACTTATAGGTTTTTGTGTATTGCAATGTACTGCTGCCGCTGAACAACAAATTTCACGACATACGTCAGTGATATTAAACCTGATTCTGATTCTGTTCCAGGTTAATCGGAAATGGACAATAAATATGAGATGCCCAATAGCACCTAGAATCCCAAAAAATTGATTAATGAAAAACTTAAATTTAACAGGATAAAGAGAGAGTAAAAAAAATCAAAGGGGTGGTGGGGATTCTGAAACATCAAGTTGAAAAAAGTCCGATAAATGAAGAAAACAAATGACAAGGGGCAGCTCTGGTGGAGGAGAAGGACAGAGTCAATAGAACTTAGAACTGTACAGCATAGGGATAGGCCCTTCAGCCCATAAAGTCTGTGCTGACCACTATAACAGTTTTAAATCAGTTTTGTACTTGACCGCAGGAAACTGCAGAGAGTTGTGGATAGAGCCTCCCCTCCACGGACTCAGTAAACAGCCAGTATAATCAAAGACCCCACCCACCCTGGACACTCTCTGTTCTCCCTCCCCCATCAGGCAGAAGATACAAAACTTTGAAAGCACATGCCACCAAGCTCAAAGACAGCTGTTATCAGACCCCTGAATGACCTCCTGTATGATAAGATGGCCTTTAAACTTCACAAACTACACGTTGCTGTCTTAAACCTTATTGTTTACCTGTATTGCACTTTCTCTGTAGCTTTTATACTTTATTCTGCATCCTGTTGTTTTATTTTGTTCTACCTCAATGCACAGTGTATGCTTCAATCTATTTAAGACAAGCTTTTCAGTGTATTTTGGTGCATGTGACAATAATGAACCAATATCTCATTAAGGCTTGTGTGAGTCAGTGCAGTGTGTAATGATTTGATCACTACACAAGACAAGCATTTTGCTGTACTTTGTTTCCAATTCCAATATTAAATTGCATGTACTGTAGACTATATCCTTCAATTTCCTGCCAGTTCATGTCTCTCTCAAATATTTTATTATATCTTCCACCAGCTTCCCGACAAGTTCCAGGTATTGATAGAAAGGAATAAAGAGCTGATGTTTCAGCCGAAATCCTTCATCTATCCTGATCAGAGTCCTGTTGAAGACTCTCGGTCCAAAATGTCAGCTCTTCATTCCTTCATGTCGTTGCTGTCTGACCTTCTGAGTTTCTCCAGTATTTTGTGTGTGCTACTTAGGATATACAACATCTGCAGAAGGCCACATAAATCTCCTTCAACTTCTCACTGACCTTAAAATTCTGTCCTCTACTATTTGGTATTTCCAACTAGAAACAAAATCATTTCCCCTATCTGTGCCTGTCTCATAATCTCACATACTATCAGGTCGACTCTCAACCTCCAACTCTCTAGAACAAACAACCCAATTTTGTCCAATCTGTCCATATTGCTAACATTCATTAATCCAGGCAAAGCCCTTCTGCACCTACCCCCAAACCTCCAAATCCTTCCTGAAATGGTGTGACCAGAAATGCATCCAATACTTCACAAACACAAGAAATCCTGCAGATGCTGGAAATCTAGAGTGACACACACAAATACGCTGAAGGCAGTCAGCATCTATGAAGAGGAATAAACAGCCGACGTTTCAGGTCAAGACCCTTCATCAGTACTCCACGTGGCCTAACCAAAAATTTTTAGAGCTGTAGGACAACTTCCCAACTAATCTACTCAAAACTGCATCTGATGAAGGCAAGAGTGCCGTACACCTTCTCTAACACCCCATCGACTTGTATTGCTGCTTCCAAAGAGCTATGCACCTGTACTCTGGTTAATCAAAATTAACAACACAAAGCATTAGAAGAGGAAAGAGATGAAATGGATAAATAGAAAGTGTACATTAATCTTTTGCTTCATTGGTTATGGAAGAAGGTTGGAGGTGTTGTGGATAGTGTGGAGGGCTGTCAGAGGTTACAGCGGGACATTGATAGGATGCAAAACTGGCCTGAGAAGTGGCAGATGAAGTTCAACCCAGATAAGTGTGAGGTGGTTCATTTTGATAGGTCAAATATGATGGCAGAATATAGTATTAATGGTAAGACTCTTGGCAGTGTGGAGGGTCAGAGGGATCTTGGAGTCTGAGTGCATAAGATGCTCAAAGCAGCTGCATAGGTTGACTCTGTGGTTAAGAAGGCGTATGGTGTATTGGCCTTTATCAATTGTGGAATTGAATTTAAGAGCCGAGAAGTAATGTTGCAGTTATATAGGACCCTGCTCAGAGCCCACTTGGAGTACTGTGCTCAGTTCTAGTCGCCTCACTACAGGAAGGATGTGGAAGCCATAGAAAAGGTGCAGAGGAGATTTACAAGGATGTTGCCTGGATTGGGGAGCATGCCTTATGAGAATAGGTTGAGTGAACTCGGCCTTTTCTCCTTGGAGCGAAGGAGGATGAGAGGTGACCTGACAGAGGTGTACAAGATGATGAGAGGCATTGATCGTGTGGCTAGTCAGAGGCTTTTTCCCAGGGCTGAAATGGTTGCCACAAGAGGACACAGGTTTAGGGTGCTGTGGAGTAGGTACAGAGGAGATGTCAGGGGTAAGTTTTTTACTCAGAGAATAGTGAGTGCGTAGAATGGGCTGCCGGCAACGGTGGTGGAGGCGGATACAATAAGGTCTTTTAGGAGGCTTTTACTTTGTAGATCGGTACATGGAGCTTAGTAAAATAGAGGGTATAGGTAAGTCTAGTAATTTCTAAGGTGGGGACGTGTTTGGCACAACTTTGTGGGCCGAAGGGCCTGTATTGTGCTGTAGGTTTCTACATTTCTAAGATCAAGTGAGAACTGCCCAGTTTAAATCGCTGCTTAACCACCAATGTAATTCTCTACAGAATATACAGACTTAAGTACTTGAAACTTGAGATGAAATAGTGTGTGCAGTTTATTTAAGGGCTCTTCACAAACCGTCCTGGACCTCTCTATAAGCGCTGCTGCCACCTGAAGATGAACTGGTCACTTAACACAATCTTTATAGGGGAGACGGCTTTAAAGCTGCCATCACTGGTCACAACCTGCATTACGTTTGCCACCATATAAAGTAGTAGCTAAATTAAAGTCAAGATACTATGTGTATTACTGTTAACTATACTGAAAGGATCTGATAGCACTGGACAATCTGTAGAGAAGGTTTACAAGGATCTTGCCAGGGCTGGAAAATTATAATTATGAGGAAAGAACATTCGGAATAAAAGAGACTGAAAGGGAGGTTTGGTATTTAAGTAGGTAAGAGGCCCAGGTAGGATAACCAGCAAGGCTCAATTTCCCTCACTGCTGAGGTTAGAAACCTGCTAAGGTATCGAGTTAAGTCAATTGGTCAAGATATGATACAATTCATTCTGCAGTTTGAGAGGGAGAATCTAAAGTCAGACGTCTCACTATTAGAGTAGAGTAAAGTGGATTAAAAGAGGGTCTTAAAAGAGGAGCTGACCCAAGTTTTATGAAGGAGACACTGGTAGGGATGATGGCAGAGCAGCAGTGGCTGGTGTTTCAGGGTGCAATTCAGAAGGCAGAGGATAGATACATCAGAAAGAAGTATTCTAAAACGGAGGAAGATGCAACCATGACAAACAAGTCAAAGACAAAATAAAAGCAAAACAAAAATTAGTGAGAAGTTAGAGGATTGGGAAGCTTTTTAAAACCAACAGAATGCAGTTTAAAGAAAAACCACGAGGAGAGAAAAGATGAAATAGGCTAGCCAATAATATAAAAAAAGGATTCCGAAAGTTTTTTTCAGATATATAAAGAGTAAAGGAGAGGTGAAAGTAGATATCAGACTTCTGGAAAATGAGGTAGTAATAGGGGACAAACAAATGGCAGACAAATTTAGTAAGTATATTGTGTCAGACTTCACTGTGGAAGATACTAGCAGTGTGTCAGAAATTCAAGTGTCAGGCAGCAGAAGTGAGTGTAGTTGTTGTTACTAAGGAGAAGGTGTTTCGGAGCTGAAAGATTTGAAGTTAACCTGCAGTAAACGGACTACTGTAAATTCCGGACTATAAGCCGCTACTTTTTTCCCACGCTTTGAACACTGCAGCAACACTGCGGCCTATACTACGGTGCGGCTAATGCATGTTTTTTTTTCATGCCGCCAAAAACATTTTGCCTCGTAACAGTAGACCAATAAAATTGATGAGTAGTTCACAGAGGTCCAATGAAATTGTACGATAAATCAAGTGCACTTTCACAATTAAATTATTGTAAATCAGTCATTTGTACTCACCCTCATCAACATGGAAAACACTTGAAGAAAAGCATATGATGCAGCTTTTAAGTTAAAGGCGATCAATCTGGCGGTTGAAGAAGGAAATCGAGCTGCTGCACATAATCTTGGCATAAATGAATCGACGTTGAGACGGTGGAGACGCCAGCGTGAAGAACTGAGTCAATGCAAAAAGACGACAAAAGCTTTCAGAGGTAATCATAGCAGATGGCCCGAACTTGAAAACTTTCTTGAAGACTGGGTTAACACACAGAGAGCAGGCGGCCGCGGTGTTTCCACCGTGCAGATCAGACTGAAGGCTAAAGTAATCACCACCAAAATGAAAATCGAAGATTTTAGAGGTGGGCCATCGTGGTGTTTTAGATTTATGAGACAAAAAGGCCTGTCCGTCAGGGTACGCACGACTCTGTGTCAGCAGCTCCCTCCCGACACCACGAGGAAAAGCTTGCTAACTTCTGCACATTCACTCAAACAAAGATAGCGGAGAATTCCATCGGGCCAGATGATATCATAAATATGGATGAAGTACCTTTGACGTTTGACCTGCCTCTCACTCGGACTGTTAATAAAAAAGGTGACTCGTCCATCGCACTGAAAACAAGTGGCCATGAGAGAACGCATTTTACTTGTGTTCTGAGCTGCACAGCATCCGGACTAAAGCTTCCACCGATGGTGACTTTTTAAGCAGCTGACAATGAAAGTTCAGTGAAAGCTGCCATCAAGAGTACAAACTCAATTCCAGCTGTGATTCCTGGGGACAGCACGAAGTATTTGCAGCCACTGGACATCAGCGTGAACCGGGCATTTAAAGTGGCGCTGTGTGTTGAGTGGGAGGCTTGGATGACGAGCGGCGAGAAATCCTTTACCAAAACAGGACGCATGCGAAGAGCATCTTTAACTCAAGTCTGCCAGTGGATCCTAAATGCGTGGAGCCATGTCACAACATCCACCATCACCAACGGGTTTCGAAAGGCTGGACTGCTGCGTGATGAAGAGGACTGCGTGCGCTCAAGTGAGAGCGACAACGAAGAGACTGAAGTGAGTGACAAGATCCTGAGGTTTTATTCAATTTGGACACTGAAGAAGAGGACTTTGATGGTTTTAGTGCGCAGGAGGAAGATGAAGAAGGCGATCAATAACTTTTCCTGGTAGGCTGCAGTATATATATTTTTTTTACCAGACGGTAGGAGATATTGGAATGTTGTTCGTGCACTGTTCAGTAAAAAAGTATACGCAACATAATTTGTGTGTTACCGATACGTATGTATATTTAAAAGCAGCTGTGTTACAGGCACTGTTCAAAAAAAAGCATTTGCAATATGTATTTGTTTATGTTACCATACGGATTTAATTAAAAGTTAAAAAATCCTCACGTGTAATATCTTTCTGTGTAAATGTCTCATATTACAACGTGGGACACCTGCGGCTTAAAATCCGGTGCAGCCTGTACAAGTACAAAATTGATTTTCTTTCTAAAATTAGAGCGTGCGGCTTTTAATCAGGTGCGCTCTGTAGTCCGGAATCTATGGTATATATACCCCAGGGTTCTGAAAGAGGTAAATGAAGAGATTGTTAAGGCACTAATAATGATCTTTCCAGATTCACTAGATTCTGGAATGGTTCCAGAAGACTGGAAAATTGCAAATGTCACTCCACTTTTTAACAAGGGAGAGAGACAGTAGAAAGGAAATTATAGGCTAATTAGCTTGACTTCAGTTGTTGGGAAGATGTTGAAGTCCGTTATAAAGGACGAAGTCTCAGGATACTTGGAGACACATGATAAAATAGGCCAAAGTCAGCGTGGTTTTGTAAATGGGAAAATTTGCCTGACAAATGTGTTGGAATTCTTCGAGGAAGTAGCAGACAGAATAGACAAAGAGCAGTCAGTGAATGGTGTTTATTTGGATTTTCAGAAGACATATGATGTAAGATAAGAGCCTATAGTTTTACAGAAATGTTACTAGCATGGACAGAAGATTGGCTAACTGGCAGGAAGTAGTAAGTGGTGAGAAGGCAGCAAAAACAGTTGTGGATTTTCAAAGGATTAAGGTAGTAAGATGATGATGCTCTGGAAAAGGAGTAATTGAGGGAAGATCTAATGAACCAGAGGAATTGAGACTGATATCAGAGCAGGAAAAATAACCTAATAACCTTCTCTAGGATAGAAAGTAAATACTAAAAGGAAAGATTGAACCAACAAGAAGACTTCCTATTAATTTATTTTTGTCAAACTACTTCATAAATGATGAGATACAGCCCTGTGCAAATGTCTTTAGGACATATATATAGATAGGAAGCCCGAGACCTTTGCACAGTACTGTAATAATTTTATGTATTGCACTGTACTTCTGCCTCAAAAAAAACAAATTTCATGACATATGTGAGTGATAATAAACCTGATTCTGATGTGGGTCTCTATTGTGGACTGGGAGTGGGAAGGGGGCAGGGGGAAGGGAGTCATGGTTGGGAAAACAGGAAGGGAGAGGAGAGGGAACTGCAAGTACCAGACAGGCATTCTGTTCAAAGTTCAAGGTTCAAAGTAAAAAGTGTATTGATCAATAAACCAAATGTTTGAAATTAAGTGACCTTGCCTGGTGTCTCAGGGCTGGTTGCACCTGCCCCCACTCCACACCACCTGCTCCTAGCACACCTTGTCTGGCACCTGTTCCACACCCCTCCCGCAGCATTCCTCCTTCACCATTCCCAACATCCTTCACTCCCGCCAGACTTACAAACTCACTCTCCACTCCACATTGACAAATACAGTACTGTGCAAAAGTCTTAGCTATATTTATGTGCTTAAGCACTTTGCATGGTACTGTAGGCATTGTGATTTCTTGTAGTGTGAACTGTAATTATTTTGATCTATACTGAGGGAGTAATATTTACAGTGACCTTTATTTCGAGAAGCTAATGATAAAATTAATTGGTTTCTAAAGTACGGCCACACTTGAGAGTTGAATGAATTTACCTCAGTGACTAATGATCTTTGCATTGCTACTATATTCCGAGTCAGTAAGGATGGGGAAACTGTACCTGGTGTTTTCACAAGCCTTATTTTTAAAAGTAGGTACACCTTACATCTTACAAGAAAGCAGTTCTGAAAAAAAATTTAAGACAAACCTACCTTTTTGTATAATTTAAATTCTTGGCTCTAAGGTGCTGCAGCAGACACACACAGCATTTGTCATATCAAGTATCTATCACAGAAGCTATCACTCCGGCAACCCCTTTCAATATTGTGGGTTGACTTTGTTTCCAGCATAATTTTGGCATGCCACTGACAGAGCAGTCATGCAGAAAATATGTTGTAGATGCGACTGAATTAAGAGTGGCTCATTTTCTCTTTTTCATGAATAGGCTGCAAACTGATTCAGAAGCATCGTGGGATATCTCTGATGATTAATCAACCATGATGGTGACAAAAAGAATTAAGGTCACAGAAGAACTTTGCAACGTATTACGTTTGAAGCAAGTACACTGACGTAAGTCTGTTTGCTCCTGGTACTGACTTAGAAGATTATGAGAGGCATAGACAGAGTAGACAGGCAGTAGCTTTTCCCCAGGGTTGAAATGTCTAATACAAGAGGGCCTGCATTCAAGATAAGGGGGGCAATTTCAAAGGAGATGTGGGAGGCAAGTTTTTTTTTAAACAGTGGTGGGTGCCTGGAATGTGCTGCTTGGGGTGGTGGGAGAGGCAGGAACATTTTGGATTTTTAAGGGACATTTAGTTAAGAGTATAAATAAGAGGAAAATGGAAGGATATGGGCATTGTGTAGGCAGAAGAGATTAATGTAGTTAGCAATCTGATTAATAATTTAACTGGTATGGCACACCATTGTGGGCCAAAGGGCCGGTTCCTGAGCTGTACTGTTCTGTGTTCCGTGTGGTGGGCAACATCAAATCAACCAGCTGGCCGGCGGCTGTGAGAAGAAATGTCAAATTTGGTAAATGGCGCCTCAAAAAGTACCTTCAGTGATGCAAACTAGACAGCAGAGGTCAAAGGAAAGAAAACCATAGATAATGTGCCATGCTCTGTCAGGATCTGTAAAAGGAACAGATATCAGAAGTGAAAGGTTTCACAACACCTCAAGACTGGCTCCTCCCACCGTTTCTGTTGTTAAGGCTATTTCCACGCTGATGTGCCCTTTTAAGATCTTTTTTTTAAATCCTTACTTCACAAAGGTGACTTTCTATGCTCTATAAACTTCCAAACCTATTTATAGGTAGGTCTTGGTTTCTTCAGATTTAATTCTGTTCCATTTCAGAGTGTTTTTAGCTTAGTTAATGTTTGGCTAAATCAGATATTTTCAGTTAACAGAAAAATTGTGATTCAAGAGATGCATCAACTAGTATAGGCAAATTAATAGAACCTGTTAGCAATATCAACCTTTTCAGGGTTTACTTTAATTATTTTTTCAACAATACCTTGATTTTCTTCCCGAAAATCATAAAGCCCTTTCAGGATTCACCTGTTTCGTGGGCCAGTTCCACATGACCATATCACATGAAATAATGGGATCAGTCAAAGTTTACAAGAGCATCTTTGAAAGCAGCACATAGTAGCTCAAAGCAAAATGAAATTCTGCTTTGCTGACATTTACGGTCAGCACGGAGTTTTATCGGCAAAAGGAAAATGATTTTCCAGGCAAGCCTTTAGAGCTGTTCTGTCTTTTATTGACTGACACAAAATAATCAAGCTCTCTATCTCCATTATTCCCACCAACTGCATTCTACATTTCTCTCAATCCACAGAAAATCTTGTTAACAGTGCAGTTCAATATTACTCAGAAAATATTCCCTTCCCTCTTTTCAGGTGTTGATAGTTTGTTATGTGTTGTCAGCAATTTATTTTTCCATTCTAGTTTCATAATACATTTTTAAAGGATTTTACCATACAGGGATTGTTCCGCTTCCTTTGGACATAAAATACTGTGCAGACTATCAATGAAACCCATAGCATTGTTGACTATTTTCTGTGAGAGTTTCCAAGTTACTGTCATTGCGTTCGCTCTCTTCTCCGAGGCATTGTTGGATTGGGACATAGAATTGTTGTTTTTCTTGTACTTTAACTTACCCATGCTTACTTACATTTTTATATAATCACATATATACTTGAAATCATTCAGTGAATCTTCCAGTCATTATGGCATAGCACTTCTTTATTTTTCTAGAAACTTCTGAGTTTTCACTAGCAGGTGTTACACACCTTGATCTGGCTATGTTACAGGTTAATTGCTGCCATTGGATTTTTTTTGTTAATCTCTAGTCTGACAACTGTTCCCCCCCTCCCCCTTTTCTCCTTACTTTTTCCTCTCAGTCCTCTCTTGCTTGTTTTTTGTTCTTGTAATATAGTAAAAAAAATGGCCTTAGCAACAAACTAAATGCCTCATTCTTGATTTCCAAAGAACCTTTGGATTGCAAAATTATCAGGTTGAAGCGCTATGTAAAACCAATTTCCTGTTACTGCAGCAGAGGACAATTGTACCTCTCGATATCCAGTACTGGGTAAAAGACTTAGGCATACATAAATAGCTAGGGTGCCTAAGACTTTTGTAGAGTACTGGATATTGGAGCGGAGAACGAGTTTGTAAATCTGAAGGGAGCAAAGGACGTTGGAATGGTGAGGTGGAGCACTGTGGGGCAGGTGGCAGAGAAGGAGTGCCAGGGGAGAAAGGTCATGTGGGTGCAGAAACACCCAGCACAGAGACACTAGGCAAGGTCATTTGATTCCAAAGAGTTGGTTTATAGATCATTACAGAATGTGTCTCTGGTGCTTCCTCTCCATTCCCCTCCAGGGTTTTCTCTCCTCTCCCTTCCCCTTTTCCCAACCATTATTCCCCTCTCCCTGCCCCACTCTCACTCTCAGTCCACAACAGATACTCATATTGGAATCAGGTTTATCATCACATATAAAATGCTGGAGGAACTCAGCAGGCCAGACTGCATCTGAAAAGAGCACAGTTGATGTCTTGGGCCGAAACCCTTCAGTCCTTTCCACAGATGCTGCCTGGCCTATTGAGTTGCTCCAGCATTTTGTGTGAGGAGCTCGGATTTCCAGCATCTGCCGATTTTCTTTTGTTTGAGATCAGGTTTATCATCACTCAGGTATATCATGAAATTTGTTTTTTTTGTAGCAGCAGTATGTTACAATACATAAAATTTCCACAGAAACATGCAAATGTCTTAAGGACCCTAGCTATATATTTGTGCCTGTGACTTTTGCACAGTGCAGTAGAGCATCTGAACCAATGGCAAATGAACTGGTTACATGGATTAGACCTCACTTGTCACATAATTGAAATATAACACATTGGTTTGTAGGCTCTGGCTCCTGCACAATGTGGAGACATAGGAAAGTGTCTCAGGATATGGATTTTGAGATAGGTCTGAAAAAAAATGTGTTCACTTGTAAGACCATATGACCATAAGACATAGGAGAATTAGGCCATTCAGCCCATTAAGTCTGCTCCACCTTTCCATCATGGCTGATTTATTATCCCTCTCAACGTTATTCTCCTGCCTTCTCCCCATAACCTTTGACACACAATCAAGAACCTATTGGGCTCTGCTTTAAATATACCCAATGACTTGGCCTCCACAGCACCTATGGCAATGAATTCCACAGGTTCACCACTCTCTGACTAAAGTAATTCCTCCTCATCTCTGTTCTAAAGGGACATCCTTCTATTCTGAAGCAGTACCCTCAAGTCCTAGACAACCCCACTATAACAAACATCCTCGCTATATCCACTCCATTTAGGCCTTTCAATATTCGATAGGTTTCAATGACATTTCCCCTCATTGTTCTAAAATTCAGCAAGTAATGGCCCAGAGTCATCAAACGCTCCTCATGTGTTAATCCTTTCATTCCTGGGAGCAGTCTCATGAACCTCCTCTGGACCTTCTCCAATGCCAGCACATCCTTACTTTGTGTTCTATGTCTCAGCACAGGCTTGGAGCAAACCTACTCTCAACATTGCTGCCAGTGCTCATTCATAAATCGGTCCGTGAAAGTCACGCAAACACGATTTCAGAGTTAAACAAAGGCTATTTTGTTCTTAGTCACACCAGTCACTCAACAGGAAAGTCTCAGCATTTTTAGAAAAGTTACTTGCATTGTTTCCAAACAAATAAAAGAAAGCACAGTGCCCTTTTTACTAGTTACTAGTTCAACCTGTTACTGAGCCGGTAGTGACCTAGATGAAAATGACAAGCAGGTATTTGAATGACTACATTATGAACCTTTTTCTAAAAGGGTAGAGAAGTGTTGTTGATAGCTTTTTATTGTGACAACTCTCTTTTATCATAAGAAGCAAAATTCAAGAAATACTAGTCAGGTCAGGCAGTATCAGTCCAGCAAGAAATGAAGGAATGAAGATTACCAATGTCAGATTACCAATGTCAGGATGCTGTTCGTTGACTATAGCACAGCATTTAACAGCATCCTTCCCACTGTCCTGATGAGTAAGCTATAGAACCTGGGTCTCTATACCTCCCTCTGCAATTGGTTCCTCGTTATCCTAACCAGAAGACCACAATCTGTGTGGATTGGTAATAATATCTCCTCCTCACTGACGATCAACTCTGGTACACCTCAGGGACATGCGCTTAGCCCACAGCTCTACTCTCTCTATACTCATGATTGAGGGGCTAGGTACGACTCTCAAGTACCATCTATAAATTTGCTGATGATACGACCATTGTTGATAGAGATGAGAGAGCGTACAGGAGCAAGTGGACTGGTGTTGCAGCAACAACCTTGTACTCAATGTCAGTAAATCCAAAGAGCTGACTGTGGACTTCAGGAAGGGTAAGACAAGGGAACACAAACCAATACTCACAGAGGGATCAGAAGTGGAGACAGTGAGCAATTTCAAGTTCCTGGGTGTTAAGATCTCTGAGGAGCCAACCTGATCCCAACATTTCAATGCGTTCTATAAATTAAGCAAGACAGTGGTCAAATTTCATTTGGAGTTTGAAGAGATTTGGTATGTCAACAAATAAACTCAAAAGCTACAATAGATGTACCGTGGAGAGCATTCTGATATGGTGCATCATTGTCTGCTTTTGAAGGGGGTGGTGCCTACAGCAAAGGAACAAAAGAAGCTACAGAAAGTTGTAAAATTAGACAGCTCCATCTTGGGTGCTATCCTCCGTAGTATTAAAGACATCTTTGAGGAATGGTGACTGAGAAAGGCAGAGTCCATTATTAAGGACCTCCAGCAGCCAGGGCATGCCCTTTTCTCACTGTTACCATCAGGTAGGAGATACAGAAGCCCAAAAGCATAGGAATTCAGGAACAGCTTCTTCCCCTCTATCATCCGATTCATAAATGGACATTTAACCCATGAACACTACCTCACTTTTTAAAAATATATATTGTCTCTGTTTTGCACTATGTTTAATCTATTCAATATACTGCACATACACACACACATACTTACTGTAATTGATTAGGCTAAGGTTATATCAGGGGTTGCCGGGTGGCATGGCTCAAACAGCTGGAACAGTCTATTCCACGCTATATCTCAATAAATCAATAATGCACAAATCAAACTGCGAATGACAACTCACCAGGGCTGACCCTGAATATGACAGGATGCAATACTGTGTAATAATATTATGTAATAAATCATCAGTTGCTAATTTGAACTGAAAAATATCTATAATCTAAGCATGCCTATTACACCCCTCCAGTGCCACTCCTCCCATCCTTTCTCCCATGGTCCAGTCTCCTCTCCTACCAGATTCCTCCTCCTTCAACCTATTACCTCTTCCACCTATCACCTCCCACCTTGGTGCTTCATCCCCCAACACCTACCAACCCACCCTCTCTCTCACCTGGTCTCACCTATCTCCTGCCTTCCTGTACTTCTTTCCCTCTTATTCTGGTTGCTTCTCCCTTCCTTCCCAGTCCCGACAAAGCTATAGATATTGGCCAGGATTCCGAGGTTAATCCCTCTGTTCCTTCTTAAGTAAGTGCCATGTGATCTTCATCCACTTAATAGTAAGTAAGTCTGACACAAAAGATCAGTAGTGCCAAACAGAGAAGGAATTTGGAAAGAATTTTGTAGGCAATGAGGTCAGAGACAGCAAAGTAATTATTAACATGTGTTCTGGTGAAATCTTCTATCGGAAAATTGTGAAGGTTTACTTTTGATATGTGTATTAAAATATGGCAGGGACGATAAGCAAGATGTTTCCAATATGACGGGTGGTATCCTTTGTGATTGTAAGTCAGACAGTACAAAACTTTACAAGGATTAACCAGAAAAAGCACAATTTAATATTCTGCTGCTTTGGTAAAGCTACATCACATGACTGTTTTCAACAGGAACTTGGTGAGGTTAAATGAAGGTTTTGTAGTTCCTCCGCCAAGTTTGAAAATATTTGGAAAAGAAATTGTACATACAGAATTATCAGGCACATGGAGAATTGTGAATGGCTGATGATAGTGTATTTTAAAGCCCGGCGGATAACGAATGGTGTATAACACCTTCCAGAGCAATGTAGTCAGTAAAATACTTCTGAAGTGTGGTAATGGAAGCAAGACAGCAACCAATTGACACACAGCAAGTTTCCATGAGCAGTTATGTGATAATGCTTAAACAGTTTTGTTTAGTGACATTAATTGAAGAATGATCTTGGGCAAAATTTCCCTCCTCTTCTTGAAACAGCACCATTTGCATTCACCTGACAGTGAAGCTAGTCCTGCAGTTTAACACCCAGCAGAAGACACTAGAGGAACTCAGTATCTATGGAGAGTTATGAACAGTCAACGTTTCAAGCCAAGACTGGAAAGGAAGCAGGAAGAAGGCAGAATGTAACGGTGGGGGAGGGAAAGCAGTACTATATGACAGGAGTAGGTGAGACCAGTTGAGGGGAAGTTGGTTGGGTGGAGAAATGGAGAAATGAAAATCTGGGAGGTGAAAGGCTGGAAAGGTAAAGGGCTGAAGAAGAAAGAATCTGACAGGAGATGGAAGTGGATCATGGGAAAAGGGAAGGATGGGGGGGGAAGCAGAGGGAGGTAATGAGCAGGTGAAGAGAAGGGAAGGGGTAAGAGGAAAGGCAGAAGGGTAAATGGAAAAAGGGAGAAGGGAGAATGGTAGAAAATTACCAAAAGTTAGAGAAATCAATTTTCATGCTGTCAGGTTGGTAGCTACCCAGGCAGGGAGTGGCTTCACTTTGCAGTAGAGGAGGCCATGACATGTCAAAATGGGAACAGGAAATAGAATTAAAATGGGTGGCCACCAGGAAATCCCGCTAATTCTGGCAGTCAGAGGGAAGGTGCCCAACAAAGCGGTCCCCGACTCTACGTTGGATCTCACTGATGCGGAGAGGGCAGAACCAGAATCAGAATCAGAATCAGGTTTATTATCACCGGCATATGACATGAAATTTGTTAACTTAGCAGCAGCAGTTCAATGTAATACATAATCTAGCAAAGAGGGAAAAAAAACAAAAATAAATAAACAAGTAAATCAATTACATATATTGAATAGATTAAAAAATGCAAAAACATTAATACTGTATATTAAAAAAGTGAAGGTAGTGTCCAAAGCTTCAATGTCCATTTAGGAATCCAATGGCAGAGGAGAAGAAGCTGTTCCTGAATCGCTGAGTGTGTGCCTTCAGCCTAACCATGAATACTGGATACAGTAGATGACTCCAACAGACTTGCAGGCAAAGTTTTGCCTCACCTGTAAGGACTATTTGGGCCCCTGAATGGTGGTGAGAGAGGAGTTGAAGGGGCAGGTGTAGTAATGAGTGCCAGGAAGAAGATTAGTGAGGAGAAATAAATGCACAAGGGAGATGTGGAGAGAGCAATTGCTGCAGAAAGTGAAGAATGGGATGGGGCAGCAAAGATGTGTTTAGTGGTAGGACCCCAATGGAGATGGCGGAAATTACAGAGAATGATTTGCTGGTGGTGTGGTAGGTGAGGACAAGGGGAACTCCATCCCTGTGATAGTGATGGGAAGATGGGGTAAGAGCTGATGTCCAAGAAATTGAGAAGATGCAGGTGAGAGCAGCATCAATGGGAGAGGAAGGGAAACCCCATTCTTTAAAGGAGGAGGCCATCTCAAATGTTCTGGAGTAGAAAACCTCACTCTGAGAACAGATGCAGTGGAGATGAAGGAACTGAGAAAAGGCAAAAGCATTTTTACAAATGTGGGAAAAGGTACCATGGAGATATCTGTGAGAGTCAGTAGGTTAATAAAAGATATCAGTAGACAGTCTGCCACCAGACCATCAGACTGATTATTTCATGCTGATACCATTGTATTTGTATGTGATATTGACTGTCCTGTTGTACATACTATCTATTACAGATTACTATTAATTGCACACTTGGATGGAGACATAGCATAAAGATTTTTACTCATGTATGTGAAGGATATAAGTAATAAAGTCAATTCAATTCAATTCCAGAGATAAAGCTAAATGAAACTAACAAGCTCAGCATTGGTGCAGGAAGAGAGTATGTCAGTAGTGTGGGACAATGAATGAGGGGCAGAGGGGAAACAGAGAAGGAAGTTTGGAAAAATAACAGAAGGTGGAAGGTGGGTTTTAAAAATCCACATTTAGCAATAGACCATTCCATCAATACTTGTGTGTCAGCCTAGTCTCAGATCCAAGTTCAGATTTTTAGAACACCATGAACACCACTTCACTTTGTGTTTTGCACTATTTTGTAACTTGTAGCAAGTTTTATTGTCTTGCACTGTGATGCAGCCACAAAACAACACATTTCACAACATTTGGCAGTGGTAATAAACCTGGTTCTTATCTGCAATGTGTTTACATTGAAGACCTGAACATTGGAGCTTTCCTCTAAGGTTAGAAAATAGCCCATCACAAAAAAATGCTGGTGTAGATTGAACCAGCCGAATCATTCAAAGTTCAAAGTCAATTTTATTATCAAAGTACATACATGGCGCTGTGGAAAGGCAAGGAGATCTCCAGTGTCCCTGACCACTACAACAGCGAGAAGTGCATTCAGCTGCAGCTTCTAACAAACCATGTTAAGGAGTTGGAGCTGGAACTGGATGAACCCTGGATCATTTGAGAGGGTGAGGGGTGATAGATAGGACATATTGAGAGATAGTTACACCCAAGGTGCAGGCCATAGGAAATTGGGTGACAGACAGGAAGGGGAAAAGGGTTAAGGAGCCAGTGCAGAGTACCCCTGTGGCCATTCCCCTCAACAACAGGTATATCACTTTGGATACTGTTGGGAGGATAACCGAACAGAGGGAAGTTGCAGTGGGTGAATCTCTGGCACTGCCTCTGTGACTCAGAAGGGAAGAGGGAAGAAGAGGCACACTGTGGTGAAAGGGGATTCATCAGTAACAGGAATAGACAGGAGGTTCTGTGGATGTGAACAGATGGTATATTGCCTCCTGGGTGACAGTAGTATCTCACATCAAGTCCTCTACATTCTTAAGTGGGAGGGTGAACAGCCAGAAGTGTTGGTCCACGTAGGTACCAATGACATAGGTAGAATGGGTGAAAAGGTTTTCTTGAGGGAGTTCAGGGAGTTAGCTGCTAAGTTAAAGGGCAGGACCTCCAGGGTGGTGATCCCAGGATTACTACCCGTGCCACATGCTCGTGAGGCCAAAACTAGCAAGATTATACCGTTTAATAAGTGGCTAAGGAGGGAGGTGTAGGAGGGAGGCCATAAGATTTTTGGATCATTGGGCTCTCTTCTAGGGAAGGTGGGATTTGTACATGATAGACAGTTTGCACCTGAACTGGAGGGGGCTAATGTCCTAGTGGGAAAATTTGTTAATGCTGCACAGTGGGGTTTAAACTAGAACTAGACTAGAAGGGTATGGGAACCAGAGTGTCAGAACCACTAGTGGAGAGATTGTGGAGACAGATGGTGGTAAGATCTCAGACAAAGTAATAACCAAGAGGTTGAACATGGTGTGACCAGAGTCCTGAGCTGCCTGTAGTTAAATGCTGTTGATAGGGCAAAATTAAAATCAAGATGAATTGCAATGTAAAAGGTGGACAAAATTGTAAAGTGTGACTACAGGACCGAAGGTGTTGTATTTGAATGTGCTCAGTATACAGAATAAGGGAGACGAACTTGGGGCACATTTGCAGATTGGCAGGTATGATGTTGTAGGCATCACTAAATCATGGCTGAAAGATTATAGCTGAGAGCTTAATGTCCAAGGATACACATTCTGTCAAAAGCATAAGCAGGAAGGTAGATGGGTGACATTTTTCTGTTGGTAAAAAATTACATTAAATCATTAGAAAGTGGAGTCATAGGGTTGGAAGGTGTTGAATTATTGTGGATGGAGTGAAGGAACTGCAAGGGTAAAAAGATCTTAATGGGAGTTGTATACAAATCCCCAAACAGTGGTAAGGATGTGGCCTAAAAGTTATAACAGGAGATAGAAAATGCATGTCAAAAGGGCAATGTTACAATAGTCATGGGAGACTTAATATGCAGGTAGATTAGAAAAATCATGTTGGTGCTGAATTACAGGAGGGGGAATTTCGAGAGCACCTACGAGATGACAACCAGAGCCCACTGGAGGATCAGCCATTCTGGATTCAGTGTTGTGCAATGAACAGAGTTGATTAGGGAGCTTAAGTTAAAAGAACCCTCAGGGGTAAGTGATCATAATATGATAGAATTCACCCTGAAATTGGAGAAGGAGAAACTAAAGTCAGATGGGTCATTATTACAGTGGAGTAAAGGGAATTACAGAGGCATGAGAGAGGAGTTCGCCAGAATTGATTGGAAAAGAACACTGGCAGGAATTATCGCAGAGCAGCAATGGCTGGAACTTCTAGAAGCAATTCAGAAGGCACAGAATACGTACATCCCAAGTGCAAAGATGTATTCTAAAGAAAAGGTAACACAACTGTGGCTAACAAGAGAAGTCAAACCCAACATAAAAGCCAAAGAGAGGGCATATAATAGAGCAAAAATTAGCAGGAAGTTAGATCTGGAGGCTTTTAAAAACCAACAGAAGGCAACTAAAAAAGTCATTAAGGTAAAGATGGAATACAAAAGTAAGCTAGCCAATAATATTAAACAGGATATCAAAAGTTTCTTCAGATACATAAAGTGTAAAAGAAAGGCAAGAGTGAATATCGGACCACTGGAATACAACGCTGGAGAGGTAGTAATGGGGGACAAGGAAATGGTGGATGAACTGAATAAGTATTTTGCATCAGTCTTCATGGTGGAAGACACTAGCAGTAGGCTCGAAGTTCCAGGTGTCAGGGGCATGAAGTGTGTTAAGTTCTTGGGGAAACTGAAAGGTCCAAAGGTAGATAAATCACACAGACCAGATGGTGTGCACCACAAAATTCTGAAAGAGGTGGCTGAAGAGATTCTGGAGGCATTAGTGATGATCTTTCAAGAATCACTAGATTCTACAATGGTTCCAGAAGACTGGAAAATTGCAAATGTCACTCCATTCTTCAAGAAGGGTGAGAGGCAGAAGAAAGGAAACTAATAAGCTAATAAGTCTGACCTCAGTGATTGGATTGATGTTGGAGTCGATTATTAAGGATGAAGTCCCATGGTACTTGGAGGCACATGATAAAATAGGCTGTAGTCAGCATGGTTTCAAGGGGAAATCTTGCCAGACAAATGTGTTGGAATTCTTTGAAGAAATAACAAACAAGATAGATAAAGATGAATTGATTGATGTTGTGTACTTTGATTTACAGAAGTACTTTGACAAGATGCCACAGATGAGGCTGCTTAACAAGCCATGAGCCTACGGTATTACAAGAAAGATTCCAACATAGATAAAGCATTGGCTGATTGACAGGCGGCAAAGAAAGAGAATAAAGGAAGCCTTTTCTGGCTGGCTGCTGGTGACAAGTGGTGTTCCACAGGAGTCTGTGTTAGGTCAGATTCTTTTTACATTGTATGTCAATGATTTGGATGATAGCATTGATGGCTTTATTGTAAAGTTTGCAGATGATATGAAGATAGGTGGAGGGGCAGGTAGCTTAGAGGAAGTAGCGAGGCTATGGAAGAACTTAGACAGATAAGGAGAATGAGCAAAGAAATGGCAGATTGAATTCAGTGTAAGGAAATGTATGGTCATGCACTTGGTAGAAAAAATGAAAGGGTTGACTATTTTCTAAATTGAGAGAAAATATACAAAAACTGAAGGGCAAAAGGATTGATGGTCCTTGTGCAGGATTCCCTAAGGGTTAATTTGCAGGCTGAGTCTATGGTGAGGAAGGCAAATGCAATGTTAGCATTAATTTCAAGAGGACTAGAATATAAAAGCAAGAATGTAATGTTGAGACTTAATAAAGCACTGGTGAGGCCTCATTTGGTGAATTGTGAGCAGTTTCGGGCCCCTTATTTTAGAAAGGATGTGTTGAAACTGGAGAGGGTTCAAAGGAGGTTCACAAAAATGATTTCAGGATTGAATGGCTTGTCACATGCAGAGAATTTGATGGCTCTGAGCCTGTATTCACTGGAATTCATAGGGCATCAAAGGGTAAAAAGCAGGGGAGTGGGGATGACTGGAAGAATTGGATCAGCCCATGACTGAATGGCATAGCAGACTCGATGGGCCGAATAGCTTACTTCTGCTCCTATATCTTATGGAATTCAGAAGAATGAGGGGTGACCTCATTGAAACCTATCTAATGGTAAAAGGCCTTAACACAGTAGATCTGGAGAGGGTGTTTCCTATGGTGGGAGACTCTAAGACCAGAGGACACTTCCTCAAAATAGAGGGGCATCCTTTTAGAGAGGAGATGGAGGCCAGTTCTTTATATATATTTAAGGCACTGGATGATAGATTCTTGATTGGTCAGGGTATGAAGGGTTACATGGAGAAGGCAGGAGATTAGGGCTGAGGGGAAAATTGGATCAGCCATGATGAAATAGCGAAGCAGACTTGATGAGCCAAATGATCCAAATCTGCTCCTATGTCTTAATGGTCTTATATGTCACCATATACAGTCATGAAATTCATTTTCTTGTGGACATGAAATCTATAGACTAGTAACCATACTAGAATGAAGAAAAGACCACCTAACCAAAGATCTAATCAAAATGTCACTAACATATCAGAAATAACACCAAGCTGCAATTCAAATCTAAACCCACTACGTAACCAAGTCTGTGCCACCACCGAAATGGCAATAATGTTTACAAAGGGCTACTGCTAAATCCTTACAGACAGCAGTTGGGATTGTACCCCAATCATCCAAAACCTGGTGCGGTAAAGTGTGACGTTGACTGCTGCACTGCCCATATGTCTAATCTTTAACCTTTTGGAATGTGAGAAGAAACCAGAGTACCTGGAGGAAACTCAAACAGTCACAGGGAGAACGTACAACCTCCCTACAGACAGTGGCGGGAACCAAACCACAATCAACAAATGCTCTAACCGCTATGCTACCATGACACCTTATTGTGGACATCCACATCACAACGTGGTTGCCAGGGACTAAAGTGAGAAAGCATCACCATACATTCATATGCTTCCAGACAGACATACATTGGAAAACAAAAGAAAAGTATTCAGCTCAATTGATTGGAATCTGGCAGATGTTAAATATGCTCAATATACAAAACCCTCTAAAAATCAGCAAGCGCTACTCCAAGGGTCTATATATCACAGCCATTTTGAAGCCAGATGCACATCATACATCACAATAATTGCATCAGCAGCTGAGGAAAGCCAGTAAACACATCTGTTGGAAAGAACCAAGCTGGGATCAAGTATGCATTTTTCTCAAAGCCTGATTGAATCTGAGTTAAACTGTTACCTAGGGAATGGATTCCACCTGCACCAACAGATACCGATTAAGATTATTAATGGCATTTCGGTGCCAATAAACTAGCAGTGGTTCCCAACCTGAGGCACATGGACCCCTTGGTCCATGGCATCAAAAATGGTTGGGAACCCTTGCAACAGAGGAGGTGTTTGAAGGAATTTGAAAAAAGCAGTATCACTTCCATCATATGCGCAGTGGAAGGATTTGAAGCCATTTCTTGATACAGTGTTTTAATGGAGCAAATTATATTTCAACACACACAGTTAGCTCAGATTGAGGAAGGAATGTAAGCAGGAGACAACGTGATACCTACTGAAAAAAAAATTAATGACATTCAGCATTTAGAATGTCATTGCTCAGTGAGAGACCCTGACAACAGGTGAATTAATTAATACACTAAACAGGAGACACAAAGACTGCAAATGCGAAAGACCTGATGCAGTAGTTTCAAACTCAAGTTTATGATCAGTGATGTATTTTGTGAAATTAATTGTTTTGCAGCCATACAGTGCAATACATTAAAAAATATTTTGTTTATAAATATAAATATAGTGCAAAAAGAGAACAAATTAGTGAGGTAGTGTTCTGTCCTGATGAAAGGTCTCAACCTAAAATATCAACTGTTTATTCCTCTCCATAGGCGCTGCCTGACCTGCTGAGTTCCTCAGTACTTTTTGTGTATCGCTCAAGATTTCCAACATCTTCATGGATCATGTTCAGGTAGATATATTTACTGTATTTTAATAAGACCAGAAGACATAGGAGCAGAATTAGGCCATCTGGCTCATCAAGTCTGCCCTGCCATTTAATCATGGCTGATCCTTTTTTATCTCCCCCTCAACCCCAGTTCACAGCCTTTTCCCTGTAAACTTTGATGCCACGTCCAATCAAGAACTGATCAAACTCTGCCAGAGATTGCACAGTACGTGCGCTTGCAACACTGTGAGTCAGACAGAGTGGTCAGCAGCACAGGGGCTCCACAGGGGACTGTCCTGTCTCCCTTTCTCTTCACCATTTACGCCTCGGACTTCAACTACAACACAGAGTCTTGCCATCTTCAGAAGTTTTCTGATGACTCTGCCATAGTTGGATGCATCAGCAAGGGAGATGAGGCTGAGTACAGGGCTACGGTGGGAAACTTTGTCAAATGGTGCGAGCCGAATCATCTGCAGCTTAATGTGAAAAAGACTAAGGAGCTGGTGGTGGACCTGAGGAGGGCTAAGGCACTGGTGACCCCTGTTTCCATCCAAGGGGTCAGTGTAGACATGGTGGAGGATTACAAATACCTGGGGATACGAATGGACAATAAACTGGACTGGTCAAAGAACACTGAGGCTGTCTACAAGAAGGGTCAGAGCCGTCTCTATTTCCTGAGGAGACTGAGGTCCTTTGTGGCCAGTGCTATCATGTTTGCTGTTGTGTGCTGGGGCAGCAGGCTGAGGGTAGCAGACACCAACAGAATCAACAAACTTATTTTTAAGGCCAGTGATGTTGTGGGGGTGGAACTGGACTCTCTGATGGTGGTATCTGAAAAGAGGATGCTGTCCAAGTTGCATGCCATCTTGGACAATGTCTCCTATCCACTCCATAATGTACTGGTTAGGCACAGGAGTACATTCAGCCAGAGACTCATTCCACTGAGATGTAGCACTGAGCGTCATAGGAAGTCATTCCTACCTGTGGCCCTCAAACTTTACAAATCCTCCCTCAGAGTGTCAGACACCCTGAGCCAATAGGCTGGTCCTGGACTTATTTCCACTTGGCATGATTAACTTATTATTATTTAGTTATTTATGGTTTTATATTGCTATATTTCTTCATTATTTTTGGTTGGGGCAGCTGTAACGAAACCCAGTTTCCCTTGGGAACAATAAAGTATGTCTGTCTATCTGTCTTAAATACACCCAACGACCTGGACTCCACAGCTGCATGTGGCAAAAAATTCCACAAATTCACCGGCCTTCGGCTAAAGAAATTTCTCTGCATCTCTGTTTTGATAGGGTGTCCCTCTATCCTGAGGTTGTACCTTCTTGTTCTAGACTCTCCCATCATGGGAAACATCCTTTCCACGTCTACTCTGTCTGGGCCTTTCAACATTCTAAAGGTTTCAATGAGATACCCCTGCATCCTTCTGAATTCCAGCAAGTACAGACCCAGAGTCATCAAACATTCCTCATATGATAACCCCTTCATTCCTGTAATCATCCTTGTGAACGACCTCTGGACCCTCTCCAATGCCAGCGCATCTTTTCTAAGATGAGGGGCCCAAAACTGTTCACAATTATCAAGGTGATCCTCACCAGTGCCTGATAAAGCCCCAGAAACACATTCTTGCTCTTGTATGCTAGACCTCTTGAAATGACATTTGCCTTCCTCACCATTGACTCAACCTGCAAGTTAACCTTCAGGGTGCTCTGCACAAGGACTCCCAAGTCCTATTGCATCTCAGATTCCTGGATTGTCTCCCCGTTTAGAAAACAGTCCACTTACTTACTTCTACTACCAAAGTGCATGACCATGCATATTCTCACATTGTATTTCATTTGCCATTATCTTGCCCGTTCTCCTAATATGTCTAAGTCCTTCTGAATCCTACCTGTTTCCTCAACACTACCTGCCCCTCCACTGATCTTTGTATGGTCTGAAAACTTGGCAAAAAAGCCATCTATTCCAACATCTAAATCATTTATACACAGCATAAAAAAAGTGTTCTCAACACCGATCCCTGCAGAACACCACTAGTCACTGGCAGCCAACCAGAAAAGGCTTCGTTTATTCCCACTTGCTGCCTCCTACCAACCAGCCAATGCTCTAATCATGTTAGTAACTTTCCTCTAATACCATGGGCTCTCAACTTGGTGAGAAGCCTCATGTGTGACCTTGTCAAAGGCCTTCTGAAAGTCCAAATATACAACATCCACTGCATCCCCTTTATCTATCCTACTTGTAATCTCCTCAAAGAATTCCACCAGGTTCGTCAGGCAGGATTTTCTCTGAAGGAAACCATACTGACTTTGTATTATCTTGTCCTGTGTCAGCAAGTACTCCATAAATTCATCCTTAACAATTGACTCCAACATCTTCCCAACCACTGAGATCAGGCAAACGGGTCTATAATTTCTGCTGCCTTTCTCCTTTCTTAAAGAGTGGAGTAAATTTTGCAATTTTCCAGTCCTTTGGCACCATGCCAGAGTCCAATAATGTTTGAAAGATCATTTCAAGTGCTACCATAATCTCCAACACTACTTCATTCCTATAGTGCAGTTCCTCTAGCCTGGGTGACTTATGTACCTTTAGGCCTTTTAGCTTTTTGTGCACCTTCTCTCTTGTAACAGTAACTGCACCCACTTCTCTTCCTTCACACACTACAACATCAGGCACACTGCTAGCATCTTCCACAGTGAAGACTGATGCAAAATACTAATTTAGTTCATCAGCCATCTCCTTGTCCCCTGGTATTACTTCTACTGCCTCATTTTCTACTGGTCCTATATCCACTCTCATTTCTCTAATATCCACTTTGATATTACTTGTTAACGCTTTCATATTTCATCTTTTCTTTTCCAATGATTTTTTTTAGTTGTTCTCTGTAGATTTTTAAAAATTTCCCAATCTTCTATCTTCCCACTAATTTTTGCTTTGTCGTATGCCCTTTCTTTTGCTTTTACAATAGCTTTGACTTCCTTTGTCAGCCACAGTTGTACTATTTTACCATCTGAGTGTTTCTTCATTTTTGGAATGCTACCATCTGGGAAACTGTACCGCAGCATAAAAGCCAGGATCAACAGGCTCCAGGACAGCATCTCCCACCAGGTCATCAGACTGATTAACTCATGCTAATTTGAGTGTATTCTATGTTACATTGACTCTTCTATATATTATAAATTATTGTGATTGCACATTTAGACAGAGACGTAACATAAAGATTTTTACTCCTCACATATGTGAAAGATGTAAGAAATAAAGTCAATTCATTCACATATCCTGCATCTTCCTCATCTTTCCCCACATGCCATTGCTGCTCTCTACTGGTGTCCCTGCCAGCAGCTCCTTCCAATTTACTTTGGCCAACTCCCATACTACTGTAATTTCCCTTACTCCATTGAAATACTGATACATCTGACTCTACTTTCTCCATATCAAATTTTATGTTGAACACAATCATACTGTGATTATTGGTTCCTAAGCTCCCTAATCGCTTCTGGCTCATTACATAACACCCAATCCAGTATAGCTGATTCCCTAGGAGGCTGAACGATAAACTCCTCTAAAAAGCCATCTCTTAGGCATTCAACAAACTCATTCCCTTGAGATTCATTACCAACCTGATTTTCCCAATCGATCAGTATGTTAAAATCTCCCAGACTAGCATAACATTGCCCTTTTGCCGGGCTTTTTCTACTTCCTGTCATAACCTGTGGTCCACCTCCCAGCCTGTATGTAACTGCCATCAACATCCTTTTACCATTACAGTTTCTTAACTCAACCCACAAGGATTCAACATTTTCCGATCCTGTGTCATGTTTTTCTACTCGTTTGATGCCATTCTTTAGCAGTACAGCCTCACCACCCACCCCTCTTCCTACTTTCCTGTCCCTCTGATATAACTCGTAACCTTGGACATTCAGCTCCCAACTACAATCATCCTTCAGCCACGATTCAGTAATGGCCACAACGTCATACCTGGCAATCTGCTGTATTACAACAAGATAGTCCATCTTATTACTTATACTACACGCACTTAGATACAACTCCTTGAGTACCGTATTTGCTATCCTTTCTGATTCTTCATCACAAATGATTTGATACTCAGCCTGTTGGCTGCAACTGTCCCATCACCTGCCTGCCTTTTCTGACAATCTGACTGCATGGTATCTTCGCTTTTTTACCATCTGTCCTTCCCTGAGTCCCGTCACTCTGGTTCCCACCCTCCTGCCAAGTTAGTTTAATCCCTCCCCAACAGCTCTAACAAAACCTGCCCACAAGAATATTGGTCCCCCTCGGGTTCAGGTGCAAACCATCACTCTTGAACAGGTCATACCTCCCCCAAAAGAGATCCCAATGATCCAAGAACCTGAAGGCCTGCCCCCAGCGCCAGCTTCTCAGCCACACATTTATCTGCTAAATCATCCTGTTTCTACCTCACTTGCATGTGGCAATCCAGAAGTTACTACCCGAGAGGTCCTGCTTCTCAACTTTCAACCTAGCTCTCTAAATTCTCTTTACAGGACCTCATTGCTTTTCCTTCCTATGCCATTGGTACCAAGATGCACCATTATTAATCTGGTATCATGGTCGGTGTAGACATTGTGGGCTAAAAGGGCCTTTTAATTGTGTTTTCTGTTCTAATCCCTCTTATGGTAAGGATATAATCTTGTCATTCTCTCAAAAACCACATGCTTTTTGAAATATTTGTTAAACTAATGACATTTCAGAGTGTACATTGATTTGATGTGTACATCAAATTTATTATCATTTTGCACGGTGATTTGTGCAAGGTATTGGGAAACAGTAACACACACAATGCTGGAGGAACTCAATGGGTCAGGCAGCATCTATGGAAATGAACAAACAATCTAGCTCTCCTCCTTCTCCACACACCACCCCCCAACCTGTTTATTCTGGCATCTTGCCCCTTCCTTTGTAGTCCTGAAGAAAGGCCTTGGCCCAAAATGTTGACCGTTTATTCATTTCCATTGATGCTGCCTGACCTGCTGAGTTCCTCCAGCATTTTGTGCATGATGCTTTGGATTTCCAGCATCTACACACTTCTAATTTTTTTGTGATTTTTTCAATGCCTAATTTGCTGCCTGAGGCAACTTTTCATGTGGTTGGCCTGTTTAATGGCTTCAATGTTGCTGGCCATAAGGGATCTCAGTGATCTACTAACAACCAGAGGTGGAAGAGAGGCAAGTCCACATCACTGATATTGCTGTATTTTGAAAAACAACTTTCTTCCAAGACACCCTATTCTCTCCTCAAGTTTGGACCACTAAGGAAAAAACTGCAGGTGTTGAAATCAAAAAATGCTGAAAAATACTCAGTAGGTCAGGCAATTTCCATAAGAGCGATAAAGAGGGATTGCATTTCAGCTCACTGACCTTTCAACAACATGGTTTTGATGGAAGAACATCAACCTCTGTTTCTTCCTCCACAGATGCAGCCTGACTTGCGGACTATTTCTAGTATTTTCTGGTTCTATTTCATTCCTAGGATAAGTGACTCAATACTGCGATCTTTTACAGTGAAATATATAAAATAAATCTTGCTACCCGCCACCCTGTCTACCCTTAACCAGGCATGGAGACCCTATAGTTAATCATTTTTTAAATCTGTAGGGACTGAAGGTAGGTTTTAAAAAAAACAAGTGATGTTTTGTATGAAAGTTGTCTCATTGAAAATTGAGGGGGAAAATGTTAAGAACAAATTTAAATGGAATAAAGACAAGTACCAATAAAAGGGGGGTGCTGTGTGCCAGCTAGCACCACTGAATCAGCTAATAATGAAAGTTACACATGCATGTACTGTAATCATATACTCTGCACTCGCTAGTAATGGGACATTTAGGTCTCTTTACACTAGCCTGCTATAAAGACTTTCCTTTATTCTCCTCAATGAATAACTTTTCATCAGCCCTCATAAATCTATTTATAATATTAAATGGCTCTATATAAGCTCACTGTGGACCTATTGTGTGGAAACTGGAACGCAGTTATATTGTGGCACTTGTTCAGCCATTTCTATTCTTCTGGCACACAAGTACCTGGCCCCATTAACATTTCTAAAATACCACAAGAGTAGAAATTACTGGAGCTTCTGTTATTAAACGGCTATTTATGAAAACACACACTGAGCTCTTCTTGCTTATTTAATTTTCAAGTAGGAAAGATTCCGTATTGCCCTGCATGGCGGAGATGGACTGAAATAAATTTCTTGCTGTGTGTTTTGGTCCTGGTTTAAGATTGGCCTGGTGGGCTTGCTGGGCTGGTATCAGCTTTTCGCTCCGCTGGTAGAATGAGCCAGTTGGTGTTTTCACTATATGGTTACCGGTGTGGTTATGGTATTTCTAATGGAATACTGTCAATCTACTGGTATTGTGATGTTAGTCAGTCTGCTGGGTGTTGTAACTGATGTTTCTAATAGATTAATGTTGGCCTGCTGGTCTCAGATTGAACTATATCATTTTCACGCTTATTTTAAAATTCTGTTAATATTATCACCACTCTTTCCTTCAAGATTAATTGGTCCCTTCTCGATGCACTGGATTTGATCTCAAATAACCTATTGATTGTTTGACATATTGTTTATCATATTGATCTCAAAATCTATCTTGCGTATATTCCAGAAAATCAGGCTTTGTATCCCAACCTGGGTCCATGGACCCCTTGATCAACAGCAAAGCTCTATAGCATAAAAAAGATTGGGAACCACTGCTGTACTAATATGATTTGCCCAGTCTATAGCTAGATTAAAATTTTCTACTGTCCTGTTAGGGTGGTGGGGTGGAGATGTGCTCTAAATAAGGAGGAGTAAGGCGATCCATCCCTCTGCTGGCCTTCAGGTCACCTTTGGGGAAGGTGTAGCACCAGTTTAGCCAACCCCGCTGGGGTCACATGAAGTCACAGAAGCAGACGGTGGATATCACAAGTCCTAGTTATTCAACCACTGATGCAGACAATCTCTGAAGAGTATTGATAATGGCTGGGGGTCCCCCTCTTGTAAACTGGCTCTCCCCTATCCACTCTACTAGTTACGTCTTCAAAAAATTCTATAAGATTTGCCAGACATGATTTTCCTTTCACAAATCCATGCTGACTTTGTCCGATGATTTCACTTCTTTCCAAATGTGCTGTTATCACATCTTTGATAACCGACTCTAGCATTTTCCCCACCACTGATGTCAGACTATCTGGTCTATAATTCCCCTGTTTCTCTCTCCCTCCTTTTTTAAAAATTGGGGTTACATTAGCCACCCTCCAATCCTCAGGAACTAATCCAGAATCTAAGGAGTTTTGAAAAATTATCACTAATGCATCCACTATTTCTTGCGCTACTTCCTTAAGCACTCTGGGATGCAGACCATCTGGCCCTGGGGATTTATCTGCCTTTAATCCCTTCAATTTATCTAACACCACTTCCCTACTAACATGTATTTCCTTCAGTTCCTCCATCTCACTAGACCCTCGGTCCCTTACTATATCTGGAAGATTATTTATGTCCTCCTTAGTGAAGACAGAACCAAAGTAGTTATTCAATTGCCATGTCTTTGTTCCCTATGATCAATTCACCTGTTTCTAACTGTAAAGGACCTACATTTGTCTTAACCAGTCTTTTTCTTTTCACGTATCTATAAAAGCTTTTACAGTCAGATTTTATGTTCCCTGCCAGCTTTCTCTCCTAATCTTTTTTCCCTTTCCTAATTAAGCCCTTTGTCCTCCTCTACTGGTCTCTGAATTTCTCCCAGTCCTCAGGTGTGCCACTTTTTTTTTTGCTAATTTATGTGCTTCTTCTTTGGACTTGATACGATCCCTAATTTCCCTTGTCAGCCATGGGTGCACTACCTTCCCTGGTTTATTCTTTTGCCAAACTGGCAAATATACATATACATATACATATAACCCGTTATGAATTAATTAAATGAACAAGAATACTTAATCAAACAATATATTTATAATATTCCTTAAATACTACAAGCATATTAAATACACAACCTCAGGACAGCACAGGATATGCCACAGCCAACAACGTCCATCTGATGTGTTAACCAGTATAGGGAACAGAGCAGACTATTTGTGCACAGCAATGTCTCACAGGTCATTCTTTAATAAGTGATGATGGTTGCAGGATAAATAGTGGTAAGGACACTGGGAAAATAAACATTTTCTGTGTCCTGTTTCTGTGTATTAATGCCCTGTCATTCATATTGAATGAACAGCTGCAGAGGTGGACAGAGTAAGGGGCAAGAGCTTGGATCTTCTGCAGGAAATTAATAAAAATATTCTCTATAAAGTACATAATTGAAAGATATGAATAAGTTTGAAGTAAATTTATTATCAAAGTACATATATGTCACTATAGACTACCCTGAGATCCATTTTTGCACAGGCATTCACAGTGGAACAAAGTTACACAATGGAATCAATGAAACACTATACACAAAGACAAACTGTGCAAAAAAACAATTGATTATATATAAATAAATAAGGAATATTGAGGATATGAGTTGCAAAGTCCTTGTAAGTGTGTCCATAGGTTGTGGAATAAGGTCAGTATTGAGGAGAGTAATGATATCCAATTTGGTTCTGGAGCCTAATGGTTGAAGGGTAATAACTGTTCCTGAACCAGGTGGTGTGGGACCAAAGACTCTTGTACCTCCTTCCTGATGGCAGCAGTGAGAAGAGAGCATGGTCTGGATGGTGGGGACCCTTGATGATGGACGAAAGAGAGATGGAAAAGAGATAAGAAAAGGGAAAAGAGTGAGAATTAGGAAAATAATTGGTGAGCAAAAGAGTTGAATGAAAAGTTATATTCATTTTCTTGTGCACTTTGAAAACATGCTGGGTTTTTTTGAAAGAATTCTCCAATTAGACCCATTCCACTAAAGTGCAAAAAAATTGCATCACAACTCACTTATCGTGCTTTGGTCTAGTAAATCTGTTTCATGATCAACTCTTCTTTTGAACAAGTTACTTATTGAATCCTCCTTTTTTCCCTTAGCATTACAGTCAGTGACAACCTTATTAGGTGTCTAATAAAATGGCAACAGAGTACACGTCCGTGGCCTTCTGCTGCTGCACCCAGCCACTTCAAGGTTTGACATGTGCTTTCAGAGATGCTCTCCTGCACACTACTGTTATAACTTGGGGCTATTTGAGTTACTATCACCTTCCTGTCAGTTTGAACCCTTCTGGCCATTCTCCTCTGATCTCTCTCATTAACAAGACATTTTCACCCACAGGACTACCACTCACTGGATGTGGGGGTTTTTTTGCACCATTGTCAGTTAACTCTGAGGCTTTTGTGCAAGAAAATCCCAGGAGATCAGCAATTTCTGGGATACTCAAACCACCCATTTGGCACCAACAATCATTCCACAATCAATGACACTTAGATCACATTTCTTCCCCATTCAGATGTTTGGCCTGAACAACAACTGAACCTCTTAACAATGTCTGCATGCACTGAGCTGCTGTCATGTGATTGGCTGATTAGATATTTGCATCAATGAGCACGTGCACTGCTGTACCTAATAAAGTGGCCACTGATGTACATTCAATAGGAATCAGTGCTTTATTTATTGCTAAAGACATGAGCAATCTGATGAAAATTAGTTTGTCTATCTAAGTATCTAAGGAAGTTGAATTTCAAGAAAAATAATGATTTAAAGTTATTAATCATTATTTAATATAATGATTTTACAACCCCAATCCAACACAAGTAACTTAATATGGCAGACTGGGTGAAGAAATACAGTGGATAAGAATTAGTGCTTTACCTACTGCCTGAAGGCATCAGCAACCTTGATGAAAATAGGTTTGTCACCCTAAATAGCTGTATTAGCATGTGACCCTGCAACTGGCAAATTGTCTATCTGGTATAATGTTGCACAACGAGCAGAAACAATGAAGTAAATCCACCAAGTTGGATCTGGCTGAAGGAATATTTCTAATTTGCACTAGCTTTCTGATGCAGGAGTGCAGCTCAGCTGATCTCACTCAGCTTTAGCCTGGAGTCACCGGAGTTTGCAAACCCACTATCTCAGTGCTGCAATGCAAGAGCAGCTCTCCCTGAGAGGGGAAAGATAAATCCCCTTCTTTTATTTCTGAGCTTTTAAGTCATGGCCAGGAATAATTTTGCTTTTGCTTTTGCCAATAATCTTCAGTGTTTTTTTTTAAATCACCTGGGATCTAATCTCTAAACACTTACAAAATTGATTTCTTTTTTTCATTCCATGAAAGCAACTCTCCAGGGGGATATTGAAATCAGCAACATTCATTCATTTATTTTCCAAAAATAGAGCTCAATTTCTATCGCAGTATGAGGAATTCTTTTCCCCAGCCAACATAATCAAGGACCCCTCCCACCCTAGTAATTCCCTCTTCACTCCTCCCATCGGGCGGAAGTTTGAGGACACATACCACCATGCTCAAGGCCAGCCTCTATCTCACTGTGACAAGACTCTTGTGAAATACAAATCAACCTATCTCTGACCTCATACCAGTCTAAGTCACCATCACCCTTGCACCTTATATAGCTACTTCAAGTGCACCTTCTCTGTGACTCTAGCACTATACTCTGCATCATGTACCAAATGCTGGAGGAACTCAGCAGGTCAGGTGGCATCTGTGGAGAGGAATAAAAAGTCAATGTTTCAGGCTAAGACCCTTCATCGGGACTTCACATTCTGGTTTTTGTTCCTTTTCTATTAAAAGAAATGTACCATACTTATGTTTGGAAGGGATTGAAAAACAATTCTATTGAGGTTAGGGATGGAATTGATTACAAGTTGGTCACTGATGTACATTTGTTGGGAATCAGTGACTTACCTGTTGCTGAAGACATGAGAAACCTTGTTGAAAAGAGGCTCGTCTTTCCAAATATCTAAGAAAGCCACAGAGCAACACATTTCATAACGTGTGCCAGTGATATTAAACCCAATTCTGATTCACATCTAAAATAGTGGCCACCTTTATTAGGTAAAATGAAGATAAATTTACTATCAAAGTGTGTGTGTGTGTGTGTGTGTGTGTGGAGATAGGAGAGGACAGAAGGCCATGGAAGAAAGAAAAGGGGGAGGAGTACCAGAGGGAGTCCTATCAGATCCCAATATCTCTTTCACCAATCAACTTCCCAGCTCTTTATTTCAATCCTCCCCCCTCCTTCTAACTCTGACTCGTCATCTTCTTTTCTCCAGTCCTGTTGAAGGGTCTCAGCCCGAAATGTCGACTGTACTCTTTTCCATAGATGCTGTCTGGCCTGCTGAGTTCCTCCAGCATCTTGTGTGTGTTGCTCACCATATACTATCTTGAGATTCACTTGCAAGCATTTACAGGAAACTAAAGAAACACAGTAGATTTTATGAAAAACTATAGATAAATAAAGTAACCACGTGCACAGGAAGACAAATAGTGCAAATAAAAACTAAGTAATAATCATCATAAAGAAACAATACTGAGAAATAAAAACACAGAATGCTGGCAGAATTCAGCAGGCCAGACAGCATCTATGGGGGGAGGTAGAAACGACGTTTTGGGCCGAAACCCTTCATCAGGAGTGAAGTAACATGGGATGGTCGAGAGGGGTAAGTGGGGGGAGGGATGTAGAGAGCTGGGAAGTGATAGGCTGGAGGGAAATGGGCTAGGGGGAAGGTGGAGAATTATGGGAAATAAAAGAGAAAAAAAGGTAGGGCTGGGGGGAGATTATAGTGAGGGGGGAAGAGAGAGAAAGAGAACCAGACTAAAATTATAGATAGGGATGGGGTAAGGGGGGGCAGGGGTATCAACGGAGGTCTGTGAGTTGAATGTTCATGCCGGCAGGTAGGAGGCTACCTAGGCGGGAGATAAGGTATTGCTCCATCCACCTGCGTGTGGCCTCATCTTGACGGTAGAGGAGGCCATGGACAGACATATCGGAGTGGGAGTGGTCTGTGGAATTAAAGTGTGTGGTCACAGTGAGATACCGCCACTGCTGGAGGACCGAGAGCCAGTGTTCGGCGAAACGGTCTCCCAGTCTGCGGCGGGTCCCCCCAATGTATAAATGGCCATATCGGGAGCACCAGATACAGTATATCACCCCAGTTGACTCACAGGTGAAGTGGTGCCTCACCTGAAAGGACTGTCTGGGGCCTGGGATGGTGGTGAGTGAAGAAGTGTGGGGGCAGGTGTAGCACTTCTTCCGTTTACAGGGATAAGTGCCTGGAGGGAGGTCGGTGGGGAGGGATGGGGGGAGATGAATGGACAAGGGAGACGCGTAGGGAGCGATCCCTACGTAAAGCCGAGAGTGGGGTGGGAGGGGAAGATGTGGCTGGTGGTGGGATCCCGTAGGAGGTGGCGGAAGTTACGGAGGATTATACGTTGGATCTGTAGGCTGGTAGGGTGATAGGTGAGGACCAGGGCTGGCAGGGGGGTGGGGTGAGGGCCGAGGTGCGTGAAATACGGGAGATGCGATGGAGGGCAGAGTTGATAGTGGACGAAGGGAAGCCCCTTTCTTTAAAAAAAGGAAGACATCTCCTTTGTCCTAGAATGAAAGGCCTCATCCTGGGAGCAGATGTGGCAGAGGCGGAGGAATTGAGAGAAAGGGATAGCATTTTTGCAGGAGACAGGGTGGGAGGAGGAATAGTCTAGGTAGCTGTGGGAGTCTGTAGGTTTGTAGTAGACATCGGTGGATAGGCTGTTTCCAGAGACAGAAACAGAAAGATCTAGAAAGGGGAGGGAGGTGTCAGAAATAGACCAGGTGAATTTGAGGGCGGGGTGGAAGTTGGAGGCGAAGTTAATGAAGTCGACGGCAATACTGAGAACTTGAGTTGAAGGGTTCTTGACAGTGAGCCTGTAGGTTGTGGATTCAGCTCAGAGTTGAGGTGAGTGAAGTTATCCACACTAGTCTGACATCAGTTAAAATGCTCTCCATGGTAGATTGTTGCAAATTTGCTAGAATCAAATACAAACGGGAAATGGAAACAGGACCCATTGACCCTAGGCCTTTGTTGTTCATGAACAGGGCTAAGCTGTCCATGTAGGAATGCTAGCCCTCTCTAGACAGAGTGGGGCATTTCCCACTAACCCCATCACACCAAAGTAGGTCAAAATTTGTCACTGACCTACTGGGGTTATGTGCTACACTTCCTCGGCTAAATTTCTCTGTGAAAAATCACCCCGTAATTGTTAGCTTTCAATCTCAGAAAACCTCACACGATAAAGCTGTGGCCCAGCACTTCCATCCTAAACCCTGATGTGTGAATCAGATGCAAATTACAAAGAAGTTTTAAAAAGGGAAAATGCAAATGACAAACACAAACAGCTGCTCAGGAGATCCATGCAAGTTTAAACTGTGAGCTGCCGCAGACTTCTTTTCAATTACAGCTTATTAGCCTGAACTGTAAATCTGTCATTTATTTGTGTTACCAGAATAGAGGGAGCACCATTAGAAAGCTGATCTTCATTCACTCAGTGCCTTGATTTCACTGAATGTAAAGTTTCAGGCAACAGAAACAGTTGATGTCATGGCCAAGAAAACTCAGCAATATCTCTAATTCCTCAAGATGCTAAAGAAATTTGCTATGTGCCCATTGACTATTACCAATATTTATCAATGCGCCACAGAAAGCATGCTGTCTGGATGCATCTCGGCTTGCTATGGCAGCTGCTCTACGCGTGACAGCAAAAATCTGCAGAGTCATGGGTACAGCGTAGCACATCACAGGAACCAGCCTTTGCTCTATGGACTACATCTATACTTCTAGCTGATTCAGTCAATTAGCCAGCAGAATCAGAGACCCCACTCACCCCGGACATTCTCTCTTCTCCCCTCTCCCGTCAGCCTGAAGATACAAAAGCCTGCAAGCACATGCTGCCAGGCTCAAGGACAGTCTCTGTCCCACTCTCATCAGACACTTTCAGGTACCTCTTGTACAACAGGACGCCCTCTCGGCCTCATAATCTTGGGTGGCATAGTAGCATAGGCTCATCATGCTTTCCAACAATCGGGAGATCGTGGCTAAATCGCCACCGCCGGAGGCAAGGATTTTGTACCAGGGCTCCAGTTTCCTCCCACGTTCCAAAGTGATTGCAGGTTAGGGCTAGTAAGTAGTGGGCATACTATGTTGGCATCGGAAGCACGGCAACACTTGCGAGCTGCCCACAGCACATCCTCGGATTCTGTTGGTCATTGCCACAAACAATGCATTTCACTGTATGTTTCCAATCTATATGTAACAAAGCTACTTCATCCGGCTCGTTATGATCTTGCACCATCATTTCTGCACTCCACTTTTTCTTTTGCTTTTACACTTTATTCTGCATTGTTATGGAGAATAACAATAACCTTGTTCTACCTCAGTGCACTGTGTAATGACAAGCAGTATACAAGTCTTTCACTGTATCTTGGTACATGTGACAATAATAAACCAATCATGATGTTCTTGTGGGCACTGGCTGCTTGACAGGTCCTTGGGGAATAAGGATCTCCCTCTACTTGCACCGGAAGTGTGTGTGTGTGGGGGGGGGGGGGGGAGTCCATATTAACACATACAAAATGCTGGAGGTCAAGCAGCATCTATGGAAAGGAATAAATATTTGACGTTTGGGGCTGAAATCCTTCATTGGGCCCGATCTCAGCCCGAAATGTCAACAGTTTTCATTCCTGTTCATCCCAGGTTTATTCCTGTCCATGGATGCTGCCCGAGCTGCAGATTTCCTCCAGCATCTTGATGGTCCGGATTTCCATCATCTGCAGAATCTCAAAAACACAAGAGATCGTGCTGATGCTGGAAATCCAGAGCAACAACACACACATACACACACCACCACCCCCCCACTGGAAGAAATCAGTAGATCAGGCAGCATTTATGGACATGATCAACAGTTGACCTCTCAGCTAAGACATATCATCAGCACTGGAAAGGAAGGGGGAAGGTGCCAGAATAAGATGGTGGGGGAGGGGGAGGAGGACAAGCTAGAAGATGATAGGTGAAGCCAGTTGGGAGGAGGTGGGGTTAAGTAAAAATCTGGGATGTGATAGATGGTAAAAGGCAAAAGGATAGAGAAGAAGGAAGCTAACAGGAGAGGAGAGTGGACCATGGGAGAAAGGGAAGGAGGAGGGGGACCAGGGAGAGGTGATAGACAGTTGAAGAAGCAAGCTGGGGAATAGAAGAAGAGGGAAGGGAGAGGGGAAAAATATACTGGAAGGAGAAATCGATGTTCATGCCATCAGGTTGAAAGCTACCCAGACGGAATATGAGGCGTTGCTCCTCCAGCCTCAGAGTGGCCTCATCGTGGCAGAAGAGGAGGCCATGGATTGACAAGTCAGAATGGGAACAGGGATTGGAATTAAAATGGCTGGACATCCGGAGAATCTCTTGCGTTTGTGATTTGGGAGATCCTATTATTCTTCTTTGATGGATTTCCTTTATTCACTGTTTCCAAACGAAACAACCCATCCAGAGTCTAAAATAGAATCTATTTTAAAAAAGGTTAGGAACTAAAGACATTCTGTATCAGGCTAGTGAAACGAAATAAACCCAGCACTAGGACAGAGAGATCCCATAATGATAGCACATAACAGTATGTGCTATCTCGGCCTTTTGTCCTTGGAGCGACGGAGGATGAGAGGTGATCTGATAGAGGTGTACAAGATGATTACAGGCATTGATGTGTGGATAGTCAGAGGCTTTTTCTTAGGGCTGAAATGGCTAGCATGAGAGGGCATAGTTTTAAGGTGCTTGGAAGTAGGTACAGAGGAGGGCTAAGTTTTTTTTATGCAGAGAGTGGTGAGTGCATGGAATGGACTGCCAGCATCAGTGGTGGAAGCGGAAATGATAGGGTCTTTTAAGAGACTCCTGGATGGATACATAGAGCTTAGAAAAATAGAGGGCTATGGGTAAGCCTAGGTAGTTCTAGGGTAAAGACATGTTCAGCACAGCTTTGTGGGCCAAAGGGCCTGTATTGTGCTGTAGGTTTTCTATGTTTCTATGTTTAACAGTACTGGTGCATCAAATGAAGTATCCAAATAAGCCACCATCAATAAGCTAGAATAAAGTCTTACCTGTGACACCCCTGATTTATGTGGAGGCAGAATACAGCTGGTGGGTCAGAGAATTGGCCATCTGACAGGGAAAACAATCTGCTCTCTGACTACAACACAACCAGCTAGCATGCTACGAGACAGACCACAACATTCCTACAAATTGCAGGAAACCAGTCTGTACACTATCAAGAACACGCTCAGTGCCCCTGAGCCCCTGGTCCCTGGCTGTCTGAATTGTATGAACGGAGAGAAGGCTGGAAGCACTGAGGTGTGAATAAAGTGGTTCTTTAGTGCTTTAGGAATATTCAAGCTTCTTTTTATTGGCAAGAATCTGTTTTCTCTGCAGAAATGCAAATATCACTTCTGCAACTCCAGGGCAAGTCATTACACCATAACAAGAACATCTTGAATTGATGAAGTGATTTAATGTAGCAAAATGCCTCAAGATACTATTCAAAGAAAGAGACTGCATTTACACAGCATCCACTGGAGGCTCAGGATTTTCCCAAAATCTCTCCTGAAAAGCAAAGCTCTATTTTTAAAGTCCTCCCTAGCCGGAAGAAAATAAAATCCCACCCGGAATCACACAAAAAGATCTTTCCACCCATCGTGGTCATACTGACCTTTGAGTAAACATCTACACACAGAGGCCACTTTATTAGGCCTACCTGTACCCCTGCTCGTTCATGCAAAACCTCATCAATCAATCATAGAGCAGCAAGTCAATGCATGGTCAAGAGCTTCAGTTGTTGTTCAGACCAAACACCGGAATGGGGAAGAAATGTGATCCAAGTGACTTTGACCCTGGAATGATTGTTGGTGCCAGATGGGGTGCTTTGAGTATCTCAGAAACTGCTGATCTCCTGGGATTTTCACCCGCAACAGAGTTTACAGAGAATAGCGCGAAACACACACAAAAAATCCACTGAGCAGCAGTTCTGGGTGTGAGAACACGTTGTCAATGAGAGGTCAGAAGGGAATGACCAGACAGATTCAGGCTGACAGGAAGGCAACAGTAACTCAAGTAACCATGGTTACAAGAGTGGTGTGAAGAAGAGCATCTCTGAATACACAACACATTAAAACTTGAAGTGGATGCACTACAGCAACAGAAGACCATGAATTTACACACAGTGGCCACTTTATTAGATACAGGATGTGGCCTCTGAGTACATTCTAATCACATTTAACAGCACTTGTTCCAGAGCTTTATAAACCTGAGCAATTCATGTGTCAATATCGATGCTTTTTAATTATTGTACAATTAGTTTATCAACTTCCTGCCACCTCTGCAGTGGAATTATTCTTTCCCTCAAAACCTCCCACCCCAAGTTTTGCTCTCCAGTTTTAGACACATGGGGAAATGTTTCCTATTGCTCTCCACAAGGAAAACAAACCCACAAATCCAGAGCAACATACACAGTATGCTGGAGGAACTCAGCAGGTCAAGCACCATCTTCTGAGAGAAATAAAGAGCTGACGCTTTAGGTAGAGAGCCTGCAGGACAGGAAAGGACAGACGCAGAAGGTCGAGCAGGGAAAGGAGTACAAGATGGCAGCAAATAGATTTGACCAGTTGAAGGGAAGCTGGGTGGGTGGAGGGGGAAGCTGGGTGGATGGAGGAGCGGGAAGCTGGATGGGTGGAGAAGGGGGAAGCTGGGTGGTGGAGGGGGGGAAGCTGGGTGGTGGAGAGGGGGTATTTGGGTGGGTGGAGGAGGGGTAATTTGGGTGGGTGGAGGAGGGGTAATTTGGGTGGGTGGAGGAGGGGGAAGCTGGGTGGGTGGAGGAGGGGTAATTTGGGTGGGTGGAGGAGGGGGAAACTGGGTGGGCGGAGAAGGGGTAATGAAGTAAGAAGCTGAGAAATGATAAGTGGAAAAGGTAAAGGCCTGACAAAGAAACAATCTGATACAAGATGAAAGCGGACCATGGGAGAAAGGGAAAGATGAGGGGAAGAGCCAGAATAAACCGGTGGGGGGAGAGGAAGGAATACAAGCTAGAAGGTGACGGGGGTGGGGCGGATGAAGTGAGAAGTTATGTGATTGGTGGAATATCTTGATTATCCAGTTCTTGTATATAAATTGAATGCTCATTCCAAGCAACATCAACCTTTCAGTTTCTTCTGCCATCTCCTGAACTTTTAAACAACCACGTTGACAGCGCTTCTCCCTATAGATGCTGCCTGGCCTGCTGAGTTCCACCAGCATTTTGTGTGTGTTGTTATTTGAATTTCCTGCATCTGCAGATTTCCTCATGTTTGCTCCTGAACTTTTAACATGTCTTTTTCTTTCATAACTTTTTCCTCCCACATTAGCCTTCAAGTTGAAACTAAGAAACAATCTGGGGCTGAACTTCTTCAGTATCTTCTATTGGCCAGATGCACACAGATATGCAGAATTTTTTGTACTTTACTTAATTACTACTAAACTTTCTAAGGTCTTCCCATCAAATACCCAAGCAGAAATTCTCATCAGGACATCTTAAATGTATTGCTCTGTAATTGTCAAACCCACCTGGAATAGCTGGTTTTGCATACCGTATATACAGATCAAATCATTACACAGAGCATGGAGCTAGAATAAGGTGAAACAGTAACAATGGTGATAACAAGGCAAACACTAGAGCACAATTCTGCCAAATAAGGCGTAAAATCTACGGAAAGTGCACAGTGAAGGTAGTGTCTTCCTGAATCGTGCTTAGCTTCTTAAACAAGTGACTCCTGGATGTAATAAATATAGTTTGTAGATGTTAGAAATCTAAAATGAAAATAGATGATGCTGGAAATATCCAAAGGGCAAAGCACTGCAGATGGAGCTGGGATGTGCTTTTGTTTTACTGTAAGGTTCCATCTTTCTTCATTCAGTAAGTCTGTTTCTAGAATGCAACCCTTCCGGAGAAAGGGGCAACAGGAAAAAGTGGGAAAAATAGGGAAACTCAATTGGAGAGCTTGATAGGCAATAGAGCGAGTGGATAAATTTAGAACGTACTCTAGTACCTGGCATTGAAGTATTCTGATTAATGCAGCAAAATCTTTCATTCTACTCATGTAAACAATTTTATACAAAGGAGCTGACTCTAAAGACCCTGGTCCATCATAAAAGCAAGAGCAGGCCACTCAGTCCTTTAAGCCTGCCCCTCTGATAAGAAAAATAATGGATGATCTGTTCTAATGTGACATAAAGATATTAAAACATTGGAAATACTCAACAGTCAGTCAGCATCTGTGAAAAGTTAGACGGAGTTGACAAGGGAAAGAGAGAGGAAACAAGCTTAACGTACATGGTGGGAGAGGGATGGGTAGGACAAAGAGGAGCATCTCTGATACAATGAGGTCAGTGTTGTTCTCAGGATAATTTGTAAATTTCTCTCTCTCCCTCAGGATTAACTGAAAAGCAACATAAAGGGAGCTCAGTAAGTGCAGGCTGCTCTTTCTTTAACTGTACAGTCAACGTACTTGGGGAGTTGTGAATCTTTGGAATGCTCTGCCTGAGAGGGTTATGAAAAATCAGTCACTCAATCTGTTCAAGAAAGAAATAGGTATCTCTTTGGATATTAAGTGAATCAAGGGAATCTGCTTTGTGGAAGTATGTGGCACAGGGCTACAAGATCAGCCATGGTTCTATTGAATGACACAGCAGGTACAACAGGGCCAAATGCTCTACTCTGGTTTCCAATCAACTCTAATGTTTGGCAGATCAGGAAGTACACTGTAAATTGCTCAGTCCAAAGATGAGCAGTTTTCTATCACAGAAGCAATGATGTTGGCTGAATGGAGTGAGTTTCCTATCACGTCTCTCTTCCCCAGTACCAGTACTGACACATTCATCAGGTAAAACTTCCTCTGCCTCAGAAGGAACTAAATTCAGAGTCAAAGAGCAATACAACTTGGAAACAAGCCCTTTGGCCCAACTTGTCCATGCAGAACAAGATGATTCTCTATGCTAATCCTATTTGACTGCATTTGATCCACATCCCTAGCAGTCAGCGCAATGCTTTACAGTATGTCAGATGTCAGATCAGGGTTCTATTCCCATCGCTGTCTGTAAGGAACTTGTACTACACGGGTTTCCTCCAGGTGCACAAGTTGGCTCCCACATTCCAAGTTAGGGTTAGTAAATTGTGAACATGATATGCTGGTGCTGGAAGCACAACACTTGTTGGCTACCCGACCATATCCCCAATACAAGCAATGCATTTCACTGTGCATTTTGATGTTTCAATATAAATGAACCAAAAAAAACCTAATCTTAGACCAAAAACTCGTACGATATAGGTACAGAATTAGGCCATTTGGCCCATCAAGTTTGCTCTATTTCATCACGGCTGATCCAATTTTTCTCTCAACCCCAATCTCCTGCCTTCTCCCGCTATATCCCTTCATGCACTGACCAATCAAGAATCAATCAACCATTTCCTTAAATATACTTAAGACCTGGCCTCCACAGTTGCCTGTGGCAAAGAATTTCACAAATTCACCACTCTCAGGCTAAGGAAGTTCCGCTGTATCTCCATACTAAAAGGACACCCCTCCATTCTAGGGCTGTGTCCTCTCAACCATGGGAAACATCCTCTGCACATCCACTCAATCAAGACCTTTCATATTCAATAAGTTTCAATACGGTCAACCCTCACTCTTCTGAACTCTAGTGAATACAGCCCCAGAGCCTTCAAACACTGTTCATATGAAAAGCCATTCAATCCTGGAGTAGTTTTCATGAACCTCCTTTGAACCTTCTCCAGTTTCAGCACATCCTTTCCAAGATAAAGGAAGGCAAATACAATGCTAGCATTCATTTCAAGAAGTCTAGAATACAAGAGTAAGAATGTGATGCTGAGGCTTTATAAGGCACTGTTGAGGCCTCACCTTAAATATTTTGAACAGTTTTGGGCCTCTCATCTTAGATGGCTCTGGGTCTGTACTCGCTGGAATTCAGAAGGATAGGGCGGGGGGGCTTCATTCAAACCTTTTGAATGTTGAAAGGCCGAGACAGAGTAGATGTGGAAAGGATGTTTCCCATGGTGGAAGAGTCTAGGACAAGAGGACACAGCCTCAGGGTAGCGGGGCATCCTTTCAAAACAGAGTTTCAGAGAAATTTCTTTAGCCAAAGGGTGGTGAATTTGTTGCCACATGCAGTTGTGGAGGCCAGGTCATTGAGTGTATTTAAGGCAGAGATTGATAGGTTCTTGATTGGACAGGTCATCAACGGTTACAGGAAGAAGGCCGTGAACTGGGGTTGAGGAGGAGAAAAAAAAATGAGCAGCCATGATTGAATAGCAAAGCAGACTCAATGGGCCAAATTCCCTAATTCTGCTCCTATGACTTATGGTCTATAAAGGGCCCTAACTGCTCACAATATTCCAAATGAGGCCTCACCAGTGCTTCATGAAGCCTCAACATTACATCCTTGATTTTAGATTCTAGTCCTCTTGAAATTAATGTTAACATTGCATTTGCCTTCCTCACCACAGACTTAGCCTACCAATTAACCTTTAGGGAATCCTGCACAAGGACTTCCAAGTCTCTTTCTGCCTCAGTTTTTTGTATTTTGCTTCCATTTAGAAAATAGTCAACCCTTTAATTTTTTCTACCGAAGTGCATGATCATACACTTCCTGACACTGTACAGTGTTTCATCTGCAACTACTTTGCCCGTTCTCCTCACACAAATCCTTCTGTAGCCTCTCTACTTCCTCAAAACTACCTGCCCCTTCACCCATCTTCATATTGTCTGCAAAACTTTGCAACAAATCCATCAATTCCATTAACCAAATCATTGACATATAACACAAAAAGAATTTGTCCCAACACAAACACGTGTGGAACGCCACTAGTCACCGACAAACAGAAAAGGCTCCATTTATTCCCACACTTTCCCTCCTGCCAATCAGCCACTGCTTTATCCATGCTAGAATCTTTCCCATCATGCCACAAGCTCGTAGCTTGTAAAACAACCTCAAGTGCGGCACCTTGTCCAAGGCCTTCTGAAAATCCATATACACAACATCAACAGGTTCTCCTTCGTCTATCCTGTTTGTTATTTCTTCAATGCTTGTCAGGCAAAATTTTCCCTTGAGGGAACCATACTGACTACAAGCTATTTTATCATGTGCCTCCAAGTACCCTGACGCCTCATTTTTAATAATCAACTCCAACAACATCCCAACCACTGAGGTCAGACTAACTGGCTAATAGTTTCATTTCTTCTGTCTCCCTCCCTTCTTAAAGAGTGGAGTGACACTTGCAATCTTCTCCTCTTCTGGATCCATTCCAGAATCTAGTGATTCTTGAAAAATCATCACCAATGCCCCTATAGAACCATGGAACCATAGAACATTACAGCACAGAAACAGGCCCTTTGGCCCTTCTTGGCTGTGCTGAACCATTTTTCTGCCTAGTCCCACTGACCTGCACCTATCCCTCCATACCCCTCTCATCCATATACCTGTCCGTTTTTCTTAAATGTTAAAAGTGAGCCCACATTTACCACATCATCTGGCAGCTCATTCCACACTCCCACCACTCTCTGTATGAAGAAGCACCCCCCCCCATGTTCCGTCCTTTCCCCCCTTCACCCTTAATCCATGTCCTCTGTTTTTTTTCTCCCCTAGCCTCAGTGGAAAAAGCCTGCTTGCATTCACTCTATCCATACCCATCATAATTTTATATACCTCTATCAAATCTCCCCTTATTCTTCTACACTCCAGGGAATAAAGTCCAAACCTATTCAACCTCTCTCTGTAACTCAGTTTCTCAAGTCCCAGCAACATCCTTGTAAACCCTGCCTGCACTCTTTCAACCTTATTAATATCCTTCCTGTAATTAGGTGACCAAAACTGCTCACAATACTCCAATGTCTTATACAACCTCACCATGATCTCTTCAGCCGCTTCTTTCAGAGCTCTAGGGTGTACACCATGTTGTCCAGGTAGCTTATCTACCTTCAAACCTTTCAATTTCCAAGAACCTTTTCTCTAGTTATGGCAACTTCACACACTTCTTGACCTCTGACACCTGATACTTCCACCATACTGCTCATGTCTTCTTCAGTGAAGACTGATGCGAAATAGTTATTCAGTTCGTCTGCCATTTCGCTGTACCCATTACTACTTCTCCAGCATCATTTTCCAGTGGTCCAATATCCACTTTCACCTCTCTTTTGCATTTTATGTATCTGAAGAAACTTTTAGGATCCTCTTTAATATTATTAGTTTATTTTCATATTCCATCTTTACCTTTTTGATGACTGTTTTAGTTGCCTTCTGGTGGTTTTTAAAAGCTCCCAATCCTCTAACTTCCCACTAATTATATGCCCTCTCTTTGGCTTTTATGTCGGCTTCTACTTCTCTTGTTAGCCATGGTTCTGTCGTCCTTCCTTTAAAATAGTACTTCCTCATTGGAATGTGAATATCCCATGCCTTCCAAATTGCTTCCAGAAATTCCAGCCATTGCTGCTCTGCAATCATTCTTGCCAGTGTTCTTTTCCAATCAATTCTGGCGAACTCCTCTCTCATGCCTCTGTAATTCCCTTTATGCCACTGTAATACTGATACACCTGATTTTAGCTTCACCTTCTCAATTTTTCATGTGAATTTGATCATATATTAATCATTCCCCCCCAAGGGTTATTTTACCTTAAGTTCTCTAATCAATTCTAGTTCATTGCACAATACCCAATCCAGAATAGCTGATCCCCTAATGGACTCAACCAGGAGCTGCTGTAAAAAGCCACCTCAAAAGCACTCTAAAAATTTTTTCCTCCTGGAATCCAGCAACAACCTGATTTGCCCAATTTACCTGCATATAGTCCCCCAAGACTATTGTAACATTGCCCTTTTGGCATGTATTTCTATCTCCCATTTTAATTTGTAGGCCACATCCTTACTACTGCTTGGGACTCTTTTATCAACTCCCATCATGTTATTTTCACAATTGTAGTTCCTTAGCCCTGTCCACATTGATTCAACAGCTTCCAACTGTATGTCACCTCTTTCAAATGATTTGATTTCATTTTTTTAACCAACAGAGCAACGCCAACCCTTCTACCTCCCTGCCTGTCATTTTGATACAAGGTGTATCCTTGGACATCATGTTCCCAACTATAATCTTACAGCCATAATCCAGTGATGCCTACAACATCATACCTGCCAATCTACCTTAATCCATATACAGTACTCAATGCATTCAAATATAACATCATGAGTTCTATATTCACCCCTTTTTGATTTTGTCCACATTTTATGTTGTAATTCATCCTGTTGACTGCAATTTTGCCCCTCCTCACTACACGTTGCCTTTGTTTGTAAACCAGCTCCCTCATCATCAGCACTATTATCCACCTTTCTATGATACTTCTTACATTTAAATACAGGCAGCTCAGGATTCTAATTGCACCATGCTGAACATTTTGATCCCTAAGTTTGCCAGAGGTCTCACCAGCATCTGTGTCCACAGCCTCTGCACTAACTGTTCTGGCACTCTGGTTCCCATCCCCCTTCAACTCTAGCTTAAGTCCCACCATGCAGCATTAACAAACTTTCCCGCCATGATATTATTCTCCATCCAGTTCAGGTGCAAAAGTCTCTTCTGTACTGATCCCACATTCCCTGGAAGAGAGCCGAACGATCCAAAAATCTTCTGCCCTCTGCCTTACACAAACTCCTTAGCCACATATTAAATTGGATAGTCTTCCTAGCTCTGGCCTCACTAGCCTGTGGCACAGCTAGCAACCCTGAGATCGAATCCCCGGATGTCTTGCCCCTTAACTTAGCACCAAACTCTTAAACTCTCCATGCAAAACCTCATCCTACCCATGTCATTAGTGCCCATATGGGCCACGATTTCTGGCTGTTCACCTTCCCATTTAAGAATGCAGAGGGCTCAGACTGAGATACCTTCTCTTAAACCTTTCCTATCGATTTACCTGCCCAGGATATATTTTAAATTTTGCAGTTTTACCTGTCTCTACCACCTCCTCAGGCAGCTTGTTTCATGTTAAGATAAACTCTGCACTTTGAATACTTGCACCATTTCCTTTCCCTGCAAATATTTCAGTGGCTGTCCTTGGTTCTGAAAGCATGAATCATCTTATCACCTTAAACCTCACACCTTATCAGTTCAATCTCCAATGTACATTGTATGAGAACAAGTTTACCTCTCCCAGGCAATTTGGAAAAGGTTAAAATACAATGGCCAAAACCTTCCAGAGTAGGGTCATTTAAACTATATAACTGTCAAAACAATAAAAATTAATAGTACTTGATTTCATTCCAAGTTTTTAAAAAATAAATTACAGTATGAAAATTTATATGGGGATCAGTCTCAGGTAAATAGAGACACTTCCTTCACAAAGCTGCCTGCACCACTGGCAAGTTTATTCAAACAAGACTCCACCATCAGACACATTTTCCCACATAATCATAAACACAAGAGATCCTGCATTTGCTGGAAATCCACAGTAACACACACAAAATCCTGGAGGTGCTCAGCAGGTCTGTCAGCATCTACAGAGAGGAACAAATAGTTGATGTTTTGGGCTAGGATCCTTGGTCCCAAAGAAAGGTTTCGGCCAGAAATGTTGAGTTTGCTCCTCTCTATAGGTGCCAGCTTATCTTCTGAATGCCTCCAGCAGAGTAAGTGAGTGTGTGTGTTACGTATTCCCACACCTCCCCTTTCAGCTCTTCGAAAGGGATCCGTCCCTTTTAGAATCTCTGATCCACCCTTCTAATCCCCACCAACTGCTCACTCCCTGTCCAATGGCATTTCCTTGTGTAACTGCAGGAGATGCAACTCAAATCTGTCCATTCACCCCTTCCCTTCCCACCATCCAGGGACCAAAACAGTTCCTCCAGGTGAGGCATCACTGCACTCACACTGCTTCCAGTCTGATGTCCTGCATTAAGTGATCTCCTCTAGGAGTGTAATCACTCGATCAAGTATAATATTGTCATTAGCAGTAACCTATTTGTGGATCTTCAGGTGGCTGGAGAGGCCAGACTAGGGTCCACATGTTCTGGTGCTGAGTAGGCAAAAGTAAGTGGTGGCTATAGTTAGCGGTTGCGTCTTTTGGTTGGTCTCTACAATGGAACAATTAAACACAGATAGCGCAACTGCTTACTAAGCACCAGCATTCCATCTGTACAAGTGATTGTGATGTTCCAGTTGCCAGATGCTTCAATTCTGCATCACACTCCCACAATTGCCTCTTTGCCTGCAGCCTTCCACACTGTTCTAATGAGACCCAATGTGAGCTGGAGGAAGAGCACCTCGACTTCCATCCTGTAGCCTTCCAGACTCAATATCAAATGTTCCAACTTCCGGCAATCTGTTCCTTCCGCTTGTATCAGAACTGACTAATTCTGCCAGTCACTTGTCTCTGAAATTAACTCATCTATCTCTCTCCATTTCCATAGCCTCAGCTCCTGGACAAGTACCACAGCACTGCTTTAAGCAACACCTAACACAGATAAAGAAGCATAATCTGCCCCTGTCTGTCACATTGACTCATTTGGTCTCACCCTATCAGAGATATTCCCTTCATCCTGCACCTTCTATGAAACTTAAGACTAACTTGTTTTCTTTCATTTAGATTCCTGATGAATACTCTCAAACTGGAATGATTCCATGGACATTGCCTAACCCACTGAATGTTTTCAACATGTTCTGTTTTAATTTCAGATTTCCAGCATTTGCAGTTTTGTTTTTTTTTTATTTTTATAAACTATATATCATGAGGAATTTAATATCAATGCCATCCAGGATACATATGTTACATGCACTTGCAAGAGATCTTGCCTTTAAGATTTCTGAGTGGGCAGAGCATAAAAAGGCAACGTTCCAAAGCTGGGATCTTTTGTCGCGATTGAGTTGCCAACTTGCGTTAGTTTTCTCCCACTGTATTGTAGGGTAATGTAATGGGTGACAGATGACACATTTTGTTCATCATAGAAACTGTTGATAATTCACAAGCACCATCATTGAGTTGTTGTGGTGATTTTAAGAGCGTGGCTGACGTAATGACCAGTTTAAGGTGACTGCTTTTGGTTTGTTTGTAAAGGATTTAAAGGGAACCAGGAATTAATGGGTGGTTAAGCACATAAAATGACTCTTGCATATTTTATTCACAAAATCCCACAGTATCATCACATGTTCCACCATGGCCTGTCCTATTATGCAATGACTGGCATAGCCATCATCACTGCCTTCCTTACAGCAACATTCATTATCTGATTAGATGCTTTTCAAGTCAAGTCACTTTTATTGTCATTTCGACCATAACTGCTGGTACAGTACATAGTTAAAATGAGACAACATTTTTCAGGACCATGGTGTCACATGACACAGTACAAAAACTAGACTGAACTACGTAAAAAAACAACACAGAGAAAGCTACACTAGACTACAGACCTACACAGGACTGCATAAAGTGCACAAAAACAGTGCAGGCATTACAATAAATAATAAACAGGACAATAGGGCAGTAAGGTGTCAGTCCAGGCTTCGGGTATTGAGGAGTCTGATAGCTTGGAGGAAGAAACTGTTACATAGTCTGGTCGTGAGAGCCCGACTGCTTTGGAGCCTTTTCCCAGACGGCAGGAGGGAGAAGAGATTGTATGAGGGGTGCATGGGGTCCTCATAATGCTGTTTCCTTTGCGGATGCAGCGTGTAGTGTAAATGTCCATGATGGTGGGAAGATAGACCCCGGTGATCTTCTCAGCTGACCTCACTATCCGCTGCAGGGTCTTGCGATCCAAGATGGTGCAATTTCCGAACCAGGCAGTGATGCAGCTGCTCAGGATGCTCTCAATACAACCCCTGTAGAATGTGATGAGGATGGGGGGTGGGAGATGGACTTCCCTCAGCCTTCGCAGAAAGTAGAGATGGAGAGAAAGTAGAGTAGAGAAAGTAGAGAAATGAAAATTTCATTTTCAATTAAATGTCATTCCCCTATCCTACCCTATGTCCATAATAAACAAAAGTATTCAAAAGGTGTTTTTAAAAATCTCCCTCTATATTTTCTCCTGGATTGACCAGAATAGTGTTACATGGATTAATTAATTACCTGTTGTTAGCAATTGCAAACAACTTCAGTTGTACTTGCAAGTGGTTCTGACTTGTTCTCTATCTAAACTCTCTTTCCTAAAAGATGTTCACTCTGTGGAGGGATGGCTCCTGCCTGTGTTCTCCCACTTCCTGATGTTACCAGATCAAAAGGAGCATAAGTCCAAGAATTAGTTTTTGTAGCATTGTGGAGCAACAGAGGGATCCTGAGGTCCAAGTCCTTGGATCCCTCAAACAATGAATGGTCTTCTGGCAAGATGGTGGTGTGCCTTGTCACAGCAGCTTATCCAGGACCAACAAAGAGTGCAAATGTTGTGTTAATTGGGGTGTCCAGGAAGAGGGGAGGGTAGTAGATGGGAGAAGGAATCATCATTTGTGGAATTCTGACAGGTAATATCTTTGCCTGGGAACTTGGAGGGGACATCATCCCATCTTTGATCACAATGACTATTCCGCAATGGACTGTCAATGCACTTCTCTGAAATACCCAGCCTCATAGAGCAGATGCTGTGTCGTCACCATCTTGTTCTGCAGGTCAGGCCACAATGGTAGCATCACACCCCACCTCAATGGGGGCAACAACGGTTATTGTGATGTCCTTTCATACATCATAAATTGTTTCATAGTCGTAGAAAAATAGAGTACGGGTACAGGCATTTTGGCCCAATGACCGTGGTACCCACCCAGCTATTTCCAAATCCCTGTGTCAGCCTCGTCCCTCCATTTTCCAACCCAAATGTTTGACTGAGACACCTCCTCTGGCAGCTCTTTCCATTTCTCACTACCTCTGTGTGGGAAAAAAAATGCCCTTCAGGTCCCTTTTAAATCTTTCCCTTCTCACCCTAAACCTATGGCCCCCCCACCCCACCCCCAAGTTCTGAACTCTCCTCTGCCTGGGAAAAAGCCACTGCTGTGCACCTGTGCACTGCAGAGGAGGACAAAGGGCTTAATTAGGAAAGGGAAAAAAGATTATGAGAGAAAGCTGGCAGGGAACATAAAAACTGACTGTAAAAGCTTTTATAGATATGTGAAAAGAAAAAGATTGGTCAAGACAAATGTAGGTCCTTTACAGTCAGAAACAGGTGAATTGATCATAGGGAACAAAGACATGGCAGACCAATTGAATAACTACTTTGGTTCTGTCTTCACTAAGGAGGACATAAATAATCTTCCAGAAATAGTAAGAGACAAGGGTCTAGTGAGATGGAGGAACTGAGGGAAATACATGTTAGTAGGGAAGTGGTGTTAGGTAAATTGAAGGGATTAAAGGCAGATAAATCCCCAGGGCCAGATGGTCTGCATCCCAGAGTGCTTAAGGAAGTAGCCCAAGAAATAGTGGATGCATTAGTGATAATTTTTCAAAACTCCTTAGATTCTGGATTAGTTCCTGAGGATTGGAGGGTGGCTAATGTAAACCCCACTTTTTAAAAAAGGAGGGAGAGAGAAACTGGGGAATTATGGGCCGGTTAGTCTGACATCGGTGGTGGGAAAAATGCTGGAGTTGGTTATCAAAGATATGATAACAGCACATTTGGAAAGAGGTGAAATCATCGGACAAAGTCAGCATGGATTTGTGAAAGGAAAATCATGTCTGCTGAACCTTATAGAATTTTTTGAAGATGTAACTAGTAGAGTGGATAGGGGAGAACCAGTGGATGTGGTATATTTGGATTTTCAAAAGGCTTTTGACAAGGTCCCACACAGGAGATTAGTGTACAAACTTAAAGCACACGGTATTGGGGGTATGGTATTGATGTGGATAGAGAATTGGTTGGCAGACAGGAAGCAAAGAGTGGGAATAAATGGGATCTTTTCAGAATGCCAGGCAGTGACTAGTGGGGTACCGCAAGGCTCAGTGCTGGGACCCCAGTTGTTTACAAAATATATTAATGATTTAGATGAAGGAATTAAATGCAGCATCTCCAAGTTTGCGGATGATACGAAGCTGGGCGGCGGTGTTAGCTGTGAGGAGGATGCTAAGAGGATGCAGGGTGACTTGGATAGGTTAGGTGAGTGGGCAAATTCATGGCAGATGCAAATTAATGTGGATAAATGTGAGGTTATCCACTTTGGTTGCAAGAACAGGAAAACAGATTATTACCTGAATGGTGGCCGATTAGGAAAAGGGGAGGTGCAACGAGACCTGGGTGTCATTGTACACCAGTCATTGAAGGTGGGCATGCAGGTACAGCAGGTGGTGGAAAAGGCAAATGGTATCTTGGCATTCATAGCAAAAGGATTTGCGTATAGGTGCAGGGAGGTTCTACTGCAGTTGTACAAGGCCTTGGTGAGACCGCACCTAGAATATTGTGTGCAGTTTTGGTCCCCTAATCTGAGGAAAGATATTCTTGCCATAGAGGGAGTACAGAGAAGGTTCACCAGATTGATTCCTATGATGGCAGGACTTTCATATGAAGAAAGATTGGATCGACTAGGCTTATACTCACTGGAATTCAGAAGATTGAGGGTGGATCTTATTGAAACGTTTAAAATTCTAAAGGGATTGGACAGGCTAGATGCAGGACGATTGTTTCCGATGTTGGGGAAGTCCAGAATGAGGGGTCACAGTTTAAGGATGAATGGGAAGCCTTTTAGGACCAAGATGAGGAAAATCTTCTTCACACAGAGAGTGGTGAATCTGTGGAATTCCCTGCCACAGGAAACAGTCAAGGCCAGTTCATTGGCTATACTTAAGAGGAAGTTAGATATGGCCCTTGTGGCTAAAGGGATCGGGGGTATGGAGAGAAAGTAGGTACAGGGTTCTGAGTTGGATGATCAGCCATGATCATACTGAATGGCAGTGCAGGCTCAAAGGGCCGAATGGCCTACTCCTGCACCTATTTTCTATGTTTCTATGTTTATGTATGCATTGGAAAGATGAAGTCATGGAGTCACTAGCCAGTTACAGACCACCCAACAGTCCGAGGAACAAATTTGCAGCGAGATTGCAGACTGTTGTAAGAAGCATAAGGTTGTTATAGTAGGTGATATTAATTTTCCACAAACTGACTGGGATTGCCATACTGTTTAATTAAATCCAATAGGGGATAACCAACAGGAAGAGGAAGGGTTAAGCCATTAATATACTTGGTGTGCATAGTGGTCATGCCCTTCTCTTTCCTAAAGCAGTAGAACCACAAGATGAAAGCGGCACTGGTATTTATATGATTGCTGATACAGTCTCAGGTCATCCCAAAGACTTCAAAGGCAATGAAGGGCTTGTGTAACTATGATATGGCAGCCAATAAAAGCTCAGCAAGGTCATACAAATGATAGTGAATTAGTGACTGGAAAATCTGCTTTATTGTTGCTGAGTGAGAAGCAGATATTGTCTGACAGACCAGGGCTAAACGTTAATGCCATATCTAAAAAATTACACATTAACATTGATCCCTCAGCACTGCACTGGATCACACAGTCTAGTTCTGGAGTGGGATATGAATCCATGGTCTTCTAACATCAAACTAATGTATTTTGGTGCCATTTTTATATCAGGAATTGGACATGTTATAACACCCACTTGAAGCTTAACTGATTGAGTGGCACGGTAGCACAGCAGTGAATGCAATTGCTTTGCAGCTTCGGTGATCATTGATCGGGGTTTGATTCCCACCGCTGTCTATAAAGAGTTTGTACATTCTCCCTGTGAGCACATGGATTTCCTCTGGGTGCCCCGGTCTCCTCCCGCATTCCAAAGATGTAGGGTTAGTTTTAATAAGTTGCAAGCCCTAATCCACCTTGGCTTTCCTCCATCATGTCCTGTTTAAGTTTAGAGAAAATAAGAAGTCAGACATTTGATACATCTTTTAAATTTGAAGAAATCTGGCAACCTTTTATTCAATATTTCCATATGATTTGATCTATTGATTGTTGTAATGACTCTCTTCCAGTTATTTTTCTAAAGTTTTGGATTTGATCAGAAAGTCTTTCTTCTCTTGGTTTTACTCTCAGGATGGACTGCCCAGTCCTTTTTTCTCTTTTTGTTTTTGTTTGTATAGAATAGTGGGTTTTTTCCAAAAAGAAAAACAAATGTTGTAAGCATGCTATATTGGCATCAGAAGCATAGCAATAGCAAGTAGGCTAACCCCAGCATATCCTCAGACTCTCTTGCCACTGACACAAATGACACACTTGACTGTATGTTTCAATAGTTCAATATTTACATAACAAATGAAGCTATTCTTTAAAAGATCTTTAAAAGTTAGTCTTTCAATTTTTAATTACCTTATATAATTTCTACAAATGAGCTCCTAAAGAAGCAGGAATCTCTCACACAAAGCAATACTTTGTAAATGAACTTATTGCAGCACTAGAAAGAGATCAGGGTTGACATCCATCTGAGAGTTCACCAGCATCAGTGTCTCATGACCTCTGGAAGGTAAGAGAGCACGATACATGTTGAAAGCAGGAGAAGGAAACAGGAGGAGAGAAATGGACTGGAACAGCAGACTGCAGAAAAGGTCAGGAGCGGGAAGCAGTAACTGAGGGGAAAGAAGACAAAAGCTGCAGCTGTGCGTGTTGAATGGAAGAAACACAGTAACAGCAACAGAGATATTTTGCTTGATGTTGTGTACTTGGGCTAAAAAAAACACTAATTCCAATTCTATTTTATCATCACTCTCTTAGCTGGTCATGACAAGGCTTCCTGATAGCCTTTGACTGAATTCAGTGCACCATTATAAAAAAACAATACATCAGGATGATGAGCATCAATTGACCTAAATCAAAATTTGAGATGTGCTTTTTAATCAATCCAATCAAATGACAGAGTATCGGGCGAAATGTGGAATTCATAGAGTCTTGTCTCAAATGGGAAGAGGTCAGAAGTTTGAACATTAATCTCACATCTTGGGCTGTTTCAAATGCCAGTACACACTTAATCCATTACTGCATTCAATCATACTGCAGTGAGGGTTTGAAAGGTCAGTCATTTATATTCAGTTCATTTACTTGAATTTTCTGACTTCTGATTCAGTGAGACCCATCCAGATCCTCAAGCAGAGACTGGAAGGGAAGGGGAAATTATCGGATCTGTTTTTTCCCCTTCATAAAGCTCAGGAATTACAGGACTGTCAAAACTGTGAACTCAAGCAGGTCCGCAGCAGGAGGAAGACTGGGAAGACAGACGACATGCAGAAGGTTCAATTGTCTCTTACAATCTGTGTCTTTCAATTCAGAAACAGGAATAATGTGGCAGCAAAAAGGAACTCCCCAGCTCAAAAATGAAAATACATAACTCAGATGCAAAGGTGGTAATTATAAAAAGGGAAATGAAAAGCAGAGTATGGCAAGATGGGGTCTAGAGGATTACAGTAATATTGCATTAGTCAGTGAAGTCAAATTTAAATTACATTGTTAAATTTAAACACTCTGCATGGACAAAACAGCAGATTTGTGGATTCACAGATATTGGTCCTTGAAATTGTTCAGCAAACTTGCTAGAGATTCATAGACTCGGAACTCTGCCTATCAGGCCTCAACTTCTGACCTTCCAATCATCCTCTGAGCTTCGATCTGGAGTTCTGATCAACCTTTGGGCTTCAATTTTTGCTATCAACCCAGGACTCGCAGATGATAGTGATTGAGGACCCTGGATGCAGACCCAAACTACAGGCCTTGAACACCAGACTCGCCAACGATGGGACCCGATAATAGCATCAACTCCATACTTCCATCTATCCATGTAAACCTATCACCACGGGGCTTATTAAGAATCTGTATGCTCCTGAGTTAAAAATATTCAGACTCTTTTTCAAAGAGAGGTTGAAAGACTCTCGGCCCTCTGAGAAGAAAATAACCTCATTTTTGCTTTATCTCCATATTATTAAACACTCACAAGAGCTTCACATCAACCTCATCAGGATCACAATGAGATCCTTCTCAACTATAGAGGACACAAGTCATGCCCAACCTTCCTTCCCAAGACAGTGCATGGATTCCAACAAATGTTCCTAAGATTATTTCCAACCCAATAACTATTCACTTATGTGGTTTCTTTGTTCCTTTTCCTCAAACTGATATGATCCACCTATAAAATGAATCCCGTTCTACTCTCTGCAAATATTGCCCAACCTGCTGAGTGTTTCCAGCACTTACCATTTTTATTCTAGTCATCATTCGAAACTAGAAACCCCACAGCACAATACAGGCCCTTCAGCCCACAATGCTGAGCCGAACATGTCCTTACCTTAGAAATTACCTAGGGTTACACATAGCCCTCGATCTTTCTAAGCTCCATGTACCTATCCAAGAGTCTCTTAGAAGATCATTCATTTGGTTACTGCCTTAGAGCTGCCAAACATTTACTTCATTTACCGGTACCTTGTTTCAAACACAAACTACAGCAGGAACACAGCAAGTTTGGCAAAATCCATGAAGGGGAATGGCCAGTCGACATCTGGGATGAGACCCTCCATCCAGACTGAAAGATGGAGTGGGGTAAATCAGCGTAAAGAGTAAGGAAGGGCTGAAGCAAGAGCTGGCAATCAACAGGTGGATCCAGGTGAGGACGAGCATAGGCAGATGGAGAAGGGAAAGGTGGAAACAGTGACAGACTGTGTGGTGACAGGTGGAGGTGACAAAGAAGAAGATGAAGGAGTCTGATGGGAGAGAAATGTGAAGAATGGAACTGAATGAGATTGGAGGTGGACAGATGGGAACTGTGAGGGTGAGGTACACAGTGGGAGGAGAGTGATTGGCAGAGAGAGTAGATGGAGGAGAAAAAAGAAACAGGATGTTTGGATGCGGGGGGAAGAGATAGTGGTGTGGTTGGTTATGCAAAGATTGAACTGAGTAAATTAATCCAGCATTTGCAATCTCTGTTATCTCTATTTCACTTTGTTCTCACGCTGCTTAAATCCAAGTTTGAATTGTTACAATAGAACATGGGAACCATTTGTGCAACAAAGTAACTTTAGCAACAATGGTTTATGTTAGGCGCTCCGTTGATCAGGGTCGATCATGAATGTTGCACCCTGCTGTCTACACAACCCATTGCACAGGCCAGGGCAGTATAGTATGGTGGGCATCCTGTGCCCATGCAGCTGGCTCCCCCTCTCCACACAGCTGATGAATCCGAAGGAACGGCAGAGACTGATATAGCTTGGCACCAGCAGCATCGCAGGTGTTGCCAGTCAGCCTTGAACTCAACGTATATCTGCCTTAGGGCTCTGGATTTTCCCTCGGGGATTACTCCAAAAGCCTTCCACATGTGTGGGCATAGCCACAAGGTAGCGGAGCTTTGTGATCACTCTTCCTTCCCCTAGATGGCATTGACCAGTCTTATCTGCCTGAAGGGACTGGTTTTAAAGCACCAGTAACCCGCCTTTGCCCCTTCTCCTGACGGTAGAAATATTCTCCGGGCTTAGTAGCTAAGCCACACATGAAGGCCAGGAGCTGGACTTGGTTGTCAGAGGCTTGTTGAGACACACGGCACTGGAAGCATTTAATAGATTGTGTTATGGTTATTATTCCCGCTACTACCCCCGCCTGTGACAACCTGAAGGACCCAACAATGGTTTGTACTAGTTCAATATCTTAGAGTAAAGGCTTTTTGCTGCAGTCTATTTTTAGGTGTTGCTGCTACATTATATGGCAAATTCCTCATTCGGTGTCATTCAGCTTTGTAGTTGAGAAGGTGCACAGGAGCAAGATAGATCAACTGTCTGGGTGGTGTCGCAGCAACAACCTTGTACTCAAATCTGTAAGACTGAGGACTTGACTGTAGACTGCAGGAAGAAGAAACTGAGGGAACACACACCAGTCCTCATCAGAAGTGGAAAGGGTGAGCAGTTCCAAGTTCCTGGTGTAATCATCTCTGAGTATCTATCCTAAGCCCAACATATTGATGCAATTACACAAAGGCACAACAGCGGCTGCATTTCATTGGGAGTTTGAGAACTGGTACACCACCAAAGACGCTTGCAAATTTCAACGGATATACCATGCAGAGTATTCTGACTGGTTGTATCACTCTCTGGTATGGAGGAGGTACTGCACAAGATCAGAAGGAGCTGCAGGAAGTTGTAAACTCAGTCTGCTCTATCAGGGGAACGAGCCTCCCCGGCATTCAGAACATCTTCAAAAGGCAATGCCTCAAAAGGCGGCATCCATCACTCAAGACATGCCCCCTCCTCATTGCTACCATCAAGGATGAGATACAAGTGTCTGTATTCAGTGTTTCAGGAACAGCTTCTCCCCATCTGCTATCAGATTTCTGGATGGACAATGAACCCATGAACACTTGCTCAGTATTTTTCCCTCTCTTTTTGCACTACTTATTTATTTTGATTTTATATATTTCTTATTGTAATTTATAGTTTTTATGATGCATTGCAATGTACTGCTGCTGCAAAACAAAAAATTTCACAACGTATGCTGGTGATATTAAACCTGACTGAGTCTTTCATTGATTCTGCTATAGTTATTATTCTGTGGATTTATTGAGAATGCCTGCAAAACAATGAATCTCAGGGTTGTACATGGTGACATATGTGTACTTTGATTATAAATTTACTTTGAACTTCGAACTGAGCACAATTTTCTGGGTTGGTGCAGCAGTGCAGCGCTGAGTGAGAACAGAAACTACATCCACAAATTCGAAAATACTCTTCCATTTATTAAACAGTCTCTCAGACAAACAAAAACTGTGAAATTTCCTTTGTCCACATGTACCTATACACAGCATTTCTAGCCCTGTAACATGGATTGCTTTTGGTATCAAGGAAATTCATCATATAAAATCAATCCCATACCTTCCTGTAATATTAGAGAAATTTGTAAGGACATTTATAAAAGGAGATATCTATTATGGGGCTTAAAGTTCAAAGTAAAATTTATTATCAGACTACATACATGTAACCATATACAACCTTGAGGTTATTTTTCTGCAAGCATACATAGCAAATCTATGGAACAGTATCTGTCAACATCAGGAACTGTGAACTACACAAACTCTGCAATGCAGATATAAATAAATAGCAATAAATAACAAGCATGAAATAGAATATAACAGAGTTATTAAATGTGTGGTTATCCACTTTTGTTCAAGAGCCTGATGATTAAGGGGTAGTAACTGTTCTTAAACCTGGTGGTGTGAGTCCTGAGGCACCTTAGTAAATAAAGTGACTTTGTTCTATAATATTGAGGGATTTTAGCCCCAATAAGACATACGCTGAGATTTACATGGCCAGAGTAGAAGGCAAAAGGTACATACAGTGTTTCTATAGGCAAGATCAAAGTCCTTCAAAGGCACATTTGATACATAGATTATATACTCTGTATCAATCAGATCTATCCTGACTTAACAATAACCAGATGGAACAATACTGTACTCCCAATAGTGGGGGCTTGGGAATGGGGTGGAAAGATGTGCAAGGAAAAGGATGAAGTATCCAAGGTTTCACTTTCGAAGTGCCATCCCCAGTCCCTTACCGATGGACAGATGAAGCCTCCTCTGCCCCCTACTGGTGGACAGGTGAGACTGCCCCTGCCCCCTGCCCCCTACTGGTGGACAGATGGAGCTGCTCCCTGCCCCCTAATGGTGGACAGATGAAGCTGCCCCCTGCCCCCTACTGGTGGACAGATGGAGCTGCTCCCTGCCCCGTGCTGGTGGACAGATGAAGCTGCCCCCTGCCCCCTAATGGTGGACAGATGAAGCCTAGTTCAATTACACTGTTTCTAACACTCATCACCCACGAGTGGAAGGAATCCATTTCGAAGAAAGACCGCAAACCCATGTCCCAACATGAGTTGATGCTTGTAATGAAGGAGTTCTCTGAACAAAGTCTTTAAATCTCTAAAAGAAAGGTTCCTGTCAGGTTGATGGAGACACACAGGTACACTGTAAGCAACAAAACCAGGAATGTAAACACAAGGTACCGCCTACCAATGCTTTGAGGAAAGCTCCTCACCAAACAATAGGGTCAGAATGTGGAACTCACAGTCACTGGGATGAGCAGCACTGAGGCACTGAGGGAGAAGATCAACCCATCAAGGAGAAGAGGCAGGAGGCTCATGTGAACAAAAGGGGCTGGAATGAACTAGTTGGGCCATACAGCCTGCCTCAGTGCTAAACATGGTGCAATGGGTGGCTTTATTCAAGAAACTAAACTAATAAGTTGACTATTTATGGCAGGTCACTCTGTAAGAAAGGCAGGTTATAATATTTCAGGCAGGTAGTATTTTTAAAATCAGAATCAAAATGTCTCAAAATGCCTTTTTTCTGCACAGGCTGATGTATGTACTTCAAAATTTGAAATCTTCCCTTTATATTTCATCCTCATAATTCTCGGCTGTGAAGGGAGAATTGCCAGTGTTGGAAGTGCACAGATAGAGATAAGTGAATCCTTACTCTGAATTATTCAAAAAATAATGGTGATAGCAGTGCTGCAGGTTATTTTTGAAGCCTAGACGGTGATATATTTTGTGGGGAGTTGGGTATGCGCAGAGGAGGGAGGAAGGGAAGCTTGATTGTACAATCAATGGCCCATATGGTAATGGCGATGTATATAATAAGGCAGAATTCAAAACAAGGACGTGAGAGGTTATGAGAACAAATTCTGAAGGATGATGAATGGCACAAGAGGTACTGCAGATGCTGGAAACCTAGAGCAATACACACAATATGCTGGAGGAGATCAGCAAGCCAAGCAGCATCTATGGATGGGAATAAACAGTCGCCATTTCAGGCCGAGACCCTTCATGAGGATGATGGATGATGTTTGCAATGTGATCTGCAGATCCTGGGGTGTACCCAAGCTCATCATGGTCAAATGCAAGTGAGAACACCATTTGTCCCTGGGATGCAAGTGGGTCATAAAATGGATCAGAGACAAAAAGTATGAATGGGGTGAAGGAGTAAATTGAATTATTAGAAAATTGAGATCCATAACAGAGAATTATTCACTACAACAAACCATGGCTGTCTGATGTGGGGTACAGAAATTGAAAATAGTTATTTAAAAATGAATTAATCTCCAACATTTCAGCCCTGCGTGAACTTACATTCCCAGTACCACTACCTGAACTCACAGGACAAGAACAGTCGAACTATTAAGCTGCATGTATATCCTTAGTTCTATACAGAACTGAGGTAAATCCATCAATTCTCAGAAGCCCTGCTGGAACTAATTAAATACTGACAGCAGAACCAAGAATAAGGCAAATTATCTTGTTTCTGCAGCTCATCGATTAAAGTCCCTTTCCTCCTAACTAGTACCAACACTGATGCCAGTGAAGATGTACCTCCAGTTCCAGAGGTTATACCACGTGAGAGTTCAGATATTAAATTTGTATTGGTGACCCTAACTGTATAAAGATTCAAGACTGTTTATTCTCATTCTTTCAGTGCACGAGTGAAAGGAGAATAAAATGATTGTTAGTTTGGCTCTGATGCAGCATGTATAGAAAAAATAAAAAAAAACAATACAAGTAGAAAAGCAATCCTATAAAACACAACATACATGTAACTATGAGTGAACTATGAAGCAACCACCTAGCTGCCTGTTTGATCAATAATGTAAAGTTGTCCCAACACATCTTTAGCAGTAACACTCGGTTGTTGGTAATGTGCTTTTTTTTAAATCACACATTTAAGAAAATCTAACAACCCAACATTAATCCCCAAATTTACCCTGACTCCATTTCTCTCAAATCACTTGGCAGCCAGCTGGATGATACACAGGTCCTGTTTTAAGTAAGAGACCATCACAATACCTTGGAAACTTTAAGCAGGATCACGTTAAACAGAGCAACAAAATCTAACTGCATCATATCTACTCAGTTATGACTCCCAACCGCCCACTTGTCAGATGGGAGCAGGTGGAGGGATGGAAGAAAGCATCTTTCAACTGCAATCCATTCTGTGTCCCTGGAGTGCTCAATCAGGCCTGTTCATGTTTCCTATGCACTGTGATGATATCACAGATTTTGAGCCCATTATTTCAGCTGACCCAGAGGCAAACTCAGAGGTAGTGGGATAACCAGAAAGCACAGTGAATAGACATGGAATTTGTTTCCAATACAGAATCAGACTTCAAGAGCAGGAGTAGGCCACTCGGCCCTTCAGGTCTGAGCTACCATTCAACCCGGCCATGGCTGATTTGAGCCCAGCTCTGTATTCCACCTCATCCTTGCTAACCTTTCACCCACTCACTGGGGAAAGGGCATGGGGGAGGAGGAGTGAGGCCAGCATAAATCACTCATGCTCATACTGAATGGTGGGACAGGCTGAAGGCACTGATAGCTTCCTCCTGCCCTTGTTTTCAGTCAGTTCAGATTAGCAACAACATCTCCTCCGCCACGAGTCTGGGTGCTTAGCCCCTGCACTACTCACCTTATAATTGCAACTAAGTGTACATTTACGGTTTTCACCAACATTTGAGAAAGAAAGGCCCAAAGATTTTGACACATGGAAAGAAAACAAAAATCACCTCTTCTCCACCTTTAACGTTAACCCCTTATTTTCAAACTTTGAACCCCAGTTCAAGATTCTCCCACAACTGGAAATATCCTCTCCACATCCACCCTGTTTTAACATCTCAGTATCATATATATTTCAATAAAAACACCTCTATGTAGCATATGGCTAAAGCCAGCGTCTTTTTCCCCGGGGCAGAAATGGTTAACGTGAGAGGGCATTATGTAAAGGAGATTGGAGGAAATTATGGGGGGGGGGGGGATGTCAGAGGTAGAGTTTTGTTTACACAGAGAGTGGTGGATGCATGGAAAGTGCTGCCAGGGCTGGTGGTGGACACTGATACATTAGGAGCACTACAGAAACTCTTAGATAGCCTCTTGCATGAAAGAAACATGGTGGCTCTGTGGAAGGGAAAGGTTAGATTGATCTTGGAGTAGGTTTATAGCTTGGGACAACTTCAATAAATATCAGTCTAGCCTGACCTCATAAGACTACCTGCCAATTCTTGATAGTACTCCGGGTAAACTTTCTCTCTTTATGGTTAGAAATGACAATGTTTATCATTCTGTTTGGATTACTGCTTCACCAATGGACCTGGTAGCATAATGGTTATATTACCAGGCCAGTGAACTAATTCCAGGAGACACAGGTTTGAGTCCCACCGGTTCAGCTGAGAATCTATGTTTGCTTCAGTAAAACAAACTGAAATAATAATACAAATGATGGTCACAAAACTCGTGAGTTGCCAGTAATGCTGTTAAGAAAGAAAGAATAAAAATGAACTTTATTTGCTTACATGTACATTGATACATCAAACCACACAGTAAATTCTGGCATTTGCATCCAAGGAGTAGTTAGGGTTGCTGCTTTCTGGCCATGCTTCTGGCACCAACGTAGCATGCCCACAACTAATCCTAACTGTACATCTTTTGGTCCAGACAGCAGCGAGGAATTGAACCCCAGTTGGTGATCACCGGCACTCTGAAGCGTTGCGCTTATTGCGACACTACTGCGCTGCTCCAGGAAAGAAATGAGCTGTCCTTACCCTGTCTGTGATGACAGAGGCTCAGTAACTCTGCCTGCCCTCTGAACAGACCCTCAATCCATAGAATACATGGTGAATGTGGTCCCTTTTAGTAATCCCTGAGTGAAACAAAGATATAGTAACTTCCTTTCACAGCTGCTAATGCTCAGTTGAAAGTGACCAACTTTACCCCATTGAAAAGCTCAGAAAGTCATTGCTGTCAGTGTCTAGCCCCATGCTTCTCAGCACCAACACTGACTCATTCACGTATCTGTGTGCCACTCTCCGAATGAGCTGGAGCCATCTCCACTCAGGCCTGCTCTGAATGCAACTTCGCAGATAAAGCAGTCCTGACAAGAGAGGAAGGAGAATCATTTCAGTAGCTAACAAACTAACTTGTCATGTGACACTTTGCATTAAAACTCATTCTGTGATTCACAGCAGCTGGCAATAAAGGTTATTAACATATTTTATTACAAGAACTCTAGGGAGGTTGAGAACAGGTGGAGAAAAATTAATGAAACGTCAAATATCAATGAGAAGGAAGATTGCTGGTTCAGTAAATAAATTCATAATCAGTGGCCCCAAGTAGGGGATTGGTTATGCATTCATAAACAAGGGGAGTATCTGCTATTTGATAGCTTGGTTGGGCCAAGGGACTAATCTCAGCTGGTGTGGCCACAGAAATATCACTATCTGTCTTCCAGGCAAAGTGAAGAGGTAGGTTGTGCAAAGCTCAAAGTGGGTCCACTTCTAAACCAGCACTTGAGACGATCATCCAAGGGACTGGCCAAACGGGAGTCATCGTGGTGTAGTGGTTAGTGTGACGCTATACAGTTCGGGGTGTCGGACTTTGAGGTTCAATTTTGACACTGACTGTAAGGAGCCTGTACGTTCCTCCCCATGAACGTGTGGATTTCCCCTGGTGCTCCAGTTTCCTTCCACATTCCAGTTGGTAGGTTAATTGTCATATTAAATTGCCCTGTAATTACGCTAGAATTAAATAGGTAGGTTGCTGAGCTCCTTGGGCCAGAAGGTCTCATTCTGAACTGTATCTCTAAACAAATATTAGTAGAGATGGAAGGATGGGTGAGTAAGTTTGCGGATGACAGGAAGATTGGAGGAGTCATGGATGGAGCTGCAAGTTGTCAAAGGTTACAAGAGGATATAGACAGTTGGCAGAGTTGGGCAGAAAAATGGCAAATGGAGTTTAATCTGGATAAGTGTGAGGTGATGCATTTTGGAAGGACAAACCAGAAGACTGAGTACAGGATTAATGGTCAGGTTACTTAAGAGTGTGGATGAACAAAGGGACCTTGGGGTTCAAATCCATACATCCCCCAAGGTCGCTACGCAGGTTGATAGGGTAGTTAAGAAGGCCTAAGGGATGCTAGGCTTCATTAACAGGGGGATTGAGTTCAAGAGTAGAGAGGTCATGTTGCAACTCTACAAATCTCTGGTGAGACCGCACTTAGAGTATTGTGTTCAATTCTGGTCACCTCATTATATGAAGGATGTGGAAGCTATGGAGAGGGTGCAGAGGAGATTTATCAGGATGTTGCCTGGTTTGGAGAACAAGTCATATGAAGCAAGGTTAGCAGAGCTGGGACTTTTCTCTTTGGAGTGTAGAAGAATGAGAGGGGACTTGATAGAGGTCTACAAGATTATGAGAGGCATGGATAGGGTGGATAGTTAGTACCTGCTTCCCAGGGCACCAATAGAAAACACCAGAGGACATATGTACAAAATTAAGGGAGGGAAGTTTAGGGGAAACATCAGGGTAAGTTGTTTTTTTTTTACACAGAGGGTTGTGAGTGCCTGGAGTGACTTGCCAGGGATGGTGGTGGAGGCTAAAACATTAGGGGTATTTAAGAGCCTCTTGGACAGGCACATGGATGAAAGAAGAATAGAGGGTTATGGGTTAGTGTGGGTTTAGTACTTTTTTTAAGGATTATATGGTTTGGCACAACATGGAGGGCTGAAGGGTCTGTCTTGTGCTGTAGTGTTCTAAGGTTCAACACACAAAAAATGCTGGAAGAATACAGCAGGTCAGGCCGTGGAGAGAAATGTACAGTTAATGTTTTGAGCCAAAGCCCATCAAGGGAAGGGGGTAGAAGCTAGAATAAGAAGGGAAGAAGCGGAGGGGCACTAGAAGAAGGTGAAGGGCAGGTGAGGAGAAGAGAAGAGGTAAGAGGGGAGCCTGAATGGGGAATGGGAAAATGAGAAGAGTGGAGGGGAGGGAGAGAAACTAACAAGTTCAAGAAATTGATGTTCATGCAATCAGGTTGGAGGCTAGCCAGACGGAATATGAGGTGTTGCTCCTCCATCCTGAGAAGGGCCACATCATGGCAGTAGAGAAGACCATAGACTGACCATGTCAGAATGGGAATTGGCAATGGGATTAAAATGTTGGGCCACCGGGAAGTCCTACTTGCTGCAGAGTGAAGATTCCCCAGTCTACAATGTAGGGCAGGCTGTACTGGGAGCTCTGGATACTGCAGATTACCCTGACAGACTCACAGGTGAAGTGTTGTCTCACCTGGAAGAACTGCTTGGGGACCTGAGTGGTGGTGAGGGAGGAGGTGAAAGGACAGTATAACAAGCCTCCCTTAAAAGTCTCTCTTTCCCTCACTACAGATGTGGTCTAACCTGATGAGTATTTCCCACAATTGCTGTTTTTATTCTGTGATTATGTCGATTTTCATTCAGTGGAGATTACTATATTTTAAAGAGGAAGAAAGGGATAATGTAAATAATTATAGACCTGCTGGTTTAATAGTAGTGGGCAAATTATTGGAAACAGTTCAGCTGTAACCCTTCATTTCAAAAGGAGGTAGTAATCACAGTTTGCATTGATTTAACAGAAGGATTAGTCTGACAAACCTAATTGTGTTTATTTTTGAGGAGGTAACAAGAAGGATCAATAAAGACACTGCATTTGACATGGTTTTCAACAAGACTTTAGATGTGGTCCCGCCTGCCAAGCTGGTCTATAAAGTAAAAGTCCATTGATCCAACAGAGAGTGGCAAACTGAATCGAAAATTTGCTGAGTGGCAGAAAGAAAAGGATAATGGTCTACAAGTGGTCGAAGATTGCTACCAATGCTGATGTTACCAATACTTGGTTCCCTGCTCTAAGTAATACATTTGGACTTAAATACAGCGAGCATAATAGAGAAATTTATATCTAAAGAAATGCCGTACACTTAACAGAGAGAAGGAAAATTAGACTGCAAGATGCCAGTTGTACAGAAAATAAGCATGCCAATTGGAAAGCTGCAACATGGCAAAGGTATATACAATAAATGAGAGGATATGGTGGGGCATGGAGCATGTACATCTTCATGTTCTTGAAGCTGCAGCATTCTTTCCTTTGTAAGCCAAGATGTAAAGGCAGGAAGGCTTTGCTAGAACCACCCACTAAACCAGTTGCTTACTGCTTGAATACAGTTTTGGTCACCATATTACAGCAAAGACGCGACTGCGTGGGGGATTTACAAGAGTATTTTGGGATTGGATAACTGCAGCTATGAGTAAAGATTAGATAAGCTAGGTTTGTTTTCCATGGAGGCTGAGGGGTGGTAGGTGAAATTATAAGAAACCTAGGTAGTTCATATTTTTCTTGTGAATGTTGGGTTTCTGATGCTATATGCCTGTGATACTGCTGCAAAAACATTTTTCCTAACCAGGCCTGGAAACGTAGAACTCAGTGAATGGAGCACCAGCAGCTTTCTGTTCCTTTGGCCCTACTGTTCATCGGCCCTACCACTCTGTTCACCACCCTAACCAAACCACGTTCCCCATTCTAACTCTCCTCTTACCCTTTCTCTTCTCCTCACTTCCCTCTGGTGCTCCACCTCCTTCCTTTTCTCCCATGAGCCGCAGTACTTTCCTATCTGATTCCTTCTTCTTCAGTCCTTCTGCTCTTCCAGCTATCCCCTCCTAGCTTCTCATTGCATCCCCCTTCCCCCAGCCACCCACCTTTCCAGTCACCTGGCTTCACTTATCATCTGCCAATACGTACTCTTTCCCCTCCCCACATCTTCTTTTTCTGGTTTCTCCCTCCTTCCTTTCCAGTCCTGATAAGAAGGATCTCAACTGGAAACATCCACTGTTTATTCCTTTCCATAGGTGCTGGCTGATCTGCTGAGTTCCTCCAGCATTTTGAGTGTGCTACCCAAATAACACAATTTATCTGTGCCTGTTACATATCAACGTTGCTTAGATAAACCGTAAGCATCACTTAGGTGCAGCTGGACGAAGTGTGGGAATGGTGTCATATAACAAATGAATGTAGGCTTTTTCTATTGAATTCAGGAGGTTTCTGAAAATCTTTGCAGCTAAGCGATGCAACGGACTGTGAGTTACCAGCGAGAGAGTGAGTTGAGATGAGTCAGTTGAAGAGTTCACTACAGCAGTGGGTATTCCCAATATTTCTCCATGTCCAGAAGATTGTGATCATTTGTGGCACACACTGCATATTGGATACGTGACTGTCACTTCGTATGATCCATACTTGGGTTTCTGGAGCATTCTGTGATGACCACTTTTTGTTAATCCATACGTGGATTCGGGTGTGTTACATGGCAACCACTTGTGTTAATGAGTATTCCGTGACCGTCACCTTGTGATATCCCTACGTAGGGATCACCTGTGGAAAGATGTTATCCCTGTGTGGATCCAGTGTGTTACGTGACGATCACTTGTCCTCTGGAATTTTCCATGATCGTCACCTTGTGTCATCTTAATGTGGATTGATGAACCCTTCCTCACAGACACCTGCACCTGTTCCTGTGGACTCCGGAACCTTCTGGATTGTCATCCCAGGACTCTGTTTGAATAAGACTTGGGAGGAACTGTTTCTAGACATCCACAGTTTGTGAGCTAAGATGCATTGCACTGTTAATTTTTGGTTAGGGGAGCAATTGTTTTAATTGTCTATATTTTGGGTAGGTATTGAAAATATATTTGTTTAACATTAAAATCTGCATCTGTGGTCTATGGCTGCTGGCACGTAACAATCATTATAATCTCTCCGAACTATCCTTATTCATCTCTTCTGGCTTTGTGTCCCATAGCACAATCAAACACAATGTCCTTGCACAACCACTGGTCTTTCTTCCACTTTTTCAATTCACAAAGATCTTTCTGCCTATTGTGTCCGTGCTGCCTCAGACTCTCTTTCATTCACTCTGTGGTAGCAACACTACCCTGCTCTGAATTGCTAACACCATCACACGTTTGAAACCTCCTTAAGGCAATCCTTCACTTCCCCGCTTTCCACCACCTCCCATAATTCCCACAGCTGTTTATCTTGGTCTCAAACATTGATGACGTTAGATGTTTTGCACAATTGAAAATAATGGAAGGTCTATATTACTTGCCATAATTGACAATGTTTTTTCCAATTCAGATAAACAATCAGTTCTATGTCATTGGGCAAACTATTCTGTCACCCACACAAACATTCCTAAATCAATTTTAAATACGTTTCATTCATACAAAAAAGTTGTGCATAGGCATTAACTTAATAACATTTTATAATTACATATTTAACTATTAGCCTTCTTTTGCAATTTCTGGTCATTTGTATTCAAGACACCGCTTGGTCCAACAAGTGTAAATAAAGGACGGATTGTACAGACACAAAAACATGGAAAATGCTAGAAGTGCATGCAAAACAACATGATGGTTAATATTCCATATGCAACCTCAGAAGCACTATGATAGTGTTAGTGATATGTTTTCCATACACTTGATAAGAACATTTTTTCCATATCTGTTTTCACCTATCTCTCACCAGCCTCAGGTTCTAAACACCCTCCACCTGACTCCATCTGTCCATCATCTCCTCATTTCACTTGGATCCACCCATCGCCTACCAGCTCGATTTATCCCTCTCTTTCACCAACTCCTTCTCTTTATAATGGATAGAAACTGAACTAGTCTAGCCATATAAACACCATGGCTACCACAGCACATCAAAGGCTAGGATTCCTGCAGCATGTAACTCACCTCCTGAGCCCCAAAGCCTATCCGCATCGAGAAGGCTCAGGTCAGGAGTGTAATGGAATACTTACCACTCGCCTGGGTGAGTGCAGCTCCATCAACACTCGAGAAGCTTGACACCATCCAGTACAAGGCAGCCCACTTGATTGGTACCCCCTCCACGAGTTGCAGCAGTGTGTACTGTCTACAAGATGCACTGCAACAACACAGCAAAGTTCCTAAGGTAGTATCTTCCAGACCCATGACCAGTACCATCTAGAAGGACGAGAACAGCAGATATCTAGGAACAGCACCACTTGGAAATCCCCCTCCAAGTCACTCACTATCCTGACTTATCGCCGTTCCTTCATTGTCACTGGGTAAAAATCATGGAATTCCATCCCTAACAATACTGTGGGTGTACCTACACAACAGGGTCTGCAACAGTTCAAGAAGGTAGCACATCACCACCTTCTCAAGGGTAAGTAGGGATGGGCAATAAACACTGGCTTAGCTGGCAATGCCTACATCCGGTAAAATAATTGTTAAAGAATTGGCTGTTTCCACTCCATGCACTCTGTCCCGCTGCAGAATCTTGGCCCAAAATGCCATCATCCCTTAGCCTGTATAGGCGCTGCCTGATCTGCTGAGCTCCTCCAACAGTTTGCTTTTTGAACGAGAATATTAAAGAAAGTTACTCTTTACATGGTGTACATTTCCAGACTGCTCTTACCTCCTCTGAATCCAACTGAGTACACACTGGCCCCATGTTCAAATCATTTTCTTTTTGGCTCTCACAGTCAACTCGCATCCCCCTACAAACACCATGGAATAAATGCCCTTTGGGAGGTCAGTTTCTGGTAGGATATCCAAAGTAAATGGCAGGGACTGAAAGGCAGAGAGGGACCTTGGGGTACAAGTCTATACCTCCCTGCAAGTGGCAACAAATGCAGACAGGGTAGCGAGAAAAAGTATTGATATGCTTGCCTTCAAGGAACAAGGCCTTGAGTAAAAAGAGTTGGGATATCATATTGCTGTTGTACAAGATAATGGTTAGACCAGATTATTTTGTACAGTTCTAGTGGCTACACTACAGAAAGGGCATACCAGGAAGAGAAACAGTGTGTAGAAGACATTGACCAGGATGTTGCCTGAGATGGACGTTTAGAAGGAGGGCAAATCATAAACACAAGAGGTTATGCAGATGATGGAAACCCAGAACAACACACACAGCACGAGAGGAACTCAGCACATAGAATCTATAAAGAAGGAATTCCTCGCCATTGATTCTGCCTGGCCTGCTGAGTTCCTCCAGCATTTTGTGGGTGCTAATTATAAGGAGAGGGTGGATAAGTTAGGTTTCTTCTCACTGGAACTTAAGAGGCCTAAGATGATGAGGATTGATAGAATCTTTATTCCTGGGCAGGGGAGAGGACAATGATGTACAGGAAATATGAAGAGCAGGCTTTTTCATATAGTGGGAGTGAATGTCTGGAATGGGCTGCAAGAGGAGATAGCAGAGGCTGATACAGGTTCTTGAGTATTAAAAAGGTAGAAGGATTGGGCCTAATGTGGGTGAATGGGATTCATAAAACATAGAAAATAGGTGCAGGAGTAGGCCATTTGGCCCTTCAAACGAAGGACAGACATCACAGTCAGCATGGACAAGGCAGTCCATTTATTTGTCAGACCTTTCTCCAATTCTGAAATTGTCATTCATTCATTATCGGTAACTAATGAAAAGCTCTAACTGAATGCAGTAGAGCAACTATGCACCCTTCTGCCTTAACCTCATGTGAACAGGCATATTACCTTCCAGCAACATCCATTCTGCAGACAAAGCAAAAGTCACTGCAATATTTCTTGAATAAAGCCCTATTTATGCTTCAGCTCAGATGTACATAGAACAGTACTATAGGATTTTGTGAATAAAACATGTGAGAGTTATTTTGTGCTTAACAAAAGCCACAGCCCTTTACTTCCATTATGAATAAACCAAATGCAGCCACCCTACACTGATGTCATTATGTCAGACACCGTCTCTTAAAGTGGGCACAACAAGTCCACGACATCATTTGTATATTATGAACAACATGTGTCATCTGTCACACATTACATTATCCAACAGTACAGAACAGGAACAGGCCCTTCAGCCCACAATGTTGTGCTGAACCAAATAAATTAATAATAATTGAATGGCCAACTAAACTAATCCCCTATGCCTACACAAAGTCCGCGTCCTTCCTTTTCCCTCAAATCCAAGTGCCAATCGAAATGTCTCTTAAAAGTACCTTACGTTTTGGTCGCTACCAGCACCCCAGGCAGGATATTCTAGACACCCACCACTCTCTATGTAGAAAAAACTTGCCCCCCGCATCTTCTTTGAAATTCCCTCCTCTCACAACTGGTGCCCTCTGCTATTAGACATCTCAACCCTGGGAAAAAGATACTGTCTACTCTACATATGACTCTCATAATCTTATACAACTCTATCAAATCTCCCTTCAGACTCCACCACTCCAGAGAAAACAACCTAGGTTCGTCCAACCTCTCCTTATTGCATGCTTTCTAATCCAGCAACATCCTGATAAACCTCTTCTGCACCCCCTCTAAAGCCTCGACATCCTTCCTATATTGGAAAACCGAGAAAAGTATGCAATGCTCCAGGTGCAACCCAACTAGAGTTTTATAAAGCTGCAACATAACTTCCAAACTTTTGAACTCAGTGCCTCGACTAATAAAGACAAACATACCAAATACCTTCTTAACCATCCTATTGACTTGTGTAGTCACTTTCAGGAGCAATGAACTTAGATCCATCTGCTCATTAACACTGTCTCTTTACATTTGACCTACCAAGATGCAGCACTTCACGTTTGGCACATTAAACTGCATCTTACCATTTATCTGCCTATATCTGTAACTGATCTATATCCCACTGTATTCTTTGCTATTCTTCCATGCTATCCATGGCACCATCAATCTTCGTATCATTTGCAGACTTATTAACTCACCTATCTACATTTTCATCCAGGCCATTTATATACATCACCATCAACAGAGGTCCCAGTACAGAATGTAGAACATTTATTGACCAGAAATTTGCACTGAGGATAACATAATACTCAAAATTCCACAGATGGTTTTCTCTCTTAGCCAATTTATTTGTGGCCCAACTTGTCCAAGTCAACCAAGACTGCCTGTCTATGCTTATCTCATTTGCCTTGGTTTGACCAATATCCTTCAGAACCTTTCCTATTCACCTATGTACCTTTCCAAACATCCTAACTATTGTAACTGTACCTGCCTCTACCATCTCCTCTGACAGCTTGCTCCATACAGACCCAAACTTGAGAAAAGTTACGGCTCATATCCCTCTTAACTCTTTTCTCTCTCACTTTTAACCTCTACCCGCTATTTAAAACTCCCCTACCCTGGAAGCAAGACTCTGTCTACCTTGTCTATGCCCCTCATTTTATATTCTTCTAAATCTGTGTTTCCCAAACTTTTTTAGGTTACTGCCCGCTTGGCTCCCAGACCGCATCCCCAGCACCCCTCTCCCTTTCTGGCCATTACATAAAAACTATAAAGAATTTTGATTTACGGTCCACAGTGCAAGTAAATAGGAACTGAAAGTTCAAGGCAGTGACAAATATATTTAAAGCTACAAATAAAATTATCTTTATTTAATTACAAGGAACAGAATTTTCATCAACAATTTTAGAGCATACATTAGTAGCCCAACTATTCACAATTTCATTGCTTTTTCCCCTTTCAATGAGAGGGATGGCCTTCAAGCAGGGATATCAGCTTCTCAATACTAGGCTGAATGCCACTCTGATTCTCTTGTTCAGTAATTTGCAGTCTGTTTCATTACATTGAAAGATGTCGGGCAACTGCACTGAAACCACGCTCCAATAAAGATGATGTTGGAAAGACAATAGGGAACATCTTGACCTTTCCATACTGCGCCTGATAGCATTCATAGATTTCTTTCAAATGGAAATCTTTATATGAGCTTTACCTCAATCATTTTGTAGCAAGATCAGTTCTTCCTCCATCCTTTCTTTTAATTCCTCATTACAAGAGTTCGGGAACGGATTATTACCAATCTGGGATTTGGATCGAGAGAAGATCCTGAAATCTCTATGACATGTCTTTCTGGATCTCACCCTGGTGATAAGAAAGAGGATATGTCTGAGAGTTGTCATCTGGCCTCAGCAAGGTAGAAGTAGAGGGTCAGCCTGGCAGACTAATATAGCACCCCCTTTATTTGCAGGTTTGATAGTGAGGTTGTGATTAGTGCAGAGAGAGTGGAGAGCAGTGAATTCAGTGGGAGTGAGGTTTGAATTGGAGAAAGGAGTGTTAAAGTCAAGATGGTTGACGTCTTATCAGCAGTCAGCAATAAAAAGATCCTGAGCAGACAGAAGACCAGAGTGGGGTGTCCAGGAAAAGCAGAAGGGTTGAAAACGGGAGAAAGGGTCATTGGTGAGGGCTGTCGAGTCCTTGTCAAAGAAGTAGGCACAGACTCAGAGGCAATGGAAGAAGAGCTGGGTGTCATGGCGGGCACAGAACTCACTGAGGTGCAGGTGCAGGATAAAATGCTCTGCCTCAGAGAGGGGAAAATCGGAGGGAAGACCCAGCATGGATGAGAGCTGGAATCAGAGGGGGACAGAGTCTGAGGAGAGAGGAGAGTTGTGTGTTTCGGAAAGGTGGGGTGGGTGTGAGATGGAGGCTCCAAGAACTGATGGCGTGGCCTGGAATGCCAAAGATTCTTGAGTTGATTACTGAATAAAACATTCAAAGAATTTTATCACTGTTTCAAATATCACACAAAATAGTCTCAGGCAGTTGCCCTTTGAGAGCCATATAACTTCTGTGTGCAACAGCAAGCATTCAGGCTGTTTATCATTCTCAATACATAACTCTCAAAATAGTCAAGAATTGAGAGCATGGGAATTGATTTTATTTACCACTGTGATAAAAGTATTTAATGACTTGTGTAGCCAATCGCTTAGGTTTTTTTGCAACAAGATGTTGTCCTTGAACTACACAGTGAATGGCAGTGAATGGTAAATATGTTAGGGACAACTTTTTTTCGAGAAAGTAATAACTCCACGGTGGCATCCTGTCATTGACAGTGCCTCATCTGTTGCACAAGCAAGAATGTTTGTGAATGAATGTCCTTTTCTTTGGAAAAAAAAATCACTCAACAACCTGAAATATTGACTTTCCTTTCATATGTGTTTCTAGTCCCCTTGCAAATAAGAACTTTTGAACCATGTTTTCATCTTTCATGAAATGAGCATAACCAAGAAGCACAGATTCATTGTCTAGCAAAGCTGATTTATCCAATAGCAGAGCAAATTCTTCAACATTCTCAGACATTTTGTCCATTTGTCTTTGAACAGATTGTCACTGAGAGGAATCACTTTGTCTGGTGACTATGCAAAGCTGTACTCAGAAGGTCCCTTACTGCTGGCAGAAACAGTTCTTCTCTAATTGTATGGGGCTTTCCAGATTTAGCAATGGGCAATGAAATGTATGAAGCACCCACACTATCACTGTTCTGTTGTGAAATGCTAGCAAACATGTTTTGAAGAGCTTTCTATTTCTGAAAGTTTTCACAAAGTGACTGAAATAACCGAAGTTCTTGTTTGCTTCATCAGACTGTATTCTATTCAAATGTTCAAGGAACTTGAGTGTTTTCATTGCCTTATTTGAAAGAATATTTTTCACACAGCAGACACATTGGCTGGTGTTGATTGCTTGATGCTGGTATAAATCCATATTTCAGATACTCTATACTGTCTAGGCTTCTTTTTCACTTGATCTGCTTCTGCCATTTTCATTATGAACTAACAACCAAGGTCTATTGCCTATTGTTTAAGTCCAACCTCAAGTGCTATGATCAATAAAGGGGAAAGTTATGGCGTCATCAGGCTCGAGCAAAACCTGACTCACTGCTTGAAGGTGCTTCAAGTGGGGCAGAGATATTTTGGTTGGGCTGTGGGCTGAAGAAATGTGGTCAAAACTATTCTGAACTTACCCCATTGAATGTCATACCCTAATTCACAGGAATTGTGTCACTATGTGCTTGGAGTATAGGAATCGTACTAGCCAAGTATACAGTCATAAGTGACAATAATGTGCAGGCCAGACCTGGAAATAACGCAACCGCTTCACTCCCGATTTCTTATGATATGCCAAATACAGAAGAGTCACAATGTTTTTCCAACAATTATAATGTGCTTCAAGAAAAGGCTAAGCCAATGGTAGATAAGCTAGAGATGAGGCACTTACGTGACCATTGTAATCAATTAAGAGGCACTGAGGATCAGATGCTTATAATAAGTTATTTATTTCTTAACAAGCCTATAATCCCACAGCTGCCCCCTTTGCTACCAAATACTCCCCCACTTAGAAACTCCCACCAGGGGTTCAATATCGCCCACTTTGGAAACCACTGCATAAAAGGTCACATCTCAGCCTTGTTCACTCTAAGGAATACAGATCCAACTTATCTAGTCTCTTATTAGAACTCAAGCCCTCTTGTCCAGGGAACATCCTGTGAATGTTTTCTGCACCCCTCTCTAGCCCAGTCACATCTATCCTATGGCCAAAACTGCACACAATATTCCATGCATGTCCTGATCAATGATTTTTACAACTCTAACATGATCCCTAACTCTACTCAATGTCTTCACCACTTTGTTTATCTGTGTCATTACTGTCAGGGAGCTATGTATTTCTATCCTAAGGTCTAGCTGAATAAAACAATAAGACTATAAGATATAGGAGCAGAAGTAGGCAATTTGGCTCATCGAGTCTGCTCTGCCATTCAATCATGGGCTGATCCAGTCATCCCCACTCCCCTGCCTTCACCTATACCGATTGATGCCCTGACTAATCAAGAACCTATCTATCTCTGCCTTAAATACACCCAGTGACTTGGCCTCCACAGCTGCTTGTGGCAACAAATTCCACAGATTTACCACCTTCTGACTAGAGTAATTTCTCTGCATCTCAGTTTAAAAGGACATCCTTCAATCCTGAAGTCGTGCCCTTTTGTCCTAGAGTCCCCTACCATGAGAAATAACTTTGCTGTATCTAATCTCTTCAGGCCTCTTACCATTTGGAATGTTTCTATGAGATCCCCCTTCATTCTCATGAACTCCAGGGAATGCAGCTTAAGAGCTGCCAGACATTCCTCATATGGTAACCCTTTCATTCCTGGAATCATTCTTGTGAATCTTCTCTGAAACCTGTCCAATGTCAGTATATCCTTTCTAAAATAAGGAGCCCAAAACTGCACACAATAATCCAAGAGTGGTCTCACGAGTGCCTTATAGAGCCTCAACATCACATCCCTGCTCTTATATTCTATACCTCTAGAAGTTAATACCAACATTGCATTTGCCTTCTTCAAAACCGACTCAACCTGGAGATTAACCTTTAGAACATCTTGCAGAAGGACTCCCAAGTCCTTTTGCATCTCTGCAGTTTGAATTCTGTGCCCATCTAAATAATAGTCTGCCCATTTATTTCTTCCACCAAAGTGCATGATCATACACTTTCCAACATTGTATTTCATTTGCCACTTCTTTTCCCATTCCCCTAAACTATCTAAGTCTCTCTGCAGGCTCTCTGTTTCCTCAACTCTCTCCGCTCCTCTACCTATCTTAGTATCATCATCAAATTTAGCCACAAATCCATTAATACCATAGTCCAAATCATTGACATATATCATAAAAAGCAGCGGTCCCAACACCAACCTCTGGGGAACACTTGTAACCAGCAGCCAGCCAGAATAGGATCTCTTTATTCTCTCTCTCTGTTTTCTGCCACCCAAATAATTCTCCACCCATGCTAGTAACTTCCCTGCAATTCCATGGGCTCTTAGCTTGCTAAGCAGCCTCATGCGCGGCACCTTGTTAAAGGCCTTCTGAAAATCCAAGTATACCATGTCTACTGCATCTCCTTTGTCTACCCTGCTTTTAATTTCCTCAAAGAATTGCAGTAGGTTTGTCAGGCAGGATTTTCCTTTCAGGAAACCATGCTGGATTTGGCCTATCTTGTCATGTACCTCCAGGTGCTCCTTAATCTCATCCCTAATAATTGATTTCAGCAAATTCCCAACCACTGATATCAGGCTAACTGGTCTATATTTTCCTTTCTGCTGCCTCCTACTCTTCTTAAATAGTGGAGTAACATTTGCAATTTTCCAGTCATCCGGTACAATGCCAGAATCTATCAATTCCTGAAAGATCAATGTTAATGCCTCCGCAATCTCTCCAGCTACTTCCTTCAGAACCCAAGGGTGCATTCCATCCGGTCCAGGAGACTTATCAACCTTCAGATCATTAAGCTTCCTGAGCACCTTCTCAGTCATAATTTTCATCGCACGAACTTCACTTCCCTGACACTCTTGAATGTCCGGTATACTGCAGACGTCTTCTACTGTGAAGACTGATGCTAAATATGCATTCAATTCCTCTGCCATCTCTGCATTTCTTATTACAGTATCTCCAGCGTCATTTTGTATTGGTCCTATATCTACCCTTGATTCTCTTTTACCCTTTATATACTTAAAAAAAGCTTTTAGTATCTTCTTTGATATTAGTCTCCAGCTTCCTTTCATAATTCATCTTTTCCTTCCTAATGACATTCTTAGTTTCTTTCTGCAAGTTTTTAAAAGCTTCCCAGTCCTCTATCTTCCCACTAGCTCTGGCTTTCTTGTATGCCCTCTCTTCTGCTTTTACTTTGGTTCTGAATTCATTTGTCCTTCTTCCTTTTGAAAATTTCTTCTTATTTGGAATATATCTGTCTTACACTTCCATCATTTTTCACAGAAACTCCAGCCATTGCTGCTGTGCTGCCCTTCCTGCAAATGTCCCTTTCCAGTTAACTTCGGCCAGTTCCTCTCTCATGTCATTGTAATTTCCTTTATTCCACTGAAGTACCGACGCATTGGATTTTATTTTTCCCCTTTCAAATTTCAATGTGAACTCGATGATATTGTGATCACTGTTCCCTAAGGGTTCCTTAACCTTAATCTCTCTTATCACCTCCAGATCATTGTACAACACCCAATCCAGCACAGCCGATCCCTTAGTGGGCTCAACAACAAGCTGTTCTATCCCTTAGACATTCTACAAATACTCTCTCTTGAGGTCCAGTACTGACCTGGTTTTCTCAATCCACTTTCATGTTAAAATCCCCAGTGATTATCATGACATTGCCTTTCTGATATGCATTTTCTATCTTCAGCTCCCAATGGCAGCCATCCTTTAGCCAAGTTTCAGAGATGGCCACAAAGTCATATTTGCCAATCTGTATCTGTATTTCAAGATTGTCCATTTTATTCCTTATGCTGCGTGCATTCAAATTTTAGACTCTCTGCCCAGTATTTGTTGCTTTCTGTTTTAACTGCACCACATCTCTATTGCCCTGTAACTCATGCCACTGCCTGTTCATTCTATAATCTCTGTTGCACGCTATCTTTGATTTATTTCTGTTTTCCCCTTCCTCAACCCTATCACTCTGGTTCCCACCACCCTGCCAAATTAGTTTAAACCCTCCTTAACAGCGCTATTAAAAGTGCCCGCTAGGATATTGGACACCTTTGGGTTCAGGTGTAACCCGTCCTTTTTGTACAGGTTGTACTTCCCCCAGAAGAGGCCCCAATAATCCAGGAAACTGAAGCCCTGCACCAGTCTCTCAGCCACACATTAATACGCCTCTTGCTATTCTTACACTTGCTAGCACGTGGCACAGGCAGCAATCCTGAGATTACTACCCTAGGGACATGTATGTCCAGGACTAGTTTAATTCCCTAAAGTAAATTACTCTTTATTCAAGGTTACAATTGACAACGCTGTACTGGACTAGATCTCAAACAGTGATGAAACAGAATACAAGGAGGAGACAGGCGTGATCTCAATGGCTCTTACCAACATTCACAGATGCACATAAAAAGCATCCTATCCGGATGCATCACAGCCTGGTGCAGCGAAGACTTGCTAATGAAGTCCAGTAAATCACAGAAACCAGTCATACCTTCTGCCTCAGGCCTACACCTCCTGCTGCCTTGGAAAAGCTACCAACATGATCAAAGATTCACCCCAGACATTTTTCTTCTCCCCTCTCCTGACAGGCAGAAGATTCAAAAGCTTGAGAGCACGATGCACAATATTCAAAGACAGTTTCTCTCCTGTTATTATCAGACTCTTGTATGGACCTCTCATATGCTAAAAAAGAAATCTTGATCTTGAACGTTGACAGCGCTTCTCCCTATAGATGCTGCCTAACCTGCTGCATTCCACCTGCATTTTGTGTGTGTTTCTTGATCTCCCTTCTGCCTGGTTGTGATCCTTGCACTTTATCTGTCTGCCTGCACTGCACTCTCTCTGTGTAAGTGTAACCCTCAGGAGACCAGATGTCTGAGAATCTGTGAGTGTCCACCAGGGAAGTAAGAGGTCCTAGGCTGCAAGTCCACAAGTTGGAGGCCCTCAGGCAGCCTGTGCTGGAGTTGTCGGTGTGTGAGTGAGTGGGTTGGTGGACAGGAGGAAGGAAAAGGGCTTGCTTTGCTGTTCTTTTATTTTGTTGCTGTTATTGTTGTAGCTTGCGTTCTTCTGCTGAACATGGGGGGCATGCTACATAGATGCTGGACACTTGCAGGCTGCCCCCAGCACAGTCTTAGGGTGTGCTGGTTGCTAATACAAGTGGCGCGTTGCACTGTATATTTCGGTGTACATGAAACTGAATACCAGTGCTGGTGACCGCACTGGTAGAAGTGACTTAGCACACAGTTCTTGTGGAGTCCTGTGAGAACACCCTTTGCTATGTTGTGCAGAAGTACAATGGGACAAACTCAGAAGAGATCAATCAGCTCAAAATGGGCACCACTGAGGCTCTGTGGATCATCAGGAGCAGCAAAGACATACACTGCCATAATCTGTAGCACCATGGCCAGGTACTTACAAGGACAGACTCACAAACACCAGAGCCCTGGAGGACACCAACACAAACAGCATCTTATTGTGATAAAGCAATACCAACTCCAACGGGTAGGTCATGTCATCCAGATGCCAAAAAGATCCTTTACTTCCAGCAGAAGGTCAGTCAGCAGGCCCCTGATGGGCAAAGAAAATGCTTCAAAGACAACATCAAGTTCAGCCTGAAGAAATTCAATGTTGCATCTGAAAACTGGCAAGACATTGCACTCAATAGACACACCTGAAAGAAATCTGTTCAAGAGGAGTATGTGCTATTTGAGAGTGACCTCTGCTGTGCCACAGAAAACAAGCAGCATTGAAAGGAGAGTCTGAACAAACCAAAAGATCTAAGCACAAACCACAGCCAGCACCTGCTCTTGCCCACAGTGCACCAGAGTATGTGGATCCCAGAATGATCTCTACAGCCTCCTGAGGACATAATAATAAGACGAACTCTTAAGAGGACATCATACTCAACTCAAGTGATCACACTACTTACTTCAGTCTATCAACACTATCACACCAGGAATCAACCCTGGGTCAATGAAGAGTATAAAAGAGCATGGCAAGAGCAGCAGCAGGCATCCTGAATATGAGGAGGTGCTGGCCTAGTAAAGATGCACTACAATGCTAAACAACTAGATCACGTTGTTTGATATACACTGGTGTGGATAACTTCAGTCACTGCTACTTGACACAACTTAACCAACAGGCTGACTTTCATGGACTGTTTCTTTTTACTTGAGCTATCTGTCTTCTTTTGTACATTGGTTGGTTGTGCTTCATTTTTCATTAATTCTACTGTATTTATTTAATTTTTTGTAAATGTCTGCAAGAAACTGAATCGCAAGGTAGTAGAGAGTAGCATATCTTTTACTTTGACATTGATATATTGCTACTGATAATAGAACCAATGGATCAGATCAAATCTGCAGTCCTTTCACATCCAGTTGAGAATTGTGGTGGATAACTAAAGAGCTTTTTTTATTTTACTGAGATGCTGCAGATAGACCCTTCTGGCCCTTCAAAGCCACATTGCCCTGCAGTCCCCCGATTTTAACCCGAGCCTAATCAGGGGACAATTTGCAATGATCAGTTAAACTACCAAGCAGTACATCTTTGGACTGCAGGCAGAAACTGGAACACCTGGAGAAACCCACGCAGTCGGGGTAAACATACAAACTCCTTACAGGCGGCGACAGGAATTGAACCAGGTTGCCTGTACTGTAAAGCATTGTGAAGCCTCCAAGAAACTGTCCATTCTCAACCACAGGGCCCAGAATGCAAGTATTAAGGAACAACTTGAAGGATTTTAACCATGTTCAGCCAAACAGATTACCAATTTCTACTTTAACCCAAGTTCCTCCCCACCATTGAACCCAATCTTTGTCCATTGTGATTCACTCCATACGATATCAAGAAATAGATGAAACCACTGGATAACAAAGACTATGGAACCAGACAACATCCTGGCTGTGCTGGGGAAAGCCCACACTCCAGAGAAACTCTTGCCTCTGGCTAATCTGTTCCCATTCATTTACGACACTGCCATCTACCTAACAATGTGGAAAATTGTCCAGGTATGTCCTGTTCACCAAAAGAAGAGCTAATTCAAGCTTCCAGTATCCCTGATATTGGTCTACTCTCAGTTGTTAGCAAGTGAGAGAAGCTTTTGTCAACAGTACTATCAAGTGGCACTTCATCATCACTCACCGACATCAGAAAATGAAAGTCAGAAAAGGACAGCAGATGTTGGAAATCTGAAATAAACACTAAAGTGCTGGAAAGACTCTACAAGAAAATCCCTCAAACTTCAGTATAAATTGCTAATTCTTTTCACAGATGCTGCCTGACCCACTGAGCATTTCCAAAAGGTTCAGTTTTTATCACAGTTGCCCAGTTTGGGCCTTGCTAAGACCACTCAGACCTTTTCACAGCCCTGGTCCAAACACTGAGTCACAGAGCAATAGAGTACTTCAGCATGGATCCAGGAACTTTGGCCAACCACGTTGCCCACCTCGCTAGCCATAGTTGCCTGCATTTAGCCCTGATCCCTCCAGGCCTTGTCCCTCTATGTACATATCCAAGTGGTTCTCAAATGATAATATTTTACCAGCCTCAACCACTTCTTCTGGCTGCTCCTCCTATATTATCATCATCTTCTGTGTGGAAGAGTTCTCCCTCGGGTTTCTTTTAAACCTTTTCCCTAGTTTTGAATTCCCCTACCTTCAGGAATTACCTATACCTCTCATAACTTTAAACATTTCTATAAGGTTGACTCTAATTTTTTCTGAGTCCTTCCAGTTTCTTGTTTGCTGCTCAAAAGTTAAAAGGACCAAATGCAGGCAAATGAAGCTCAGGTCAACAACTTGATCAGCACGGATGAGTTGGGCCAAAGGGCCTGTTGCCTTGACCTACGAGTTTATATGTATTATGCAGCTTTGAGTGATCCCAGGGGCCATAAGATAGACTCATAGGTCAAGACATCAAGATATCACCAAATTGAATACTTACTACTTCAGTATTTACCAGAGGAGCTAACAAGGTTAATATATTATTAAAAGATATAAAGACTTGCATTATTTATTATGAATGTCCTTCTTGAACTGGGTGCGGATATGCAAAACAATAATTATAAAATAATCAATAATAATTAATCCTGCTGAAAGTAAGCAATACTGGTGGAATATGGAGCTTGCAACCACATGGCCTAGTTGAAGCAATGAACATTAGGGAGGAAGCAATAGAAGGCTGTCTTGTTACATTGTAGGAACAGGTTTATGTGAAGCATGGACGCCAGTTTAGATGTCAAGACCCATTTCTCAGCTGTAATTTTATATAAAAGTTAAAAAAATACATTTGCAGTGGCTGAAAGGCCATAGTTGGGAGCTTAACATCAAAGGATATACTTTGTATCGTAAGGACAGGCAGGAAGGCATAGGCAGTGGTGTGGCTCTGTTGGTAAAAAATGGAATTACATCTTTAGAAAGGAGTGGCATAGGGCCAGAGAATGTTGAACCATTGTGTGTGGAGTTTGTGGAGGTAAGAAATTGCAAAGGTAAAAAAAAACATTAAGGGAATCACACGCAGGCCTCCAAACAGCAGCCAAGATATGGGGTTGAGGTTGCAGACGGAGTTGGAAAAGAACATGTAAAAAGGGTAATGTTGTAATTGTAATGGAGAACTTCAATATGCCAGGGGATTGGGAAAATGAGCTTGGTGTCGGATCTCAAGAGAAGGAATTTGTTGAGTCCCTACAAGATGGCTCTTTAGAGCAGCTTGTGCTTGAGCCTACTCAAGGAAAAGCTATCTTAGGTTGGGTGTTGTGTAAGAATCCAGATCTTATTAGGGAGCTTAACATAAAAGTACCCTTAGGAGGAAGTAATCGTTATGATTGAATTCTTACTGCAATTTGAATGGGAGAAGCACAACTCACGTGTATCTATATCACAATGGAATCAAGGAAATTACAGAAGCATGAGGAGGAGATTGCCCAGGTGGATTGGAGAAGGATACTGCTGGAAATGACGGCAGAGCAGAGATGGCTGAAGTTTCTGGGAATAGTTCATAAGGCACATGAAAGATATGTCCCACAGAGGAAGAAGTTCACAAATGGCAGGTGTAGACAACTGTGGCTGACAAAGGAAGTTAAGGACTGCATAAAAGCCATGGAAATAGCATACAAGATAGCAAAAGTGAGTGGGAAGTTGGATGATTGCGAAGCTTTTAAAATCCTACAAAAGGCAACTAAAAAAGCTGTAAGAAGGGAAAAGATTAAATGTGAGGGCAAGCTAGCCAATAATATAAAGAAAAGTACCAAAAGTTTTTTTTTTCAGTTATATAAAGTGTGAAAGGGAGGTGAGAGTTCATATTGGATCACTGAAAAATGATGCTGGTGAGGTAGTAATGGGGGACAAAGAAATAGCAGATGAACTTAATGGGTACTTTGCATCTGTCTTCACTGTGGAAGACACTAGCAGTGTGCCAGTGGTCTGTGAGTGTCAGGGAGCAAGAGTGAGTGCCATTGCTATTACAAAGGAAAAAGTGCTAGGCAAACTTAAAGGTCTTAAGGTGGATAAGTCACCTGGGCCAGATGAACAACATCCCAAAGTCCTGAGAGAGGTTGTTGAAGAGATAACGGATGCATTGGTCATGACCTTTTAAGAATCACTTGATTCTGGCAAGGTCCCGGACGACTAGAAGACTGCAAATGTCACTCCACTCTTTAAGAAGGGAGAAAGGCAAAAAAGAGGAAATTATAGACCAGCTAGCCTAACCACAGTGGTTGAGAAAGTGTTGGAGTCTATTTTTAACAATGAGGTTTTGAGGTACTTGGAGACTAATGATAAAGTAAGTCAAAGTTAGCATGGTTTCTGTAAAGGGAAATCTTGCCTAGCAAATCTGTTAAAGTCTTCAAGGAAGTAACAAGCAGGGTGGACAAAGGAGAGGCAGTGGATGTCACTTACTTGGATTTACAGAAGGCATGTGATAAGGTACCACACATAAGGCTGCTGAACAAGATAAAATGGTATGGTGTTACAGAAAAGATACTGGCATGGCTAGAAGATTGGTTGACAGGCAGAAGGCTGTGAGTGGGAATAAAAGGGACCTTTTCTGGTTGACTGCCAGTGACTAGTGGTGTTCCTCAGGGGTCAGTATTGGGACCACTACTTTTCACTTTGTTTGTCAGTGACCTAGATAATGGAATTGATGGCTTTGTGGCAAAGTTTACAGATGATACGAAGATGGGTGGAGGGGTAGGTAGTGCCGAGGAAGCAATGCGATTGCAGCAGGACTTAAACAAATTGGACAAATGGGCAAAAAGTGGCAGATGGAATACAGGGTTGGGAAATGTGTGTTAATGCATTTTGGTAAGAGAAACAATAGTGCAGACTATTATCTAAATGGGGAGAAGGTTCAAACATCAGAGGTGCAGAGGGACTTAGGAGTCCTAGTGCAAGATTTCCAGAAGGTTCATTTACAGGTTGAGCCTAAAAAGAAGGCAAATGCAATGTTGGTATTTATATCAAGAGGAATAGAATATAAAAGCAAGAAGATAATGCTGAGCCTCTAGAAGACACTAGTCAGACTGCACTTGGAGTATTGTCAACAGTTTTGGGCCCCATATCTCAGAAAGGATGTGTTGTCATTGGAGAGAGTCCAGAGGAGGTTCACAAGGATGATTCCCGGAATGAAGGAGTCAACATATGAGGAGGATTTGGCAGCTTTGGGCTTGTACTCACTGGAATTTAGAAGAATGTTGGAGGGAGGAAATCTCACAGAATCCTACCTAATATTGAAAGGACTAGATAGGGTAGATGTGGAGAGGATGTTTCTGATGGTGGGGGTATCCAGAACTACAGGGCCCAGCCTTAAAACTGAGGGTGAACCTTTAGAACAGAGATGAGGATTTTTTTTTAGCTAGAGAGTAGTAAATCTGTGGAATGCTCTGCCACAGAGAGCAATGGAGGCCAATTCCATGTATATATTTAAGACAGAAGTTGATTGCTACCTGTTCGGTCAGGGCATCAAAGGATATGGCAAGAAGGCAGGCGTATGGGGCTGAGTGGGATCCAGGATCAAACATGATGGAATGGCACAGCAGATTCGATGGGCTGAATAGTCTAATTCTGCTTCTATGTCTTACGGTCTTTATGGTCTTTAGACCAGAAGTGGAGAAGTAAGTTATGGAAAAGAAAATTCTTTGCTGATTTTCTTCAGCTGCCCTTGATATTTCAAGAATTAAAGATTTCAGGTAAACCAGGAACTCCAAAACTTTTAATGCCATGGACCAATACCATGAAGCAAGGGGTCTGTGGGCCCCAGGTTGGGAACACCTGGGGGTAAACAGAAGCTGGAGTGGAAAACTTGAGATTGTTCTCTTTGGAGCAAAGAAGATTGATTCAAGGTTCAAACTTCAAAGTGAATTTATTACCAAAGTAAGGTATTATCAAAATACCATACTGTGTGTCACCATATACTACCCTGAGATTCATTTTCTTGCAGGTATTCAAGAGTTGGAGGGATGATACAAGGTCAACTCGAAGCAAGCTATCCCCATTGGTAGGTGGTTTGAGGATCAACAAACACAAAATGAAATTTTTGGGCAAAAGATACAAGGATCCTGAAAGGTTTGAATTAAAAAGCAATAGGACATGGATGCAAGTCTACACGGGCCAAAGTGATCTGCAGCTCACTGACAGCAGATGGAGGTGGAATTAACATCTCCAAAAGATAATGGGCGGTTACACAGAAATAATGAAACTAAGAACAAGCAATGGGCCTGGTGCTGTCATAATTTTACCATATTATATTCTAAAATGTACTCCTAACGGCAGACTATATGAAGTGTCGTCAAACCTCACAATATTTTGATATCCTTCGGCAGGACGCTGTTTCCTTCAAGCATTCTCACAGAAACCGTCGATCTAGAGAAGATCATCAGTCAAGTCAACATGACATTGAGAGCTAAAAAACAAAGGCAACTGACATGGATTCGTTTTAAAATACATTTTAATCTTCAGTTAACCTACATCGCTCAGAATGGAATGGGATGGGTAGGTGAAAATATAATTTGCCCAGTGACTACAAACTTTAATTAACATCAGCACTTATTTCGGAAAATTATTGTACGGGGCTTGATCTTCGCTCTTGGTACAGGCGTGACTTGCATCGCTTTAACCACCAGGCTCCTCCCAAAAATAATTCAACCGCGGAAACCAGCGAAATAAAGGCAATGCTTCCTGATGCCAATCCCGACCATAAAGTTCCACCGATGTGTACACCAATATCCTTCGCCCATCACCCTAATCCCCAACGCGAGCCGGAGGTTTCCTTTCAACCAGAATCACGAAGCCGTCACCTGGCGTGACCTCCCGCTTAAAATCGGGAGAGCGCGCAAGCAGAGCAGCACATAACCAGGGCAGCTACTGCGCCGATTTAAAATAAAGGTCAGTTACATTCACATCGTGGTTTGATTTAAAATATAATAAACATACAAATGGTGCAGTGCAGTGTCGCTCTGCCTTCCCGGAGAGGGGACAAGTTGAGAGTCCCTTTAAATCAGATCACGTACACAATCCGCTTACATCACCGAGGCCGGAGAGCCGAACGTACATTTCGCCCAGATGAGAACCACATTCAGTATTACCTGCTTCGTTCGGCGTTGATTTTGCAGCTAATTTCAAACAGGGTTTAAAATAAGCCAACTAAACAGGTATAAACGAAAGTCCGCAATTCACATTCCGTGCAACAGATCCGGTATTCTTAGAAGCAAAGCCTCTGTTTCACGCCCTTAAAATATTCCCCACCTGTCACGGCTTTGCAATCATGTCTAAGTCAGCTTAACTGCTAAACTTGGGACCAACTTAAATCTTCCGTCCGTAGCAAAAGTAGTCGGGTGCGCGTTCTTAAAAACGCCCTTTTGTTAGTCACGGGGCAGGAGGGGGGGGGGGGTGTAGAGGAGGAGGAGGTACTCACCGTTGAGGTACATCCTGCGGTGAGAGCAAAGTTGTTCGCTTGCGATCAGGTCAAGAGTCTCTCAAAGAAAACCCCTCCCGAGGAGGAGGGAGCTTCTTGCGGGTTCCTCCGGCTGTGCTGTTGGTGGCGAATTGTCAAGTGTGGACATTCGCGTGGTAGCAGCCTAGGTCCTGCCTCCAGCCTTGCGCCAGCCTATCAGCTCCGGCAAGCCGTCATCCCTCGATGGCAAAGCAGCCCCGCACCTTCACTCAGCGTCCGTGACCAGTGCTGCTCCCTTCCCCGAGTGCAATGCTGATTTTACAGTCCGGACTTGCCTCTCGCACGTCCCCGAGCCAAGGCAATGTGGCAGCGATCTACTTTGACCCTAGGTTGGTCGATGAAGAGAGGAGAAATAATTGTAACATTTCTGTAAAATCCAACCTCTTCTCTCGTTTGGCAGCTCCTGTCATTAATCCAAGTACAGTTTGCTCGCGCTAACTTGCGCTGTCCTTCTAAGGCATTGCAGTTGGAACTGTTACGCTTATCGTTGTCTCGCAGGCTGCCATGATAAATGTAGGTGAAAAGGAAGGGTGTGATATGTGACAAGGTGGCTACGGCCAGCAAGCTGACGGCCCACGTCTAATGCAGCGCGGTGGGTTGAAAAGGGAATCTTATTTTAGAGTGGGCCAATCCAGCAGAGAACACACCAGTCACTGAGAGACCCGGGTTTGCGAAGAAGGTGATCTCACAAAGCATAGCGAGGTTCCGAAAGGCAGAGAACGGGCAGCAGGTCAAAGATTTGGCCAACAGAGTTATTCTGGGTGGAACGAAGGGGGAGGGGACCAAACCTTTCCAAATCTTTCCATCGACCTTCCTTATCCCTCCCAAGTCCCTCCGCCCTAATTTTAGCCAGTTGATTTTAATTTCTCTGCTATTATGGTGGAGCACGCTAGCGGTGATCAATTCCTGCCACTCTCTGTAAGGAGTTTGTACATTCTCCCTGTGTGTTTCCTCCGGGTACTCGGGTTTCCTCCCACATCCCAAAGACGTACGGGTTACGAGGTTAATAGGTCACATGGATATGAATGTGTGGCACCAACTCGGGCCTGTTACTCTGTTGTATCCCTCGGGAAGTAAAGACTACAGCATGGAAACAGGCCTACCTTGTGCAAAGTGAAAAACAGGTATATTATCCAAGTACACATATGTCACCATATACAACCGGAGATACATTTTCTTGTGGGTATTCACAGTAAATGTAAAAAAAAACGCGATAGAATGGATGAACGACTGCACACAGCAAGACTGACCAACAAACAATGTGTAAAAGACAACAAGCTGTGTGAATACAAAAAGAAACACAAATAATAATTATTATAAATAAATATTGAGGACATGAGATGAAGAGCCCTTGAAAATGAATCCATGTGTTCTGGGAACAGTTTGGTGATGGGGTTGAGTGAGGTTGTCCCCTCTGGCTCAAGAGCCTGATGGTTGGGAGTAATAATTGTTCCTGAACCTGGTGGTGTGGATCCTGAGCTCCTGTACTTTCTTCCTGATGGCAGCAGCGAGAAGAGAGTATGTCCTGGGCGGTGGAGATCCCTGAAGATGGATGCTGCTTTCCAGCAACAGTGCTCCATGTAGATGTGCTCAATGAGGGGAGGGCTTTATCTGTAACAGACTGGACTGTATCCATTACTTTTGTAGGCTTTTCTGCTCACGGGCATTGGTGTTTACATAGCAGGCTGTGATGTAACCAGTCAGTTCTGCACACATCTATAGAAGTTTGTCAAAGTTTTAGATGACATGTTGAATCTTCGCAAACTTCAAAGAGAGGTGCTGGCATGATTCATTCATCATGGCACGTACATGCTAGCTTGGTTTTCTGCTTAGCTGCCCCCAGACCATAGCCCTCCATACCTCTCTCATCCATGTACTTATCCAAACTTCTCCTAAATGTTACAATTGGACAAACATCTATCTCTTCCACAGGCAGCTCAGTTCACACTCGAACCACCCTCTGAGTGAAGAAGATCCCCCTCAAATTCATCTTTCACCCTAATCCTATAACCTCTTGTTCTTGTCCCACCCAACCTGAGGTTAAAAAAAAGCCTGCACCCTATCTATACTCCTCATAATGTTGTATACCTCTATAAGATCTCCCCTAAAGCATGTTATACAACTTCAACATAATATTCCAACTCCTGTACTCAATGCCCTGATTCATGAAAACCAATGTGCCAAAAACTGTCTACCTGTGATGTTACATTCAAGGAATTATGGGTCTGTGTTTCCAGGTTCCTTTGCTCTTCTGCACACTTCAGAGCACTAACATTCACTGTAATAGTCTGACACTGATTTGTCCTCCCATAATGCAACACTTCACATCTTCTGCATGAAGTTCCATCTGCCAATTTTCAGCCCATTTTCCCAGCTGTTCCAGATCCTGTTACAAGCTTTGATAGCTTTCCTCACTGCTCACCACACTCCATTCTTGGTGTCATCCACAGATTTGCTGTTACACATTATCATCTAAATTATTAATATAGATGTGAAGTAACAACAGACCCATCACCGATCCCTGCAGCACACCACCAGTCAGCATATAAGAGTGCATTATTACTTCAAGGCAGGTAATTAATGTCCCAAGTCAGCAAATACTTAATCTGTTGGGAAGCAAGCAGCGGAATGACATATACTCAGTGGCTACTTCATTAGGCAAACCTGCACACTTCCTCCAAGCAGCCAGTCAGCTGGCAGCAACTCAAAACATAAAAGCATGCAGACATGGTCAAGAGGTCCTGTTGTTGTTCAGACCAAACAAGAGAATGTGGAAGAAAATTTCATCTAAGTGACTTTGACCGTGGAATCTCTCTTGGTATCAGACAGGGCGGTTTGAGTATCTCAGAAACTGCCGACCTCCTGGGATTTTCATGTACAACTCTCTCTAGAGTTTACAGAGAATGGTGCGAAAAACTAAAAATATCCAGTGAGCGGCAGTTCTGTGGGCAAAAGCACTTTGTTAATGAGAGAGTTCAGAGGAGGATGGCCAGTCTGGTTGAAGCAGAAATGAAGGGGAGATTAACTCAAATAACCACGCTTTACAACAGCAGCGAGCAGAAGAACACCTCTGAATGCACAACATGTTGAATATTGAAGTGGGCATAAGACACAGCAAAAGACCACTAACATACATGCAGTGGCCACTTTAATAGGTACAGGAGGTACCAAATAAAGTAGCCACTGAGTTTGAATCAGCCAAATGTAGAGATTCACAACTCATGGCAGGTCACTTACTGCACTGAATTTGATGGTTAATTATGCTATACTAATGGTGTGCAAGGTTAAAGTGACATTATTCTTGTAGCAAGATCCATCCCAGCTGTTTAGGACTAACATCAGCATTAAATGTAATGATAAATAATAAGCCTGAACTAGTCAACAATCTAACAGTGAGAGTAAGAGGGCACCTTTCAAACCATAACTGGTTTAGAGTTTGAACAGGGAAGAATGAAAAAGTGAAGAAATAAATCTTCAGTAAAGGATAATGATGAAGATGTGAAATATAGATCAGCCTCAGTAATCTGGTTTGAACTGTTAGCAGGAAAATCTGCAGGCTTCAGTATTGGAGTAAGTATTTTACAAAACATTTTTTATAAATCCCATAAGCTCTATACACATGTGCAACAGTGGTCAACAGAACCAAGAGAGAGTATAAAGCCAAAAGAACAGTCTGACATCAGTACAAACAACAAGTTGGAAGATAATGAAAAGCAAAAAGGGATACAAAAGAAGTATTAAGAGTTTCCAAACAGGAAAACAGAAAACCATGCCAGGGATAACAGAGCTGAGTGACTGAGAACTGGGGCAAATCTGAACTGTTCTGGGTTCATGTGCTTTGCTGAGGCTAAATCATGCCTGGCTAACTAGTTCAATATTTTTGAAGAAGTCACTGGTATGGTGACTAGGTAGCTTCTATGAAGTTACATATCAAATTTAAGACTTCTAGAACCTGTTTAATGAAGATCAGATTATGAATGAAGTGAGCACAAAATCAAAAGCAGCCTAATGAGATAGGTTTATTTATATATTGACCAGAGTTAACTTACTGAACATTGGGACATTTTACCTTTTTTGGGGATTCAGTAATTATGTATTACGCCTAATATCAGATTAAAAACCCTGTTACTGCAACTTTACCTGTTAATTATTCAGCCAATGTGCTATGGTCAGCTTATGCTATATTCTTTCAAGGCCCACGAAGAAATACGTAATAGGAAACTGCTCTATGCACTGTTACTTCAAGGCTGGAACAAAGTCAAAAGCTGGGATTCACTTTGCAACATGGTTTGGATAAAGGATTAGCGAGCTAAATTTGCAGAGGTTACTGAGTCGGAAGGGAAGGTGCCAAAGAGGATGATAAAGAAAATTGTGATGAAATGTTGCAGAACTGAAACATTGACTGTTTCTCTCTCCACAGCTGCTGTCCAGCCTGCTGAGTTTTTCAAGAATTTTCTGCTTTTAAAATTGCTAATTTCCAGATTTCCAGAATCTGCAACTTTTATTGTGAGTTTCATTCAGAGGTAACTTAGTTAACATGCAAATGAAGTTCAGTGTGAGAGTGAACTCATGCTCTTTAGATCCAAGAAAGACAAATCAGAGGAGCTACGGAGAAACAAATTATTATAAGATGATCTGCAAGTTGAAAGCCAATCAAAAACACAAATGAAATGTTGATCTTTATCTCCAAGGAACTGACGTTCAACAGGAGGATTGTATGCTTCAGTTTTGTTGGGCTTTAATTGGATTGCATCAGAATATTGTGTTCTGGAAGCACGCCTTACACGGGATATTGTGGTTACAATGAATATCGGTGTGGGGTGGCACAATAGCATGGTCATTAATGTAATGTTACTACAGAGCCTGTGACACAGGTTCAATTCTGCCATTGTCTGTAAGAAGTGTACGTTCTCCTAGTGATCAAGTGGGTTTACTCCAGGTGCTCCAGTTTCCTCCCACATTCTAAAGACGTACAAGTTAGTCCATTAATTGCTCACATGGGTGTAAGTGGGCATTGCAGGTTTGTTGGGCCGAAAGGGCCTGTTAGCATGCTATACCTCTTTAAAAAATAAATAAAAATAAACGCACCGTAAAATAGCTAGGCCTAGTAGTTAGCAGCAGCAATTTATAAAGATTAAGACATTAGCATTCCTCTGGGTACAATTTAAACAATGTTTAAATTGTACCCTCAACATTTAAATGGTGAAGTGTTGATGGAGATATTAGCAAACACAGATCAATACAGTGCAGTACAGGCCCTTCTCACTAACTATGCAATTTCTAAATAAAAATAAATAAATAATCATTTCAAAAAGAGGTTGAATACACTTGAATAGTGTTCCCTTCTGCAAAGAATACAAAGTGATGATCTGATCAATGTAAAATGATTTTAAAACTGCTTAATGAAGATTGAGCTTCTATATTCGCTGGTGGAAGAATTCAGAGCATTTTAAAAATTGGAGCTAGCCTATCCAGGAAGGAAATAATGATGCACATCTTCACACAGAATTCTGAACTGTCTTCTACAGAAGTCTGTGGATAGGACGGGTTGAAACTTTCAAGGCTGAAATGGATAGACTGAGTGAGATAAGGGGAAATTGGATTGCGATGCCAAACAGCCAAGCTCAACCTGTAACAACGAAGCAAACCACGGTTCCAGAACATTGTCTTATTTCCACTCATTCTGCAGTCACAAGCCACATCAAATCATTTGTTCACACCAAAGAATATAAGCATAGTTAAAAGCATCAAGTGGATTCAGTTGTTAAAATGCAGGACACAGTCAAGCAGCAGAAATCCCCCTTCTCTTTGCTAATATTTCTTTTCCACTTATTTTTCCTTTTGCCTCTAGAGTGTCTCTAAGTGAATGCATTTTATGAGCAGCAGATTCGTTCAGTGATCCATGCTGCAAATTTAATCGGTTGAGGGATATGGAGAGTTTATTTTTTTTAGATGAAGGTCAGTTCTGATGAATGTACTCTACACCACACAATGTGACCTTTACTCTTGACAGATGCTACACAACATGCTGCACAGTTCTGAGTTTTATTATTATTGTTCTTCAGCTATTGTTCGGATATGCTCAACGATTATGCATTTAATTTATGAGGGCAGGACAGATGTTTGGGGAGCTTTGGTACTGCAATGGGTCGGTAACCATGTAGGAAAGGTCCCTTGTGAAACTCCTTCTGTTCTAAGACAATCGAAGGAAGATTCCTGCACTGTTGTGACAGCTCATTTCACATGGAGCTGTCTATTTTTAAATGAGCAGTCTGTTTATCACAAGCCCATTCACAGGATATGTAGTAGCAGCCGTTCTCATTGAGATATACTGGTGTACGCCGCAGACACAGGAATCTCAAGAAGTGTTACGACGGATTCAGAGAAGCTAACTTACTAGATTTTACGTTTGATTTGTGCATGGTCCCGGTGTCTTGCCTCTGCCCAGATGGCCAGCTCCATTCTCATGTCTTTCTTTACTTTGTTGCTGTTGTGGAGAGTGTACAGGATTGCCAAAGGATACAGCAGGATACACATCAGTTGTACGTTTGCATACAGAAATTGCAAACAGAGTTTCCAGCCAAGTGTGAGGTGTTGCACAAAGTAACAGTACAGGATGCTTTTTTAATATATTATTTATTTATTTAGGGATACATCACAGAAAGAGGTTCACGAAAATGATCCCAGGGTTGAACAGCTTGTCACATGAAGAGTGTTTGATGGCTCTGGGCCTGTTTTCACTGGAATTCAGAAGAATGAGGGGTGACTTCTTTGAAACCTATCAAATGTTGAAGGCCCTTGACAGAGTGGATGTGAAGTGGAAGCTTCCTATAGTGGGAGAATCTAAGACCAGAGGACACATCCTCAGAATAGAGGACGCCTATTTAAAACGGAGATAAGAAGGAATTTCTTCAGCCAGAGAGCGGTGCATCTGTGGAATTCGTTGCCATGGGCAGCTGTGAGGGCCAGGCCATTGAGTATATTTAAGGCAGACACTGATAGATTCTTGATTGGCCAGGGCATGAAGGGATACAGAGAGAAGGTAGAATGGGACTGAAAGGGAAAATGGATCAGTCATGATGAAATGGCGAAGCAGACTGGATGGACCAAATGGCTTAATTCTGCTCCTATATCCTATGGTAACAGACTCTTCCAGCCCAATGTGCTCATGCAGCCCAATTATAAATGTGACCAATTAACTTACTGTCCTCAGAATGGAGGAGGAGACTGGAGCACCCAGAGAAACCTATGCAGTCATGGGGAGAACATACAAACTCCTTACAGGCAGCAGCGGGAACTGAACCTGGATCGCTGTCACTGTAATAGCAATACTCTAAATGCTACACTACCAGACCCCTGAACAGTGTTAATATACAGAGGGATATTGGGGTTCTGAAAATGGCTGCACAAGTTGTTAGGGTGGTAAAAAAGTTTTTTGGCATGCCTATCTTTATTAGTTGAGGCATTGGGTCAAGAGGCTGCAGTATTACATTCAGTTCTGATCTCCCTATTATAGGAAGAATGTGGAGTCTTTTGAGAAGGTGAAAAAGAGGTTTACCAGGGTACTGCCTGGATTAGAGGGCATGTGCAAAAGTTGGACAAACCTGAGCAGTTTACTCTGGAGCGGCTGAGGGGCAGATCCAGTAGAAGTTTATAAAACGAGAGGCAAAGCTAGGGCAGAAAGCTGGTATCATTTCCCCAAGGTTGAAATGTCTAATTTTCAACAGTATGCATTTAAGTTTATTATTTCTTTATTTTTATCTTTGCCCAGTTTGTCGGTTATATACAGTGACATATATGTAATTTGATCACTAATAATAAATGTAATAATAATAAAATTAAAAATAATAATAAATGTAGTTTGAACTTTAAGTTGAGAAGGGGAAAGTTCATGGGAGGTGTACAGGACAAGTTTCTTTAACAGAGATTGTGGTGGGTACCAATAATGCACTGACAGGGATGGAGGTGGAGGCAGATATGATAGAGAATCTGAAGAGGGTCTATGATCGGCGCATCATCGTGCAGAGAATGGAGCAACATGGACCATGTGTAGGGATTAGTTTAAATAGGCATCGTTAACTAATTAGCTCAGAGTTCAGCACAACATGATGAGCCAAAGTGCCTGTGCTATTCTAAGTTTTATGTATTTTTCCTCCATCAGTTGTATTCCAGATTTTTTCTCCAACCATTGCCTTCCCTCTTCCCCCTACTGCCCCTCCCTCCCACCTCCCCTGTCCCTCCCCCACAACCCACCCCCACCCACTGCATCTTATCCAAATGGCCATTATCTCAGAACACAGGAACTACTGCTCATGAAGATTGTTCTGGCTAGTCATCCTGTTCTAGTCACACAAACTGACATGATTTCAAATCTAGGACGTGCAAGACATTCATCATGATGAATCGTAATTGATTCTCCCGAGCTCTACTCAGAGCCACACACACAAGGACTTTTGGACGACTTCCCAGTTATTATTGCCACCTGATTTACTTCTCCAGCCAGGCAACGTCAGTGGAGGAAAAAATTCTAGTCCAGATGAAGGGTCTTAACTGGAAATGTCCACTCCCCTCCACATATACTGCCTAATTTGCTGCATTCCCCCAGCATTTTGAGTTTTTGCTACAGATTTCAGGATCTGTAGTTTCTTGTATCACTGATTTACCTGTCCCTTCATCAAGAAGATAAGATTGCCTTCCCAAGGTTCCCGACTTGGCACAAACCAAGGAAATGAAACAGATTGTTTCCTCACCCACGTGGCCAATGCCTTTCCCAGCTGAGCTGTCAGTGAAATGCTGTTTACACTTCATGAATGACCAGTGGGAGGGAAAGATAGAGCAGAACAGAACCTGCTGCCATACAGGGATGGAGGAACACTCCATAATGTCCTCTTTGTTTTGAAAAGAAATTAATTAGATATCAGAAACTCTGTAAAGAGATGACTGACAAAGAAGACTCAGAGGTCACTTTATTAAATACCTCCTGTAACTTTCATGGTCTTCTGCCGCTGTAGCCCATCCACTTCAAGGTTGGTTATTTGAGTTACTGTCACCTTCCAGTCAGCTTTATTGAGAGATAACCTAGAAAAGGCCCCTCCGGCCCACCAAGCTATGCTGCCGAGCAGCCCACTGAATTAACCCCAAACCTAATCGCAGGACAATTTACAATCCTACTAACTGGTACGTCTTCGGTAGTGTGGCACCAAACCCACGCACACATGGGAGGAACGTACAGGCTTTCTTACAGAGAACACCGGAATTGATCTCCAAACTCCGATGCCCAGAGCTGTAATAGCATTGTCCTACAGTGGCACCCTCAACATGAACCAGTCTCACCTCTCTCCTACCACGATATTAGAAGGTGGTTTTTGTAAGGTCTTAATAATTCCTAGATCACTGCATTTTAAAACAAATAATATTACAGTACAGTACATGCTCTTTGGTCCACAATGTCGTGCCGACATTTTAACCTCCTCTCAGGTCAATCTAAACCTTCACTCCTACATCAACCTCCATTCTTCTATCATCAATGTGCTTATCTAAGACTCTCTTAAATCTCTCTAATGTATCTGCCTCTACCATGCAGCAATCACCCTCTGTGTGAAAGAAACTTAACTCTGGTATCCCCTCGCTACTTTCCTCTAATCACCTTAAAAATGTGTTCCCAGCTAATACTTCCATTTTTAACCTGTAAAGTGGGGGGGGGGAGGGCGCAGAATAGTATAATCCTATCGACTGGCTGAAAATCTGTGCACAGTAAGGGCACCGCGTTAGCATAGTGGTTACCAGAATGCTTTTACAACTCAGACTCCAGTATTTCAGAGTTCAATTCCAGCACCGTGTGTAAGTTCACCACGTGACCACATGGGTTTCCTCCGGGTGTTCAGGTCCAAAGACATATCAGATAGTGGTTTAGTTGGTCATTGTAAATTGTCGTGTGATGAGGCTAGTTTTAAATACATGGAGTTCTGGGCAACATGGCTCAAAAGGCTGGAAAAGCCTGTTTCTAAGCCATATCTCTAACTAACTAGATAAATAAAATAAATACTTAGATAGATAAATAAATTTATTGATTGATTAATTAATTGTCTGAGTAAGTTTCTGTTAAGTTGCCCTTTTTTTAACTGTGCTAGGGGGACTTACTGTAGTTTAAATGGCCATTGTGTGTTCTTCATGCCAGATGTTGGAGTCCTGGGAGACCAGGAGTCTCCCAGAGAACTAAATCTGCATGAAGTGCATCCAGTTGCAGCTCCTTGAAGGCTGTGTTAGGAAGCTGGAGCAACAGCTGGATGACCGGCTTGTTCGGGAGAGTGAGGAGATCATCGAACAAAGATACAGAGAAGTAGTCACCCCTAAGTTGCAGGAGGCGGGTAGCTGGGTGACTGTCAGGAGAAATGGAACTGTGAATAGGTGGTTAGTGCAAGGCACCCCTGTGGCCATTTGCCTCAGTAATAAGTTTTGGATACTGTTGTGGGGGGATGATCTCCCAAGGGAATGTCACTGAGACCAAGTTGCAGGCACTGAGCATGGGTCCATGGTGCAGAAGGGAAAGAGAGAGAAAAGGGCAGCGGTAGTGATAGAGAACTCAAAAGTCAGAGGAACAGACAGGAGATTCTGTGGACGTGATCGGGACACCAAGGTAATATGTTGCCTCCCAGGTGGCAGGGTCAGGGGTGTCTTGGATCGTGTCCATAGCCCTCTGGAGGGTGAGGGAGAGCAGCCAAATGTCTTGTACATACTGGTACCAATGTAATAGGAAAGAAAAGCAAAGAGATCATGAAAATAGAATTTAGAGAGCTAGGCAAAAAGCTGAGAAGCTGGGTAGTAATTTCTGGATTGCTATCTGTGCCACGTGCCAGTGAGGGTAGAAACAGGTAGATGATTTGGCAGATAAATGTGTGGCTGAGCAGCTGGTGTAGGAAGCAGGGCTTCAGTTTCTTGGATCTCTTTTGGGGGAAGTATAGAAAAGTGACAGGTTGCACCTGAACCCGAGGGGGACCAATATTCTCCTGGCCAAGTTTGTTAGAAATGTTGGGGAGGATTTAAACTAATTTGGCAGGGGGATGTGAACTGGAGTGAAAGAACTGAGGATAGGATGGATGGTAATAAAGCAAAGACAGTGTCTGTCAGACTGTCAGGTAGGGCAGGCAGATGATAGGACAGACTTGTAGCCAGCAGGGTGAACAGGGTACATTAGGGATGCAGAATCAAAAAGGGTAGCAAGTACAATACTCAAAGTGTTATATCTCAATGCATGCAGTATCGGAATTAAAGTGGATGATCTTCTTGTACCTTTACAGATCGTCAGATATGATGTTGTGACCATCACTGAATCGTGGCTGAAGGATGGTTGTAGTTGGGAGCTGAATGGCCAAAGTTACACATTGTATTTGAGGGATAGGAAGGTAGCAGAGTGGGTGGTGTGGCTCTAATGGTAAAGAATCAAATCATTAGAAATATAAGGCATAGGATCGGAAGATATTGAATCTTTATCGGTTGAGTTAAGAAACTGTGAGGGAAAAAGGACCCTGATGGCAGTTATATACAGTCCTCCAAACAGTAGCTGGGATGTGAGCTACAGATTACAATGGGAAATAGAAATGGCATGTCAAAAGGGCAATGCTTTGATAGTCATGGGAGATTTTAACTTGCTGGTAGATTAGGAAAATTAGGTTGGTAATGGATCTCAAGAGAGTGAATTGGTTGAATGCCTATGAGATGGCTTTTTAGAGCAGTTTGTCATTGACCCTACTAAGGGAACTGCTATACTGGATTGGGTGTTATATAATGAACTGGAGCTTAAGGTAAAGGAATCCTTAGGAGCCAGTGATCACAATGTGACTGAGTTCAACTTGAAATTTGATAGGGAGAAAGGAAAGTCTGATATAGCGGTATTTCAGTGGAATAAAGGAAATTACAGTGGTATGAGAGAGGAGCTGGCCAATGTAAATTGGAAGAAAATGCGGGCAGGGATGACAACAGAGCAGCAATGACTTGAGTTTCTAAAATAAAAAGGAAGATGCAGGATATATGTATTCCGACAACAAAGAAATACTTAAATAGCAAGGGCTGACAGGGAAGTCAAAGCTAATGTAAAAGCAAAAGAGAGGGCATACAACAAAGCAAAAATTAGTGGGAAGATAGAGGATTGAGAAGCTTTTAAAAACCTACAGAAAGCAACTAAGAGAATCATTAGGAGGGAAGAGATGAAATATGAAAGGTTGCTAGCAAACAATATCAAGGTGCACAGGAAAAGCTTTTTCAAGTACCTGAAAAATAAAAGAGAGATGAGAGTGGATATAGGACCACTAGAAAATGAGGCCAGAGAAATAATAATAGGACAAGCAAATAGCAGAAAAACTTTGATGTATTTTGCATCAGTCTTCACTGTGGTAGACACTAGCAGTGTTCCAGGTGTTGAAGGGTGCATGGGAAGAGAAGTGAGTGCAGTTATTATTACAAGAGAGAAGGTGCTCAAAAAGCTGAAAGACCTAAAGGTACATACGTCACTCAGACCAGATAAACTGCACCCCTAGGGTTTTGAAAAAGATAGCAGTAGAGATTATGGGGGCAATAGCAATGGTCTTTCAAGAATCATTGGCCTCTGGCATGGTTCCAGAGGACTGAAAAACTGAAAATGTCACACCACTCTTTAGGAAAGAAGAGAGGCAACAAAAAGGAAATTATATACCAGTTAGCCTGACCACAGTGATTGGGAAGATGTTGGAATCAATTTTTATGGATAAGATTATGGAGTACTTGGTGACACAGGTCAAAATAGGACAAAATCAGCATGGTTTCCTGAAGGAAAAATCTTCCCTGATGAACCTGTTGGAATTCTTTGAGGAGATTACAATCAGGATAGATAAAGGAGATGCAGTGGATCTCGTATATTTGGATTTTCAGAAGGCCTTTTACGATGTGCCACTCTTGAGGCTACTTACCAAGTTAAGAGTCCACGGTATTACAGGAAAATTACTGGCATGGTTAGACCATTGGCTGGTTGGTGGGAGGCAGTGAGTGGGAATAAAAGGATCCTTTTCTGGTTGGCTGCCAGTGACTAATGGTGTTCCCCAGGGTTTGGTGCTGGGACCACTTCTTTTTATGCTCAATATCAATAATTTAGATGACAGAATAGGTGCCTTTGTTGCCAAGTTTGCAGATGATACAAAGATTGGTGGAGGTAGTGTTGTGGAAACAGACTGGATGCAGAAGGACTTAGAGAGATTCAGAGAATGGGCAAGAAAGTGGCAAATGAAATACAATGTTGGAAAATGCATGGTCTTGCACTTTGGTGGAAGAAATAAATGTGCAGAATATTTTCTAAATGGGGAGAAAATCCAAAAATCTGAGATGCAGTGGGACTTGGGAGTCCTTGTGCAGAACACCCAAAAGGTCAACTTACAGGTAGAGTCGGTGGAGAGGAAGGCAAATGCAATGTTAGCATTCATTTCAAGAGGTCTAGAGTATAAGAGCAGGGATGTGATGCTGAGGCTTTATAAAGGCACAGGTGAGGCCTCACCTTGAGTATTGTGAACAGTTTTGAGCTCCTAATCAAAGAAAAGATGTGTTGGTGTTAGAGAGGGTTCAGAGCAGGTTCACAAGGATGTTTTCAGGAATGAAAGAGTTATCATATGAGAAATATTTGATGGCTCTGGGTCTGCACTCACTGGAATTTAGAAGGATGGGCTGGGGGGGGGATCTCATTGAAACCTTTCAAATGTTGAAAGACTTAGACACAGTTTATGTGGAAGGTGTGAATCCCATAGTAGGGGGTCTAGGACAAGAGAGTAGTCCATTTAAAACAGAGATATGGAAAAATTTCTTTAGCCAAAGGGAGGTGAATTTGTGGAATTTGTTACCACAGGCAGCTGTGGAGGCCAGGTCACTGGGTGTATTTGAGGCAGAGATTGATAGGTCTTTGTTTGGCCATGGCATCAAAGGTTACAGGGAGAATGCTGAAGAGTGGGGCTGAGCAAGGGTAAAATGAATAGCCATGATTGGATGACAGAGGAGTCTCGATGGGTCAAATGGCCTAATTCTGCCCCTCTGCTTTATGGTCTTATAGTCTAAATAAATAAAGGGATAGATTTTTTTAAAGTCTGGAATGACGTTGTCAGTTAGTTTATAACCATATTGACAATTTAGATGCATTCTTTCCCAGACTATGTGAGAAGATCATCTCAGAGCTATGAAGAGATACCCTTCACCCCAAAGAATCAATGCCTATCAAACACACATTTATGCCAATTCTACCCTAATTTATTTTAATTCCCTCCACATTCCCATCAACTCTCCTCAGATTTTGCTACTCATCAACGATATAGGGGCATTGACAGTGTCCAGTTAACCCAGTAAACAACATGTCTGTTGGAAGAAAATGGAGCGGTCCTGAAAACTCACGCAGCTGTGAGGGAGCATGTAAATTCCATACAGACAGCAGCTGGCCAAGGTCACTGGAGCTGTGAAGCAACAGAAATATACCCAATGTGTGATAATAAAACGATAAGACATAGGAGCAGAATTAGGCCATTTGGCCTGTTGAATCTGCTCCACCATTCTATCATGGCTGATTTAATTTCCCTCTCAACCTCCATTCTCCTGCCTTCTCATAAGCTTTGGTGCCCTTACTAATCATACCTTCGAACTCTCCGGTGAACAGCAGGAGTATAAGAAATGAAGTACAATTTATTTTTCCTTCAGAAGACCTTGAGTCTCTCTTCCTTAAAGGGTGACAGAAACATTGTCTTTAAATACTTTTAAGACAGTGGAGGTTTTCTTGGTAAGCAAAGGGATGAAAGTTTGCTGGGAGTCAGTAGGAATGCAGAAATGAGATTTCAGTATGATGGCCCATGATTTCACTGAATGACAGATTGAGCTTAAGGGGCCAACTTGCCTATTTCTCTTCCAAATTAATATACTCCTTGGAGCAAACGATGCATCATAAGTACCATAATAGAATTATTGTTGCTAAAATGCATTTGCAGTGTTTGGATAGAAATCAGGACTAGAGGACTGTAATTTCTGTATCTCATGCTGGGTTATGGGTTACCCAGCTGTAGAAATGGGAACTAAGATTTAGTGAAGATAGAAAGGAGGATAACTATTTCCATCTTTTGCACAATCTTCATTTAATGTTTCACTTTGTAAAATCAGACAAATCTTCTTTCTGTGGGTTATCTTTACTTTGTATCAGAGTTATATCCTCTGTTAACTCAGGCTCATGGTGTCCCAAATCACATTACAGTCCTGGATAAATTGGATAGAATAGATATGGAGAGGAAATTCCCATTTGGAGTGCCAAATCCTGGGCACAGCCTCAGAATAAAAAGGCAACCCTTTCAAACTGAGACGAAAAGGAATTTCCTTGGCTCGAGGGTGGTGAATCTGAAGAATTCATTATCACAGAGGGCTGTGGAGACTAAATCATTGGTGTATTTAAAGCAGAGGTTCCAGATTGGTAAGAATAGGGTTGTAAAAAAAATCACCCATGATGTATTGGTGAAGCAGACTGTTCTAATATCTTGTGCGCTTAATGAAGTATTTCTGAAGAATAGTCACCATTGTAATGCAGGAGAACATAGCAGCCAATTTACGCACAGCAAGCTACCACAGAAAGCACTGAAACAGTGAACAGACAATCTGTTGTAGTGATAACTGTTGGCCAAAGCACTAAGAAAACTTGCTTTCAATAATGCCAAGGATTTTAATGTCCATGCGCTTAACACTGCATCAAAAAGTAATGGCATCTCTATCAGTGCAGATTAAATTTACAAGGATGTTGCCAGAACTTGCAGAGTTGAGTTAAGGGGAAAGATTGAATAGGTTAGGTCTTAATTTCCTGGAGCATAGGAGATTGAGGGGAGATTTGGTAGTGGTGTAGAGAATCACCTCAGGTATAGACAGGGTAAATGCCAATAGGCTTTTTCCATTGAGGCTGGCTGGGATGAGAACTAGAGTTCAAGTGTTAAGGGTGAAAGGTGAACTGTTTAAGAAGAACATCAGGGGAACACCTTCACTCAGACAGTGGTGAGAGTGTGGAACAAACTACCAGCAGCAGTGGTGGATTGACATTTGATTTCAACATTTAAGAGAAATGTGGATAGGTCCATGGATGGTAGAGGTATGGAGATCTATGCTCGGGGCATAGTTTGATGGAATGAGGCAGATTAATAGTTCAGCATAGACTATATGGGCTGAATGGCCTGTTTCTGCACTATAGTATTCTATGGAGAATCAGTCTAGAAAACAGAAGTCATAGCATCAGCATTAAAGTAGGCTGAATCTACTTAGTCCCATTTACCAGCACTTTGTCCTTTGGCTTCTATGACCTGCTGGTCTAAGTACTTGCTCAGATACTTTTTAAATATTATAAGAGTAAAAGCATTGAGTGTATTGTTACTGTCACTGGAAATCTACACAAACACACAATCCTCTATGAGATTGCCACCATATTCTGCTCCCATTTCATCTATTTTATATTCTTAACTAAGAAGCCATCTATCTGTTGTCCATTGGCAATTGATGAATGCTATGATGCACCCACGCAATTTTACAGTTGGGTTGAACTCACAAACAATTGTTGCTGTTGGTGCTGGATGTGTCAGGGAGTTGCCATTATCTGCAATAGGAGTTCTTCAAGTTGCCTTCCAAGTTCATCCATTGGACCTTCAAGTAGTGAAACAATCACTAGAACTGCCTTTTGACCTGGGGCACAGATCACCACTGTAGAAAGGATAGATAAATAGAGTATTAAACAATGAATTTGAAAAAAATTAGACAGAAAGCTTCCATGACACAAAATTCAGTTTGAGCAATTCAAGGAAAAAAAAACAACAGGATTCATCCAAGTTTTTGCAGAAGGTTTTCACTGCTGAAAAGTGTGGGGCTAGTCCTAATAACACACACAAAATGCTGGAGGAATTCGGCAGGTCAGGCAGTATCTATGGAGAGGAATAAACAGTCAACATTTCAGGTCAATACTCTTCATCAGAACTCTTGTTTGATTAACCTGACTGTATTGAACCATAGGCAGGTTCTGAGAAGATAAACACAAGAGGAAAATAAAATTAATTCTCATGTTTATTGCACAGAAAGAAGTTATCCATTGACAAAAGCCCAAAAAAGTCCCTGAGAGATGACAGATGGATCACATGACTCAGCAATGGAGGCTTTGTTCATTATGGGCCATTATATTGTGACAGGTATGTGCCTGCACTTTTAATTCACTCATTTATATAATGCAATTTTTCTCGATGAGGATAGCATTTGTTGCTCAAGACCAAATTAACCCTAAGACAGGGGTACAGTGTTGCTTAAAGTAAAGCCATTTCTATGAATTAAATAAAGCTGAAAATGACCTGATTAGAAACTGCGTTAAGTGTCTGAAGACAAAATGTAGGGATAATGGAAAGATACTCCGATTGCCATGCATTCTACTGGAATAATAAAAAAAATGTTTTTGCTGGAGCAACTCAGTGTGTTGAGCAGTGTGTGGTACTTGTGCTATCTTTGGCTAGAAATGTTGCATGTACATCCCCAATATGTCCAAGAATATCACCAATTTAGTTGTGCACATCCGAGTAAAAGCTGATAGGGTTAGGATGATTTAAGAACTGCACAAGACTCCATCTTCAGCATGGGGACCCTTTAGCTGTCTTCACTCCTTACTCAGGGGCTGGGGAAGTTCTATTGTACAGTGGGCAATGGGAGCCATATTCTTGTTTGTGGTCATATTCCTTTTATTCTCTTGCCTCAGATTACTCTGTGTAATATTAGCCCACAGAGCAGCTTTCAATCTGTGGGAACTGTCTAGAATCTCAAGAATTTGGAAAGCAGGTCATCAGATCCAGAGGATTTATTGGAATTTAATTCCATAAATCTCTCCAATAAAAATCCTCTCAAGATGTTTATTTCTTTTAGCTCTTCACTGTCTTCCGACTTGTTTTCTACTATTACCATAAGTTTCTTTAGGTCTGCTGTGAAGATTAACATAAAACATTTATTTATTTTCTTCTGCAAGGAACAAGTGTTAATTTATCTCTTCCTTTTGACAGAGTTTTTGCAGTGTTTATGTTTCTTGGTAAATTCCTCATGTTCTCCCTTCCCTTTCCTTTCCTCAAGACCATAAAACCATAAGATTATAGGAGCAGAATTAAGCCATTTAGCCCATTGAACTATCATTCAATCATGGCATGGCTGGGTTTTTTTTGCCAAACCCATTCTCTCACCTTCTCCACGTAAATTAACTCCCTTAACAGTCAAAACCCCAACAATCCCCACCTTAATTCACCTAATGGTTTGGCTTCTCTAGCTCTCCATAGCAACAAACTCCCCCACATTCACTACCCTCAGGCTGAAGTGTCTTCATACTGCTTTGGTTAGTTATAAAGATTTCCCAGTTCTAGTGTTAATTGCTATTTTTTAGTAACATTACAAACCATTGATTTAATACTAATTTTAACTTTTCTTGCTTGCCAAGGTAGGACATATTTGCTTTTTGCTTTTTGTTCCTTAAAGTATGTCCTTGCGTAAACAATGCACTAATTTTTTAAATGTTAGTCTACTGCCATAATTTATCACATAATTTCCAAATCTATCAGAATCCGCTCTTGCTTCATACCTCCCTACCTTTCTTTGTTTAACTTTGAGCAGTGAGCTCCAAATCTGATTGGCTGAGTGGGGACTGTGGTCTGGGGCAACAAACAACCTGCAAAAGGAACTCAATGGATTGAGCAGCATCTGTGGGAGGGTGTGGGAGGAGGGGCTTCAGAGAATAAATTGTCAAGATTTTGAATTGAAACCCTGCATCAGCACTAAGAATGAAGAAGAGAGATAGCCAGCTCAAAGAGGAGAAGGGCATGGTGAGAAAAGGGCCTGTGGGAGGCTTAGGAGGGATGCATGGTGACAGGTGAATCTGATTGGCTGAAGGCTGGCTTATGAAATAGGGAAGAACTTCAGGAGAGGATTACATTGGAAGGTCCACTTGGCACTTCAGGTTCAAAGTTCAAATTAAAATTATCATCAGAGTACATATAAATCATCTACCATGAGATTCGTTTTCTTATAGATATTCACAGTAACTACAAAGAAACTCAATAGAAGCAATGAATAACCGGCAGCTATGGAGGCCAAGTCCTTGGGTATATTTAAGGCAGAGGTTAATAGATTCTTGATTGTTCAGGGCATGAAGGGATACAGGAAGAAGGCAGAAGATTGGGGCTGAGAGGAAAAATGGATCAGTCATGATGAAATGGCAGACTCAATGGAGCAAATGGCCTAATCGTGTTCCTATAGCTTATGGTCTTAAGGTCTTAAAAACTGAAGGTCATGCAATGACTGCAATTCTTAGTAAGTACTTTCTGATCTGTAGAACAGAAATCCTCAGTTCGCCTCTGGATTGCAATCTCCACTCAATCAATTTGTGCTGTATTCATACTTAGGACAAAATGCACAGTATTCATATTTTTTTCCAAGTCGGACAACATCAGTGGAAGATTCAATTTTTAACACCTCACGTTGAAAAACTTTCATTAGAAATCTGTTAAAAATTGTCTGTTTCAAAGAAATCAAACCGAAATATTATATAACTCTGTTTTTCTCTGCACAGTTGCTGCCTGACCTGCTGAGTATATCCACAATATTCTGATCTTGTTTCCAGTTGGTATTGGTAGTGTCACATTCACCGAGAGACAGTGAAAAGCTTTTGCTTGCATGCCGACCGGACAGATAGTGCCCTGCATAATTACACTGTGGTGGTAAAAAAGGACAACAGAATGCAGAATAAAGTGTTGCAGTTACAGAGAAAGTGTGGTGCAGAGAATCAAATAAAGTGCAGGGGTCACAATCAGGTAGACGGAGAGATCAAGAGGTCCATTCCAGAGTCTGATAAGAATGAGGCCGATGCTTTTCTTGAGGCTGAATCTTGATCTCTATCCTTTCAGCCTGATGGGAGAAGGGAGAAGAGAGAATGACTGGGGTGGGAGGCACTCTTGATTGTGTTGGTTGCCTTCTCAAGGCAGTGGGATATGAAGAGACAAGGGAGGGGAGGCTAATGCGTGTGAAAGACTGGGGTGTGTTCACAACATTCTGCAAGTTCTAATGGCTCTGAGCAAAGCAGCTGTACATCTATAAAAATTGTTAAGAGGCATCAGCAACCTGCTAAGTTTCCTCAGCCTTCTAAGGAAGTACAGGTTTCTTTGCCTTAACATCTATATGGCTAGATTAGAACAAACTGTTGACAATATTTACACCTTTGAACTCAAAGCTCACCACCAACCCCACCTCAGCACTAATGATAATGAAAGTTGTCCTGACACATGCCAATAGGCTCTACACCACATTCCTGTGCTCCCGTCTCGTCTGTCACTTCTATGACCGCAAAGCTAAAATTATCAGAGTGAAGTATGGTCAAAATATCTTTTCAGGAAGGATTCAACATTGGTACAGTAAAGTTTTAACAATATCCTTCAGATCTTTTTTTTCTTTTGGATGCCAGAACTCACAGGACAAGGTCACTGGATGGAAATATCTTCTGATACTGGCAGTAGTAACTGAACAGAGACAACATTTCGGTCAGACAGGTGGTATTGACAACACTGAATAGTAAGGAAAGCTGGAAGTTTCCTATTGCATTATATAGACTTTTCTAAATCTTCCTGCCATGCAGACTTTACCTTTTCAATGGGTCAGTGATATTCATACTACTATCCTCAGAAGTCTAATGTGTCTGGCCACAATCCATTCTGCTTCTGAAATTAAATTTAACGATGATTTATGAATCAAAAATTGCAGTGCAGGTGTTCAGAACTTCAGAGTATAATTCAGTGCAATTCTTTTCCCTTTAGGCTGTTGTAGGTCCCTCCCGCATGTGATGGGGAATGTGAAGCCTTGGGATTTTTAAGGAAGAAGTAGATTAAAGGTCATTGAGCCTGGAAGGGGATAAAGAATTTGAGGATACGGTTGGATTAGTCATGATCTCTGGCTCAGGGGGCTGAGTGATCTTTTCCAATTTCATCTGTTTAAAAGCATGTAGTATTAATTTATAAAAGGTAGAAAATTGACCCCTCAATAATCCTCAAAGTACTTTGCTTATAATAATTTTCTTGTTAGGAAAATTGTTGGGGAGTATTCTTTGCAATAGTGTTAATGAACATTTGGAAAACCATGGCCTAATTAGGGATAGCATGGTTTGTGTGGGGCAAGTTATGTCTTCCTAACTGGATTAAACATTTTGAGCAGGTAATGAAGACAATTTATGGTAAAGCTGTGGATGTGTGTATACACACACACACACACACACACACACTTGCCTAGGATTTTTGCACAGTACTGTAGATCAGTTGCAGAAATGGTTGGAGTATTGAAAGACATGTCCATCACATTGCGTATCTTGGGCTGGTGAGGCCTGGCAGTGCCCACCCCTCTCCAGGCCAGACAACAGCCAATGTCCTCCACACACAGCCATTGTTCTTCGGGGAACTCATCCAGCGTGGCCAGTGTCATTGTCAATGAGGTCCTTCGTCCAGTGGTGCCATGCTAACAGCACCCCCTTAAATTGTTTAGCTCATCAACTGAAGCAATGTACCAGGATGTGCCACTTAGAGGCCAACATGAGAGTTTTAGGAGATGGATGAGGACCAGTGATGCCCATCCACCCTACGAGGTATAGTGCAACTGCCAGACATCAAAGTACTACCTCTATCCAGAACCCTCCCCTACACCAGGCAGTAGAAATGAGATGCTGCAGAAGGCTCCTATGAAGACTATGTCTCAAAAGATGAAGTACCAAGAACCATCACCCAGCACAAGGGACACCACAAAAATTTAGTGTCCATGGTAAAAAAGAGGAAATTGAGATGGTGTGGCCATGTAAGATCTAGTGGACTCTCAAAGTCCATTCTTCAGGAACAGTACAAGGGAAAAGAAAAAGGGCAGACAGAGAAAGAAACAGACAGACAACAAGAAGTGGACCAGAGGGAGCTTTGCCACGACCCAGGCACTCACCCACGACCTTGAGAGATGGAGGCAACCAGTGCAGCACTCATATGTACAGCGCACCTACGACCCAGGAGGATTGCAGGATCTGTAACCATATTAACAGATGTGAGGCATAGACACTAAATCCTGGAGGAACTCAGCATGGATAAAATCATGGAAGGAAATAAACAGTTGACATTTTGGGATGAGGCAGGTCTATGTGAGGTACTGTACCTTGGGAGATCAAGACAATTCCCTTAAAGGCATTGACATACAAAAGGATCTTGGTGCTCAAGCCCTGAAAGTGTCTGCTCAGGTTGACAGAGTAGTAAAAGTGTGTGACTTTCTCACCTTTATTACTCTAGGAACTGAATTCAAGAGTCAGGAAGTTATGTTGCAGCTTAATAAAACTTTGGTTAGGCAGCATCTGGAGCATTGCATTCAATTCTGGTTGCCCCATTAAAGAATGGATGTGGAGGCTTAGGAGGGGGTGCAGAAGAGGTTCATCAGAACGCTGCATAGATTCGAGGGCATCTGTTTTTGTTGTTTTCTCTGGAGCAGCAGAGGCTGAGGAGAAATCTGATAGAAGTTTATATGTTTATGCGATGTAGAGTTAGGGAAGAAAGTCAGAATCTTTTTCCCAGAGTCAAGATATTTATTACGAGAGGACATACATTTAAGATGAGAAGGGTAAAGTTCAAAGGGGTATGAGTTTATTACTCAGAGAATGGCAGAAACTTGGCATGCACTCCCAGCAGTGAGAGAAAAATAAAATAGAGGTGTTCAAGAAGCTCTCAGTTAGGTACATGAATGTGCAGGAAATGGAAGGATATGGGCATTGTGTGGGCAGAAGAGTTTGCCATAGTTGGGCATTTGATTACTAATGTAAATAGTTCAGCATAACATTGTGGGCCAGAAGTCCTGTTCCTGTGCTTTATTGTTCTATGTTATGTTTTTTATGCATACCTTGAGTCTTGATTGAATCCCTAGAGATATCCCTGTTCAGCTTTCAGATAATAAATTAAACCAAGACTTCCTCTGCCTGCCAGAATGATTCAGAATTCAATGCCGTTCATCCCAGAAGTTTGTCCGTGCCCTAAGCAACAAACTTTCCTCAACAAACATCAGCAAAAACACTTGGTTTGTTTGCTGTTTTCTGGACCTTGTTATGTGTGATGTGTCCGCTATGCTCAATTGCATAAACTTGACAACTTGCCTGAATGTAAATCCCTGGGTTAGCAACATGGCAGGATCTTCAGAGACTGGGGAAAGACATTGAATGGATGCTATTCTGTGCATCCAAAGAAAAAATAAATTTATGTAAATGTGGATGTATTGCAAAAAGAGACTTATTTACTGAAAGGCAAATAGTTGTCACGTCAAACGGCTAGCTCATAGCTTAGTAGTTTCACACCAGAAAGGGCAGATAAGGCTGGCAGTTCCAAAGAGTTAGATTGCTCACAAATTACTTACACTCAGAGGCCATTTTATTAGGTACACCTGCTGATTAATGCAAATATCTAATCAGCTAATCATGTGGCAGCAACTCAATACAGAAAAGTATGTAGATATGGTCAAGAGGTCCAGTCGTTCAAACCAAACATCATAATGGGGTGAAAATGTGATCTCAGTGCCTTTGACCATGGAATAATTGCTGGTGCCCGACAGGGTGGTTTGAGTATCTCAGAAACAGCTGATCTCCTGGGAATTTTACACACAATAGTCTCTAGAGTTTACAAAGAATGGTGCAAGAAACAAGAAACACTTAGTGAGCAGCAGTTCTATGGATGAAAATGCCTTGCTAATGAGAGAGGTCAGAGGAGAAAGGCCAGACTGGTTTTAGCTGACAGGAACTCAAATAACCACATGTTACAACAATGGTGTGGAGAAGAGCATCTCTGAATGCACAACAACATCAAACCTTAAAGCGGATGGTCTACAGGAGCAGAAGACCACAGACGTACTCAGTGGCTATGTTATTAGGTACAGGAAGTATCTAATAAAGTCATCACTGAGTGTATATGTAAATGTGGGTGTTTTGCAAAAGCTGTCTTATTTATTGAAACATAAATAGTTATCATGTCAGATTGCTAGTTCCTTGTAGCTTCATGGGTTTAATCAGAGGGGCAGATGAGGCTGCAGTTCCAGACAGTCAGCTTGCTCACAAATTACTTTACATACACACCCATCTGCATTCAGTGAAAATACCAGAGATTGTGCTTGTAGAGATTGAAATGGAAGAGTTCATGGGAAGAAGCTCGACCAAGAATAGGGTCACACTGCCAAAAATATAACTGCATTCTGAACAAACAGGAATGTAGACAGCTTCTCCATCTGATGTGTGGATTGGCCAACAGCTGGCAGCAGCAGCTAATGTCATTCGCAAAATACATTGTGACAGTGAGATTTAAAAATATATCTCTTATTTTCATTTTCCAACTACTTAAGATTACAAAGAGTGACCTTGTGCTCACAGTCTGGAGCAAAAAGCTGAACAGAGGATGAGCATGGAGGGCAAAATTCTCTCCACACAATCAAAGCCATCTTGACTAATTGTTAACTCCATCACATGAGATCCCCATCTCATAAGAACATAAGAACAGAATTAGACTATTCGGCCCACTGAGTCTGCACATTCCATCATGGATGATTTATTATCCCTCTTAACCCCATTCTCCTGCTTTCTCCCCGTAACCTTTGATGCCCTGCATAATCAAGAGCCTATCAACCTACACTTTAAATATATACAATAACTCAGCCTCCACAGTCATCTGTGGCAATGAATTCCACTGATTCGCCACCTGGCTTGAGAAATTCCTCCTCATCTCTGTTCTAAAGGGACATCCTTGGAATCTGAAGCTGTGCCCTCTGGACCTAAATTCACCTATTGGAACCATCCTGCGGCACAAAACTACTGTGCCGTACCAATGGCTTTTGGGGCCATCTGGCAAGGAAGCCATTGAAATAAAATGAGAGAAAACGAATTTTAACAAAGAGGAAGGTCTCACTCTAAGTAAGAACTGGAATTCGATTGCAAACAAGGTGAGAGAGCAGAAACCTGATTGGATGAGGACTAACCAATCAGGAGGGATGGATGACGACCAGACTAGATATGCCCAGGCATCATCCCTGATGAAGGTGGCAGAGTTTGTCTTTGAAACATTGGTTAAAATCGATACCTGTACCTGGTTGGAAGGCCAAGAAGAGCTTATTCATGAATAGATAATACTAGGAGGAGGGAAAAAATGGTAAGCTGGTTTGTTATTGTCACATCTGTTAAGGTGCAGTGAAAACCTGTCTTGCAGACCATTTGTATAGATCACTTCACTACAAAGCGACAATGAGGTCGTATGAGGCAAAACAAGAATAGAATGCAGAGTAAAGTGATTACTTTTATACTGTAGCACTTTATTGTACATTCTATTGTACTCTTTCCTGGTCCCAAAAAATCTTTACTCCCCTGCTTTATAGGAGTTATAGGGAGGTGGTCACACTGGGGCCACGGGAGACAGACAAGTGGATAACAGTCAGGAGAGGTAAGGGGAAGAGTCAGGGACTAGAGTACCCCTGCGGTTATCCCCCTGAACAATAAGTACTCCTGTTTGAGTACTGCTGGGGGCATTAGCCTACCTGGGGGAAGCAACAGTGGCTGTACCTCTGGCACAGAGTCCAGCCCTGTGGCTCAGAAGGGTAGGGAAAGGAAGAGAAAGGCAGTAGTGACAGGGGACTCTATAGTTAGGGAGTCAGACAGGCGATTCTGTGGACACAGGAAAGAAACTCAGATGGTAGATTGCCTCCCAAGTGCCAGGGTCCAGGATGTTTCAGATCACGTCCACGATATCCTGCAGTGGGAGGGAGAACAGCCAGAGGTCATGGTACATATTGGTACCAATGACTTAGGTAAGAAAAGGGAAGAGGTCCTGAAAACAGACTACAGGGAGTTAGGAAGGAAGTTGAGAAGCAGGACCACAAAGGTAGTAATCTCAGGATTACTGCCTGTGTGATGTGTCAGTGAGTATAGGAATGGAATGAGGTGGAGGACAAATGAGTGGCTGAGGGATTGGAGCAGGGGGCAGGGATTAAGATTTCTGGATCATTGGGACTTCTTTTGGGGCAGGTGTGACCTGTACAAAAATGACGGGTTGCACTTGAATCCCAGGGGGACTAATATCCTGGCAGGGAGGTTTGCTAAGACTACTGGGGAGAGTTTAAACTAGAATAGTTGGGGGCTGGGAACCAAACTGAAGAGACTGGGGAAGAGGCGGTTGGCTCACAAATAGAGAAAGCTTGGAGACAGTGTGTGAGGGAGGATAGGCAGGTGATGGATAAGGGATGCGCTCAGACTGATGCTTTGAGGTGTGTCTATTTTAACTTGAGGGGTATTGTGAATAAAGCGGATGAGTTTAGAAAGTGGATCAGTACTTGGAGCAATGATGTGGTGGCCATTATGGAGACTTGGATGGCTCAAGGACATCGATAGTTACTTCAAGTGCTGGGTTTTAGATGTTTCAGAAAGGACAGAGAGGGAGACAAAAGAGGTGGGGGCATGGCACTGTTGATCTGAGATAGTGTCATAGCTGCAGAAAAGGTGGATGTCATGGAGGGATTGTCTACAGAGTCTCTGTGGGTGGAGGTTAGTAACAGGAAGGGGTCAATAACTCTACTGGGTGTTCTTTATAGGCTGCCCAAAAGCAAAAGGGATATTGAGGAGCAGATAGGGAAACAGATCCTGGAAAGGTGTAATAATAATAGAGTTGTCGTGGTGGGAGATTTTAATTTCCCAATTATCAATTGACATCTCCCTAGAACAAGGGGTTTAGATGGAGTGGAGTTTGTTAGGTGTATTCAGGAAGGTTTCTTGACACAATACGTAGATAAGCCTACAAGAGGAGAGGCTGTACTTTATTTGGGTATTGGTGTCAGATCTCTCAGTGGGAGAGCATTTTGAAGATAGTGATCATAATTCTATCTCCTTTACAATAGCATTGGAGAAGGATAGGAACAGACAAGTTATAAAAGTGTTTAATTGGAGTAAGGGGAATTATGAGGCTATCAGGCAGGAAATTGGAAGCTTAAATTGGGAACAGATGTTCTCAGAGAAAGGTACAGAAGAAATGTGGTAAACATTCAGGGGATATTTGTGTGGAGTTCTGTATAGGTACATTCCAGTGAGACAGAGAAGTTATGGTAGGGTACAGGAACCGTGGTGTACAAAGGCTGTAATAAATCTTGTCAAGAACAAAATAAAAGCTTACAAAAGCTTCAGAGAGCTAGGTAATGTTAGAGACCTAGACAATTATAAGGCTAACAGGAAGGAACTTAAGAAGGAAATTAGGAGAGCCAGGAGGGGCCATGAGAAGGCCTTGGCGGGCAGAATTAAGGAAAATCCCAAGGCATTCTACAAGTATGTGAAGAACAAGAGGATAAGACTTGAAAGAATAGGACATATCAAGTGTGACAGTGGGAGAGTGTGTATGGAACCGGAGGAAATAGCAGAGGTATGGAACCGGAGGAAATAGCAGAGGTACTTAATGAATACTTTACTTCAATATTCACAGTGGAAAAGGATCTTGGTGATTATAGTGATGACTTGCAGCAGACTGAAAAGCTTGAGCATTTAGATATTAAGGAAGAGGATTGCTGCAGCTTTTGGAAAGCATCAAGTTGGATAGGTTGCCGGGACCGGATGAGATGGACCCCAGGCTACCGTGGGAGGCGAGGGAGGAGATTGCTGAGCCTCTGGCAATGATCTTTGCATCATCAATGGGAACAGGAGAGGTTCCGGAGGATTGGAGGGTTGCAGATGTTGTTCCTTTATTCAAGAAAGGGAGTAGAGATAGCCCAGGAAATTATAGACCAGTGAGACTTACTTCAGTGGTTGGTAAGTTAATAGAGAAGATCCTGAGAGGCAAGATTTATGAACATTTGGAGGTATAATATGATTAGGAATAATCAGCATAGCTTTGTCAAGGGCAGGTCGTGCCTTGCGAACCTGATTGAACTTTTTGAGGATGTGACTAAACACATTGATGAACGTACAGCTGTAGATGTAGTGTATATGGGTTTCAGCAAGGTTTTTGATAAAGTACCTCATGCAAGGCTTATTGAGAAAATAAGGAGGCATGGGATCCAAGGGGCCATTGCTTTGTGGATCCAGAACTGGTTTGCCTACAGAAGGCAAAGAGTGGTTGTAGACAGGTCATATTCTGCATGGAGTTCGGTGACCAGGTGTGCCTCAGGGATCTGTTCTGGGACCCCTACTCTTTGTGATTTTTATAAATGACTTGGATAAGGAAGTGGAGGGATGGGTTAGTAAGTTTGCTGATGACACAAAGGTTGGAGGTGTTGTGGATAGTGTGGAGGGCTGTCAGAGGTTACAACGGGACATTGATAGGATGCAAAACTGGGCTGAGAAGTGGCATATGGAGTTCACCCCAGATAAGTGTGAGGTGGTTCATTTTGGTAGATCAACTATGATGGCAGAATATAGTATTAATGGTAAGACTCTTGGCAGTGTGGAGGATCAGAGGGATCTTGGAGTCCGAGTCCATAGGACGTTCAAAGCAGCTGCGCAAGTTGACTCCATGGTTAAGAAGGTATATAGTGTATTGGGCTTCATCGATCGTGGAATTGAATTTAGGAGCCAAGAGGTAATGTTGCAGCTGTATAGAACCTTGGTCAGACCCCATTTGGAGTACTGTGCTCAGTTCTGGTCAAATCGCTACAGGAAGGATGTGGAAGCCATAGAAAAGGTGCAGAGGAGATTTACAAGGACGTTGCCTGGATTAGGGAGCATGCCTTATGAAAACAGGTTGAGTGAACTCGACCTCTTCTCCTTGGAATGATGAAGGATGAGAGGTGACCTGATAGAGGTGTATAAGATGATGAGAGGCACTGATTGTGTGGAAAGTCAGAGGCATCAAATTTGAGGAAGGACATTCTTGTGTTACGTACTCGTGACACATGACAGTGGTGCCCTTGTCATGTGACTGGGGTTGAAGCTATACTGGACTTGAGGTGATGGTCTTGTGATGGTGGAATGACGTCATTTTCCCGCCAGTAGAGATCATGTGACAGTTTTTTTTTACAGGTTATAAAAGGTAGACCCCACCCTGTGAGGAGGGGCAGTTCGTGGCTGGATTTGCCAGGTTGACTTCATGCCACTGCGTGTTTTAAATGATGACGCAGTTTAGTTGAAGGATGAAGTTTTTATCTAATGCCTAAAGTTTAAGAGGTCATTGCCAGCAGGTTCTTTACGATTCTGCTAGTTCGAGACAGTGGAGAGTGAAGATCAAAGTTCGGAAGTTAAAGATCGAGGAGAATTGCTTTCTACGGTGAAACAGGGGCGACCTTTGTTTGATCCTTATTTGGAAGGATTTCATTGACTATCTTCGTGTTAATCCCTGGGTTTAACTGCAAAGGATTGAAGGTAGTGGAGAAGGAAAGGTCAGTGCCTTTAAGCCGTTCTGTTTCGTAAATTCTTCGTGGGAAGTTCGACGTCGAGGATCGAAGCAAGCGACGTGAAAGAGAATTTAAATCGTCTTATAAAGTCTCTCTTTTTAAATGGACTGTGAGCATATCGAACTTTTGGCAATACCACTTTAAAGAACTGTTTTTGCAATATCACTTTAAGAACTGTTTTTGCAATATCGCTTTAAGAACTGTTTGGGCTGCCGCTCAGCAGCTGTTTCCGGTTGCGTTAGTGTTTGTTTACTTTTGGGGGGTTTGTTTTCTGTGTTTAATAAACGTGTTGTTTGTTATAAGAAACTTTGCCGAACTCATATATTTATTGTTGCCTGAATACGTAACACTTGCTATTGAGGGAGTGCAATGCAGATTCACGAGGTGAATTCCCAGGATGGCGGGACTGTCATATGTTGAAAGATTGGAGCGACTGGGTTTATATACACTGGAATTTAGAAAGATGAGAGGGAATCTGATTGAAACATATAAGATTATTAAGGGATTGGACACACTAGAGGCAGGAAACATGTTCCCAATTTTGGGGGAGTCCAGAACTAGAGGACACAGTTTAAGAATAAGGGGTAGGCCATTTAGAACAGAGTTGAAGAAAAACTTTTTCACCCAGAGAGTTGTGGATCTATGGAATGCTCTGCCTCAGAAGGCAGTGGAGGCCAATTCTCTGGATGCTTTCAAGAAAGTGTTAGATAGAGCTCTTAAAGATAGTGGAGTCAAGGGATATGGGGAGAAGGCAGGAACGGGGTACTGATTGTGGATGATTAGCCATGATCACAGTGAATGGTGGTGCTGGCCCTAAGGGCCGAATGGCCTACTCCTGCACCTATTGTCTGAAATGGTTGCCACAAGAGGACACAGGTTTAAGGTGCTTGGGAGCAGGTACAGAGGAGATGTCAGGGGTAAGTATTTTTATGCAGAGTGGTGAGTGCATGGAATGGGCTGCCGGCAATGGTGGTGGAGGCAGATAGGGTCTTTTAAGAGACTTTTAGATAGGTACATGGAGCTTAGAAAAATAGAGGGCTATGGGTAAGCCTAGTAATTTCTAAGGTAGGGACATGTTTGGCACAACTTTGTGGGCCAAAGGGACTGTATTGTGCTGTAGGTTTTCTATTTTTCTATGTTTCTATGTTTTTATCAAAATGCTTTGCTGAAAAGGGTCCTCATCCAGATATCACAACTTACCTTTGATATACTTCATTTTGCAAGCTCTTTTTATCAACCTAGCAAGGATGGCCAGATTCCTTTGCCAAGCTTCCACTGTTAAATTTGGTAAATAAATCACTATTTAACATAGCACAACCCTTGCACTTGAACTTGGAACAGCAGCTCGTTGATGAGGAATCTGGACAATTTACTTCGAAGTGAGGCAAGCAGAATGAATGAATGTTTGATTATTCATTGTGCGTGTGGTCAGACTGGTAGAACGGTCAGACACATTATCGTCAGAATTCAATCCTGTAATAAGGGAGTGTTGCATTCTGACAGCGCAAACACGACCCGGAGAATGCCAGCTGAAAGCTGGAGTTGTTCTCAGTTGTACAAAGCCTTACAGACAATTGATTGTAATTGTACAAAATGAGAAAGCAAACAGAAAGATTAAAAATGACGGAACAGTATAGGAACATCAATAAATAGAGTATTCGGCCTGAAAAGTTGACTGTTTATTCCCCTCCATAGATGCTGCCTGAATTGCTGAGCTTGAATGAGGAGATGTTAGGGCAGAGGATCAAAAGCTTGCTTATATATGTAGGCTTTACACAGTGTCTTAACCAAGGAAAGAGAGGTGGGAAGCTGGAGAGATTTTTGGCCTGGTCTTCAGAAGCCTGGTCAGGAGGTTGGAAACAATGTGGAAGGACAAAAACTAGGATGCTTTAAAGAGACCGGGTGACTGGAGGAGAATATGGAATCTATCCTGCATGTATTTGGTATTTCAAATTTGTAAGAGTATGGTATATCAAGATGAGGTACATCCCTCCCTCACGTGACATTACAGGCTGTGTCTGTTCTTGAAGCTGACCAAACAAAGGTGTGTCGTAGTGGCATCCGCTGAGCCACGTCATATTCACGAACACAAGGAGTTCTGCAGAGGCTAGAAATCTTGAGTAACACACACAAATTGCTAGAGGAACTCCACATATCAGGCAGCATCTACAGAGGGGAATGAACAGTCATCGCTTATTCATGCTGCCTTATGTACTGAATATTTTCTCCATTTTCTAGTTTTATTTCTGATTTTCAGTATCTCTGGATTTTCTGCATTATAATTTAAATCATCACACCAGTTGATCATTTTATAATGCATTGATGAAGTCACCTCCCTCTGCTGCCACTCCTCCTTCCCTTTCTCCCATGGTCCATTGTCCTCTCCTATTAAGATACCTTCCTTTAATTCTTCCGCCTATCACCTCCCAGATTCGAGTTAAATTCAAGTTCATGTTTATTGGCATTCAACTGTACACATGCATACTGCCAAATGAAACAATGTTCCTCCTGACTAAGGTGCATAACACAGTACGTATAACTCACACATGAAATGATATTACCACAGGGAACTTAACAAATAATAAAATATATCCCAGAAGGTTGACATTTAGCATAATGGGCATTTACGACACAAGTCAAAATGTAAACAGTATAATACTACTGGCGCTTCATATGTGATGAGACCTGGGTGGAGGCAGGGAGTTCAGTAGTCTCACTGCCTGGGGGAAGAAGCTGTTTTCCCATCCTAACACTCTTAGTTCTAATGCTATGCTACTTTCTGCCTAATGGTAGGGGGTCAAAGAGATTGTGGAACAAATGGAATGTATCCTTGACAATGTTAAGGGCTCCGCGTATTCATCGCTCCTGCTAAATATCTCAGAACGGTAGAAGACAGACCACAATAGTTGTGTCAATAGTCCTTACAATTCTTTGTAGGGATTTGTGGTCAGATGCCTTGCAATTCCCATAGCAGACAATGAATCTTACTTTGTTCTTCACACCCCACCCACCTACCTTTTCACTCCCGTGGACTCACCTATCAACTGCCTGCTTGTACCCCTCCCCCACTTTCTTATTCTGGCACTTTCCCCCATCATTTCCAGTCCTGATGAAGAATCTCAGCCCAAAACATCAGCTGTTTATTCCCGTCTATAGATGCTGCCTGACTGGCTGAGAAAATCTGCAGATGCTGGAAATCCCAGCAATACACACAAAATGCTGGAGGAACTCACAGCAGGCCAGGCAGCATCTATGGAAAAAGGACAGTCGACATTTCGGCCAAGACCATTTGGCAGGACTGGAGAAAAAAAGGATGAGGAGCAGATTTTAAAAGGTAGGGGGAGGAGAGAGAGAGAAATACCAGGTGAAACTGGGAGGGGGAGAGCTAAAGTAAAGAGCTGGGAAGTTGATTGGTAAAAGAGATACAGGGCTGGAGGAGGAGGAGTCTAATAGAAGAGGACAGAAGGCCATGGAAGAAAGAAAAGGGGAGAGGAGCACCAGAGGGAGTCGATGGGCAGGTAAGGAGATAAGGTGAAAGAGGCAAAAGGGGAGGGGCAGTGCCATTGCTAGAAGTTCAATAAATCAATATATATATTTATTTATTTATTTATTTGCTGAGATACGGCACAAAATAGACCCTTCCACCCCCTCAAGCTGTGCCACCCAACAACCCCCGAATCACAGGAAAATGTACAATGACCAATTTACCTACCAAGCAGTAGATCTTCGTACTGTGGGAAGATACCAGAAGAAATCCAAGTTGTCACAGGGGGAAATGAACCCAGGTCAGTGGTCCAGAACTTTGTGCCTGCTGCCATTTACTAGTTCTCAGTGGGAGAAAATATTTTCCTATGGTCAACCATAAGATAGTTCAATTCTATCAGCTCTCTTAAGCGAGAGGTGGTTGTAATTCCAGCTGGGGTGGAGATTTCATAGAGAAAGTACAATGTTTGTTAGGGCTACAATACTCACCTGAATTAGTATCAGTCATTTAGTTTAGGCAGGGAGGAATTATCCAGGTCTACTTTCTCCTAATTTGTCAAGGTATTTATCTTTCTTTTTATCATTATCTCTGAAGACATCCCAAGTCTTTAGGTGAGATAGGGAAATGTGGTCAGAAGGGAATGTGCAAAATCCATCCATTAGAGTTCATATGCTTAGATAGCCCTCATTTTGAATTTGAAATCAGAGAGTTCCTGGAAACACAGAGAAAGCGATATCCACCACAGAGGACTGGGCTCATGCGACATTGGATTGTAGTGTGCTATCTCCCAATCTTCCAAACCCACAAATTGTTCCAGTGCTGAAGAATTTCCCAATCCTCCTTGGAGATCCACATGATACTTCCTCCTATCCTCTGAGCTGATATTAACCGGGTAGAATTTACGCAAGTGCAAAGACTCTGAAAGCTAAAATCTACCTCTGTTCATTTTTGTGGTAAGCTGTTGGTTAAGTGTATGTGGACATGGGGTGTTGTTAAGTGCATAGATTTCACCCACCGAGAAACAGACTTCAACACCAAACTCAAACTCATCAACAGCTTGTCAATGACACTCCATCCAAAAGTCTAATGTTGTTTCGTTATTTATAAATGTGCTGCTGTCTACTCTGTGTAACCATCGGCAGCCAAGTATTTCAATATCTGGAGTAACACACACAAAATGCTGGAGGAACTTGACAGATCAGGCAGCATCTATGAAAGGAGTAAAGAGTAGACATTTCAAGTCCTGATGAGAGGTCTTGCCCCAAAGCATCATTTCCTCACTCCTCTCTATAGATGCTACTTGGCTTGCTGAACTCCTCCAGCATCTTGTGTGCATCCCCTGGATTCCCAGCATCTGCAGAATCTCTTGTGCTTATTTCTACTTTACTATCTAGCCCTATTTTCCAGTTCACAGCTTACTGCTATCCAGCACACATACAGGCAAGGAAAATTCCAATGAAATTAATTAAAAAGAAGCCCAGTGACTAATCTATGTTAAAAATATCTGGCTAACATCAAATTAGAATTGTGCTGCTGTCTTAAGAGTCATTTTATTAGCATAAGTAGGCAGTTATACCTCTAACTGCGTCATCAGAATTCAGATCAAGCCTTATTGCTCCACATCCTGCACGAAAGAATCTTATTAAACAATTCTGAAAATTATTAAACTTCATGTTTACCACTCATTCATTTGACAGACTTTTCCAAACCAAAGCAACTTCATTGTTATTTTATCTCATCTCTTTTCTGGGTCCTTTGGCTGCCTGTAAGGAGCCTGTGGGGTTTCCCGGGAGGGATCCCACCTCTGGTGAAGGGGTTGTCATATCCATTCTGGGCAGCTCTCTCACCTTTGGTCCCCACTGGACACTCAGCTTTCACCTGTGGCTCCAAGAACTTGCAGGCAACAGCAGCCACGCCCTGGTACACCTCTTCGACAGGCAAGCTAAAACCACGTGAGGGTAACTGGTGGCATCATACCCTGGTGAGACAGAGACATGCCTGTCCTAGCATTCAAAGTCAGCTCCAGCAGGCTGGGCAGATGAGATCTACAGTGAGTTCCATTGGCCAAGAAAGTGTTATTGCAACACACCATGGAGAGCAAAGGGCATGACAAGGCAAACATCATGGTCATCCAGTGCAACTAAAGACCCCCGTTCGCGACACTTGTTCTTACCACCGAATCCGGACTTCTGAGGTCAAGAGAGTGGAACCCATAAATGCGTGGGCTTCCTCTACGTGTTCCGGTTTCCTCAACACAATCCTAAGACAAACCAGTTGCCTGGTTAATTGTCCCATGTTTAGGCTAGAGTTAAGTAGGCGGGTTGCTGGGCAGCACAGGTTGAAGGCTGGGAGCGCCTAATCCACCCTCAATAAATGCTTCTTGGGCTTCCAGCCGGGTACAGATATTGATTTTAATTGACATTTCAATGACAAACTCCACCATCTCCATCAGGGATGATGCCTAGGCACATCTAGTTTGGTGGTACATCTAGTCCCATCGTCCATCCTTCCTGATTGGTTAGTCCTCAACCAATCAGGTTTCCATTGTCCCACCTTGTTTACAATTGAATTCCAGTTCTTACTTAGAGTGAGACCTTCAATTTTGTTAAAATTCTTATTCTATTTCTTCTGCACGCAGGCAGATGGTGCTGAATAGCTGCTCGCCTTCCACTTTCATCCTCATTGATTTCAATATTTCTCTATACTTTAATTGGTGAGATCAGCAAAAAGTGGCGCTGATCATGGGCTTGCCCACTGTCTCCAGGTTTTTTGTCCTCCAGGCTGCACACTCCACTCCAAACCTCACCGAACTCCCTTGGAGACAGAAAAGTGCCAGATTGCTCAATCAACCTGAATACACAACATCAAAATGTACATCACAGTTTCCAACAGCACAGAGCTCAATAGTTGAATCATATATGAAAGCAGAAGAATTAAAAGAAGTAGGTTCATGAACTGTCAGAAGGACATCACATTGGTCACATTGTTTGTTGGCTCCATCTTCCTCATGCAAATATCCCAACTATTGATTGATCAAGACTATCTGTGACCATGTTTGATGTGCTCAGTGACATCAGTCTGGTCTGCAAGCTTCCTTGAACTCAGTCATAATTGTGCAACTAACTTACCCAGTGTTGTCTGGTTTGTTACGGGCCAATTAACATAACCCCATTCTCATATGTTTGTCATTGTTCCACTTATTGTTGTAAACAAGTAAACAATGAAGTCTTTCATTATTTACTTGTTCACAACAACAAGCTGAGAAAAGAATATTGGTCAGAAGTTTAATTTTGTTCTCAACAACTCTGACTCTTCAGAAAGATCATGCTGCACTTCTTGAAAGCTGAGGTTAGAAATAAGATTTATGGGCCCTAGAAAGTGAATATCCAGCAAATCCTCCAATCCAGGAACTTCCTGTTGAATCTCCTTTACACTTTCTCCAGCACTAGCATATCCTTCCTATGCTGTGGTGTTCTGAATTACACACAATTCTCCAAGTGTGGTTTAACCAGTGTTTTGTAAAGTTACAATATATCATCTTAATAGTTTTTATATTCATACCCCACCCCATGAAGGCAAACGTGCCATATGCCTTCTTCCCTGTCCTATCAATGTGCTTTCCCTCTTTCATGGGCTTGTACTGAAACCTAGTATTGGAAATCTGCTTATTTTTATGATACCCTTCATTCTTTTTTTAGGGCAGGAGGAATATCAAGTTAAATAGAAAATGCTGGAAATACTCAGCAGGTCTAGGCAGATATATTTTTACTTTAGCTTTACAACATCTGCAGATTCTTTTTTTTTTAATTTTCAGAATGTTAGTTTAACAGCACACCTGTGAAATGACATGAAGTGCACGTGGAAGTCAGAACCTCAGAATGAGGATTTAATGAAGAGAATCAAGGAAAATTGGGACAGCAGGTATATAGGGTTGAGATAGATCACACATGATCCCGATGAATGGTTTCCCACCAATTACTGCTGGCCAAGCTGAAAATGACTCAATTCACCTTATTCTCCATTTCCCCATCTATTCACAAGAATATATTATCCTCAAAGTACTTGGAGTACTGTGCTCAGTTCTGGTCGCCTCACTACAGAAAGGATGTGGAAGCCATAGAAAGGGTGCAGAGGAGATTTACAAGGATGTTGCCTGGATTGGGGAGCATGCCTTATGAGAATAGGTTGAGTGAACTCAGCCTTTTCTCCTTGGAGCAACAGAGGATGGGAGGTGACCTGACAGAGGTGTATAAGATGATGAGAGGCATTGATTGTGTGGATAGTCAGGTTTTTCCCAGGGCTGAAATGGTTACCACAAGAGTACACGGGTGCTAGGGGAATAGGTACAGAGGAGATGTCTGGGGTAAGTTTTTCACTCAGAGAGTGGTGAGTGTATGGAATGGGCTGCCGGCATCGGTGGTGGAGGCGGATACAATAGGATCTTTTAAAAGACTTTTGGATAGATACATGAAGCTTAGAAAAGTAGAGGGCTATGGGTAAGCCTAGTAATTTCTAAGGTAGGGACATGTTCAGCACAATTTTGTGGGCCGAAGGGCCTGCATTGTGCTGTAGGTTTTCTATGTTTCTATGTTTCAAAGCCAAGATAGTTTGCATGGTAATCCTTCCTGTGTAATCTAATCAGATGACTCTAGAAATCCAAATACAGATTTCTCTTTAATCCGTCCCACTCATTACAGCTTCAAAGAACTCTAATAAATTTGTCAAACACTATTTCCTGTTCGTAAAACCATGTTGACTCTGCTTGCTTTTATTATGATTTTCTAACTGTCCTCCTACAATGTTCTTTAATTAAAATAAAGACTTGTGTTAGTCATGGCTAATGCTACTATGTGCTTTAAATTTAACTCTGCTCACTTAGCCAAGCAGTTAGATTATCCCTTGAGGTTTCCTGCCTTGACCCCAATGCTTCCCTGTAAATGGGCATCTTAACCTGAGCTTCAGGTTAACCTTATCAAATATTCAGACAGGGCGCTATGATATTAATGGGTCCAGCTGAAATTTCACATCTACAAGAAGCCACGGGGTATCTTCTTTTGTTTACTATAGGGATCTGACAATCTCCCTTCCAACCACTTGACTACTCATTGTTCACTGACTTCCCTCCGAAGCCAATGAACAAGATCGGGAAAAGCTACAGAGGACTGAAAACAGTCAACTCCATTGTAGGCATTGGCCTCCCCACCATCAAGGACTTCTTCAAAAGGCGAAACCTCGAGTAGGCAGCATCCAACATTAAGTACCCTCACCATCCAGGACATGCCTACTACCAGCAGGGAGGAGGTACAAGAGCCTGAAGTCTCACACTCAAAGTTTTGGGAACAGCTTCCTCCCCTGCAGCATCAGATTTCTGAGTGGTCCAAGATCCCATGAACACTAATCACGATTTTGCTTTATTTGTGCACTAATTATTTCTTTTCTATTACATATTGTAATTTGTGGTCAGATTTTTTGTATTACATTGTACTGATGCTGCAAAACAATAAATTTCATGATATATGTCAGCGATCATAGTAAACCTAGTTCTGAAATGGATGGCACAAAGGTGCAGCTGGTTCCTCAGAACTCCAGGAACCCAGGATCAATACCAGTCTTCGGTTCTGTTAGTGCAAAGATTGCTTGTGCTCCCTGTCTTCATGTGTGGGTTTCCTCTGTGTGTGTGGGTTGGTAGGTTAATTTGCCACTGTAAATTGAACCCTGATGTGGAGAAGTGGTAGAATTTGAATCTGGGGTGGGGGAGGGTGACGGGGTGGAAATTGTAACATGAGGAAAATAAAATGTTTTATGTCAGGATGAGTGTAAAAATGGGTGCTTGCTAGCTATCAGACTCGATGAGCTGAAGGGCCTTTTTCTCTCTATGGCTCTACGATATCATGCCCACAGTTCTACTTTTGCCTCCTACATAGTTCACACAGCTAAGGGCCAAAACTGAGATCTCATGGTCCACATGAAATAGAAGCCTCTGACCACTCTGGTGTTATGGTGACAAGGATAAGAGTCTGTGGAGATTTGGCACGACATCTAAAATTTTGACAAGCTTCTATAGATTTGTGGCGGAGGGTATACTGACTGGCTGCATCACAGCCTGGTACGGAAACACCAATGCCACTGAACGGAAAATCCTACAAAAAGTAATGGATACAGCCCAGTCTATCACTGGTAAAGCCCTCCCAATCATTGAGCACATCTATATGAAACGCTGTTGCAGGAAAGCAGCATCCTACATTAGGAACCCCACCAACCAGGACATGCTCTCTCCTCACTGCTGCCATCAGGAAGAAGGTACAGGAGCCTCAGGGCTCACATAACCAGGTTCAGGAACAGTTATTACTTCTCAGCCATCAGGCTATTGAACAAAAAAGGATGACATCACTCAACTTCACTTGCCCCATCATTGAAATGTTCCTGAACCAATGTATTCTTAATCTCATGTTCTTGATATTTTTTTGCTTATTTATTTATATTATTGTGTCTTCTTTTTGCATTTGCACAGTTTGTTGCCTTCTGCGCTCTGGCTGAAACCCCTAGTTGGGTGGTCTTTCATTGATTCTGTTATAGTTATTTTTGTATAGATTTATTGAGTATGCTCACAAGAAAATTTAGTCTCAGGGTTGTATATGGTGATATATATGTACTTTGATAATAAGTTTATTTTGAACTTTGGTACTTTGATAAAAACAACCTTCCATTGTCTCTATTTAAAGAATTTCTCCATTGGAGCCAAGTCACTGTCACTGTGGTCTTCCTGGCAATTCATTACCATAATACTGGTACAACTCAGTCTTCTCTCTTGGTCCCTTCCATCTCATGTCCCACGCTGGGATGACAGTTCATACATAGCAGCCAAGAGAACCATTCCTCGTGGTTCTTGAACTCAGTCCTTGACTAATGAAGGCCAACACACCTTAACAACCCTATCATTTTGCATGGTAACTTTGAGCAATTTATGGACATGGACCCCAAGATCACTCTGTTTCTCCATACTGCTACAAATCCTGCCTTTACCTTGTACTGCCTTCAAGTTCAACTACGCAAAGTGTATCACTCCACACTCTTCAGATTGAACTCCATCTGCCACTTCTCATGCAACCTTCATGAGGTCTGCATCTTCCTCCTGTGACCATGTGGATTTCTCTCAGATGCACCAGGTTCCTCATATCTCCTAAAGACTTGCTGTGGATAAGCTGACTGACCTCTACGAGGGGTGATAGTTAAGTTCGTGGCCTAAGGTAGAAGGAGATGAGGAGACCGCTGGACCAAGTGTGTAAATGTAGGAGGGGACTATGTTGAAATATAAATGTGCTAGGTTTTCTAAAATTGACTCCTTCTACCTTAGGCCACAAACTTAAGAGTTATTAACTGATGAGTCATTAACTTCAAACTTTCTGCATAATCACTCCAAGAGTTGAGCTGCATGTGTATGTAACAAAAGTTGTACAACTCATCTCCTCCTGTCTTAGGCCACAAACTTATCAATCACCCATGTTGTCGACACTTTCTGGAGGTCCAAGATCCGTATGCTCCACAACCGCTGGACTAAGTGTGTAAATGTAGGAGGGGACTATGTTGAAATATAAATGTGCTAGGTTTTCTAAAATTGACTCCTTCTACCTTAGGCTATGAACTTATCAATCACCCCGGTATAAATTGGCCCTGTGTGAGTCGCTGGGAGTAGGGCAGAGCTAAGAAGTATCTGTAAGAGGACTAAGTAGGAGAATGGACTGCTCTCAGACACTTCTGTTACATAGAACAGTACAGCATGGGAACAGACCCTTCCTCCAACAATATCTGTGCTGAATGTGATCCTGAAATACTAAGTCTCTTATGCTTGTAAATGATCCATAACCCATTCCCTGCATATTCACGTGTCAACCTATCAACCTCTTAAATCCCACTGTTGTATGTTGCCAAAGAATATGATGACATACGGTGAAATAAATTTTTAGTCAGGCAAATTTTAAGTGAAAATTTAACCCAATGGCTGTTAGGAGACTGGACTTTGCTTCCTCCCTTCCCCTACTCAGGGGAATCCAGTTGTTTGAGGCAGCAGATGTAATTTCACACTGGGAGAGTGGTATTGCCAACATGCTCTGTGGTGCATAGCTAGTCTAATACTAATAGAGTCATTAATTGGCTTGCTCAGCCCTGCGTAAAGTGGTTCCTGCTGAAGCAGGCATCATTTAATTCTCTGTTAAATTCTTTTACAACTCACAATCAATGTTACATTTTAGGGGCCTGCTTTTCTGATCCTGATTACTTATTTTGTTAAATTATCCAGCCCTCCACCTCCCTGAATACGATTCATAGAGTCACAGGTTCGTACAGCACAGCAGCAGGTCCATTTGGTCCAACTTGTTCATGTTGAACATGACACCCTCTTCATCTATGCTCTGTGGCCATTTTATTAGACATGTCTGTACACCTGCTTTTAATGCAAATATCTAATCAACCAATCATGCAGCAGCAACTCAATGTATAAAAACATGTAAGCATGGTCAAGAGGTTCAAAGGTCAAATTTAATGTCAGAGAAATGTATACAATATACATCCTGAAATGCTTTTACTTCGCAAACATCCACAAAAACAGAAAAGTGCCCCAAAGAATGAATGACTGTTAAACGTGGGAACCCTGTAGTCTCCCTCAGCTCCCCTCCCTCTCACATGTAAGCAGCAACGAGCAACAATCCACCTCCCCCCCCCACGGCAAAAGAAAAGCACACATCGGCATCATCACCAAGCACTCAAGCGTGAGCAAAGCAACAGCAAAGACACAGACTTGCAGTTACCCCAAAGACTTTGCATTTCACCCAGTATTCGACCTATCACAGGTTCTCTGTCTTCTTAATAAGGGAGAAAAAGGTGTCTCCATTTTTTTCCCAGCGAGCAGGGAGCCATAACAAACAACTCGCTGGTTTACAATGTTAAAAGTCCGTTATGTCGCTTTTTTCAAGCTCTGGGCCTAAAGACCGCAAAGATGCTGGGTCTTCGGGCCCACAACAGATATCCCAACTCCCCCGATGACACACGGGTCTCCTGCTGTAACACTGACCCTCGATCCATCCATCTCCAGAGCCCTGAGATCTTAGGCTTCTGAATTCGAGCCGGACTCTCAGGCTGAACCCTTGGCGTGCCAAACAACGGCCAGTCCTGAAACATCGAGAACAGGTTCCATTCCCGCAAAAAAAAATGAAGTCAGCATGTAACTCCAGCTCAGCGTCTTCAAAAGAACCCAGACAGGGAAAAATAAAGATATTAAAGATGGAAATAGAGCTGTTTCCAAAGATGCAAGCAAAGGATTCACTGTTTAGCACCATCCTAACTTCGCTCCGGTTCAGTTGTTATGTAGACTAAACATTAGTATGCGGAAGAAATGCGATCTAAAGGACAAACAATAGAAACTGTGCAGATGCTGGAAATCCAAAGCAACAAACACAAAATGCTGGCAGGCCTGGCAGCATCTACGGAAAGGAGTAAACAGTCGACTGTTCACTCTTCTCTACAGATGCTGCCTGACCTGCTGAGTTCCTCCAGAACTGTGTGTATATTGCTGTGATCTAGATGACTTTGATTGTGGAATGATTGTTGGTGCCAGACGGGGTGGTGCAAGTATCTCAAAAACTGCCAATCTTCTAGGATTTTCATGTATAGCAGTCTCTTGAGGTTACAGAGAACGTTGTGAAAAGTGAAAAGCACCCAATGGGTGGCAGTTCTGTGGGTGAATACACCTTGTAAATGAGAGAGATCAGAGGAGAATGGTCAGACTGATTCAAGCTGACAGAATCATAATCAGGTTTAATATCACCGGCATATGTCCTGAAATTTGTTGGTTTGCAGCAGCTGTATATTGCAATACATAATAATAAAAACTATAAATTACTACAATAAATATGTAAAAATGAAAGTTTAATTAAATAAGTACTTAACAAAATACTGAGGTAGTGTTCATGGGACTATTGTGCTTTCAGAAATCTGATCGCAGAGGGGAAGAAGCTGTTCCTAGAACACTGAGTATGTGTCTTTAGGCTCTTGTATCTCCTTCTTGATGGTAGCAATGAGAAGAGGACATGTCCTGGATGATGGGAGTCCTTAATGAAGATGCCATAGAATGGGGCCCATTCTATGGGGACAGTAACTTAGATAACCACGCATTACAACAGTGGTGTACAGAAGAGCATCTCTGAATGCACAACACGTTGAATCTTGAAGTGGATCGGTAGGCTACAGCAGCGGAAGCCCATGAACATATACTCGGTGGTCACTTTATTAGGTACAGATAGCTACCAAAGGAGGTGTAAAGTGCTCCTTCCCTCCACTAGCCTGTAGGTCACCCTTGGGCAAGGAGTAGCACCTGCCTAGCCCCTCTGATCAGGGTCACGTGAAGGCATGGGGGAAGGTGGTGGATGGTTGTGTGCTTTTCACAAGTCCTGGTTATGTCTCTACTGACGCCAGGTAGACAATCTCTGAAGAGTATTGATAACAGCTGGAGTAAAGACACTGCCCAGAAGCAGGCAATGGCAAACCACTTCTGTAGAAAGATTTGCCAAGAACAATCACGGTCATGGAAAGACCACGATCACCCGTGTCATACACCATGGCACATAATGAACAAATGAACTGACGGTGTGCTTCCTGGCCTTTTCAATACCTGTCCAAATGTCTTTTAAACATTGTAATAATATCTGCCTCCGCCACATACTCTGGCGGCTCATTCCAAATACTCAACACCCTCTGTAAGGAAAATCTGACCCTCTTTACATTCACCTTACATTACATTACCGTTCTAAACAACCCCTGGCCTGAGGAAAAAAAAGATTTTGGATATCTACCCTATACTCTTCTTAATTTTGCAAACCTCTATTAGATCAACTTTCAGCCTTCTACAATCCAATAGTTATAAACTCAGTCCATTCACTATCTCTTTATAAATATAACACACACCCCCATTCCAGACACCATCCTAGTTAAACTTTTCAGCACCCGCTATTGGACTGGGGAGCAGAATTGTTACTTTTCTCGTAGTTCAATTTTCCAATGCTTGCTTGTATTTTTATATAATCACCTATATACATGTAATTGTTCAGTGAATTTTCCAGTCATTATGGTATAACACTTCTGTAGTTTTCTATAAACTTCTTCATTTCAATTCTACTTGAATATGGTTTCTTTATATAGGTGAATTGTTGTCATTAGAGTTTTTGTTACCTCTGGTCTGAGTACGAGATGACCATGACTGTTTTTTTCTTTGTCTTCTTTGTTCTCTTAGTTCTCTTTTGTTTGGTTTTCATTTTATAATGTTTACTAAAACAACCATAAGCAACAAGCTTCATGCCTCATTCTTAACTCCCAGAAAACCTCTGGATCACAAAAGCATCAGGATCAAAATCTATCAGATGCTTCCTGTGATGAAGTGAGCAGAACTGTATGCCATTAAGGAAAGATGCTGAGAGTGAGAGGACAGGAAACCTCTGCACTATGACTATAATTTTCACATCTATCTCATGGAGAAAAGAGGAGGAAAGGTGACTTGAAATTCATTTTATGCCCATTCTGATGGTGGAACGTGGTATTTGCAAGATTAATGAGAACAGGAACAAATTGGCATCTCTCATTAAAAACATTATAGTCAAACTACTGACCTTTAAAATCACTGCGCCTCGGGCAAAAGCGGGAGAGATGATGATTGCTTTTCATGTTGAAATCCCCTGGATTTCTGTGCAAACTAGCCAGTCAGTCACTGACCATGGACCATAATGGACAAAGTGCAGCAAACTCAGCTTAGGGGACGCAGCACAGATCACCAAGAGGCTGGTGTGCTGGAGAACAGTTTTTACCCTAAATCCATTAGTCTCCTGAAACAGCAGGGATAATTTCACTCACCTCAATGCTATTACTGACTTCACAATCCATAGACTCACTTCCAAAGGCTGTCAGTATTATTTATTTACTTTTGTATTATTTGCCCAATTTATCTTCTTTTGCATGTCAGTTATTTGTCAATCTTTGCTATTTATAGCTTTTCATAAATTCTGCTGTATGTCTTTATTTCCATGTAAATGACTGCAAGAAAATTAATCTCAATGGTGGCATATGGGCACTTAGATAATTAATTTTCTTTGAACTTTGAACCAGTCAAGTAGACAAAGTGTTTGAGATCCACACTGAACCATGAACTCTGACCAGAGATGAACTTGGTGACATGACTCATTGCAAAATACCCAACAGATATTTAAACTACAAGGAAGCTAAATTAAATGATAAGAAAGCAGGAAAGAGGTGCTGAGCTGAAGAATGGATCAGCCATGATCTTATTCAAAGGCAGAGCAGGATTGAGGGGCTGAAGCTCCTTATGCTCTCACATTTTTTACATTAAAGCAGTGACATATTTTTATATTTTAAAATCTCTCCAGTGAGGCTTATAAAATATAACAGCAGAAATAGCTTTTCTTTATTAAATGAGGATGATTGTTTTTGCAAATATTCACATTTTTAATTAAAAATTAACTTAGCAGTAATACACTGTGGAAGCTTAATAAACACAATTTGCCTCTGGCTATTAAAATGCTTTCATTACCCCAGCAGTAAAATTTCCTTCTGATGGCACTAAAAAATGAAATGCTTGATGCCCAGGGTGCGTACAATGATTGTGCAGAAAGGCCCAACAGTAATCTTCCCCTCCAGAAACCCTCAGTGTTGTAATGTGGGATTGTAAAAACCTACAGTATAATGAAATAATTAGCTCCGATATGAATAATGTAGTCTGAAGCAGATTCTGAGGAATCTGACTAAGCCGGAGCACCATGGAGAGTATCCAGACCAGCTGCATTACCTTCTGGTAAAGAATTGCAAGGCATCTGACCGTAAGACCCTGCAATGGACTGTGAGGACTGCTGAGAGAATCTTTAGGATCTCTCTCTCCCCAACCAGCACCCCACCATCCTGGACATGTCACTAGAAGCCCTGAGTTCTAAAGCACTCAGCATTTTCAAAGATCCCTCCCATCCATCCCACAATCTCTTTGGCCTCTTATCATCAGGCAGTAGGTACTGAAGTGTAAGAACAAAGACTGTTAGTTTCTTCCCCCAGGCTATGAGGCTTCTAAACTCCCTGCTACCACCCAGTACTCTCTATGACAGTGCCAGTAGCATTACACTGTTGTATATTTAACCGTATATTATCTATGCACTTTATGTCAACTTGGACCTCTACAGAATTTTATTTATCTGTTAATATTATTGCATTATTTTAAGTGCTGTGTGTGATATATATACTGTATTTTGCACTTTGGTCCCAGAGGAAGGTTATTTCATTTAGGCATATACATGTGTACAGTTGAATGACAATAAACTGGAATTTGAACTTGAACTTAAAAATGTCCTTCAGAGAAGAGCTCTAACCAGACAATTATTCTTCACTTATATATTTGAGATAAATGCAATCATAAGAACATAAGAACTAGAGGCAGGAATCAGCCTTTAATCCTCTACTGGATTTCCTCTGGGTCCTCTGGTTTCCTCCCAGAGTCCAAAGACCTACCCATTATTGGACATGGTAAATTATCCCGTGATTAGGCTGGGGTTAAATCGGTGGATGGCATAGCTCAAAAGGTCAGAGGAACCTGTTCAGAATCAGAATCAGGTTTAATATCACTGGCATATGTCATGACATTTCGTAACCTTGCAGCAGCAGTACAGTGCAATTCATGATCATATATCAATACATGTGTATTAGTTAAATAGCAGTACAAAAACAGAAATATCAAAAAGTAGTGAGATAGTGTTCATGGGTTCTATGTTTATTCAGAAATCCAATGGCAGAGGGGAAGAAGCTGTTCCTGTGTGATTGAGTGTGCGCCTTCACACTTCTGTACCTCCTTCCGTGCTGTATCTCTAAATAAATAAATACTAATTGCTCTGCCAGTCAATAGGATCATGGTGATGTATTACCTCAGGATCACTTTCCTCTACCAACGCCTATCACTTAATTTCCTTAATATCAAAAATCACTTACTCACTCACTGACAGTGTGTCTTTGCCAGCTTGTTGGCAGGCTGCCACTTGTACTTCCCTGCTTGGAATTTCTTAACCATGGCTTCTATCACTTACAATTCAACTCAATTTGTACTCATTATAAAGTATTTCTATGAAAGCATACAGACGTTCATTATGTAGAGAACCAATGTCTTGCAATTAAATATATATGAGGAGTTAAGTAGACTCTAACTCTCCAAGGAACTTTATGAATTATATAAATGCACTATTGGAATTTTTGGTCTGATGGAAAACATATTTGCAAGAGAAAAAGTTTAAAAATTGCATTATTCATGTTAAAATTAATATTCAATGAATGAGTTCATTCTCCAAGATTAATGAAATCAGGATTTAATTCCAGTAAATCTAATTACTAAAAGATAATTAAGATATAATTTTAGTGCAATTCCACCAACCGGACCCATGGAGCTGGGTCGGAATGGGTTATTCAACAACAATAACACCAATAATTGGGTTCCACACAGTAGCATAGCAGTTAGCGTGACATAATTACAGCTCAGGGTGTTCCAGAGTTCAGAGTTCAATTCATGCGCTGTCTGTAAGGGGTTTGTATGTTCTTCCCACGAACTGTGTGGATTTCCTCCGGGTGCTTTGGTTTTCTCCCACAGTCCAAAGACCTACCAGTTAGTAGGTTAATGGGTCATTGTAAATTGCCCTGTGATTATTCTACTATTGAATAGGTAGTTGCTGGGTGGTGTGGCTCATTGGGCCAGAAGGGCCTCTTCTGTAATGTATCTCTGAATGAAATAAAGAAAATAAAATACAACCTGCATTTATCTAAATACATTTGACACAGCCAAACATCCCAAGAGCTGCACAAGATTGTTATCAATCCAAATCTAACACCAGAATCGGGTTTAATATCACCAGCATATGTCGTGAAATGTGTTAACCTGGTGGCAGCAGTACAATGCAATGCATAATAAAGAGAAAAAATCTGAATTATAGAATTAATATACATATATTAAGTAGTTAAATTTTTAAAATTTAAAAAAAAATAGTGAAGTCATATTCATGAGTTCAATGTCCATTCAGAAAATGGATGGCAGAGGAAAGAAACTGATAAGATAATGTTTGGTCAGAAAGGAACATCTTATAAAGCATTTTTTTAAAAGCAGGTGGAGAGAAGGGAAATACTTATGCACAGAATTCTGCAGCTTATAATTTCCTCAGACTACCACTGCTCTGCTAAAAAATTATCAGAACCTTCCTACCAAAATTCTATAATGTTTTAAGAGGTCAGATCAATAAAGGAATCTGTTCAATTTCTATGGTTCATAGCAGTTCATTAGGATGCAAAACTTTAAAACTGAATTACTGTGCACTCTAAAGGTGCAGAGTGTGGACATGTAACATGTCCCTTACAATAATAGATGACTGAAAAATAGTTTGCTCAGCTCTGAAATGCATAAAAACTCATTTACCTTCATGGACAATGAGCCAACGCCAACAAGAGATATTGCCCCAACAACTAAAGTGTTCAAAGATACATAAGCCAATATTTTGCAAATGAGAAAAGCATTTTGTATGATTTTTTTGATATTGCCAGTGGAAGTGTGAAAGTCATGAATCCTTCAAATCTTGAATGAAATGAGAATACATTAAATTTGCCCCTCATCTTTCAACAACAAAAGGTTTATCTTTTCTTTATGTAAAGGGGAAGATATACTAATGGTAATAAGTTTGCACAAGAGCATACTTGAGGATGGAGAGATACAAGGAAGGGAGTTTGGGGAAGCGAGGACCATTCTATGAAGGATCAAAGAACCAAAACTAAGAAAGAGCAATAGCCATTACATCAGAGCAGAGTGAAAGAGCTGGAAGCACCTTCGGGAAATGACACACCTTTGTGTGTTACCAGAATTAAGCTTTGATTAAAATCTGATTGTTAACAGGCCCTTGAGCCCACAGGGTGTCTGTTTGGATCATGATGCCAATATAAACTGCGCATGGTCCATATCCCTCTATTCCCTGTTCATGTGTCTGTCTATATGCATCTTCAGTGATACTGTTGTATCTGTTTTCACCACTTTGCCCAGCAGCAGTTTCCAATCACCTGCCACTCTGTGTGTCAAAACAGCATTTTTGTATAACTCCTTTTTAACTTCACCCCTCTCACATTAAACTTATGTCTTCTAGCATTTGACATTTCCATCCTGGGAAAAAGAATCCAGTGTATGAGTCTCACACTTTGAACTCTGAACTTCATCAAGTCACCCCTCAGCCTCCGATGCTCGAAAGAAAACATTATAACTTTGTGCAACCTCTCTTTACAGTTAATACAATCAGATCCAGGAAGCATTCCAGTGAACCTCCCCTGCATCTTCTCCAAAGCCTCCACGACCTTCCCACAATGTGGTGATCAGTGCTGCACACAGTGCTCCAAACACAGCCTAACCAAAGTTTTATACAGCTACCATGTGACTTCCCCACCTTACCACTTAACACCACAACTAATAAAGGCAAATAATCCACGTCCCTTCTTTACCATCCTATCTACTTGCATTGCCACTTTCAAGGAATTATAGACTTCCACCCCGAGATCCCTCTGTACCTCAGTGCTCCTCAGGTCCTCACTTACGGTATACTTTTCTCTCACAGGTACAACACCTCACACTTGCCTGGGTTATAGTCCTTAGCGTCCACATTTCCAGACCGTACCATGCTCAATCCTTTGACAACCTTCCTCACTCTCCATGTCTGAGCCAAATTACTGTCACCTGCAGACACTAAGCAGGTTGTACAAATTTATATAGTTTTCTTTCAAGCACCGGAGGCTGAGGGGTGACTTGATAAAGCTCAAAGTGTGAGACTCATACAGAGGATTCTTTTTTCCAGTATGGAAATGTTAAATACAAGAAATTTTCAGAATTTTGAGCATAATGTCCTGAGGGAGCCCGACAGGGTGGATGTGAAGAGGATAAGAAGCTGGAAGTAGGAGTCATTGTTTAGAAATGCAAGTTGAGAAAAGGAGATTTTATTTCTCCCCGAGACTACTCAACCCTCGTCCTCAAAGAGTGGTGGAGGCAGATTATTTGAATAACATCAATGCAGGATGCAATGAAAACTGTCTGTTCCAGGAACTGAGGCTGCCCTGCCCCATTCTGAGCCCTGTCAATTGGCAAAGAGGAAGCATCCAGCACATCTGTGTAGCCCACTTTCAAAGCAGAGACACAGATACAATAAGCATGGAACCTAATCATGAAAATGGAAAATCTGGCACCATCTCCATTTTCCATTGAATTCTACTCAGGTAGGACACATTCTATGGCCATTCAGCCCAGCTCTGCGCTGGCCCATTCTGCATTCCCGAGTGGGATTATTTCAAGTCACAGAGTTATGCAGCATGAAATAAGCCCTCTGGACCTACTTGTCCATTCCACCTAAAATGTAGAACCCAGCTAGTCACATTTGGCTACATCTGGCCCATAAACTTATAAACCTTTTCTATCCATGTTTAAAATGTTCTTTAAACATTGGAATTTTACCTGCTTCTGCAGCTTCCTCAGCAGCTCATTTCATATATCCATCTCTTCCTGTGGGGAAAAAAAAATCTCCCTTGGATTCCTTTTAAGTAATTCCTCTTTCATCTCATACCTGAAATCTTGTGTTTTGGACTCCCCTATCCCGGGAAAAAGAAGCGACCATCCACCTTAATTCAGAATCAATGCTATTGTCACTGACATAAGTTGTGTAAATTGGTGTTTTGTGGCAGACATTACAATAAAAATCAAATCAAATAAGAAGTGGCAATGTAGCATTCATAGACTGTTCACAGATCAGATGGCAGAGGGAAAGAAGCTGCTTCTAAAATGTTGAGTCCTGCCAAAGGGCTTCAGCCCAAAACATCGAATGTACTTCCTAGATGCTGCCTGGCCTGCTGAACTCCCCCAGCATTTTATGTGTATTACTCCTAAAATGTTGAGTGTGGGTCTTCAGGCTCTTGTGCCTTCTCCTTGATGGTTGCAATGAGAAGAGGGCATGTCCCAGACAGAGAGGGTCCTCCTTTGGAAACAGTCAGAGGGCTCTCCATGTTAAATCTGTAGAAATTTGCACCTTATCTCTGCTTCTCGTGATTTTACATGTACCACTGTAAAGTCACCCCTCACCCCTTGGGAGAAAAGGTATCAGTTTATCCAGCCTCTCCTTATAATTCAAGCCCACCAGTCCTGGCAACATCCTCGTGAAACTTCTCATCTAAATATTCAGAATAGGTGTGCCATAGTGGGTGGGAATGGAGTGGTGTGCCTGGCTAGACTGATTGACAGTGGCGCTCCGAGATGGCACACTGGATCTAGGTAGAAAATCTGGCAACTCTATTACACAAGAAAGAGACTTCTTCTTGGCAAAGTTTTGGATCATCTGACAGATTTGGACTTAAGGGGAAGAGGGATTTAAGACTAATTTAACTTCCTTAAGGTGAAACCCTGCCTGACAAATCTATTGGAATTCTTTGAGGATATAACAGGCAGTTTAGACAAAGGAGAGTCAGTGGATGTTGTTTACTTGGATTTTCAAAAGGCCTTTGACAGGGTAATGCACATGAGGCTGTTTAACAAGATAAGAGCCATAGTATTCCAGAAGAGATACTGGCATGGATTGAAGATTGGCTGACTGGCAGGAGGAAAAGAGTGGGAATAAAGGGGGCCTATTCTGGCTGGCTGCTGGTGATTAGTGGTGCTCCGGGGGATCAGTATTGGGACCACATCTTTTCATTTTATATATCAACGATTTGGATTAAGGAATTAATGGCTTTGTGGTGAGGTTTGCAGATGACACAAAGATGGGTGGAGTGGCAGGTAATGTTGAGGAAGCAGGGATTCTGCAGAAGGACTTAGACAGATTGAGAGAATGGGCAAAGAAGTGGCAGATGGAATATAGTGTAGGGAAGTGTTTGGTCATGTATTTTGGTGAAAGGAGTAAATGCTTAGACTGTTTTCAAAAGGAAAAGAAAATTCAAAAATTTGAGGTGCAATTGCACTTAGGAGTCCTTGTGCAGGATTCCCTAAAGATTAACTTGCAGGTTGAGTTGGTGGTGAGGAAGGCAAATGTAATGTTAGCATTCATTTCAAGAGGTCTAGAATATTACAGCAAGGATGTGATGCTGGGGCTTTATAAGGCATTGATCAGACCACACTTGAAGTATTGTAAGAAGTTTTGGGTCCCTTATCTAAGAAAGGATGTGCTGGCATTGAAAAGGGTCCAAAGGAGTTTCACAAGAATGAATCCGGGAATGAAAAGGTTAATGTATGAGAAGCATTTGATAGCTCCGTGCCTGTACTCGCTGGAGTTCAGAAATTTGGGGGTGGGTGGAAATTCTTTGAAACCTATTGAATATTGAATGGCCAGTGGTTGTGGAGAGAATGTTTCCTATAGGGGGAAAGTCTAGGACCAGAGGGCACAGTCCCATAATAGAGAGACATCCATTTAGAACAGAGATGAGGAGGAATTTTTTTGGCCAGAAGGTTGGAAATCTGTAGGATTCTTTACCACAAGCCACTATGGAAGCCAAGTCAATGAGTATATTTAAAGTAGAAGTTAATAGATTCTTAATTAGTCAGGGTGTCAAAGGTTATGGGGAAAAGGCAGGGCAAAGGGGCTGAGAGGGATAATAAATCAGCCATGATGGAATGGCAGTGGTGACACAATGGGCCAAATGGCCTAATTCTGCTCCTATGTCTTATTATCTTATAGTCCTATGGATTGAAGGGACCAATGATCCCTCTGGACTGAAATCAAACTCAGGTATTATTTGCATTCTGCTTAGATCCGTGACAGGAATGCAGATGCTGGAATACATAATTTATTTCAACATCATGAAAAGCTTGTCTGAAATATGATTCATTGTAAAATGTTCATGCCCAAAAATATGTGCTGTTCAATGCAGAATTATTTGTGATATTAATGATTAATAAAATATTTCAAGAATGATTTGTCATGCAAAACTTTCAAGTTTTCTTCTACTATCAGTGAACAACAGCTTTAGAAGCACCATCTTCTACCTTTACTGTAATGGAAAATATACTGTATCTTCACTAGTACAGATCTTTGAATAGCTGGGAGAAGAATAAGATCACTTTCCATTTCATATTGGCTATCTCTGAGTGCCAGAGCTCTCCTTTATGGGATAGGAAGGCTTCTTTTTTTCAAATCAAGTTTGTTCCAAATCCAGGAATCATACTGACACTTCACAGTGTCTTAAAGTCTAAAAGAAACAATATCAAATGGGAGAGTCCAGGACCAGAGGACACAGCCTCAGAATAGAGGGATGTCCTCTTAGAACAGAGATGAGGAGGAGTTTTTTTAACCAGGGAGTGAAGAATCTATGGAAATTATTGCCACAGGCAGCTGTGGAAGCTATGCCATTGGATATTTTTAAAGCTGAGGTTGATAGGTTCTTGATTAGTAACAGCGTCAAAGGTTATGGGGAGAAGGCAGTAGAATGGGGTTGAGAGGGAAAACAAATCAGTCATTACTGAATGGCGGAGCAGACTCAATCGCTGAATGGCCAAATTCCACTCCTTTGTTTTATGGTCTCATGGTCCAACTAGTCATGTTTCTGTGGGTGACTTCCACTTAGGTTATGAGGCCAGATGATAATTCAATAATTTCCAGTTTACTAATAACCAACAATGGTTTAACTGCACAAATGCTAGATATTTTTATTTGTAATACAATAGCTAGTTGCTATTGTCTTACCTTACTCGTAGACACCTCCTCAAAGGCACGTCAGCCATGAGGTACTGAAGGAAATCAAAGGACAAATCACAAGGGGCACTGACAGGGCCAAAGCACACGGTCTTTTTCCTGGGAATCAAGAACTAAAGGCAGAGGTTTAAGGTGAGTCGGAAAGGTACATGGGAACCTGAGGGGTAATGTTTTTTCCCAGAGGGTGGTCAGTATATGGAATTAGCTACCAGAGGATATGGTTAAGGTGGATATATTAACAACATTTCAAAGGTACTTGGACAAGTACATGGATAGGAAAAGGTTTAGAGGGATATGAGGCAAACATAGGCATATGGGACTAGCTCAAGATGGAAATAGCAGGTCAGCATGGACCATTTGGGCCAAAAGGCCTACTTCCATGCTGTAAAACTCTGACTCTGATTCTGATTCTGACAAGGAGCATAGGTGGTGAAGTGTCAGTGTACAAATCATCCCCAATCTGAATGTCAGTTGGAGGGACAGAATGATTCACAGTTGGGATCAGCAGCTTGCTTTCCCTGTCCATTCCCATTTGTGCCTGAGAAGTCCTTGTAAGCAGGAGCCTCCATGATTATAGAGTCATAGAAAAAGTACAGCACAGAACAAACCCTTCAGCCCATGTCAAATCAATTAAACTGCCTTCTCCCTTCAACCTGCACTGGGACCATAACCCTGCCATCCAGGTACCAATCAACATCTCTCTTAAATAAATAAACTCTTCTTGGGCTTCCAGCTGGGTCCAAGTATCAATTTTAACTGATGTTTCAATGACAAACTCTGCCATCTTCATCAGGGATGATGTCTGGGCATGTCTAGTCCAGTGGTATTTATATCCCCATCGTACATTCCTCCTGATCGATCAGTCCTCATCCAATCAGTTTTCTGCTCTCCCACCTTGTTTACAATCAAATTCTATTTCTTACTTAGAGTGAGACCTTCAGCTTTGTTAAAGTACTTTTTCTCTAGTTTTATTTCAATGGCTTCCTTCACCAGGCAGTTCCAAAAGCTATTGGTTTTGTGTGGTTGAAGTCAATCCTATGGCCACTACTTTCTTCAGGTAAACCAAACGGATACACATCCTGTGCTCCTTGAAGCGGGTTTCAACCGTGCAGCCCATCTGGCTGATATACGCTTCTCTGCAATTGCAGGGAATCCTGTAAACGTCAGCCACCCTGAGCCCCAGGTCATCTTTGGCCCGCATGAGCTGTGATTTGAGCTTCCTTACAGATACCTTGCAGGAGGTAAGGATAGACATCTGTGTGGCCCTCCAAAGGGCTGTTTTTAACCAACACTGAACATAACGAAAGGAGAGCAACTGGCCCTCCAGATACCACGGCGAAACCCAGCCATTTTGATTTTACCAACAGACACAGGAAATGCAATGTTCCTGATGTACTCAGAGGAATACAATAGACAATAGGTGCAGGAGTAGGCCATTCAGCCCTTCCAGCCAGCACCACCATTCACTGTGATCATGGCTGATCATACACAATCAGTACCCCACTCCTGCCTTCTCCCCATATCCCTTGACTCCTCTATCTTTAAGAGTTCTATCCAACTCTTTCTTGAAAGCATCCAGAGACTTGGCCTCCACTGCCTTCTGGGGCAGAGCATTCCACATATCCACCGCTCTCTGCGTGAAAAAGTTTTTCCGTATCTCTGTTCTAAATGGCCTACCCCTTATTCTTAAACTGTGAACTCTAGTTCTGGACTCACCCATCAGCGGGAACATGCTTCCTGCCTCCAGCGTGTCCAATCCCTTAATAATCTTATATGTTTTAATCAGATCCCCCATCATTCTTCTAAATTCCAGTGTATACAAGCCCAGTCGCTCCAATCTTTCAACATATGTCAGTCCCGCCATTCTGGGAATTAACCTTGTGAACCTACGCTGCACTCCCTCAATAGCAAGAATGTCCTTCCTCAAATTTGGAGACCAAAACTGCACACAATACTCCAGGTGGGGTCTCACCAGGGCCCTGTACAGCTGCAGAAGGACCTCTTTACTCCTATACTCAATTCCTCTTGTTATAAAGGCCAGCATGCCATTAGCTTTCTTCACTGCCTGCTGTACCTGCATGCTTGCTTTCATTGTCTGATGTACAAGGACACCTAGATCTCGTTGTACTTCCCCTTTTCCTAACTTGACTCCATTTAGATAGTAATCTGCCTTCCTGTTCTTGCCACTGAAGTGAATAACCTCAGATTTATCCACATTAAACTGCATCTTCCATACATTCGCCCACTCACCTAACCTGTCCAAGTCACCCTGCATTCTCATAACATCCTCCTGACATTTCACACTGCCACCCAGCTTTGTGTCGTACCACAGGAAAATCCAACAGATTCTGAACAATCCCTCCTGCAGAGTTCTAAGGGGGGGGGGGGAAGAAGCTTTTCCTAAGACATTGAGTGTGTGCCTTCAGGCTCCTGTACCTCCTCCCTGATAGTAGCAAAGAGAAAAGGGATGCCCTGGATGATGGGGGTCCTTAATGTTGGTTGCCACCTATTTGAGGCATCGCTCCTTGAAGATGTCCTGGATGCTGGGGAGGCTAGTGCCCACGATTGAGCTGACGGAGTTCACAACTTTCTGCAGCTCATTTCAATCCTGTGCAGTGCACCCCCCCCCCCCCCCCATACAAGATGGTGATGCAGCCATTTAGAATGCTGTCCATGGTACATCTGTAGAGATTTGTGAGTATCTTTGGTGACACGATAAATCTCCTCAGACTCCTAATGAAATATAGCCGCTGCCGTGCCTTCTTTGTAGCTGCATCAATGTTATTAATATATGTGATTAATTGAAATGGGTGCTTGATGGTCAGTAAAGACTCAGTGGGCCGAATGGTCTGTTTCTGTTTCTACAACAAGTGCCGCAATTGGCATGGAAAGGACTTATTGCACGAAAGCAGCTTACTAATACCACTATAATAACTTCAATACCTTTTGTTATCTTCTGTAAGGAACTATCTAATGTACTAAACAGACCTTATTCACAATTTAGCTTGACAAGAGAAGAATGTTTAGAAACTAAGCTAATGCCGTTTTGAAAGGAAATGAGTTTGCCCTGGCGAGGCAAATCTCAAATGACAGACTACACAAAGCAAACAGTTACTGAAAAGACAGGTATAATTCCCAATGGTATATGTCAACCACAGAAGATATAAAGTGAATATTTTAGTTTGTTATTTCATTCCATGCAAACACTGGACTATCTTCTATTATACACGTGGGTGTTTCCATAGTTAAAATAGATTGTGATTCAGTCCATGGAGAGTATGACACATAGAAATTCAACTGAAAGACTCCGTTTGGTCTATTGTATCCATGCTAGATAAAAACGGTACAATAGATGAGGGCCCTTCCAGGTACTTCATAAAGATAGCATGAGCTTCTGTCTCCAACTCTCATTTCAGGTAGAGTTTTTCTAGTGTTTAAATTATTTTATGTAGTGGTAGATAAATATTTGAACAGCCTACAAAAAGCAGTGGGTCAGCCCAGTCCATCACAGGTAAAGCCCTCTGCACCATTGAGCACATCTACAGGGAGCGCTGTCCTGAGAAAGCAACATCCATCATCAAGGACACCCCGCCCCCCCCCCCCCCAATCATCCAGTCCATGCTCTCTTCTCACTGCTGCCATTGGAAAGAAAATACAGAAGCCTCAGGACCCTCACCACCAGGTTCAGGAGCAGTTATTACCCTCCAAACATCAGGCTCTAGAACCAACGTGGATAACTTCACTTATCCCATCACTGAACTTTGGTGAAGAAAGCAGCATCCATTATCAAAGAACCCCCATCATCCTCTCTTCTTGCTGCTGCTCATCAGCATGGAGGGACAGGAGGCTTAGATCCCACACCACAAGTTTCAAGAACTGATAATACCCTTCAACCGTCAGACTACTGAAACAACTTGAATAACTTCACTCACCTCTCAAGGACTCTACAACTCGTGTTCTTAGTATTATTTATTTATTGGTTTATTTATTATTAGGTTTTATTGCATTTGCACTGTTTCTCTTCTTTTGAACATTTATTTATCAGTCTTTGTTGTTTTTCATTGATTCTATTGTATTTTTTTGATCTACTGTGAATGCCTGCAAGAAAAGGAATTTCTGGGTAATATATGGTGATACTGTATTTACGTACCTTGATAATAAAATTACTTTGAACTTTGAATGACCTGTGAATTGAGGTCTATGGGGATTTTCCACACAGGAGGAGTTGAAGCCTGGGGCAGAGCAGCCAGTGTCACATAAATTGGCAGCACATGTCTGAAGGTCCTGGGGCCTACTCCTGCTCCTGTTTACTGAGGAGTGTGAAACAGTCCACTGACTCTGCAGGCCTCATCATCCCGGTGCTCAAGAGAGTGACGGTAACTGGCCTAAACAATCACTACCCAGTGGCACGGACTTCAACAATCATGAAATGCTTTGAGCATCTGGTCACGGATCGTATAAAATCCCACCTTTCAGCTACAATAGACAATGAACAGTAACTGCAGGAGTAGACCATTCGGCCCTTCTAGCCAGCACCGCCATTCACTGTGATCATGGCTGATCATACACAATCAGTACCCTGTTCCTGCCCTCTCCCCATATCCCTTGACCCCACTATCTATAAGAGCTCTATCTAACTCTCTCTTGAATGCATCCAGAGACTTGGCCTCCACTGCCTTCTGGGGCAGAGCATTCCACATATCCACCACTCTCTGGGTGAAAAAGTTTTTCCGCATCTCTGTTCTAAATGGCCTACCCCTTATTCTTAAACTGTAGCCTCTAGTTCTGGACTCACCCATCAGCAGGAACATGCTTCCTGTCTCCAGTGTGTCCAATCCCTTAATAACCTTATATGTTTCAATCAGATCCCCTCTCATCCTTCTAAATTCCAGTGTATACAAGCCTAGTCTCTCCAATCTTTCAACATATGACAGTCCCGCCATTCTGGGAATTAACCTTGTGAACCTACACTGCACTCCCTCAATAGCAAGAATGTCCTTCCTCAAATTTGGAGACCAAAACTGCACACAATCAGGTGGGGTCTCACCAGGGCCCTGTACAGCTGCAAAAGGACCTCTTTACTCCTATAATCAATTCCTCTTGTTATAAAAGCCAGCATGTCATTAGCTTTCTTCACTGCCTGCTGTACCTACATGCTTGCTTTCATTGACTGATGTACAAGAACACCTAGATCTCATTGTACTTCCCCTTTTCCTAACTTGACTCCATTTAGATAGTAATCTGCCTTCCTGTTCTTGCCACCAAAGTGGATAACCTCACAGTTATCCACATTAAACTGCATCTGCCATACATTTGTCCACTCACCCAACCTGTCCAAGTCACCCTGCATTCTCATAACATCCTCCTGACATTTCACACTGCCACCCAGCTTTGTGTCATCAGCAAATTTGCTAATGTTACTTTTAATCCCTTCATCTAAATCATTAATGTATATTGTAAACAGCTGCAGTCCCAGCACCGAACCTTGCGGTACCCCACTGGTCACAGCCTGCCATTCCAAAAGGGACCTTTTAATCACTACTCTTTGTTTCCTGTTAGCCAGCCAATTTTCAATCCAAGTCAGTACTCTGCCCCCAATACCATGTGCCCTAATTTTGCCCACTAATCTCCTATGTGGGACTTTATCAAAAGCTTTCTGGAAGTCCAGGTGCACTACATCCACTGGCTCTCCCTTGTCCATTTTCATAGTTACATCCTCAAAAAACTCCAGAAGATTAGTCAAGCATGATTTTCCCTTCATAAATCCTTGCTGACTTGAACTGATCCTTCTACTGCTATCCAAATGTGCTGTAATTTCCTCTTTTATAATTGACTCCAGCATCTTTCCCACCACTGACGTCAGGCTAACCGGTCTATAATTCCCTGTTTTCTCTCTCCCTCCTTTCTTGAAAAGTGGGACAACATTAGCCACCCTCCAATCAGCAGGAACTGTTCCTGAATCTATAAAACATTGGAAAATGATTACCAATGCGTCCACTATTTCTAGAGCCACCTCTTTAAGTACCCTGGGATGCAGACCATCAGGTCCTGGGGATTTATCAGCCTTCAGACTCAACAGTCTATCCAACACCGTTTCTTGCCTAATATAAATTTCCTTCAGTTCATCCTTTACCCTAGTTCCTTTGGCCAATATTACATCTGGGAGATTGTTTGTGTCTTCCCTAGTGAAGACAGATCCTGTTCAACTCATCTGCCATTTCCTTGTTCCCCATAATAAATTCAACCATTTCTGTCTTCAATGGCCCAATTTTGGTCTTAACTATTTTTTTGCTATTCACATACCTAAAGAAGCTTTTACTATCCTTTATATTCTTGGTTAGTTTACCTTCATACCTCATTTTTTCTTGGCGTATTGCCTTTCTTGTTATCTTCTGTTGCTCTTTAAAAGCTTCCCAGTCCTCTGGTTTCCCGCTCATCTTTGCTATGTTATACTTCTTCTCTTTTATTTTTATACTGCCCTTTACTTCCCTTGTCAGCCACGGCCACCCCTTACCCCCCTTAGGATCTTTCTTCCTCTTTGGAATGAACCAATCCTGCACCTTCTGCATTATTCCCAGAATTTTTGTTCCACTGTCTTCCCTGCTAGAGTATTGTTCCATTGAACTTTGGCCAGCTCCTCCCTCATAGCTCCATAGTTCCCTTTGTTCAACTGTAATACTGACACATCCAATTTTCCCTTCTCCTTCTCAAATTGTAGGCTAAAACATATCATATTATGGTCACTACCTCCTAATGGTTCCTTTACCTCGAGGTCCCTGATCAAATCCGGTTAATTGCACAACACTAAATCTAGAATTGCCTTCTCCCTGGTAGGCTCCAGTACAAGCTATTCTAAGAATCCATCTTGGAGGCACTCCACAAACTCCCTTTCTTGGGGTCCAATACCATTCTGATTCTCCCAGTCTACCTGCATGTTGAAATCCCCCATGACAACTGTATCATTACCTTTGCGACATGCCAATTTAAACTCTTCATTCAACTTACACCCTACATCCAGACTGCTGTTTGGGGGCCTGTAGATAACTCCCATTAGGGTCTTTCTACCCTTAGAATTTCTCAGTTCTATCCATACTGACTCTACATCCCCAGATTCTATGTCCCCCCTTGCAAGGGACTGAATATCATTCCTCACCAACAGAGCCACCCCACCCCCTCTGCCAGTCTGTCTGTCCGTTCAATAAGATGTCTATCCTTGAATATTCATTTCCCAGGCCCTGTCCGCTTGAAGCCATGTCTCAGTTATTCCCACAACATCGTACTTGCCAATTTCCAACTGAGCCTCAAGCTCATCTACTTTATTCCTTATACTTCGTGCATACATATATAATACTTTTAATTCAGTACTCCCCTCTCCTTTCATATCAATTCCTATTTCACTTGGCCATACTATATGACCTCTTCTTGAGCTTTCTATTCCATTGATTCTGTTGTCCTTTTTAACTTTTCTTATTTTCAATTTCCCTTTAACTCCATCCTCATATTTCCAGTTCATCCCCTCCCCCCCACTACTTAGTTTAAACACATCCGTGTTGCAGTGGCAAACCTGTCTGCCAGAATGCTGGCCCCCCACCTATTAAAGTGAAACCCGTCCCTTTTGTACAATTCATCCCTACCCCAAAACAGATCCCAGTGGTCCAAGAATGTAAATCCTTGCTTCCTGCACCAGTTCCTCAGCCACACGTTCAGATCCGTTATCTCCCTGTTCCTGCCCTCTCCAGCACGAGGAACTGGAAGCAAACCGGAGATAACCACCCTGGAAGCCCTGCTTTTCAGCCTTCTTCCGAGTTCTCTGAAGTCCCGCTGCAGAATGTCCTTCCTCTTCTTCTACATTGGACTCTTTTCAGTTCACCTACTGCTCAAACCAGTTCACTGATGATGCCATAGCCTCGGCCCTCCCCTCTGTCCTATCCCACCTGCAAAGTGATGCCTCACATGCCAAGATGTTGCTCATTGGTTTCAGCGCAGCATTTATTTAATTATTTGTTGAAATACAGTGCAGAATAGGCCCTTCCAGACCTTCTAGCCACGTTGCCCACCAACCTCCGGTTTAACCCTCGCCAGATCATGGGACAATTTACAATGACCAATTAACCTACCAACCAGTATGCCTTTGGACTGTGAGAGGGAACCGGAGCACCCGGAGAAAAGCAATGTGGACACAGGGAGAACGTACATACGGCTTACAGACAGCGGCAGGTATTGAACCATGGCCTCTGGTATTGTAAAGCATTGTGCTAACCGCTACGGTGCTGCACCGACACGGTCGTCCCTCAGAGGCTGTCCTCATTGGAATTCAATACCCTCTCTGTAACTGGACCTTGGACTTCTTGACTGAAAGATCCCAGCCATTCCGAGTTGGGAGCAAAATCTCAAGCTCCATCTCCCAGGGCTGTATGCTCAGCCTATTGCTGTTCAAGCTGCTGACTCACAACTTCACCGTCAGATCCAGCTCAAAACATATCATCAAATTCCCTGATGATACTACTGTGGATGACCTCCTCAACAGCAACGATCAGTCGGCAAATAGAGAGGCTAGTCAGAATGTGAGAGCAACCTGAGTCTCAACACAGGCAAGTCAAAACAGATGATGGCGGACCACAAAGGAACAGATCGACCACTCTCCATTGCACGTCAATGGTGCTGCCCTGCAGAGGGTGAAGAGCACAAACTTCTTTGGTGTGCAGATAATGGACAACCTAACCTGGACCCACAACACCTCCTCACTAGTAAAGTAGGTACAGCAGCATCTACACTTTCTGAGGAGACTGAGGTGTGCAAGGCTCCCCAACCCCCATGCTAACAACTTTCTACAGGAGCACCATCGAGGGTGTTCTGTCTGACTGTACCATCGTGTGGGAAGAAAGCTGCAAGACCCATAGAGGATCAATGAAGCCTTTTCCCAACCCTCACCGCCCATTTGTGATATTTACCAGGAGCATTGTTTGGGATCCCTACTGCCCACTACCATCAGGAAGGAGGTACAGAGGCATCAGGACTAGGACTGCCAGACTGGGCAACAACTTCATCTTCCAGGCTGTGAGACTAATGAATACCCTGCCACCATCTAGGTCTTGTCTCTAGAACAGCGAGCTGTTTACTATTTACTGTACTGTTACTGTTTATCTGTACTGCACACTACATGTATTTTGAATTCTATTTTATTATTTATGGTAATTATTTTGGTTTGTGTGTGTGATATAGGTTTTGTGGGTGCACTGTGATCCAAAGGAACGTTGTTAAGTTTGACTGTATATCTGTGCAGCTTGAACTTGAACTATTTTCCGTGTTCTTGTTTTCAGACCTCCTGCAATAGTTGGGCAAAAGGATTTTCCTCAAATCCCCTCTAATCGTTTTGTTAATAATGTTAAATCAACGCCCGCTTTGCTGCACAAAATATGGCCATACCATCTCGACAGTACAACGCAGAAAGCGGCACTTTAGCCTGCTTTCTTTGTGCAAAGCACAATGTCAGACTAAACCAACCTTCTTCTGATTGCGCCTTCTTCGTATACCGCCATTCCTGCACTTTCATGTGTTTATGTAAAAGCCTCTTAAAAGCCACTATCATACCTGTCTTCACCCCTAACCCGGCAGCACATTCCCAACACTTACCATTCTCTGCATTAAAAAAAGTGCCTCACACATCTCCTTTTAAACTTTATCACTCTCACCTTAAAAGCATGCCCCCTGGTATGGAAAAATGATTTTGACTGTCAGCTCTATGTATGCCTCTCATCATTTTATAAGCCTCTCAGATCTCCCCTCAGCCTTTGATGCTTCAGAGAAAACAACTTGCTTGTCCAACCTCTCCTTAAAGCACACAGCCTCTAATCCTGACAACATCCTGGTAAACCTCTTGTAAGTTTAAAAGTTGTAAGTTGTAACTTTTCATTTTGATTGCATAGGAAGTAGTTTATGAGGCTTAATAAAAAACACTCACAATTCAATGCATGTTTGTAAGAATTCAAACATAATTTTCATTTCTAACACATCTCAAGGTCACATGGTTGCTTAAGTTTGTTATAGCTGGGGCTGGTAGTGGGGATAAGGTCCCATGATCTTCTATATGCTCCCAGTACCATGTATCTCAAATAACGTCTGACAACCAAGTCCAGCTCCTGGCCACATGTTGCTTACCTACTACCCATAGTGGAGCCGTTTCTACTGACAGGAGAAGGGGCAAAGGCAGGTTACTGGTGCTTTAAAACCTTTGGGCAGATGGGGCTTCATTGGCCGTAGTTGGCAACCCATCCAGGAGAAAAAAAATTCTGATCTTAACCCTCTGCTGCCTTGCAGCTATACCCACTCATGGGGAAGGCTTTGGGAGTAAGCCTCAGGGGAAAAATCTTGAGCTGGAGTCCTTAAGGCAGTCCTACATTGAGTTCAACATTGACTGGCAACTCCTACGATGCCACTAGTACCAAACTGTATCAGTATCTGCCATTCCTTTGGGTTCATCAGCTATATGGAGAGCCTGGTACATGGGTAACAGCTTGCTCTCTGGATCATACTGCCTGGCGAACTGGTGCACTTATCATGTAGGCAGTTGTGACACAACATCCATGATGAACCCCCAACCAATGGAGGGCCTCATGGTCACATAATATTAAATTGCAAGCAACAGGAAGTCCTGGTTTCCTTTGGTGGGCTACCTGCATTGTTCTCAGATGTGGAGAATCAAAATCAATCATTCGCTCTGATTAGTCCCCAGTCTCAGAGAATGCTACAGCAACAGGTTCAATGCCCTAACCAAAGAAAGATCAACTAAACAGTAAATAGAACACAGAACAGTACAGTACAGTATGGGCCCTTCGGCCCTCCATGTTTGCCAACATCTTAACCTACTCTTAGATCAATCTAACCCTTCCTCCCACATAATCCTCAATTGCAATTGCAATTGCAAGACTCTTTTAGATGTTGACAATGTAAGATGCCAAATGCCTGTTTCCCATCTTTTCCAGTGAGACAGGCGGTGTGGGAGCTGCGTAGCCTCCACTGTAGAAAAGACTAGGCCTCAAGCAGCGAGCTTGCCTGCTACTGCCGTCCAGTTGAGGAGACACCGGAGGCAGTGTAGGGCAGCATCCGTGCTCAGTTGGGGGCTGGCCTCTCCCATTGGTTCTGCCCTATAGCGTGTAATCAGTGGAAAGACAGGCTGGATTGCTAGTATCTGTACCATCAATTTGCAGGACCTGTCGCTCAGGGTCTTGGACTATAGATGTGTTTTCTTGTATGACTATGTTTTTTCCTCACTATGTTGAACATGCTGTGTATGTTTTGCAGCTTGGCCCCAGAGGAATGCTGTCTCGTTCAGCTGTATCCATGTATGTTGAAATGATGATTAAACTTGACTTGACGATGGAACTCTAAAACAAAAACTGAAAACAGTCAGGAGGTCAGGGCAGCATCTGCAGAGAAAGAAACACAATTAACGTTTCAGTTGAGGGGTTAAGAGTTCTCAGGGCAGGCGGTTGATCTGAAACTGTTCCTCTCTAAAGATGTTGCATGACCTGATGACTGTCTCCAGCGTTTTCTTGTTAAAATTGCTAACAAAGTGTTTGACATGCAATCAAAATGAAACAAACATATTGTCACTCTCATCAGGAAAGAGGTGGACAGCCTAGGAAAACTTATAGTCTTTTACATGAACCAAAGGAAACTCCTGGCAGGGAAGCAAGAGGTGGGGGGGAGGTGGAGTCAGAAAAGTCTGTGTGCACGTGGCTCACTAAGAAAAGGTTACTCCCCTGGGATCCTGAACGTTTCAGTAACCAGGACCTAATCCCACTGAGGAGACACAAGAGACTGCAGATGCAAAAAAGAAAGTACCTGCTAGAGGAACTCAGCAGGTCAGGCAGCATCTGTGGAGGTAAAAGCATGTTTTAAGCCAATGCTCCTCATTGTACAGAAAGACTTAAGAGGAGATAATCAGTTTAGAGACATGAAGGGGAAGGAAGCTGGCAAGTGAAAGGTGAGGCTTGGTTGATTGACAGATGGAGTCAGGTATGGGAGGGAAGGGTAGGGAGAGCAGCAAAGGCTGGGGGGGTTGTGGGGGTGATAGGGCAGCAGATGATAGAATCTGATAAGAAAGGAAAGTGAAAAGGAACAAGATAACGGAGCTATGGGGGGCAGATGGAATCAGTGAAGAAGGGTAAAGGGCCCCTGTGGGTTGAGTGTGTCAGTGATGGGTAGATGGAGAAGGTTGGGAGGGGGTAAAAACTATGAGATGGAAGGGTGTGATGTAGGGAGAATGTGGCTTGAAAAGGAGTGTGTATGTGAAAGAGGGTAGGTAGATCAGAAAGAGAAAGAAAGGAACAGGAGTGAGCAGGTTACCAGAAATTGGAGAATTCGGTCACCTTGCTATTAGATTGAGAAGACCCAAGCGGATATGAGGTACTGTTCTTAAACCCGGTCATGAAACTCTGGTGAAGACTTTCTAACTTTAGAGCATCATAGGGAGATCAGCCTACAACAAACATCAGGTATCAATTCACATTAATCCTACGTTCATCCCAACTCTCTTTCATTTTCTTCACATAGCCAGTGACTCCCTCCAAGAACCTACCACTCACGTACATAGGGTGTGTAATTAACTGAACAATCCGCTAATCTGGGATGTGGGAGGAAACCAGAGAATCTGGGGGAAACCTGCACAGTTACAGGAGAACGTGAAAACTCCTCTCAGGCAGCAGCTCAGGTCAGGACTGAGCACAAGTCCCTGGGGCTGTGAGACAACAGTTAGGTAGCTGTGCCAACATGCTGTTGTGGAGCAGCCACAAATGGCAGGAGCTTGAAATGGATTAGAGATTTAAGATTAGCTTAGCCTGTCATATCTATATCAACACATTGAAATGAATCATTTCCGTCAAATCAAATCAGAGAGGATTGTGTCAGGCAGCCCACAAATGTCGCCACACTTCTGGCACTAACGTAGCTTGCCCAAAACTCACTAACCCCAACTCATATGTCTTTGGAATGTGGGAGGAAACTGAAGCACCTGGAGGAAGTCATGGGGAGAAGGTACAAACTCCTTGCAGACAGCAATGGGATATTGAACTCCGATCAATGATCACTGACATTGTAAAGCAGTTGCACTGATCACTACAGTACTGTGCCACCCTCATCAAGTGGAGCACCCTGGCGGCCCTGTTGGTGGCATAACAACCTGCATTTAATACGTCATCTGAAAGATAGTAGTTCTAGCATGTGCTCAATGGAGTCCTAAATCAGGTTATATCAGATGCCATCTGGGCAAATAACATGATAAATATTTTCAGAATTCATCAACCATTGGAATTAAATCTCAGAATCAGAATCAGATTTAATATCATTAGCATATGTTGTGAAATTTGTTAACTTTACAGCAGCAGTACAATGAAATACATGATAAATGAATATTGAGAAAAACTGAGATATAGCAATGATATATGTTGCTATTAAACAGTTACATTAAAATAAATATTGTAAAATAACATAAGTAAAAAAGTAGTGAGGTAGTGATCATGGGGTCAATGTCCATCTAGGAATCGGATGGTAGAGGGGAAGAAGCTGTTCCTGAATCACTGAGTGTGTGCCTTCAGGCTTCTGTCCCTCCTTCCTGATGGTAACAGTGAGAAGGGGACATGTCTTAGGTGTTGGGGATCTTTAACGATGGATCCTTCCTAAGGCACTGCTCCTACAGAAGCTGGTGCCCATGATAGAGCTGACTAATTTTACAAGTCTCTGCAACTTATTTCAATCTTGTGCAGTAGCCCTTCCCACCCGCATACCCGACAAAGATGCAGCCAGTCAGAATGCTCTCATGGTACATTGGTAGAAGTTTTGAGTGTTTCAGTTGACAAACCAAATCTCCTCAAACTTCCAATGAAATATAGCTGCTGTCTTGCCTTCTTTATAGCTGGATCGAAATGTTGCATCCAGATTAGGTCCTCAGAGATATTGACACCCGATAACTAAGAAAGGATGTGCTGGCATTGCAGAGAGTCCAGGGAAGGTTCATGAGAATGATCCCTGGAATGAAACATGAGGAGAGTTTGATAGTTCTGGGCCTGTACTCAGTGGAGTTTAAAAGATTGAAACCTACTGAATATTGAAAAGCCTAGATCAGGGGTCGGCAACCTTTACCACTGAAAGAGCCATTTGGACCCGTTTCCCACAGAAAAGAAAACATTTGGAGCCACAAAACCCGTTTGACATTTAAAATGAAATAACACTGCGTACAACGCTTTTTTTGCCTTTATGCTATGTATAAACAAACTATAATGTGTTGCATTTATGAAATCGATGGACTCCTGCAGAGAAAACGAAATTACATTTCTGCATGCAATAAAAACGTTTTGAACTCTGAAAAAAGACGTTGGGTTGAAGGTTACTTTTAAGTAAAATACACAAAGTCTATTTGAGTCCTTCTTGTATTTATGAAAAACACCGAACTTAAATTGTCCGCCAGCAGCAAACCAAAAATAACGTCAGCCAGCTGTCAACCTGAAAAATAAAAGGACTATTTCACTGAACAATGAAAAAAATATGAATATACGTAAAATAATAGGCAATTAAAATATTTATCATACTTGGTTAATGGGATTTCTGCTCCTGGACCTCAGCGCACAGCGTCTGCACATCAGGGCTGTATGACGTCACCATCTTTACACAGGATCGCAAGCTGTCATCTGTGAGGCGTGCGCGATGTTTGTTTTTAATAAAGTTCATGTTGGAGAACACCTGCTCACATACATATGTGGATCCAAGGATTGACAGGACTCCAAGCTTTTTAATGTTTACATAAGTGTCGGGGATAGCATTCCATGTTTCGAACACAAGTTTGTCCGATTTGGGGAGGTTTTCAATATCACTCCATTTGTGATTCTGAGCAAGAACGGACTTCTGACGGGCAACATCCTCAAGGTCTGCTGTCAACCGTCTAAACTTGGACACCCGTATGTCTTTGTCGGCTATGTCGGCCAGTTCCATCTCAAGATCAGGTTGACTCACACCTGCCAATGCAGTCGTATTCAGTAGGGATGGATCGATGCTTAAGGGAGTGACCGGGAAGGATAATGTGTTTTTTTCCTCTCTGAACTCACAGAAGTGTTTCCCAAACGATACTTGCATTGCGATGATTGCAGAATGTAATACTCCGAATTTATCATGTCGTGAGCTTGTTTGAACTCTCTCAAATTGGGGAAGTGAGACAATGTGCCTTTCTGTAAATCTCTGGCAAGCATTGTGAACTTGCGCTCGGATGCCAACACATCCTCCAACATGTGCAGGGCTGTGCATCCTTTCCCCTGAAGAGCTGTATTCAGCGTGTTCATGCGCGCTGTCATGTCTACCATGAAGTGTAGCTTTTCCAGCCACTCTGGCTGTTCCAGCTCAGGAAAGGTGAGCCCTTTGCTGCCCAGGAAAGTTTTCACTTCTTCTAGACACGCGACAAAGCGTTTCAGCACCTCCCCTCTTGACAGCCATCGGACTTTGTTGTGCAGCAGGAGATCTGAATATGCGCTTTCCAGCTCGTCCAGTAACAAACGGAATTGACGGTGATTTAAACTTTTTGCCATTATTTTATTGACAATCTGAATGACAACATCCATTACTTCTGTGCATTCCGGAGGAAATGTTTGAGCGTACAGTGCCTCTTGGTGCAAGATGCTGTGAAAAGTCAGCAGCTTTCTGTCCAGTGACTTCTGCAGTAAAGCCACAAATCCCTTGTGCGCTCCTGTCATACTTGGTGCCCCATCAGTAGCTACTGACACCAGGTGGGTGGTCTTTATTCCTTTGGCTCTTAAACAATTCAAGACAGCCTCACAGATGTCCTCCCCCCATGTATGGCCTTTTAGAGATATCAACTCAATCATTTCTTCCTGTAGCCCGGCAGAGTTTACATACCAGCAGAACAGCGGTATTTGTTCAATATCACCTTTGTCTTTAGACTCGTCACAGGCAATCGAGTAGGTCACAGCTGAATTGATGTCTTTAATTTGCTGTCTTGGGATGTCTTCTGCCATTTTTATGGTTCTATCTTTGACAGTCTTTGCAGAGAGGGGCATACCCCTGATTTTCTGCACAATTTCACGTTTGTTTTTAAAGTCCGTGAATAGATGTTCTGAAATCTTAATGAAAGATTCTTTTATATATTTACCATCTGTAAACTGCTTCCCGTGCCTGACAATTTCCTGAGCGGCAACAAAACTAGAATATGTAGTTGATTTTCCAGACTTCATCTACTTCTTGAAATGATTTTTGCTCAGATCAACCTTCCGCATCAGTTCCGAAATGGCTTTTTTTTCTCTCATCTCCATCCGGATATTTTTGAGCAAAGGCTGCGTGTTTATTCTGGAAATGTCTTGCGACATTTGACTTTTTGTTGTTTGCTAGTTTCTCATTGCATATTAAGCATACCGGTAAACCAGTCTCATCAGCAGTGAAAGCAAATGAATCTGCCCACGTATCATTAAACGTTCTGTTTTCTTCAGTCACTTTTCTTTTTTTAGGATTCTCCATAATTAGCCTACCTTGGATCGAAAAATGTAAAGAATCGCGCACTGGTGGGTGTCAGGCATTGGCAGTGGTGACGTATATTAATAGCGACAAAAAACACGTTTTATTTAGATTGTACAAGATCACCATAATCTTCAAATTTAGAATTACATTTCAAAAACTAACAAACTAACATAAAATACATTTTAATTAAATACTCATCATTTATCTTCCAAAGCCACAGGGAGCCGCAGCACAGAGATGAAAGAGCCGCATGCGGCTCCGGAGCCGCGGATTGCCGACCCCTGGCCTAGATAGAATAGATGTCAAGAGGATGCTTCCTATAGTGGGGGAGTCTAAGACCAGAGGGCACAGCTTCAGAATACAAGGACGTCCCTTTCGGGATGAGGAGGAATTTCTTCAGCCAGAATCTGTGGAATTCATTGCCACAGATGGCTGTAGAAGCAAAGTCATTGGGTATATTTAAAGCAGAGGTTGATAAGTTCTTAATTATTAAGGGCATCAAAGAGTACAGGAAGAAGGCAGGAGGATAGGGGTTGAGAGGAATAATAAATCAGCATGCCAGCGACAGGGACAGATGACAAAGAACACCCATGGATGTCGGGCTGTCCCAGGTCATAGAAGGGCTGCTGAGTTGGCAAACCAGGAGTTCAAGCATGGAATTTGGGGTCCTGTTATTGGCTTCTCCAGGGGTCCATACCAAAGATCAAAGCCTCAATGTCAGTCATAAGTCCGGAAGTTGAAGAACAAAGGCCAAAGCCTGGAGACTGGAGGCCTGTCCTGTGGTTGGGTGACTGTCTGTGTGTGTGAGTGGTGGGAGGGAGGAAAGGGTCTTGCTTTGCCTTTGTCAATGTTATGTGCTGCAGAGCATCGTGGGCATGCAATGTTGGTGCCCGAATGTGTACCGACGATTGCAGGCAGCCTGAGCACATCCTCAGCTTGTGTTGGTTGTTATCGCAAACAGTGCATTTCAGGGCACATTTCAAGGTACACGCAATAAATACATGAAAATGATTCTGAATGATCAAATGGCAGAGCTGACTCGATGGGCCAACCGGCCTAATTCTGCTGCTCAGTCTAAAGTATCTGGCAAATCCCCGGTTAAAATGACTGGAACTGATTGTCAGTGTTAGAATGGATAAAGACTAACCCTGAGCACAGTAAAATTAATGCTCCATTAATTTGCTCTGGGCAGTTCTACAAAGGATCGAATTACTAGAACATCACTTCATACAATCAATGACTAACCCTTTTGCTGACCCCAGTTCTTATCACACTCTCATTTCCTGGAGCTGCAGCAGTCACCAAGCCAGAGGTGAGTAAGGTCAGCCATTGATCCTGTTGCTCTGGTTCATTACACTGTAAGCACTTTCAAAACAAACCCTCTCTCGCCCTACAGCACGCAGGTTCAAACAGCTGACCAGACAGCTCATCTGACTAAAATCGATGGTCACTTCGGAACACAGGCAAAGGGAAAGCACTTGTACTATTAATTCACTAGAAAGACAAACGGTGTATTTCATCGAGCATTGTTTGCAATTAGTACTGAAGTCTATGTTGCATAAATTACAGCAACTGCAACATTAAAGGGTAACTTCATTGGTCACACATACATTGAAACGTACACTCACTGACCACTTCATTAGGTTCACCTGTACACGTGCTTGTTAATGCAAATACCTAATCAGCCAATCATGTTAGCAACTCGATGCATAAAAGCATCCAGGCATGGTCAAGAGGTTCAAATTGTTGTTCAGACCAAACATCAGAATGGGGAAGAAATGTGATCTAAGTGACTTTGACTGTGAAATGATTGTTGGTACTAGACAGGGTGGTTTGAGTACCTCAGAAACTGCTGATCTCCTGGGATTTTCATGCACAACAGTCTCTAGAGTTTACGGAGAATGGTGTGAAAAACAAAAAAAAATCCAGTGAGCAGCAGTTCTCTGGGTAACAATGCATTTTTATGAGAGAGGTTGGAGGAGAATGGCTAGACTGGTTCAAGCTACAGGAAGGTGATAGTAATTTAAATAACCATGTGTTACAATATGTAACATGTATTTTCTGCCAACATAGCATGCCCACAACTAAATCATATAACTTTGGAATGTGAGAGGAAAACAGAGCACCTGGAGGAAACCTGCCCAGTCATAGGGAGAACATACAAACTCCTTACAGACAGCTGCAGGAATTGAACCGCAATGGGTAATCACTGGCACTGTGAAGCAATTGACCTAACCACTACGTTACCATGCCACCCTCCCATTAGGATTCAGATTGAAAACAACTTTCAGAGTGAGACATGAATTGCGCTGCAAGTAATTAAATGCTTGGCAGAGAGGTGTTGATGCTGACTGTCTATAAACAGCTCTTGTCCCTACAGACAGGAGAATTGTGAAGGAGCTACCAGTAAATCCAGCTGAGCTACCTTAAGCTCCCAGATGTAAAAACAGCGTGTTATTTGGATCATCATGCAATGATAAGAGTGTACTTCAGGACCATCAACTTCACCACTTCTTTTCTCTCCATAAGACACTCTTCCCTCAATCTACTACCCAAGCATCCAAACCCCTTTCATCTGCCAAGTGCTGGGTGTATAAGACTGCCTGAAACTCTTTGCATGAATTGCTTAAAGCAGTTATCTGCTCCTGCTACAATACTTTGAAAAGTTGTGGATGACATCCATTGAGTGTGTTGCAAAGGTAACCCATTCGTCCTTGTCTTTCTCAACCAGAATGCAATCTTTGATACATCCAAGCCCACAACACACCATCCTTTCCACCACTGTTTTGTGAGATGTAACTAATGTAGCAGCATGATCAGTTGAGTTGAGTTTGATGTTCTCCATAGGGGTTGTCTACAGTGGGGACTTGAGATCCATGTATTCTGGCCAGCTCATGACTAGGAATTTCCAGGCCTCACAGTCTGCTCCCTTCAGAACTCTCTGATTGCCACGGGACTTAATCCAGGATGTTAGGTTGGATTCCCTTAATAAAGAACACATGTACGTGACTTTCACAAGATTGACTTCGGTGGCACAATACCACTGTGCCACACCAATGGCTTTTGGGATCACCTGGTAATGGAAGCCGTTGAAATAAAACTAGAGGAAAAGAATTTTAACAAAGACCAAGGCCTCGCTCTAAGTAAGAACTGAAATGTGATTGTAATTAAGGTGGGAGAGCGGAAATCTGATTGGATGATGACTAACCAATTAGGAGGAACAAACTACGAGGGTATAAATACCACTGGACTTGACTTACCCAGGCATCATCCCGAAGAAGATGGCAGAGTTTGTCATTGAAACAGCGGTTATAATCGATACCTGTACTCAGCTTGTTACTCAAAAACTAGGAAAACTTCACTGCTGCAGTCTTCCTCCACCTTCACTGCAATTGTGTTGTGCCATCATCTTCCACCAATTCCATCGAGATCTTGGTTGGATTGCTGTGTCTGGAACCTCCCCCACGACCTTACCGCCATGAGTGATCCTACCAGGAGCTAAGTGCTGGATGGATAAACTCTTGGTATCACAGAAACTCACAAGCCTCTTCACCATGACATGGTGACGATCCTCAGAGAAGTGGATGGAACAATTCTGGTAGTTCTATCCATAGCTGTTCATTTATCATCAGAGAATTACCAATAGTGCCTTCTCTTCTAAAGCTAATATCTGAATGTCAAGTGTCACCCAAGAATCTAGTCTTGGATCTCACCTGCTTCCCATCTTCCTGTAGCTCCTCAAACTTTGCAGATACAAAGATAGACGAGTGATGCACTTATGTACCTCAACAGTCCCA